>NC_056675.1:15090832-15767498 GCF_018350195.1 Panthera tigris
CATTAAATGTGTAGATTGCTTTGAGTAGTATAGACATTTTAACAATATTTGTTCTTCCAATCCACGAGCATGAAATGTCTTTCCATTTCTTTGTGTCTTCTTCAATGTCTTTCACAAGTGTTCTCTTGTTTTCAGAGTACAGGTCTTTCACCTCTTTGGCTAAGTTTATTCCTAGGTATCTTATTATTTTTGGTGTATTTGTAAATGGGATTGTTTTCTTAATTTCTTTTTCTGCTGCTTCATTATTGGTATATAGAAATGTAACAGATTTCTATACACTGGTTTTTGTATCCTGTGACTTTGCTGAATTCATGTATCAGTTCTAAAAATTTTTTGGTGGAGTCCTTCAGGTTTTCTATACAGAGTATTGTCATCAGCAAATTGTGAAGGCTTTACTTCTTCCTTAGTGATTTGGATGCCTTTTATTTCTTTCTGTTGTCTGATTGCTGTGGTGAAGACTCCCAATATTATGTTGAATAAAAGTGGTCAGAGTGGGCATCCTTGTCTTGTTTCTGACCTTAGGGGAAAGACTCTCAGTTTTTCCCCATTAGGGATGATATTAGCTGTAGGTTTTTCATAAATGGCCTTTATTATGTTGAGATATGCTCCCTCTAAACCTATGAGGGCTTTTATCATGAGTGGATGTTATACTTTGTCAAATGCTTTTTCTTTTGAAATGATCATAAGGTTCTTATCCTTTTTCTTATTTATACGATGTATTATGCTGATTGATTTGCAAGTATTGAACCACTCTTGCAATACAGGAATAAATCCCACTTGATTGTGGTGAATGATTTAATGTACTGTTGGATTCAGTTTGCTAGTATTTTGTTGAGGATTTCTGCATCCATGTTCAGCAGGGATATTGGCCTGCAGTTCTCCTTTATAGCTATGTCTTTATCTGGTTTTGGTATCAGGATAATACTGTCCTCATAGAATGAATTTGGAAGTTTTCCTCCCGTTTTTATTTTTTGGAATAGTTTGAGAAGAATAGGTATAAACTTTTCTTTAAATGTTGTAGACTTTGCCTGTGAAGCCATCTGATCCTGGACTTTAGCTTGTTTGAAGTTTTTAAATTACTGATTCAATTTCATTGCAGGTAATCAGTCTGTTCAAATTTTCTATTATTTCCTGTTTCAGTTTTGGTAGTTTTTAAGTTTCTAGGAATTTGTTAGCATGTAGTTTTTCATAATATTCTCATATAATTGTTTGTATTTTTGTGGTGTTGGTTGTTATTTCTCCTCTCTCATTTGTAACTCTATTTATTTGAGTCCTTTCACTTTTTTTTTTCTTGATAAGACTGGCTGGAGGTTTATCAATTTTATTGATTTTTTTCAAAGAACCAGTTCCTAGTTTCACTGATCTATTCTATTGTTAGTTTAGTTACTATATATTTCTGCTCTAATCTTTATTATTTCCTTCCTTCTGCGGGTTTTAGGTTTTGTGTGTTTTTCTTTTTCTAGTTCCTTTAGGTATAAGGTTAGGTTATTTATTTGAAAATTTTCCTGCTTCTGTTTTAAATTTTTTTTTAAGTTTACGTATTTATTTTGAGACAGAGAGAGAGAGAGTGAGCAGAGGAGGGACAGATAGAGAGGGAGAGAGAGAGAATCCCAAGTAGGCTCTGTGCTAGAGACTGCTACGGGGCACAAACCTACGAACTGTGAGATCATGACCTGCGCTGAAACCAAGAGTTGGACGCTTAACCTACTGAGCCACCCAGGCACCCCTTCCTGCCTGTACAGGTAGGCCTGTATTGCTATAAACTCTTAGAACTTCTTTTGTTGTATCCCAGAGGTTTTGGACCATTTTCACTTTCATTTGTTTCCATGTATTTTTTATTTCTCCTTTTACTCCTTGATTGACTCATTCATTGTTTAGTAGCATGTTATTTAACTTCCATGTATTTTTGGTCTTTCAGATTTTTGCTTGTGGTTGACTTCTAGCTTCATAGCACTGTGGTCAGAAATCACGCATGGTATATCTTCGATCTTCTTGAATCTGGTGAGGTTTGTTTTGTGGGCCCATATGTGATCTATTCTGGAGAATGTCCCATATGCTCTTAAAAGAATGTGTATCCTGCTGTTTCAGAATGGAATGCTCTGAATATAGTTGTTAAATCCTTCTGTTCCAGTATGTCATTCAAAGTCATTGTTTCCTTGCTAATTTTTGGTTTAGATGATTTGTCCATTGACATAAGTGGGATGTTAAAGTCCCCGACTATTACTTTATTATTCTCAATTAGTTCCTTTGTTTGTTATTAACTGTTTTATGTATTTAGTTACTTCTATGTTGGGTGCATAAATATTTGCAATTGTTATATCTTCTTTTGGGATTATCCCCTTTATTATTATATAGTATCCTTCTTTGTTTCTTGTTAGAGTCTTTCTGTTAAAGTCTATTTTTTTCCAATATAAGTACTGCTACTCTGACTTTCTTTTGACATCTACGTGATAGATGCTTCTTCATCCCCCCACTTTCAATCTGCAGATGCCTTTAGGTCTAAAGTGAGTCTCTTGTAGGCAGCATATAGCTGGGTCTTGTTTTTTGTTGTTGTTTTTTTTTTTTAATCCATTCTGTCACCCTGTGTCTTTTTGAATGGAATGTTTGGTCCATTTACATTCAAAGTAATTATTTATAGATATAGATATAGATATGTATTTATTGTCATTTTATTACTTGTTTTGTGGTTGTTTCTGAAGATTTTTCTCTGATCCTTTCTTGTTTTTCTCTATTTCATGGTCTTCAAGTTTTCTTTAATGATATATTTGGATTTCTTTCTCTTTATTCTTTTCATATTCATTAGTGCTTTTTAGATTGTAGTTACCATTAGGTTTGCATATAACTTCTTCTGCATACAGCAGTCTATATTAGGTTGATGGTTGTTTAAGTTTGAACCATTCTCTACTTCTCTCCTCCCACATTTTGGTATATAGTGTCCTATTTTACATCCTTTTATTTTGTGAGATCCTTGGCTGAATTTTTTACATAAATATTCATTTTTGCTTCTTTAGGGTTTTCTACCTTCATGCTGTCACTTTTGGTCTCTCCTTTCCACTCAAAAAGTCCCTTTTAATATTCCTTGTAGGGTTGGTGTAGTGGTCATGAACTTCTTTAGTTTTGGTTTGTTTGGGAAACTCATTATCTGTCTTTCTATTCTGAATGATAGCCTTGCTGGATAAAGTATTTTTAGCTGCAGATTTTTCCCACTCAGAACTTTGAATATATCATTCCCCTCCCTTCTGGCTTGGAAAGTTTCTGCTGAAAAATCTGTTGATAGCCTTATGGGATTTCCTCTGTATGTGACTCTTTTCTTCTGTCTCGGTACTTTTAATATTTTTTCTTTATCACTGTACTTTGCCATTTTAATTACAATATGTCTTGCTGTGAATCTGCTTTTGTTGATTTGTTGGGGGTTCTCTGCCTCCTGGATATGTTTCCTTCTCCATATTAGGGAAGTTCTCAGCCCCCTTTTTTCTCTCTTCTTCTGGGACTCCTATAACATGAACATTATTATGTTTGATGGAGTCATGATTTCCCTAAGTCTATTCTCATTTTGCATAATTCTTTTTTCTCTCTTTTGTTCAGCTTGATTACTTTCCATTATTCTTCTAAGTCATTAATCTGTTCCTCTGCTTCTTTCAGCCTGCTATTCATTCCATCCAGCAAGTTTCTCATTTCATTTATTGAGGCCTTGATCTCTGCTATTTTATTCCTTATCTCTATATTAAGGGTCTCACTGATGTGCTCTATTCTTTTCTCAAGTCCAGTGAGTATCTTTATGATCATTACCTTAAATTCTCTATCCGGCATATTACTTATATCCATTTCACTTGGGTCTCTTGTTGTGGTTTGGTCTTGATCTTTCATTTGGAACGTATTCCTCTGTATCCTCATTTTGTCTAACACCCTATGTCGGTTTTTGTGTGTTGGGAACATCAGCAATGTCTCTTGCTCTTGAAGGTAATGTCTTTGTGAAGAAGAAGTCCTGTAATGCCTTGCAGTGCAGTGTTCCCTGTTCCCCAGGAACTGGTGCTTCAGGGGCTGTCTCCCATATGTACTGGATGTGCCCTGCTGTCGAGTCCTAGGCCTTTTTTCCTTCAGTATTGTAGTCTGCAGAAGCTCTCTTTGCCTCTTGTGGGCAGTATTTGGTCTCCAGTTGGGTGGGAAACCTTTTGACAATGTCTGCTTGCAAAATGAGACCTGCTGCTGCTGACATTGGAACTGAGATCTCACAAAATGCACAGGTCAAAATGCAAGGCACTGATGGATTTGTGCTGGTCTGCTGATGGAGGGGTCCTGAAGCACAGGGATTGAGGCCAGAATGACTGAAAAGGGTGGATCTGCTGAAGCACAAGGTAATGGGGCTTGGTGCAAGCAAGTTACATAGTGAGTGTTGGTGCCATGCTCATTCCCACAAGTGGCCATGTTTATGCTGGGGGGCGGGGCAGGGGAGGGAAATGGTGCCTGCCAGCTTCTTTGTTCCTGGAAGGGTCTCCCTGTGATCGCTGCCTCTTCAGGACGTGCTCTGAGATCAGTAAATCACTGCCCCTGGTGTTTGTCTTCTCCTGGTGTTTGTCAAACTGCTGCTTCCATGTTGCATCTCCACTGGCTGTTTGTCCTGCTGTCTCTTTAGGGGTGTAGACTCAGTTCCTTCTTGCCTTCCTGGATCTCCCAGAGCTGAACCTGCTGATTTTTAAAATTTCAGGCTTTAGGGGCCTCTGGGTAGCTCAGACGATTAAACATCTGACTTCAGCTGAGGTCATGATCTCACAGTTTGTGAGTTCATGCCCCGCATTGGGCTCTCTGCTGTCAATGAAGAGCCTGGAGCCTGCTTCAGATCCCCTGTCTCCCTCTCTCTCTGCCCTTCCCCTGCTGTGCTCTCACTCAAAAATAAATAAACATTTTTTAAAAAATAAAAATAAAATTTCAGGCTTTAAGTTTAATTTTTAAGTTTCTTGCTGGTTGTTAGGACTCATGAGATTTGGTCTGTCTCATTTTCAAAGCCAACTGTTATGGGGATTCACCTTCCCCATGTGGACTCCCTGATGTGATACTGTTTTTTGCCATTCGCCATGCACCAGCTCTCTCCCCACACAGATGCTCATGGCTCATTTCACCACTAAACTGTGTCTTTGCCCTTCCTACCTTCTTTGATATGATCTCTTCTCTGCCTTTAGTTGTGGAGTTTGTTCTGCCAGTTTCCAGGTCGTTTTATGGGTTATTTACAGTGATATGAGTGTTATCTAGTTGTATCTGTGGGATGAGGTGAGCTTAAGGTCCTCCTACTCTGCCATCTTCCCAGCTGCTGTGTCCAGAATACTTTAAGAACTCTTACAACTCAATATTAAAGAGGTAAACAAGTCAATTAAAAATGCACTCTCTTCTTTCCCCCAAAGAAATAGGAAAATGGCCAGTAAGCACACAAAAAGATGTGTATCAGTTATCAGGGACACGCAAATCACAACTGCAGTGAGATATTTCTTCACACCCCTTGGGATGACTATAATCAAAAGGACTGATAATAACTGTTGACTTGAATGTGGGGAAACCAGAATCCTCATTAATTGCCAGTGAGAATGTAAAATGGTGCAGCCACTTTAGAAACAGTCTGGCAGGTTCTCAAAATGCTAAATGTAGAGTTACCATTTGATCCAGCCATTCCACCTCTAAGTGTATATCAGAGAAAAGGGTGAAAGTCTACAGATATTTGTACTTAAATGGTCATGGCGGTATTATTCTTAATTATTCTATTATTATTCCATCAAAAAATGGGAAAAACCCAAATGTCTCTCAAATGGTGAATGGATAAACAAAATATGGCATGTTCATATAGGGAAAACGATTCAGTAATACAAGGCAACAAAGTACTGATACTTTGCTACAATGTGAATGAACCTCAAAAACATTAAGCTCAGTGGGATAAAAATCCACATGTATAAAGAATACATATTGTTTGACTCCATGTATACTGAGTGTCCAGAAAAGGCAAATCTATAGAGACAGAAAGTAAATCAGTGGTTGCCTACGACTGAAGGTGAGAATGGGGAGTGGAGGTAAATAGGAATGAGATTTCTTTTGGGGTGATGGGAATGTCCTAAAATTAATGGTGGCCATGGTCACACAATTCTGTAAATATATGAAACATCATTAATTATACATTTTAAGTAGATGGATTTTGCATTATGTAAATTACATTTTAATAAAGCTATTTTTTAAAGTAGACAGGGTCTATATAATTGCAAAGCCAGTCAAAAAGCCTGACACCGATGGCCCTTGTTCTTTCATGGATTCTTGTTAAAAATGCTGCATCACCTACACTTTTAATGGTTCACAAAATTGTGGAAAAATCATGCACATTAATGACTTTGAGTTAAAAAGTGATTCAGAAGAGTGGACTCTGAATATGATGAAGTATTAGTCATATCTTAATCCAGTGTTTCTCGAAATGTGGCTCCTGGAGTAAAAGCATCAGCTTTGCCTGGGAACTTTACCCCTCAACAACGCAAAATTTGGGGCCCCACTGAATCAGATGTCCTAAATCAGAAATTCTGGCGCTAGGGCCCAGGGATCTGTATTTTAACAAACCCTCCAACTGATACTGATGCAGGCTCAAGTTTGAGAATCAATGCCTTATTGAATAGTTTCATTTATATTTTTCTTTTCATGTATGTGTAAGAGATAGGATTAAAGATATTTCCAAAAATTCTTTAAAATATATTTGCATAGGTATAAAAATAAGAATTCTAAGTCTTGAAAGTTTATCTATTTTTGAGAGAGAGCGAGGGGGGCCAGAAAGAGAGAGGGAGACAGAAGACCTGAAGCAGGGTCTGCACTGACAGTAAAGAGCCACCTGTAGGGCTTGAACCCACGAGCCATGAAATCATGACCTGAGCTGAAGTCAGACACTTAACCGACTGAGCCACCCAGACGTCCCAAGGATTCTAACTCTTAGGAAACCATTGCTTCATCGCTTCATTAATGCCACCCAAAGAGATAGTGGATCCTCCAGGGAGTGAAGTCTTAGGTGGATGAAATCTGTAGGCAGAGCATTGCAGGTGACACACAGGGCAGAGGACTGCTCGGCCATGGTGGAGCTACTCCATAGACTGACCTGAGGTTGTACCTGAGTTTGTACGCTCACCCCCTTTGCTTGCCATCATTCACTCTAGGCTTGAGACTTCTCTGGGACCCCAATGAGGAGAAAGGCTCCCCCATTTTAGCATCTTCTGCATCAAGGCTGCAGAATCCTTCGGTCGCTCAACATCTCTGGTCAGGTTTCTCTCCACCCCTAAATCCCCACCCAACATACACATCTCCTTGTACTTCTTTATCCTCATTTCAAAGGGAATTAGGGGACAGGAAAGGCAAATGTGGGCTTAGTCTGATGTCCTGAGCAAAAACAACCTATACTTTTGAGGGAATAAATGGTTTTGACACTATACCAAAAAAACAAGAAAACAAAAAAATAAAACATAGAACCCTGATACCAAATCTGGAAGGAAAAAAAAAAAAAAGGAACAAAGCAGAAAGACGGAATCTGCTACCCAAAACTCACTAAAAATGTAGAATAAAAATAGCAGCAAATTAAATCTAACAACACAGTAAGAGTTGTGGCCACCAAGAGTTTATCCCAGGAATGTAAGACAGTTGAATTATGATGTCTAATATTATGAAATGTCACAAAAACTAGGTCCAATAAGAAAATCATGCCACATTTTCAAAAGAGGCCTCCAGAGACTGATGCTGTTTAATACTTATTCTTAATAAAACACAATAACTAGAATTAAAAGCATTCTCCTTTGGCATGATAAAGATTTTATACCTTGGGGCACCTGGGTGGCTCAGTCAGGTAAGCGTCTGACTTCAGCTCAGGTTGTGATCTCACAGTTCATGAATTTGAGCCCCGAGTAGAGCTCTGTACTGACAGCTTGGAGCCTGGAGCCTGCCTCAGATTCTGTGTCTCCCTCTCTCTGTCCCTCTGCCATCAGTGCTCACACTCTCTCTCTCTCTCAAAAATAAATAAACATTGAAAAAAAAATTTTTAAGGTTTTATATCTTAATTAAATAGCCAACAGTATAACCTACCATATAGAATACTTTTGACTGGGGCATTTCCATAAAATAAAGAATAACACAAAGACGCCAGCAAGCCAGATTACCATTTTACAGTGTTATGGAAGTTCTGCCTGATGCAAAAATATGTGACACAGACACAAATGCATAACCACAGTAAATATTGTCACATATTGTCAATAGGAGTAAGTACTTTTAAAATTAGTGCTTTTTCATTTAGAAAAAATAGAGGGTAGGGAGAGAATCTATTCAAAATGATAACAAGAAAACATCTAAAATAAACCTAACAAAAATGTTTTGTTCAGATAATTAACAGTGTTGAGGTTGGATGCATTTTTGATGTTGAATTGTCTTTAAAAGTTTGATTTTTACTAAAAAGTGTTAAATATACTCTTTAAAAAGTCAAACAGTTCTACAAAGCTCACACCAACCCCGATCTTCAATTCCCCGACACATGGCCAATTCCCAGCTTCTCAATGTCCGGTATGTTTATGGACTTTCCACTATGGAAGATGAAGATTTGCTCTCCATCATGCCCACCCCCAACACTCCCACATGGCCCTCCCATCCCCCATATTCACAATGTGCTTCTAATTAGACTTGAGGGTCACTCCATTCCATTTACACCGATATTCCCTGTCATATATTATGAATCCTTTTCCTTTTCGAAGCAACTTTTATTTCCCCTGGAGTTAATCCATTTCTTGAATGTTTTCATTACACTTTTTTTTAATTAGTAGACTAGTTATTAGAGAAGTTTTAGGTTTACAGAAAAAAAATGAGTGGAAAGTATAGAGTTCCCAGCTACCCCCAGACCCCCTACACACAGTTTCCCATATTATTAACATGTTGCATTAATTGTAGTACACTTGTTACAATTGATGAGTTAATAGTGATACATTAGTATTACCTAATTTCCATGGTTTACATTGGAGTTCATTCTTTGTATTGCATATTCAATGGATTTGACAAATGAATCATGACAGGTATTCCACCATCGCTGTGCCATACAGAATAGTTTCACTGCCCTAAGAATCTCCTATGTGCCACCTGTTCGTCCCTCCTCCCACCTTCTGAACCCCTGGAAACCACTGATCTTTCTACTGTCTCATTGCACTTTCTAATGTACTTAGCACTAGTTCAAAACTAAATGCTTCTCCAATTGTGTACAACTCCATGTGTTCTACTGTGAAGATATTTGTAAATTTCATATTCTTGAAAATCACTCTCCAGGTGTTTCCTGAACTGCTCCACTGGGGACCTGTTACCCTCCAGTCTTGGTGAAGGTGTCATTGTGGTATCCCCTGCATCATCGTTCTAAAGGGCCCCTTCACCTCTGTCCTGTGTTGGATGCCTATTCTGGGGGTTCCGGCACATTCTCTGGTAGAACTACAAGAAAGCCCATGGGCAAGGGGCGGGGGTTGTATTCTGAGAACCTTGCCTGCCCCAGAATCCTGATCTTCCCTTGGCTTTAAGTGATTGCTTATGAAATTGCTTGAAAAGCATGATTGCTATTTTACAGTGTTGTGGAAGTTCTTCCTGCAGCAAAAACACTTGACACAGAGTCAGAATGTGTAACAGGAGTAGATATAATAGTAAATAGCTGCACACGCTTTATATCTTAAAAGTCCAAGTGTGTCAGAAATAAATCTTGCTATGAAATTTAATGTTCGGCATCCTTATGGACTGAATTGTGTTTCCCAAAACCTCACGTATTAAAGTCCCAACCTGTAGTGTAACTATATTTCAAGATAGGGCCTGTAAGGGGGTAATTAAGTTAAACGAGGTCCTATAGGGCCTAATCTGGTAGGCCCGGTGTCCTTATAAGAAGAGGAGGAGATGCCTGAGCTCTTTCTCTGTGCATACTCAGATGAAAGATCATGTGAGAATAGTAAGAAGGAAGCCAAGAAAAGAGGCCTCACCAGAAACTAACCCTGCAGGCACCATGATCTTGGACTTCCCAGCCTCCAGAGCAGTGAGAAAATAAACTTCTGTTGTATAAGCCATCTGGTCTGTGGTATCTTATTATTTATGGCAGCTCAAGTAAATAATACAGAAGTTATTTTCCCTTTTCAAAGGCATTTTTCCATTTTCTTCCAGTAACCAGTCTTATATGGAGAAACTCATAGCCATTTTTTTGCTCTGAAAACCTCTAGAGTCTTATTTTTATTTTCAATGTTCTGAAATTTCACAGTGAAAATTTTTCCCAGCCATCCCATCTAAAATTGCAGCCTTCTCCTTTCTTGCTTAATTTTACTTGTTTATCTTGCTGCATTTTGTCTGCTTAACTAGTCTGTGCCTCGTGAGGGCCAGGACTTTGGTCTGTCTTTTCACTGTTGTGTTCCCAAAGCTAGACCAATGCCCACGGTGGAGCAGGTGCTTGGCAAGCATCTGCTGGGAGAAGAATGAACAAAAGACCACGATGCAGGCCTATTTGCATTTGTATCTTCAGTTCTGGGAATTTTTCTGGAACCGTTTCTTTCATTATAGCCATTCCTCTTTTTCTGTTCTCTACATCTAGAACTTCCATTATTGGGATATTGGACTGCTTCGACTAGTCCTCGAATTTTATTTTTCTGTCCTATTTTCAAACTCCTTTCGCTCTACTTTATGGCAGAGTTCTTAATTTTATCTTCCAAACATTGCATTGAGTTCATCACATCTTCTATTTTGCTTTTAATTTCCAAGCATTCCTTTTTGTTCTGAGTCTTCTCCTCCTCCTTCTCCTTCTTCTTCTTCTTCTTCTTCTTCTTCTTCTTCTTCTTCTTCTTTCTTCTTCTTCTTCTTCTTCTTCTTCTTCTTCTTCTCCCTCTCCTCCTCCTCCTCCTCCTCCTCCTCCTTCTCCTCCTCCTCCTTCTTCAAGTTTATTTATCTGAGAGACAGAACATGTGCAAGTAGGAGAATGGCAGAGACAGAGGAGAGAGAGAGAATCTGCACTATCTGACACAGGGTTCAGATCCACGAACCCCGAGATCACTACCTGAGGCCGAAGTTGGACACTTAACCCACTGAGTCACCCAGGTGCCTACTTCTTTCTTAAAATAACATCCTGTTCTATTCCTGCTTAATGAATGTATTATGCTCTCTTATTTCTCTGAGATTATTAGTGATTGTTCTTTTTAAACTTTTCTTTTTCTTGAATTGTCTGTTTCCTCTGAGGTTCTTTCTGGTTGTTTGTTTGCATTATAATTTTTCACATGAGAGCATTTCCTTAGCCCATCAGATGGGTCTTGATGTCCTACGCGTGTTTAGAAGCTGAGGGTTAAGAACTGGCTGGAACCTAGGCAGGTAGTCTGGCTGGGTCAGTTCATTGGCAGTATTGTGAGGTCAGGATCTGAAGTCTTTTTTCCTGGGATGGTCAGGATCCTTAGCATGAGGTTGCCTATAATATTGGGGCATTATTAGTAATATTAGTGAGAGAAGAAGGCTGGGGATGAGTCTCTGCATTCAGAATATAAATGTTAATTTTATTTCAGTACAGTTCACCTGCCTTAGATAGACTAGTGTCCCTCAACTACTGGGAGACACACTTCTCAGTAAACCTCCAGTTGCCTGCTGGGGTGGAGGAAGTTGTGGACGGTACATCAGGATGGAGGTGTGGAAGTGAGGATGCTATTGCTTTTTTTTTTAACTCTTTATGTTGAAATAATTTTAGACTTATATCAAAGTTGCTAAAATAGGGTGACAGTTCTTGTGTAGGCTTCACTCAGCCTCCCCTGATGTTAACATCCTATATAACCCTATATACAATGATCAAAACCCGGATATTGGCACTGATACAATACTATCAACTAAACCGTAGACCTTGTTCAGATTTTAACAGTTTTCTCTTCATTCAGTTGTTTTCTTTCTTTTTTTTTTTTTTTGATGTTTAGCTATATGAATTTAATGATACATGTAGATTTGTGTAACCACCACAGCAATCAGGATACAGAACAGTTGTCACCCCTCAAAACTCCCTCATGCTGTTTCTTTAAAATCCTACCCTCTTGCCGCTCCTAGCCCTGGAAAACCCTGCTCTGTCCTCCAACACTACAATTTGTCATTTTTAGAATGTTATATAAGGGAATCATACAGCACATAACCTTTTGAGTTTGACTTTTCTCACTTAATGGAATGTCCTTGAGATCCGCCCAATCTGTCACATGCATCAATAGTTCCTCCTGTATTGTTTCTGGGCAGTATTCCACTACATAGATGTATCCCAGTTCATGTGGCCATTCACCTGTTGAAGGACCTTTAGGTCTTTCACAGGTTTTGGCAATTACAAAGAAACGTTTTATAAGCATCTGCGTTCACGCTTGAGTGTGAACATATGTTTCAATTCTCGCAGGAGTAAAATTGCTGGGCCATACAAATACTAAGATCAATATTTAAGGGTACCAGCAAAACGCTTCCCTGAGTAGCTGTGTCATTTTACATTCCTACCAGCAGTGTGTGAGAGTTCCAGATTCTCCATATCCCCACCAACCATCACTTGGTTTTGCCAGTATTTTTCATTTTGGTTATTTCTAACAGACCTCTCGCAGCTCATTGTGGCTTTAATTTGCATTTCCCCAGTGGCTAATGCTATTAACAATTTTTCATGTGCTTAGTTTTTTCATCCTTTTGGGTGAAATACCTGTTCCAGTCTTTTGCCCATCTTTAAATTGGTTGTTTTCTTACTGTTGCGTTTAAAGAGCTCTTTGTATATTGAGGATACAAGTCTGTTGTTAGATATGTGATGTGCAAATATTTTTTACATTCTGTAGTTCTTTTAAGTTGTTTAATATCATTTTTCACAGAGCAAAAGTTTTGATTTATCTGGGTGTTTTTTTTCTTTTATTGATGGTGCTTTTCCTGTCATGTCTAAGAAATTCAAGTATTCCAGATTACTAAGACTTTTTCCTGTTTTCTTCCAAAAGTTTATCTTCTTTTTCTCTTCATATCTATGATCAATTTTGAGTACACTTTTTTTAATAAAATGTGAGGTGGAACTTGCATTTCACTTGTTTACCAAGAGATGTCCAATTTCTCCAACATCATTTGTTGAAAAAATGGTCCTTGCTCCATTGAATTCTTTTGCATCTTGTTCAAAATTCAGTTGACTGTACTTGTGTGGGTTTAGTTTATTGATATGTTTTCTATCCCTTTAACATACCATGGTGTAGCTTTTCTTTTTCCTAACTGAGGCGTAACTGACATACATTATATCAGTTTCAGATATACAACATAATGACTTGATATTTGTATATATTGTGAAATAATTACCACAGTAAGTTTAGTTAACATCTGAAATCATAGTTACAGAAATCATTTTCTTGTGATGAGAACTTTTAAGACATAATCTCTAAACAACTTTCAGATATGTAATACAGTATTATTAATTAAGGCTGCCATGCTGTACAATATATCTCCATGGCATTTATTTATAATTGGAAGTTTGTGCCTCTTAACTCCCTTAACCCATTTTGCCCATTTCTCACCCCCACTCCCATCTCTGACAACCTCCAATCTGTTCTTATATCCATGAGTTATTTTGTTGTTGCTATTGTTGTTTTGGATTCAACGTATAAATGAGATCAAATAGTATTCATATTTTGTGTCTGGCTTATTTCAATTAGCATGATGCTCTCAGATAGATACTGCACAATTTTTTTTTCAAATTTTTAATTTAAATTGTAGTTAACATATGGTGTAATATTGATGTCAGGAGTAGAATTTAGTAATTCATCACTTATATATAACCCCCAGTGCTCATTGTAACAAGTGCACTCCTAATAGCCATCACCTATCTAGCCCATCCCCCACCCACCTTCCTCCATCAACCCTCAGTTTGTTCTCTATTGTAAGAAGTCTCTTATGGTTTATTCCCTCTCTCTTTTTTCTTTTTTCCCACCTTTCTCGTATGTTCATCTGTTTTGTTTCTTAAATTCCACATATGAGTGAAATCATATGGTATTTGTCTTTGCCTGACTGACTTATTTCATTTAGTGTAATACACTGTAGTTCTACCCATGTCATTGCAAATGGCAAGGTTTCATTCCTTTTGATGGCTGAGTAATATTCCATTTTGTGTGTGTGTGTGTGTGTGTGTGTGTGTGTGTGTGTGTGTCTGTTCATCAGTCAATGGACATTTGGGCTCTTGTTTGGCTATTGTTGATAATGCTGCAGTAAACATAGGGATACATGTACCCTTTCAAATCTGTATTTTTGTAACCTTTGGATAAGTACCTAGTAGGTAATTGCTGGAAGAAACTCCATACTGTTTTCCAGAGTGGCTGCACCAGTTTGCATTCCCACCAACAGTGCAGGAGGATTCCCCTTTCTCTGCATCCTCACCAACACCTGTTGTCTCTTGTGTTGCTAATTCTGACAGGTGTGAGGTGGTATCTCATTGTAGTTTTGATTTTTATTTCCGTGATGAAGAATGATTTTGAGCATCTTTTCATGTGTCTGTTGGCCATCTGTCTTCTTTGGAAAATGTCTTCTTTGGAAGAATGTCTATTCATATCTTCTAACCTATTTATTAACTGGATTATTTGGTTTTGGGGTGTTGAGTTTGATAAGTTCTTTATAGATTTTGGATACTAACCCTTTATCAGATATGTTATTTGCAAATAACTTCTCCCATTCCGTAGGCTGCCTTTTAGTTTTATTGATTGTTTTCTTCGCTGTGCAGAAGCTTTTTATCTTGATGAAGTCCCAATAGTTTGTGCTTGTTTTTGTTTCCCTTCCCTTCAACGATATGTCTAGTAAGAAGTTGCTATGGTCCAGGTCAAAGAGTTTGCAGCCTGTGCTCTCCTCTAAGATATTGATGGTTTCCTGTCTCACACTTAGGTCTTTTATCCATTTTACATTTATTTTTGTGTATGGTGTAAGAAAGTGGTTCAATTTCATTCTTCTGCATGTCACTGTCCAGTTTTCCCAACACCATTTGTTGAAGACATTTTTTCCGTTGGATATTGTTTCCTGCTTTGTCAAAGATAGGTTGACCATATAGTTGTGGGTCCGTTTCTGGGTTTTCTGTTCTGTTCCATGATCTAAGAGTGTTTTTGTGCCAGTACCATACTGTCTTGATGATTACAGCTTTGTAATACAGCTTGAAGTCCGGGACTGTGATGCCTCCAGCTTTGGTTTTCCTTTTCAGGATCACTTTGGCTATTCAGGGTCTTTTCTAGTTCCATACAAATGTTAGAATTGTTCTAGTTCTGTAAAAAATGCCAGTGGTATTTTGATAAGGATTGCATTAAATGTGTAGATTGCTTTGGGTAGTATAGACATTTTAACAATGTTTGTTTTTCCAATCCATGAGCCTGGAATGTTTTTCCATTTCTTTGTGTCCCCTTCGATTTCCTTCATAAGTTTTCTGTAGTTTTCAGATACAGATCTTTTACCCTTTTAGTTAGGTTTATTCCTAGGTATCTTATAGATTTTGGTGCAATTGTGAATGCGACCGATTCCCTGATTTCTTTTTCTGCTGCTTCATTATTGGTGTATAGAAATGCAACAGATTTCTGTATGTTGATTTTATAGCCTGTGGCTTTGCTGAATTCATGTATTAGCTCTAGCAATTTTTTGGTGGAGTCTTTTGAAATTTCTACATAGAATATCATGTTGTCTGCAAATAGTGAAAGTTTGACTTATTTCTTGCTGATTTGGATACCTTTTATTTCTTCTTGTTGTCTGATTGCTAAAGCTAAGGCTTCCAGTACTATGTTAAATAGTAATGGTGAGAGTAGACATGGCTGTCTTGTTCCTACCATAGAGGAAAAGCTCTCAGTTTTTCCTCATTGAGGATGATAACAGCTGTGAGTCTTTCATATATGTCCTTTATGATGTTCCTTCTTTCCCTACTTTGTTGAGAGTTTTTATCAAGAATAAATGCTGTATTTTGTCAAATGCTTTTTCTGCATCTATTTACAGGATCATATGGTTCTTATCCTTTCTTTTGTTAATGTGGCGTATCACGTTGATTGATTTGCAAATATTGAACCATCCTTACAGTCCAGGAATAAATCCCATTTGATCATGGTGAATAATTCTTCTAATGTACTGTCAGATTTGATTTGCTAGTATCTTGTTGAGAATTTTTGCATCCGTGTTCATCACTGGCCTTTAATTCTCCTTTTTAGTGGGGTCTTTAGGAGTTTGGCCTTTTGTTTGGAGATTTTTGATTACTGATTCAATTTCTTTGCTGGTTATGGGTCTGTTCAGGTTTTCCATTGCTTTCTGTTTCAGTTTTGGTAGTTTGTATGTTTCTAGCAATTTGTCCATTTTTTCCAAATTGCCCAGTTTGGGGCATATAATTTTTCCGAATATTCCATTTGATTATTTGTATTTCTGCATATATCACAATGTCTTTATCCATTTTTCTGTTGATAGACCCTTAGATTTTTTCCATATCTTGACCAATAATGCTGCATTGAACATGGATGTGCATATATCTTTTTAAGTCAATGTTTTCTTTTTCTTTGGATGAATACCCAGAAATGGAATTGCTGGACAATATGGTAGTTCTGGTTTTTTTATTTTTTGAGGTGCCTCCATGCTGTTTTTTTTAATGGTGCACCTATTTACACTCCCACCAACAGTGCATGAGTGTTCCCTTTTCTACATACCTTCACAAACTCTTGTTATTTCTTGTCTTTTTGGTAGTAGCCATTCTAACAGATATGAGGTGGTATTTCTTTGTGGTTTTAATTTGCATTTCCTTTTGAGGAAATGTTGAGCACCTTTCATGTACTGTTGGTCATATGTAGCCCTTCTTTAGAAGAATGTCTATTAGATCCTGTACCCATTTTTAACTAGATTAGGTGTTTCTTGTTATCGAGCTGTATGAGTTCTTTACATATTTTGAATATTATCAGATATATAATTCGCAAATATTTTCTGCCATTCAATAGTTGCCTTTTCATTTTATTAATGGTTTCCTTCGCTGTGCAGATGCTTTTCAATTTACCAAAATGTGACACAGAGACATGAAAAGAGCAAATGCTATTGCAAAACAAATGCTACTGGAACCAGTGGACTCCCTGATGCAGAGTTACCACAAACCTTCAATTGGTGTAAAAAAAAAATGCAATTTCTGTGAAGCACAATTAAGTGAAGTAAAATGAGATATGCCTAAATACTCATGGGTACATTTTCCCCAGAAAGAGGGTACAAATTTCAACCAGCCAAAGGAAGAGAGTCATATAGCAGAGTCTGGAACAAGTCATTATGCTTGACAACACACACACACACACACACACACACATACACAATTGCCAACAAAGGAAGCCCACCTCAGCTTTGGTATCCAGAGTTGCTATTGAGATTCCATTAGCTAGACATGACTGAATGTCCATTGCCCACGGAATTTAACTCCATCTCCAGCCCTCTTCCCCTACCCACTCTCTGGATATTGGGCTGATATCACATGTTCCAAGGAGCCTACCATGAATCACCCCATTAGCATAAATTATCAGGTGTGGTCTGAGTAACTCACCATCAATAACAAAGACACTGGGAAATGTGAGACAATGACTATGACCAGATCCTTCTTTGGGTGATTCCTTATTACACATACTATAGAGAAATGTGGGGACAATTGACATCTTTACTCTGTTGAATCTTCCAATTCATGAACATGATATGTCGTTCCATTTATTTAGCTCTTCTCTGATTTTTTTCACCACTGTTTTGTACTTTTAAGCATACAAATGTTGTATATGTTTTTCTAGAATTCTGTTTGGGGTGGGGGAGCTATTGTATGTGGTATTATTTTAAATTTTGGTTTTCAGTTGTTCATTGCTAACTTATAGACATACAATTTTTTTTTATGTTTGCCTTGTATGTTGCTCAGCTCAATTATAAGTTCTAGCCTTTTTGTTATAGATTTCTTGGGATTTTCTGCATAAACAATTTTGTGAGCAGTTTTATTTCTTCCTTTCTGATATGTTTTTTTATTTGTTTGTTTTTGTCTTTTACTTTTTTTCTTGCCTTATTGCACTGGCTAAGATTTTTAGTACTATGTTGAATAAGAGAGGTAAGAGCAGATGTTCTTGCTCTGTACTCAATTTTAGAGGAAAAACATTCCATTTTCAATATGAAGTATGACATTACTTGTGGATATTTTATAGATGCTCTTTATCAAGTTGAGATGAACAGGTATTGAAATTGTTAAACAATTTTTCCCACACCAACTGATATGATCATATGGTTTTTCTTCCATGAACTGTTAATATGGTGGATTAGCTTGATTGGTTTTTGAATGTTTAACCAAGTTTTCATTTCTAGAATAAAATCCACTTGGTGATGTTGTACTATTCTTATATAGAGATTAAATTGATTTACAAATATTTTATTTGTATTTTGTGTCCATATTTATGAGAGATATTGCCCTGGTTTTTTTTTTTTTTCTTTGTACCATCTTGATCTGGTTTTGATACTATGCTGCCTGTATAAAATTAGTTGGGAAATATTTTCTCTCTATTTTCTAGGAAAAAAGTACACAGATTTGGTGTTTTTCTTCTTTAAATATTTGGTATAAGTAACAACTAATATCATCTGGATTGGTGTTATGAGCTGAACTGTGTTCCCCCAAAATTTGTATGTTGAAGTCTTAATCCTAAGTACTGCATAACATGGTTTTATTTTGAGATAGGATCTTTAAAGACGTAATTAAGTGAAAATGAACTCATTAGAGTGGGTCTAATCCAATATGATTGGTATCCTTATAAAGAGATTAAGACACATACACAGAGGGAATACTGTAGTAAGACAGAAGGAGAATACAGACATCAGCAAGCCAAGGTGATAGACCTCAGAAGAAACCAATCCTGCTGACATCTTGATCTCAGACTTCTAGCCTCCAGAATTTTATTTTATTTTATTTTTTTCAATACATGAAGTTTATTGTCAAATTGGTTTCCATACATCACCCAGTGCTCATCCCAAAAGGTGCCCTCCTCAATACCCATCACGCACCCTCCCCTCCCTCCCACCCCCCATCAACCCTCAGTTTGCTCTCAGTTTTTAAGAGTCTCTTATGCTTTTGCTCTCTCCCACTCTAACCTCCTTTTTTTTTTCCTTCCCCTCCCCCATGGTCTTCTGTTAAGGTTCTCAGGATCCACATAAGAGAGAATACATATGGTATCTGTCTTTCTCTGTATGGCTTATTTCACTTAGCATAACACTCTCCAGTTCCATCCATGTTGCTACAAAGGGCCATATTTCATTCTTTCTCATTGCCACGTAGTACTCCATTGTGTATATAAACCACAATTTCTTTATCCATTCATCAGTTGATGGACATTTAGGCTCTTTCTATCATTTGGCTATTGTTGAGAGTGCTGCTATAAACGTTGGGGTACAGGTGCCCCTATGCATCAGTACTCCTGTATCCCTTGGGTAAATTCCTAGCAGTGCTATTGCTGGGTCATAGGGTAGGTCTATTTTTAATTTTCTGAGGAACCTCCACACTGTTTTCCAGAGTGGCTGCACCAATTTACATTCTCACCAACAGTGCAAGAGGGTTCCCGTTTCTCCACATCCTCTCCAGCATCTATAGTCTCCTGATTTGTTCATTTTGGCCACTCTGACTGGCGTGAGGTGATACCTGAGTGTGGTTTTGATTTGTATTTCTCTGATGAGGAGCGACGTTGAGCATCTTTTCATGTGCCTGTTGGCCATCCGGATGTCTTCTTTAGAGAAGTGTCTATTCATGTCTTCTGCCCATTTCTTCACTGGGTTGTTTTTCGGGTGTGGAGTTTGGTGAGCTCTTTATAGATTTTGGATACTAGCCCTTTGTCCTATATGTCATTTGCAAATATCTTTTCCCATTCCGTTGGTTGCCTTTTAGTTTTGTTGGTTGTTTCCTTTGCTGTGCAGAAGCTTTTTATCTTCATAAGGCCCCAGTAGTTCATTTTTGCTTTTAATTCCCCTGCCTTTGGAGATGTGTCAAGTAAGAAATTGCTACGGCTGAGGTCAGAGAGGTCTTTTCCTGCTTTCTCCTCTAGGGTTTTGATGGTTTCCTGTCTCACATTCAGGTCCTTTATCCATTTTGAGTTTATTTTTGTGAATGGTGTGAGAAAGTGGTCTAGTTTCAATCTTCTGCATGCTGCTGTCCAGTTCTCCCAGCACCATTTGTTAAAGAGACTGTCTTTTTTCCATTGGATATTCTTTCCTGCTTTGTCAAAGATTAGTTGGCCATACTTTTGTGGGTCCAATTCTGGAGTCTCTATTCTATTCCATTGGTCTATGTGTATGGTTTTGTGCCAATACCATGCTGTCTTGATGATGACAGCTTTGTAGTAGAGGCTAAAGTCTGGGATTGTGATGCCCCCTGCTTTGGTCTTCTTCAAAAGTACTTTGGCTATTCGGGGCCTTTTGTGGTTCCATATGAAGTTTAGGATTGCTTGTTCTAGTTTTGAGAAGAATGCTGGTGCAATTTTGATTGGGATTGCATTGAATGTGTAGATAGCTTTGGGTAGTATTGACATTTTGACAATATTTATTCTTCCAATCCATGAGCACGGAATGTTTTTTCCATTTCTTTATAACTTCTTCAATTTCCTTCATAAGCTTTCTATAGTTTTCAGCATACAGATCTTTTACATCTTTGGTTAGATTTATTCCTAGGTGTTTTATGCTTCTTGGTGCAATTATGAATGGGATCAGTTTCTTTATTTGTCTTTCTGTTGCTTCATTGTTAGTGTATAAGAATGCAACTGATTTCTGTACATTGATTTTGTATCCTGCAACTTTGCTAAATTCGTGTATCAGTTCTAGCAGACTTCTGGTGGAGTCTATCGGATTTTCCATGTATAATATCATGTCATCTGCAAAAAGTGAAAGCTTAATTTCATCTTTGCCAGTTTTGATCCCTTTGATTTACTTTTGTTGTCTGATTGCTGATGCTAGAACTTCCAACACTATGTTAAACAACAGCGGTGAGAGTGGACATACCTGTCATGTTCCTGATCTCAGGGAAAAAGCTCTCAGTTTTTCCCCATTGAGGATGATGTTAGCTGTGGGCTTTTCTAAATGGCTTTTATGATGTTTAAGTATGTTCCTTCTATCCCAACTTTCTCGAGGGTTTTTATTAAGAAAGATTGCTGAATTTTGTAAAAGGCCTTTTCTGCATCTATTGACAGGATCGTATGGTTCTTATCTTTTCGTTTATTAATGTGATGTATCACATTGATTGATTTGCGAATGTTGAACCAGCTCTGCATCCCAGGAATGAATCCCACTAGATCATGGTGAATAATTCTTTTTATATGCTGTTGAATTCGATTTGCTATCTTATTGAGAATTTTTGCATCCATATTCATCAGGGATATTGGCCTGTAGTTCTCTTTTTTTACTGGGTCTCTGGTTTAAAAATCAGAGTAATACTGGCTTCATAGAATGAGTCTGGAAGTTTTCCTTCCCTTTCTATTTTTTGGAATAGCTTGGGAAGGATAGGTATTATCTCTGCTTTAAACGTCTGGTAGAACTCCCCTGGGAAGCCATCTGGTCCTGGACTCTTATTTGTTGGGAGATTTTTGATAACCGATTCAATTTCTTTGCTGGTTATGGGTCTGTTCAAGCTTTCTATTTCCTCCTGATTGAGTTTTGGAAGCGTGTGGGTGTTTAGGAATTTGTCCATTTCTTCCAGGTTGCCCAATTTGTTGGCATATAATTTTTCATAGTATTCCCTGATAATTGTTTGTATCTCTGAGGGATTGGTTGTAATAATTCCATTTTCATTCATGATTTTATCTATTTGGGTCATCTCCCTTTTCTTTTTGAGAAGCCTGGCTAGAGGTTTATCAATTTTGTTTATTTTTTCAGAAACCAACTCTTGGTTTTGTTGATCTGCTGTAGTTTTTTTAGATTCTATATTGTTTATTTCTGCTCTGATCTTTGTTAGTTCTCTTCTTCTGCTGGGTTTAGGCTGCCTTTGCTGTTCTGCTTCTATTTCCTTCAGGTTTGCTGTTAGATTTTGTATTTGGGATTTTTCTTGTTTCTTGAGATAGGCCTGGATTGCAATGTATTTTCCTCTCAGGACTGCCTTCGCTGCGTCCCAAAGCGTTTGGATTGTTGTATTTTCATTTTCGTTTGTTTCCATATATTTTTTAATTTCTTCTCTAATTGCCTGGTTGACCCACTCATTCTTTAGTAGGGTGTTCTTTAACCTCCATGTTTTTGGAGGTTTTCCAGACTTTTTCCTGTGGTTGATTTCAAGCTTCATGGCATTGTGGTCTGAAAGTATGCATGGTATAATTTCAATTCTTGTATACTTATGAAGAGCTGTTTTGTGACCCAGTATATGATCTATCTTGGAGAATGTTCCATGTGCACTCGAGAGGAAAGTATATTCTGTTGCTTTGGGATGCAGAGTTCTAAATATATCTGTCAAGTCCATCTGATCCAATGTGTCATTCAGGGCCCTTGTTTCTTTATTGACCATGTGTCTAGATGATCTATCCATTTCTGTAAGTGGAGTGTTAAAGTCCCCTGCAATTGCCACATTCTTATCAATAAGGTTGCTTATGTTTGTGAGTAATTGTTTTATATATTTGGGGGCTCCGGTATTCGGCGCATAGACATTTATAATTGTTAGCTCTTCCTGATGGATAGACCCTGTAATTATTATATAATGCCCTTCTTCATCTCTTGTTACAGCCTTTCATTTAAAGTCTAGTTTGTCTGATATAAGTATGGCTACTCCAGCTTTCTTTTGGCTTCCAGTACCATGATAAATAGTTCTCCATCCCTTCACTCTCAATCTAAAGGTGTCCTCAGATCTAAAATGAGTCTCTTGTAGACAGCAAATAGATGGGTCTTGTTTTTTTATCCATTCTGATACCCTATGTCTTTTGGTTGGCGCATTTAATCCATTTACATTCAGTGTTATTATAGAAAGATACGGGTTTAGAGTCATTGTGATGTCTGTATGTTTTATGCTTGTAGCGATGTCTCTGGTACTTTGTCTCACAGGATCCCCCTTAGGATCTCTTGTAGGGCTGGTTTAGTGGTGACAAATTCCTTCAGTTTTTTTTTTGTTTGGGAAGACCTTTATCTCTCCTTCTATTCTAAATGACAGACTTGCTGGATAAAGGATTCTCGGCTGCATATTTTTTTTCTGTTCATCACATTGAAGATCTCCTGCCATTCCTTTCTGGCCTGCCAAGTTTCAGTAGAGAGATTGGTCACGAGTCTTATAGGTCTCCCTTTATATGTTAGAGCACGTTTATCTCTAGCTGCTTTCAGAATTTTCTCTTTATCCTTGTATTTTGCCAGTTTCACTATGATATGTCGTGCAGAAGATCGATTCAAGTTACGTCTGAAGGGAGTTCTCTGTGCCTCTTGGATTTCAATGACTTTTTCCTTCCCCAGATCAAGGAAGTTCTCAGCTATTATTTCTTCAAGTACCCCTTCAGCACCTTTCCCTCTCTCTTCCTCCTCTGGAATACCAATTATGTGTAGATTATTTCTCTTTAGTGCATCACCTAGTTCTCTAATTTTCCCCTCATACTCCTGGATTTTTTTATCTCTCTATTTCTCAGCTTCTTCTTTTTCCATAATTTTATCTTCTAGTTCACCTATTCTCTCCTCTGCCTCTTCAATCCAAGCCGTGGTTGTCTCCATTTTATTTCGCAGCTCATTGATAGCATTTTTTAGCTCCTCCTGGCTGTTCCTTAGTCCCTTGATCTCTGTAGCAGTAGATTCTCTGCTGTCCTTTATACTGTTTTCAAGCCCAGCGATTAATTTTATGACTATTATTCTAAATTCATTTTCTATTATATTGTTTAAATCGTTTTTGATCAGTTCGTTAGCTGTTGTTATTTCCTGGACGTTTTTTGAGGGGAATTCTTCCATTTCATCATTTTGGATAGTCCCTGGAGTGGTGCGGGACTGTGGGGCACTTCCCCTGTGCTATCTTGAATAACTCGCATTGGTGGGTGGGACCACAGTCAGACTGGTGTGTGCCTTCTCTTCCCCTCTCCTAGGGGCGGGATTCACTGTGGGGTAGCGTGGCCCATCTGGGCTACTTGCACACTGCCAGGCTTGTGGTGCTGGGGATCTGGGGTATTAGCTGGGGTGGATCGGCAAGGTGCACGGGGGCGGGAGGGGTAGGCTCAGCTCGCTTTTCCTTCAGAGATCCGCTCCAGGAGGGGCCCTGCAGCACCTGGAGGGAGTCAGACCTGCCACTGCCAGAGGTGTGGATCCGCAGAAGCACAGCGTTGGGTGTTTGCGCCGTGCAAGCAAGTTCCCTGGCAGGAACGGGTTCCCTTTGGGATTTTGGCTGAGGGGTGGGCAAGGGAGATGGCGCTGGCGAGCGCCTTTGTTCCCTGCCAAGCTGTACTCTGTCGTCCGGGGCTCAACAACTCTCCCTCCCGTTGTCCTCCAGCCCTCCCGTTTTCTGAGCAGGGCTGTTAGCTTATAACCTTCCAGATACCAAGTCCCGCTCGCTGTTCGAACACACTCCATCCGGCTCTCCGCTTTTGCCAGCCAGACTCGGGGTTCTGCTTGGCCGGCGGGCCACCCCTCTGCCCTGGCTCCCTCCCACCAGTCCATGGAGCGCACACCGCCTCTCTGCCCTTCCTACCCTCTTCCGTGGGCCTCTCATCTGCACTTGGCTCCGGAGACTCCATTCTGCTAGTCTTCTGGCGGTTTTCTGGGTTATTTGGGCAAGTGTAGGTAGAATCTAAGTGATCAGCAGGACTCGCGGTGAGCCCAGCGTCCCCCTACGCCGCCATCTTCCCAGGATTCTCTCCAGAATTTTAGAAAAATAAATTTTGGTTGTTTAAGCCACCAGGTCTATGATTCTCTTTACAGTGGCCCTAGCAAACTAACACAGCTGGGATTTATTTTTTGGGAGGTTTTGAACTACAAATTCAATGACTTTAATAGCTATAGACTATTCAGAGTATCTATTTCATCTTGGATAAGTTTTAGTAGTCTAGGTTTTTTAAGACTGTCCATTTATTAATAAAATTTATAGATGTGAAGATTTTTGTGCTATTCTCTTCTAATTTTTTAAGTTTGTGCGGGTATATATTGATGTTCCCTCTTTCATTTATAATATTAGTCATTTGTGTCTTTTCTCTTTTTACTTCTGTCAGCCTTGCTAGAAGTGTGTTTATTTTATTTATCTTTTCCAAAAACATGTTATTACTTTCACTGATTCTGTTTGTTTATAATTATATTGATTTTTACTCTTGTCTTTATTATCATCCTCCTTCTGCTTCATTCGGGTTTGTTTTTATTTTCTTCTTCTAGTTACTCGATATGGGAAGTTTATATAAACGGTTTGAGATATTTCTTCCTTTCTGATATAAATATTTATTATTATAAATATCTAAGCAGAGCTTAGAATATCAAATGTGGATATGTCTTATTTTCATTTTAACTCAATTCAAAAATATTTTCTAATCTTCTAATTTCTTCTTTGAACCATGGGTTATTCAGAAGTATGATATTTAGTTTTCAAATATTTAGGGTTTTCCAGATATTTTTCTGTAATTCATTTCTAATTTAATTCCATTGTAATCAGATACTATACTTTGACTGGCATCTTTTTAAATTTGTCAAAACTTCTGGTCCAGAATATGGTTTATACTGAAAACGGTGTGTATTTTTTTTTATTGCAAGAGTTCAGAACATGCCATCTCCAAATATGTCACGCCGGCGTGTTAATTATTTTGAGCTAAAGGCACTTGGGAAACAGCAGATGACAAGGCTCTCTGACATTCTCCTTTTTACATTAAGCAGGTCATAAAATTTCCTACGAGAAAGGTGCTTTCTCTGTACCATGAAGAGAAGAGCATTCTTATCACGAGAGACGTGTACAAACAAACTAAAATGACCCTCGACTTCTGTTAGTGTTCCATCTATTTCCTGGTCACTTGGCCCACAATTTATTGCCCCCCTTTGCCTTGTTCCATCCTCACAATTCATTACTCTTTGTGTAGGAGACTATGTAAGTTTTGGGGCCTAGTTGCTTCTTCAGGACTTTTTTTTTTTTTTTTTAAGAACCCCGTCTACATGTAAAAATGATAAATAAATCTGTGTGCTTTTTTTTTTTCCTGTTAACCTTTCTTATGTTAGTTTAATTCTTAGGCCAGCCACAGAACCTGAGAGGGCAGAAGAAAGCTTTTTCTTCTCTGCAGTGTTGGGTAGAGTATTTTATAAATATCAATTAAGTCAAGTTGATTGATAGTGTTATCTAAGTTCTTGTACATTCTTACTGATTTTTTGTCTACTCATTTATTAGTTACTGAGAGGATTGTTGAAATACCCAACTATAATTGTGGTTATAGCTATTACTGCCTGCATTGCCATTAATTTTTGCTTCATAAATTTCAGAGCTCTCTCTCCTAATGCATGGTGTTTAAGATTGCTGTGTCCTAATTCATTGAGCTCTTAATCATTATGAAATGACCTTTTTATCTTTGGTAATATTCTTTGCTCTGAAATCTACTTTGTTTGCTATCAATATAGCTACTCTGGCTTTTTAAACAATTGGAACTAGCGTGGACTATTTCTTTCCTTCTTTTTACTT
Organism: Panthera tigris; assembly: GCF_018350195.1. Taxonomy (NCBI): domain Eukaryota; kingdom Metazoa; phylum Chordata; class Mammalia; order Carnivora; family Felidae; genus Panthera; species Panthera tigris. The sequence goes on from NC_056675.1 coordinate 15,117,423, forward strand.
TTAACCTACTTTTGTCTTTATATTTAAAGTTGATCTCTTGAAGACACATACAGGCAGGTCATCACTTTTTGTCCAATCGGACCCTCTCTGCCTTTTAACTAAAAGGATGTTTATAAGGGCACCTCGCTGACTCAGCTGCTTGAGTGTCTGACTCTTGATTTCAGCTCAGGTCATGATCTCATGGATCATGGGTTCAAGCCCTGTGTTGTGCCCTGTGCTGTCAGTGGGGAGCCTACTTGGGATTCTCTCTCTCCCTCACTCACACTGCCTCTCTCTCTCTTTCAAAATAAATAAACTTTTAAAAAAAGATGTTTATGGGGTGCCTGGGTGGCTCAGTCGGTTAAGCATCCGGCTTCAGCTCAGGTCATGATCTCACAGTTTGTGAGTTCAAGCCCTGTATGGGGCTCTGTGATGACAGCTCAGAGCCTGGAGCCTGCTTCAGATTCTGTGTCTCCCTCTCTCTCTGACACTCCCCTGCTCATACTCTGTCTCTCTGTGTCTCAAAAATAAATAAACGTCAAAAAAAATTTTTAAAGGATGTTTATACATGACTTTCACTTAAATGAATGTTTATACTATTTATATTTAATATGATAAATGATATGGTAGAATTTAATTAATTATGCTACTTGTTTTCTGCTCATCTCACATGTTCTTTGTTCTATTTTCCTCGCCACTGAGGCAAAACCCTTCTTAGCACTCTATCCAATGCTGTTGTAACTTGTGGGGATACAAACTCTTTCTGGTCCTGTCTGAAATGGGGTTTGTTCTCACTGATCTCTTCAGAAGATTTTGTCCCCAATGTTAGGTAGTTCCTCACATGCACACATTGATCAAAACTCAGCTGAAGACTGAGTACTCCCTGCCAATCTCCAGCATTCTCTATTCATCTCTCTTCTCTCCACTACTCTGCCCTGAAAACTCTGCCCATCTTGGTTTCCCTGGACTCCCAGCCCTTTATCATCAAGTCAGGAAGACTCGAGCTCTGTATGGATTTCCCTTCCATGCCCCATGGCCTGAACACTCACCTTGGACCGCAAGCTGGGGAAAGCATTATTTCCTGTCCTTCAGAGAGCACCATTCTTCATTGCTTTGTGTCCACTGTCTTGAGAGTCATTATTTCATATATTTTGTCTCATATTTTGCCAATTTTCTACTGTTGCAAGTGAGTGGATAAATCCAATCCCTGCTATTTCCTCTTGACCATTAGCAAAGGTCTGGAGGTCAGAGACAAATTTTATGTATAATAAACGAAGTATCTCAAATTAGTGGTAAAAGATAATTATAGCATGAACGGTTTTAGAGAAAGCAGTTAAATATATGAAAAAATGTCAAATTAGATCTTGATTTATTACATAACACCAAAATGAACTACGGATAGACAAAAGAGTGAAACAAAATTCTAAACCTCAAAACATGAAAACATTAAAGGAAAGTATGGATGAATATACTCATGATCTCCACGTGAGCAAAATCTTCCGAAGTCTAAAATCATGAAGGGACGCCTGAGTGGCTCCGTTGAGTGTCCGACTTCAGCTCAGGTCGTAATCTCATGGTTTGTGAGTTCAAGCCCCGCATTGGGCTCTGTCATGACAGCTCAGAGCCTGGAGCCTGCTTCTGACTCTATGTCTCCCTCTCTCTCTGCCCCTCCCCCACTCATGCTCTGTCTCTCTTTCTCTCAAAAATAAAGAAAAACATTTAAAAATAAATAAAATCATGAGAAGTAGAAGTAAAAAAAAAAATTAAAAGGTGGATTTTTGTGCATGTGTGTTTAATAAATTTTTACTCTGGAATAATCAAAGATAGTACAAAGAGTTTCCATATACCCCTCACCCATTTTCCCCCAATGTCGTCATCGTACACTATCATGGTACTTTGATCAAAAGTGAAAAAATGACAGTGGTACATTTCTATTAACTAAAGTCTAGATTTCACCAGTTGTTTTTTTACTAATGCCTTTTTTTCTGTTCAGAATCCAATATATCCAAGTGAAGGCACATTGTTTTTAGAAGAGTCATATTTTGACTATTAAAAATCATTCGATTCCTTGTTTTAAAATGCAAGAGCAAAATAGGAAATTGGCAAACTGAAAAAAAGATTCCTAAGGAAACAAAAGATCAATAGCTTTCAAAATGAATTGCTTTTTTTCCCTTAATTTTAGAGAAAGAAAGAGAGTGTGAGCAGGGGAGAGAGGCAGAGGGCGGGGGGAGAGAGAGAGAGAGAGAGAGAGAGAGAGAGAGAGAGAGAATCTTAAGCAGGATCTACACTCAGCATGAATCCCAACATGGGGTTGGATCCCACAACCCTGGGATCATGACCTGAGCTGAAATCAAGAGTCAGATGCTCAACCGACTGAACCACCCAGGTGCCCCAAAATGAACTGGTTCTTAGAGTCAATATGTAAAATACTAACCCACCAATAAAAATCAAAGAACATGAACAATTTAAAAAAGAAGAAATGTTATTTATATATATTATATATAACATATACATTATAAATATAGATGCATAAATATATTAGTTTTATATATATAAGGCAGTCATTAAGAATAAGGTTTTTTAAAGATTATTTATTCTGAGAGAGAGAGAGAGAGAGTGGGGGAAGAACAGAGAGAATCCCAAGCATGAATCCAACACGGAGCTCAACCCCACAAACCGTGAGATCATGACCTGAGTCAAAATCAAGAGTCAGATGCTTAACTGACTGAGTCACCCAGGCGCCCCTAAAAATAGGTTTTTGAAGGCTTTTTGATTGCATTGGGGTACCTGGGTGGCTCAGTCGGTTAAGCATCAAACTCTTGATTTTGGCTCAGGTCATGAGCTCACGGTTCATGAGATCAAGTCCCACATCAGGCTCTGCGCTGACAGCATGGAGCCTGCTTGAGATTCTCTCTCTCTCTCTCTCTCTCTCTCTCTCTGCCCTTCCCCCTACTTACACATTCTCTCTCTCAAAATAAACATAAAAAAGAATATTTGATAGCATGCAAAAAGTGTTCATAATAAATTTAAGTGGAAAACATAGACTCAAAATTATTCTAATTTTTAAAAAAAAATTTAATGCTTATTTATTTTGGAGAGAGAGAGAGTACGAGTAGGGGAGGGGCAGAGAGAAGGAAACAGGATCTGAAGCAGGCTCCAGGCTCTGAGCTGTCAGCACAGAGCTGTACATGGGCTCAACTCACAAACCATGAGATCAAGACCTGAGCTGAAGGCCACTTAACTGACTGAGCCACCCAGGTGCCCCTATTCCAATTTTGAAAGAGTTAAAAAGTATATGCTTGTATAAGCATAGAAACTAATCATAGTTATATGTGGGTTATTGAATTACAAACAATGACATTTATTGTTTTCTTTGTTTTTCCATTTTTCTAAATATTCTCCAATTAATATGATTTTAAGAAACACTGAATATTTTCTTTTAAAAAGTTTTAATTTCTGCATAACTTTCATGTGGTTTATGGGACCGAAAATATGTTTCTCTTGTTCCAGTATCATTTTTGGTCCCAGTGTTCTTGTCTGCTGGGATCCTTCCTGCTGTGCAAATGATTAAGTGCATAGATTTTCTTTTGGATCAAAAGGAAATGTTTTTAAAAGTTCTTAGGAGATCAATCTGGAAGAACTGAATTAATTCTCTAAAGAAAAAGAAAGGGCTGTGTTTGATGGTTTTTCTCTCTCTTCTCTCTCTCTCTCTTTTCCTATCTTTACCCCTCCTTCCTTTCCTTCTCTCTTGTGTCCAGACTTGGAACAAAGATCCAGGCCATGCCTAGCAGACTAACCTGTTTGATAGGAAAGAGAATATGTAGTGTTAAGGATACCTAGTGAATGCCAGGGAGAAACTTCTGAACCATGAAAAAAAGTAAGACTTCAAAGGGCCATCTGAGGACAACTTCCTTCCCAGGAGTGGGGCTGGACTGGTCTGGGCTAAATCTTTACAATATCTCGGAAAAATGATTTTGCTCTACATCACTTAAAAACACATAAAGGGGGTGCCTGGGTGGCTCAGTTGTTAAGCGTCCAATTCTTGATTCAACTCAGATCATGATCTCATGATTTGTGAGTTTGAGCCCTGCACTGGGCTCTGCACTGACAGTGTGGAGCCTGCTTGGCATTTTCTCTCTCCTTCTCTTTTTTCCCCACTCCCACTTGCATGTGTATGCATTCTCTCTCTTTCAAAACACACACACACACACACACACACACACACACAAAGAGCCTTTACAGATAATTTGGTCAGTGACTGGAAAATTTACCTTCCAAATTTGGGGAAGTCCCCATGTATATATTTTATCAGCCTTTGGTTCTCTATATCAGTGTTTCTCAAAGTAACCTGCAGATCATCAAAATTAGAATCTTCTAGGATGCTGGTTCAAAACACCTGAGAACTCCACCCTAGATCTACCAAAGGTGAATCTCTGGGCAATGCCACCTGAGCATCTGGGCTTTAATACACACCAAGAAGCCTAACACACAGACTGAGAGTCATTTCTTCATATTGTGCTATTATCCATAAATGGAGGAAAATGGGCAAGGCTAGTCAGATGTACAGAGAATTTCATTTTTCATGCATCATTCAATATGTATTTATACTCCATACTATGTGTCAGATAATGAGTATAGTCCTATGAGATCACAGTCTAGGAAAAGACATACCTGTCCATGGTGGGAAGAAATTAATTTTCCTTGGGAAGTTTGCATTAGTGAAGATGTATTCAGCTGCAGGCTGTAGACTATCCAGCCAAAAGCAACTTCAAATTGCAGATATTTAATTATCTATTAAATCAAAACATGTAAAGGAAAAGGATTCTGGATTTGGTGAGCAGTTCAATAGTATCATCAAGGTTCTTGCCCCCTTAGCAGGCTGCCAGAGTGGAGAAAATGTCACCTCCTTTGTCTTAGCCATTATATTTCTTTTAAGTCAACCTGAGGTCACATTAGCTTTTTTTTTTTTTTTTTTTTTTGGCAGCCATCTCAACTCTGACTCATGATATCAGCTAATAGTTTTTTTTTACATGGACTACTTCTTAGCCATTTCACTCTGATGTGTATTTTGCACAAATTTGGTTTTAATTTGCTGAGGTTTTTTTTTTAATTTAAATTAAAAAAATTTTTTAACGTTTATTTTTGACAGAGAGAGACAGAGAGCATGAGTGGAAGAGGAAGAGTGAGAGAGGGAGACACCGACTCCCAAGCAGGCTCCAGGCTCTGAGCTGTCAGCACAGAGCCCAACGCGGGGTTTGAACCCACAAACTGTGAGATCATGACTTGAGCCCAAGTCGGACGCTTAACTGACCGAGTCACCCAGGCACCACAATTTAAATTTTTAAATTTAATTTAAAAATTAACTTTTCCAAGACTGATCTCCCGCAGGATAGCCTTGCAGAAAAGGCCTCAACCTTCTGATCATGCAGTAAAGAAGAGGGTGCTTCTTCCACTTGAGTTCTTAAGTAGTAAATCCTGCCACTGGCAACAGCAAAGGCTAATCCCCAGCCTCCTGATCTTGTCAGGGCAAGGGGTAATGCCCATTGACCCCAACACACCTCTTTGGTAGGATGGAATCAAATCTAAGATTCTATCATGTTATATGGTTATTTTATCCTGGCCTCTGATTATGTGAAGTGTGTGTTGTACCTAACGCTTTTCTAATCATGCAGCTTTAAAAACAGTGCCACAACATGAAGACCTAATTTGCAGAACAGAGTACAGGAAAGGAGAGGGGAGAGCTACACAGGAAGAGAGCCTCAGAGAACCACAGATTTCCCCAGAGAATTTAGTCAAATATTGATAAACCCATTAGTGTGAGGAAACTGCCAAAGGCCAGGAAAAGAGCCATCCAAAAGGATCAGAATGAGCAGTGCCTGGTGCTTACACAGACATGAGAATAATGCCTGTTCCTGCTAGTCAGACTGGAAAAAATTCATCATCCAGGGCACTGGGCAGGGAGTTCAGAAAAGTCTTGCCTCAATAGACTGGACTGAACACTGTTCTGGTTCTACTTAACAAATCTTAAAATCAAGACCCTAAAAGATCAATCTGTTCCTAAGTTACTTACCTGCCTGGCAGAACAAAAGTAAAAAATATAAGAATATAACAATATCCAGCACTTAATAATGTAACATTTACAATGTCTTACATCCAATCAAAGATTACAAAAGGAAGATTACAAAAAGAAGTAGGAAAATAGGACTCATAAGGAGGAGAAAAGGTAATCAATTGAAAATGACACAAACTAATATAACCTTGTATGTTAATCATATTTCAATAAAAAAGAAGCAGACTTTTCAAAAAGAAAAAGAAAACAACCTAGATCTGACAAAGATGTTAGAATTGTCAGAGAGAGACATTAAAACAGTCATTATAATTGTATTGCATAAGTTCAAAAGATTAAGAGGAGATATAGGATATATATATATATATTTTTTTTTAATCCTAGAGATGAAACTACAATGTCTAAAACGAAAAATGTAGTGGATGCATTAATGGCAGATTAGACATAATAGAAGAAAATAACAAACCTTGAAGACTTAGCAAGAGAAAGTATTCAAATGAAACACACAGAGATAAAAAAGAATTAAAAATAAATAAATACAGCCTCAGTAAGCTGTAGGACAAATTCAAGTGACTAATAATACATGTAATTGTAGTCCCCAAATTGAGGGAAGAGACAAAAAAATGTTAAATGTTTGAAGAAATAATAGCTGAAAATCTTTCCAACCATGATTAAAAAAAACCCACATTACATTAACAAGAAACATGAAAAAAATGGGCAGAGGATTGGCAAAGACACTTTTCCAAGGAAGACACAGAGATGGCAAACAGGTGCATGAAGAAGGTTTTCAACGTTACTAATCAGGGAGATACAAATCAAAACCATAAGGAGATAGCACCTCACACATGTTAGAATGGCTATCATCAAAGGCAAGAAATCACAAGTTTTGGCAAGGTTGTAGGGTAAAGGGAACCCTTGTGCACTGTTGGTGGGAATGTAAATTGGCACAGCTACTACAGAAAGCAGTATGGAGGTTCTTCAAAAATTAAAAATAGAACTACATATGATCCAGCAATCCCACTTCTGGTTATATATCTTAAGGAAATGAAATCACTAACTTGAAAAGATATCTTCACCCATATGTTCATTGCAGAACTATTTACAATAATTAAGACATGGAAACCATCTAAATACCTGTAGGCAGATGAATGGATACAGATGAATGGATAACATATATATGCATGTATATATATGTATACCCATACATATATGTATAGTGGGATATTATTCATCCATGAGAGAAAAGAATATCTTGCCATTTTTAATAACATGGATGGACCTTGAGGACATTATGCTAAATGAAATAAATCAGATACAGAAGATAAATACCATACAATCTCACTTATATATGGAAAACTAAAACACACACACACACACACATGCACACACAGCACAAACACAAAGGAAACAAAAAACCAAGTTCATAGATATAGAAAACAGATTGGTGGTTGCCAAAGAGAGTAGGGAGTAAGCAAAATGAGTGAAGGGGATCAAAAGGCATCAATTTCCAGTCATAAAACAAGTAGGTCACAAGGACATATAGCATGAGGAGATATAGCATAAGAAGATATAGCACGTCTCATGGGTTCGAGCCCCACATCGACCTCTGTGCTGACAGTTCAGAGCTTAGAGTCTGTTTCAGATTCCGTGTCTCCCTCTCTCTCTGCCCCTCCCCTGCTCATGTTCTGTCTCTCTCTAAAAAATAAACATTAAAAAAAATTTTTTTTAAGAAAATAAATATTTGTAAAAAAGTGGGTTGTTTGCTCATTGTTGAATTCTGAGAGTTCTCTGAATATTCTGGATACAAGTACTTTGTAAATACATGCTCTATGAATATTTCCTTTCAGTGTGTGGAATATTTTTTTCTTTTCTCTTATTAACAGTGTCTTTTGAAGAGAAAGAGTTGTTTTTCTTTTTTTGTTGTTTTGTTTGTTTTCCTTGAGAGAGGGAGAGAGAGAGAATGGAGAGGGGCAGAGGGAGAAAGAGAATCTTAAGCAGGCTCTACATTCAGTGCAAAGCCCAATGCAGGGCTTGATCCCACAACCCTGGGATCATGACTTGAGCCAAAATCAAGAGTCACTCGACTGAGTCACCCAGGGGCCCCCAGAAGTTTTTAATGTTGATAGAGTAAATTTATCATCTTGTTCTCTTATGCTTGTGCTTTTGGGGCTTTTGTGAGCTCGAACTCACAGACTGTGAGATCATGACCTGAGCCAAAGTCAGACAACCGACTGAGCCACCCAGGTGCCGACTAAAAAGTTTATTTTCAAGAAAGAGCACGAGTTGGGAGTGGACAGGGGATCCGAAGCAGGCTCTGCACTGACAGCAGCAACCAATGCAGGCTTCAAACTCACAAACTGTGAGATCATGACCTGAGCCAGAGTCGGATGTTCAACTGACTGAGCCACCCAGGTGCCCCAGCCAACAACCCACTTTTTAAAAATAGATAACAGACTTGAACTTCATTAAAGAAGAATTGAGTGGGGCGCCTGGCTGGCTCAGTCAGAGAAGCATGCGACTCTTGATCTCAGGGTCGTGGGTTCAAGCCCAACGTTAGGTGTAGAGATTACTTAAAATTTTTAAAAACATAAAAAAAAAAACAAGACAACATGTGGATTGCAAATATGTAGATAAAAAGATGTTCAGACATCATTAATCATTACTGGAAAGCAGATTAAAACTTAGGTGCGATACCACTACATACCTATTAAAATGGCGAAAACAACTGCAAACAGGTACAGATGTGGAGGAACCAAAACTGTTTCATGGCACTGGTAGAAATTTAAGATGGAAAGGAGTTGGGCATTTTCCTTGAAAGTTAATATATACCTTCTTTATGATCCAGCCATTCCATTTCTAGGTATTTTCCCAAGAGAAAAGATAGCCTATGTCCATACAAAGATTTGTATATGAATGTTTACAATATCTTTGGTTGTAATTTCCCCAAACTGAAAACAATCCAAACAAGTGGAAGGAAAAACAAATTGTGGTATATCCATTCAATGGAATACTACCGGCAATCAACAGGAATGATGATGTATTCAACAACATGGATGGATCTCAAAATAAATGTGCCAGTAGAAGAAGCCAGACAAAAAAAAAAAAATTACATCTCATCCCATAGGATTCCATTTATATAAAACACTGTAAAATGCAAACAAATCTTTGATGACAGAAAGCAGAATAGTGGTTATCTGGGAGGGAGGAGAAGACCAGGTTATAAAGGGATACAATAAAATTTGGGTAGGTGATGGACATGTCCACTATCCTGATTGAGGTGATAGTTTGTGGATGTATACATCTGTATTATTTATCCAATTGTATATTTATAAATATGTGCAACTTGGGGGGGGGTGGTGCCTGGGTGGCTCAGTTGGTGAAGCATCTGACTTTGGCTCAGGTCATGATCCCGCGGTTTATGAGTTTGAGCCCCATTTCAGATTCTGTGCTGACAGCTTGCTCAGAGCCTGAAGCCTGCTCTGGAGTCTGTCTCCCTTTCTCTCTTCCCCTCCCCCGCTCACACTCTGTCTCTGCCTCTCTCAAAAGTAAATAAACATTAAAACAAATTATAAATATGTGCAACTTACTATAGGTCAGTTATATCTCAGTAAATTGAGTAACAGCAGCTTTAAAAGGCCCTCAGTTCAAGGATCAGAGAACCCTTCTTGGAGTCTCAAGTCCTCAGCAGACCTAGTGTGTACTACTTGGCCATTAACCCTCGTTTGCATGTGTCTGTCTTGAGAAAACAAAGGGCTGTAGCCTAGCAGAATGCAGAGTCCTGTGGTTTCCAAGCAGGCTGCTCCTCAAGTCCCCAAAGTGGAAGGAGTGGCCGCCTGGCTCAGGCCCTTAGAGACAGATGACACAGAATGTGCCAGAAGCCCAAGGGGAGGTGAGCCCTCATTGTGTGGGTGATGGAAGCACCTGGGGTGCTGATCTGGAGGAGAGGGGAGAAGGGAACCTCGGGGAGCCGATTTGGCTGCTCTACACGTTCCAGAGGTGAGAACCAGGATGAGGGCATGACAACCACTGGGAGAGGGTTCCTTCAGCTCTTCCAAAAGACTCTCTCATTCGTGGTGTTATTCCTGTAAAATGCGTGCCTCTGAGTGGTGGTATGGTCTCCATCACAAGAGGCTTTCCATTCCGGAAGGGGCAAACCTAGGTTAGGATTCTGTAGAAATAATCAAAACACTGGCTGGGAGTTGCGTTCCGGGACCTCAAGGGTCCCGTCCAAACCTTTAAATCTTTGATTTTCTACCTAAAATCCCCATGTGTTTTGTGTGCTGTGGTTACTAGACAAGTTAATATTGCATTTACATTGGAGAGATTCCAAAGACTTAAGAGAATCTCTCTCTCTCCACCTCTCTCTCTCCCTCTCTCCCTCACCCTCTCTCTCTCTCACACACACGCGCACACACACACACACACACACACACACATACACCTCAACTTCAAATATTCATTTCGCTGAATAATTCATTTGCAAACAATTCCAGAGTATCGGAACATTAACTCTCATCACACTGCTTTCTTTCCATTTCAAGTCTGGAAAGTTATTCTGGCAGAGAGGTACCTGCCACTCAAGCAGACCCAGGAGCCTGAGGAGCAGACGATAGGAGCTGCTAGCCCTAAGCCAGGCAGAACTACACAGGAGCTCTTTCCAAAGCTGTAACAGAGCCAAGGAGACCAGCATTCTGAAGCCCAGACCAACCCCCTGTTCCAAACAGAAGGGAGACAAGAACATTCACTCCGGCTCATAACCATCACGACCATCTCAGGACGGTCAAAGCTCCATAGTTGCTAGGACTCTTGACTGACACCTTCCGGCAGACATCTCCCCAAAGGGAAAAGACCAAAGGAAGCGGATAGAAACTGATCATGAACAGGAACATGAATCTCTTAGTATTCCTTCAGAAATAACTGAATGCCTTTCAATTAATTTACGGAATCCATCTATTTGTGCGAGGATAACAAACGTTCTCTCTCGAAGGGGCACTTTGGTTTTGTTGGCTTAAGAGGACAGAGACCAAAATCCCTCCCTCACCAATGTTCTCACATTTTGTTCCGTGGCAGCTATGAGATGATCAGATTCACAGGGCAGCTGGGAATCAAATTAGGAAAACAGCAGATAATTCTAGGGCATTTTATTTCATCTAATTTCCATTTGTACCTGAAAGGAAATGAACATCTTAACAGCCCGGGAGAGTGAAACTGTCAGATAGAGTTGCCAGGATGGGAGAAACAAGTAGGCCCTCTGAGCCAAGGTGGGGGCTATGACGCTGCAGGCTCCCCCATGTCTCTGGTGGCCTGAGAAGGGCCACCCCATGGAATCCACGAAGACCTGTGACAGCCAGGGCAGCCAGCAGGGGAGGCTGGAATGGATTGCTCCACCAAAACTTCTGTCTCCCAACACTCTGGGGACAGCCGTGGGGACCCCAAAGCTCACAAGTCACAGGGCCTTCCCTGGTACATTTGTCCAGTGCAAATCTAGCCACAGGAAGTCTGCTTTGGTTTCTGTCCTAGCACTCCAGGCAGGTCTGGCTGACAGTGGAATACCCCGAGACCACACTGTTGAGGCCATATGCTCCCGACCCGGGCTGTGTACTTCCAGCCGCGTTGGGCCTCCCCAGATGGGATCCCAGCTCCCCCCCTGTCCTTACGGGCTCCTGGCATTACCTCACTTGCCCACTCCTCAGTCCAGCCTTGCCTCCGCTCTGGGCTTCCCTCCTGTGATGGTTCGTTTTGTGTGTCAACATGACTGGTCACGATCTGGGCTGCCCAGATTCATGATCTCTGGGTGTGTCTGTAAGCGTGTTTCTGGATAAGACTAACATTTGAATCAGCGGGCTGCGTGAAGGTGGCCCCCCCCCCCACTGCGGGTAGCACCGTCCAATCCCTGAGAGGCTGAATAGAGAACTAAAGGGGGAGGTGGGAAGAATTCACCCTCCCCCCTTTTTTCCTGCCTCACTGTTGAGCTGGGATTTCCCATCTCATCTTCTGCCCTTGGACTGGGATTCACACACCATCAGCCCCCTTTGTTCCTAGGCCTTCAGACTTGGACTGAATGGCACTACCAACTTTCCTGGGTCTCCAGCTTGCAGACAGCAGATCATGGGACATCTTAGTCCCTGCAATTGTGTGAGCTAGTTCCTCTTCATCAATATATGTTTATATCTATATCTATATCTATATCTATCTATATAGATGGCAACGATGAGATGATCAAGTTCATATAGATGGATGGATAGATAGATGATATGTAGATATAGATATAGATGATATAGATATATGATCTCCTCCATGTATATATATGATCTCCTATTGACTCTCTTTCTCTTGAGAACCCTGACTGATACACCTACTCTGCAGGCCCATGTTGCTGAGCTCCTCCTGTGGTGCCCCAAAGCCAAGGTTTCCAAAACAGAATGCAAACACACGACACCGGCATAAACCACTGCTCCCGTCCGCCCTGGTTTTGTTGAGTCAGGCGTGAGCATGGAAAGTGAGCCGGGCATTTCTTTCTGAAGCCCAGGGTTGAAATGCCTCCTTTAAAAAAATCCAGGCGTAGCTCTTGGATGATCCAGATGAAAACCAAGGCTCCCAGGCAAGAAGGAAAGGATGCACGTGCCAGATCCTTCCTGACAGAGATATAAGTGGCGTGCCCTGGTTTAGATTCAGGAACCTCAAGAGACACATGATCCATCAGAGCACCTGGGGCTGCTGGTTCCAAGACGTGAGTGAGCCCCGTGACACGCAGAGCAGATCCCCTACCAAGTCACGTGCCCAACAGAGTGCCACCTAGAAGCTGCTGCTATGTGTGGACTTGGGGGAGCTCTCTGGAGCCCCACATGTATGCAATCTCCTCGCGATCGAACCTTCTCTGAGTGCACTTTGTGGTGTCTCTCTCGATCCAACGGGGGTCCTCCAAATGTGGGGTGATGATCAGGTGGAAGCCAGTGGCGTGGGCGGTAAGAGATTCACCCAAGGCATAACAAAAGAGAAGCTTATCGAATACACTGCATGGGAGTGGAGGGCAGGACAGCCCAGGAGAGGCTGTCCACCGCAAGCCAGTGGGTGGGGCTGGTCTTAAAGAAGGAAGGTGAGGAGGTACGGGGACTGTATGGAATTTTTCCTTTCTTGGTAAGCGTGCCTGGTTGTTAAGTACCCATAGGACCCGTGGATATTTTAAGCCGGGTCACCTGATGGGCCTCTCTCCCCCTTATGTCTTAGAGCATTTTACCTTCAACCTCACCATAGATTATAACACCACAGAAGGTAAAGTGAGGTTTCTGAGGTCAGAGGAGGAGGTGAAAATTCTCCCCTGGTGCCTTCTGAGGACAGTCCAGCCCCTGTCCCAGAATGTGTGTTGCTACGGTAACAGAAGAAAGGACACCGAAGCTGGGGATAGTGACCTTTTCCAATAGGAAATGGGGTTGGGAGGTTTCGTGAGTCTTCTTCAAGGTGGGCCTCTTGTAGAGAGCTAGCAGGTGTCGCAGGAGCCCAAGGGCTAGCGGGAAAACCTCTGAAAAGTCTTCAGACACATGAGTCTCCTTCTCTGCAGGCCCCACAGCGTGTGTACCGGTCAGCGTCTTCTTGAAACTTCTGCTGGGGGTGAAGGGCATTGAGGAGGGCACTTGTTGGGATGAGCACTGGCTGTTGTATATAAGCCAATGTGACGATAAATTACATAAAAAAATAATAATTTTTAAAAAAAGAAAAAAGGAACTTCTCCTGGGATACAAGGTCTGTCCTGTTGGTCCCCAACACCATTGGCCAAAGGAGGTGGGATAGCCACACGGGAAGGGAGCAGGACAGGAGGGAAGTCTGCTCCTCCCACAGGGGAGGTGCCAGGAAGGGTGCTCACGTGATGGGCCCCAGAAAGGGGTAGTGAATGAATGTGCAGGACAAATGCGCTGACCCCGGGGCGGGGGAGGCATGGCCCCTTAAAAGGGGATCCCGGTCCGCTGACACCACATATCGGGACAAAAATATCAAAGAGACTAAAATGTTTTGAAGAAAAGCTACAATATAGGTATGATGACTCATTTACAACGTTCTCACTGCAGATTGCTAGAACTTAAAAGGATAAATTGCCCCCGTTCAAACTCAGAAAACCATTTAGGGCTTTTCAAAATCAAAAGAGGTGCCAAGAAGGCCTTTTGAAAGAGGCCATTAATAATGGACATGGCAAGTTACCCCTGACTTATTAAAACAGAGAATGATTTTATAAATGAGTCCATTAAAAAGTATTCATGAGATATTAGGGCTCTGAGAACTAGTTGAATAGGGGGGAAGGGAAGATAATTAGGGCAGTTAGAAATCTGTTATTTTGTGAGCTTGCCAGGAGAAGGAATTCCTACGGTCGTTCTTGGGCAGATAGTCCCGTGGCTTTGCAAGGCGCCTGCGCAGAGCCACGCACTGCTGAGAGGAAGGTGGCGGGGGCCCAGTCCCTGCTCGGGAGCTTCCATCTGATTTAAACCAATAAAGTGCAACCCCGTGTGCAATGGACGGTACTCGAAGTACCTACAAAGACAGGGCAGTCCCCTCAGGCGGGGGCACAGCGGGCCTCTGAGGGGCCATATATCTTGGCTGTGTACTGAGAGGTGAATAGGCAGTGGAGAAAAGGGGAAAGCTGCGAGAGTGCTCAAGGTGAAGGGTACAGCAAAGGCAAAGGCAAAGATAAAACTGCTCTGCGTTTAAGGGCAAGGCTGCCACTAGCTGTGCAACGTGTATGTACAAAGCAGAAAAGACGCCACCTTTGTAGAGTTTTAACAAGTCAGGCAGGAGTTTTATTGTGTGCTCCCCGAAGTGTACCTGTGAGGGCACTTTTGATGGGAAGGCCTCTGTTCTTTTGTATAAATTAGTATATGTCCCTGCTGTGACCCTCCTTACATGCAGCTACTTATTCAAGTGCACAACCTGAGCACCTGTACATGCAGGGCCTTGTTGGCAGGACTCCAAGGAAGTGGTATTGCTAAGACATAAAGTATACATGGGTGGCTTGGCCCTGTGTGTTAGGGGATGGTGAAGGAAAGGGGAAGCAGTGGTAGGAGATGTGGTTAGAAAGGTGCCTAGAGGGGTGCCTGGGTGGCAGTCAGTTCAGTGACCTCCTCGACTTTGGCTCAGGTCATGATGTCATGGTTCCTGAGGTCGAGCCCGGCATCTGGCTCCATGCTGACAGCATGGAGCCTGCTTGGGGTTCTCTCTGTGAGAAATAAGCCCATGGACCCAATCAAAGAAGGGACATGGAGACAGTATTCTTGCAAGAGCAGGTGTCTGGTGGACAGGCACCCTCTGATGGTCACAGCAGACAATTTATCTCCAAACGTGCAAGTCCCTCCCCTGGTTCCTCATTGGCTGAGTGCTACAGAGGTAAGTCCCACCCCCGGTTCCTCATTGGCTGAGTGCTACAGAGGTAAGTCCCTCCCCTGGTTCCTCATTGGCTGAGTGCTACAGAGGTACGTCCCTCCCCTGGTTCCTCATTGGCTGAGTGCTACAGAGGTAAGTCCCTCCCCTGGTTCCTCATTGGCTGAGTGCTGCAGAGGTAAGTCCCTCCCCTGGTTCCTCATTGGCTGAGTGCTGCAGAGGTAAGTCCCTCCCCTGGTTCCTCATTGGCTGAGTGCTGCAGAGGTGACAGCCTCACCGGAGCATCGCCTATGCCCACGGAAGGCAAAACATAGTCTGAGTGGAACAAGTGTACGTTTCCTGAGGAGGCGCAGAGACTTTCAATCCCTCTTCCCTTCGTTCTTTGGCGCAAGCTCATTTCAAAGCCCAAGAAAATAAGCCCGCGAATGGAAGAGGGAAAGAAGAACCAGGAAGTGAAGTGTTCAAGGGTTTGGGACTCCATCGGGGGTGGGGGGTGGGGCGGATGGAGGCGGGTCTATATATATTTCCAACAGGTTGTAAACAGACCCCGAACTAGAGGGCACAGCTCTTATTTGGTATTTCTGAAAATGAATCATCTCCTTTACCTCTCACATCTCTCTCCCTCCCTCTCTCTCTCTGCCGCTCCCCAACTCACACTTGCGTGCTCTCGCTCTCTCTCTCTCAAGATAAATAAATATTAAAAAATAAAATGTCTGCCTTGGTGAATGTTTTATAGTATACTAGCAGAAGTTTTCTGCCTGCGATGTATACATTCGCATGCATGTCCTGGGAGTGCCTGCTAGAATTTTTTCTGATAGGGATGCATGATCAATACAAGTGTGAAGACCCGCCCCCCCATTGCCCCCCCCCACCCCCCCCTCCCTGGGCCTAGAGGCAGGGAGGGCAGTGAGGAGCCGTGCAAAGGCCCAACACAGGAGGGAGAAGGGCCTGACCACAGGTGGTGGCAGCAGTGATGAGGGCCGGCAAAGCCCCCGAGGATGCGGCCGGGGTCCTGACTTGTGGGCTGGTGAGGCCCCTTCAGGAAGCCTCCAAGCGCATATTGGCTGAGTGTGGGGAGCGGGTGGGCATCTCGGGCAGCTGGATAAGCAGGCTCATGGGTCAGAGGAGAAAGCAGAGTAGGCAACACCCGAGTGGGCCGGGGGGACGGCTGGGGTTGCTGTGGGTAGGGGATGGAGAGGGAGAGAGAGAGAGAGAGAGAGAGAGAGAGAGAGAAGGCAAAGATCAGCCTCGCCAGGCTGGAGGAGTAGCCAGAGGGGCCAGGACACCCAGGTAAGGGAAAGGCGGGAGGGATGAGGGCAGGTCGGGTGGGCTGGGTCGGGGGTCCCTGAGGACCTCGCCGGGGCAGATGCGGCCACGTGGCTGGGAGCACAGCCAGGCTGGAGTGGACTCAGCAGGGGAGCAACAGGAGATGACAAAGGGGGTCTCTTCACCTTGCGTTTTTGCTCATCAGACTGGGAGCAACAAAACTGACTTTTAGAGAGCAATTTCCAGCTGTTATTTGAAGGAAACAGTGAAGGAAACAGACCCAGGACTTGCGAAATAGAGAATTTCTTTTTTTTTTTTTTAAGTTTATTTATTTTGAGGGGGGAGGGGAGAGACAGAGAGAGAGAGAGAGAGAGAGAGAGAGAGAGAGAGAGAATCCCAAGCAGGCTCCATGCTGTCAGCACAGAGCCCAACGTGGGGCTCGAACTCACGAACCATGAGATCATGACCTGAGCTGGAATCAGATGGGTTGGATGCTTAACGGACTGAGCCAGCCAGGTGCCCCGAAATGGAGAATATCTTTGACAGCTGTTTTCAATAGAGGGAAGATGGTGGGGAACACAGCACCCCAGGGTGCTCCAAGAACTGTGTCGGGATCCCGTCAGGCCGGGAAGTGATCCTTAATGAGATAAAGTCGACAAGCATTACACACAAACACTTGATTTTCTTTTTAGGCGTGTTGAGGTGAGGCAATGTTGTTTCGGCCTTTTCCTATGTTCCAATAAAATTAAACGCGCATGAGCTTTAGTAAACAGAGCACAGGAAGGAGAGTGTTCAGGGGTGAGGGTTGATGGGTTGATGTGATCGCTCTTGGTTTTTAATGAGATACGGTTTAGTCCTCCCCTCCCCCCACACTCCGCCCTACTGCTGACACCACGGCTATCCCTCCCCTCCCCCCACCCCTAGGGCAGCGAGCTTTGTAATCTGATGCATTACATCAGCAGGGCTCTACTTAATGGCTTGCACCCAGCACGTTAGACAGACAGACTGGTGGCCGACTGGTCCTGGAGAGGCCGGCTTGAAGTGTCACCTCCACGATCCCCTCGGGGCAAAGGAGCTAAAAGAATTCCAGAAGAGGAGACCCTCATTACTCACTTCGACAGGCCGAGAAGGGATCCCAGGCACAAATGTCCACACTGTAAA
Organism: Panthera tigris; assembly: GCF_018350195.1. NCBI lineage: Eukaryota > Metazoa > Chordata > Mammalia > Carnivora > Felidae > Panthera > Panthera tigris. Next base: position 15,135,259 of record NC_056675.1, read on the forward strand.
CAATTTGCCCTGTAAAGTATATGAGTCGATGTTGTTCCATTGAACAATTGTACCCTCTCAGGAGCGGTTCAAGGCTGTTACGTTCGTGTTTTAGGGACATCCCTCCCGGCTGATATTCAAACTAATCTTCCCTCAAATAATTTATGAGAGAAAAGTACTGTCGGTTAAACTATCCTAGACTTTGAAGAACCTTACACCATTCATTGGACATTGTGTTTGATTTTTCATAACAGAAGCACCGTTTAGGAAACCAGAAAAGAAAGCCGGGAGTCCCAGGAGCTGCCCACAGTGACTAGAGAATCAGGACTACCTACTGCGAGGTTTAACTTGGCAATGACAAAGGAAATCGCTCAAGGACAAACAGCAGACTCCAAACCATCCTTTCCAGTGAGAGAAGCCCCCCCTCCCCCGACCCCCCGCCAGCCCTGCCCCCAAGAGAGGAGGTGTTGGTGGGGTGGGGAGGCCTGGGAGGAGGGGAGACTGGCTGGGGGAAAGGAAGGCGTGGTCTGGCACCAGGCCACGTGACATGGTGACAGCCTTGTGAGGGAGCAACACCAGCGAGACCTGGCAGGGGCTCCCCCAATGCATGCTCAGCATTTCATACTGGGATAACCAGTGAAGGGGAAGGGAAGGCCGGGGGTGGGGGGTGCCAACTCCCCCCCCTTCCTCCCACCCCCCTGCCTTTCCGGCCTGCGTACTAGTCAGCACCTGATGATCTGAGTGTTCTTACAGGCCCTGTGGGCGATCTCGCCAGCCCGGCCTCCGAAGGAGTTACTTTGGCCCTGCAGCTTTCTGGCCCAACCCCTCTTCCCTCTTCCCTGCAGGGCTCTGAGATGAGCATAGAGCCCTGACATTGAGCTGCATCCCTGCTCCTCCCCACATCTGGCTCTTCCAGGGCACCTTCTAGAAGGAATGACTTGGACTTGGCCAGGAAAGAATAGAAGAGGCTCTTCTCTCGCTGGACCGAAAAGTCCTTGGGTATCCCTTTCCCCTGTGTCCACCCAAGGGGGGGGGGGACCTCCAAGGCGGCGTCTCCCCATCTTCCTGCCAACGCAACCCTGATTTGGGCAGAGTTCCTTTGTTCGCCAGGGGGGGGCCAATGGCTGTAGCCAAGGAGATGTGCGACAAGTCCACTTGGAGGCTTCGGGACAGGCAGAGAAAGGCCGAGAGCCCCGCAAGCCGAAAGCCTTCCGCTGCCCCAGCCCTCCTGCCTCGGAATGCGGCTGCGATCGATGCCTGGCGCTTCGGTGACCATATTGGGAAGACGGTAGATGGAAGGAGGGCAAGAGTCTGAATCTCGACGCTGTGGAGACACTGAAGCGAAAGCAGGACCCCCACGTCCAGACGTCTTCCCATGTGAGACGGGTTAAGTGTCTTTTGTGCTTCAGCCTCTGCGGGTGTGGGATTGTCATTTGCAGCCAGCGCACGCTGGGGGACCTTCGCGGCCTCGCCCATCCATGTCAGCCCGCCAGCGAAGCTCACATCGCCCCCCTCTAGTTCAGATGCCCCCCCCGGGGTCCCCTCCTGACAGATCCACCTGTGCCTCTCAGATGCACCAGACTTAAGAGCGGGTGGTGGCAGGTCTCGGGACTCGGAACGGAATCTGGGGCAACCCTGCCTCCTGGCCGGGCCGGCAGAGACTGGGGACAACGGCGGCGCACGGTCTGCCGCTCTGGGGTTCCAGACCCCAAATTTAGCGGGTGGCTGCCATGCTGACCCCCGAGACATCCTGGCCCAAGGTCCCTGTTCGTTTCCTGAATCCTCACCGCAGAGCACAAACAACAGCTGGCCCAGGAAAGGGGGGAATTGGGGGAGCCAGGTGGATACCCCTGAGGCAGCCCTAAGCCGGTGCACAGGCAACAGGACGTGAAGACCGGCCCCGCCGGGGGCCTGGGGTCGGCCTCTGCCTCTGAAGCGCGTCCTGACACGCGTTGTCATTTGAAAGGCGGCAGCAGCCCGGCCGGCCTGTAAGAAGTCCCCTCAGATGTCCGAAATGTCAGCACTAAGAGAGATCTCTTTGGTATCGAGCTCCAAGAGCAACAGCACGTCTCTCTGAGGTCCCTGTAAACTCGGAGTCCGCGCGTGCGCACAGCACAACGAGTGCTCCCTTCTCTGCGAGATCTGGGCGGGCCAGCAGTCACTGGAAAGCCAAAGGGACAGGGCAGAGCAAGGTCGGCACCCTTCTTCTGTCAAGAGTGAATAATTCAATCATTGAAGGGCCACGTGGTCCCTGTCACAACTGACGACCCTGTGAAAAGCGGCCACAGACAATATGCAGGGTTAGGTGTGGCGAGGTCCGATGAATCTCTACTTATGGACACGGAAATTCGAATTTCATACAATTTTCACCTGTCATGAAATGTTTATTCTCCTGGGGTTTTTTCAACAGTTTTTTTTTTTTTTTGAAGTTTTATTTCTTTTGAGAGAGAGAGAAAGCATGCATGAGCAGGGGAGGGGCAGGGAGAGCGGGAGAGAGAGAAGCCCCAGCAGGCACTGGGCTGATGGGTTCAATCTCACGAACAGTGAGATCATGATCTGAGCCGAAATCAAGAGTTTGACGCTTAACCGACTGAGCCACCCAGGCGCCCTGCCCCTCAACCATTTAAAAACATAAAAACTCGGTTAAGCGGCCGACTTCGGCTCAGGTCATGATCCCGCGGTCCGTGAGTTCAAGCCCCGCGTCGGGCTCTGTGCTGACCGCTCAGAGCTTGCAGCCTGTTTCGGATTCTGTGTCTCCCTCTCTCTCTGCCCCTCCCCCGTTCATGCTCTGTCTCTGTCTCAAAAATAAATAAACGTTAACAAATAAATAAATAAATAAAAATTAAAAAAACATAAAAACTATTCTTAGCGTGCAGCTGTACAAAACAGGTCGAAGGCTAGACTTTGTGGCTCACGGGCCGATCCCTGGGGTGGAGCGCAGGAGGCTTTTTGTTCAGGAGAAGGAAATGTGGAGCAGAACCATCATCTTCCTATCGGATACTCTTGTTGATGGGGGCTTGGACACACCCCAGCTGGTGGGCTGCCTGGGGAAGGGAGCTCTGGACACGAGGAGGGGTAAAAATGCTGATTTTGCCCTCACCTCTGTGCCCTGGCACGTTCATGGGCTCCGTTGGGCCATGAAGCCCAAGCACGGGGGAAGGTGTGAACCCTCCATCTCAAGGGAGTGCCAAAGCTTTGCCGCCCACCCGCAGCAGGCTCTGGAGGCCCCCAGGGGATGTCCTGGGTGGCACGGGGTCCCCGTAGCTGTGGGAGTGCAACTGGCCTGCAGCCGGGCAGCCCGGGGCTGCTGGGCCCGCAAGAGCCGGTCGATGGCGTGGGGTGAAAGGTCCCAGAGAACTGGGAGCAGAACCGCTGAGGCAGGCCTCACCGGACTATTTCTTCCCCCAACCAGCCTCCCCGCAGGACAGAAGACGAGGCGTCACAGGGTCAGGGACAGCAGACAGCGGGCTTGCACTCACGATGCGCTCGTAAATTAGTCACGACTTCACTGCAAGAGATAAAATCCGCTCCGATGACCCTAGATAAAACCAGTTCCCATAGCTGGGCTGCGTGGGGACGCCTGGGTATGGGGATCAGGCCCTGAGGGGCCCTGTGCCTCTCCAATCGGCCTCTTCAAGCTGCCGGGGACCAGGGAGCTGGAGCTCGGAGCTTTCTTCCTTCCAGGTTGCGCCCCAAGAGGAAAAGCAGCCCTTTCTCTCCGCCCCATGTGCCGACGCCTAGGGAGGGCCTTCCGCTGGCTCAGCCTGATCCTCTTCACATCTGGACCCATGGCCTTAGCCGGTGGGGGGGCGGGGGGCCGATGGAGCAACTGGCCTGGCTCCGGGTCGTATCGCCAACTCAGGGCCGGGATGGGGGGAGGGCTAAGAGTGCAGAACCACTGCTACGGTGGGTGAGGGCCAGGGTGTCCCCCCAGGAGTGGGGGGTCGCCGTGGGCTGAACAAGGAAGCAGTGCCCCACACAGGAGCCCGTACACTCGCCGCGGGTCTGAAGGACTTCCCGCCCCTCTGAACGAAGAATCCCCGAGAGGCACGAGCACACACGGCCCGCTGCTCTCAGCATGGCCAAACGGGCCGGGAAGTGAGATCTGAGAAAGGCTGGGGCTCCTTCAGAGTCCGGGCAGTGATGGAGGCAGCAGAAAACTGAGAAGAGATCGTCACGGTTCAAAGAACAAAAGCAGGCTTTTGCGGCGCTCTGGATCTGCTGTGCTGTCCCTTGGCCAGAAATGGCCTTTCCTTGCATTGTTCTTCTGGTAAACTCTTTTTGTTTGTTTTTTTTTAATGTTTTAATTTATTTTTGAAGGAGAGAGAGACAGAGCATGAGTGGGGGAGGAGCAGAGAGAGAGGGAGACACAGAATCCGAAGCAGGCTCCAGGCTCCAAGCTGTCAGCACAGAGCCCGACGTGGGGCTAGAACCCACAAACCATGAGATCATGACCTGAGCCGAAGTCGGACGCTTAACTGACTGAGCCACCCAAGTGCCCCTCTTCTGGTAAACTCCTATTCATGCCTCAAAACACAGCTCAAGTGCCACGACCTCTGTGAAGCTCTCAATTCTCCAAGACCAAGCCTTGCTCCCGGGTTCCAGGAGTATTTTGGGTTTACCTTGCTGAAATCTAATCTCTGGTTCATGGGTACTGCTTCAGTCCTGGGCTGTGCAGGGCAGGGACCGACTCTTACGGTGTGAAGCTCCTCTTACAAGGTGACCGATTTATGGTTAATAAGACTTAAAGAGAAGTCTCCAAGGGGCTTTTCCCCCATCTTGGATATGTAGAGCAACTTGAAAGAGGAGAGTTGTCTTCCTTGTCCTTTTCCTTCCTGTCTTTGAACACGACAGTGAGAGAATGTGATGCCTGGAGCTGTGGCAGCCATCTTGAGACCGTGGGGCAAACAGCCTGAAGACAAAAGCCAGCATGTCCAAAACGATGCGGTGGAAAGATGGGAATGTGCCTGGATCTTCGATTCTTCATCTTTAGAACCAACGTGGGGACCACCAACTTCCAGATTATTCAGATGAGACCATAAAAATGCCTGTTGCTTAAAACCACTTTTGGTGGGTAATTCTGTTACTGGTCGTGGAGAGCATGTTAACACATGCTTTCGTGCCCAAGACAGCAGCATACTCTACAGCACAAACAAATCTTTTCCCATCTAGCACCGGCTTAAAAAAAAAGTGGGAAGACAAAACCACTTCAAAATTAAAAATTACCAAAATATTGTCCATGTTTTGTGTCCAACAGTCAATCGTTTCGAGCCAAGTACGAAGTGAATAAAGATGCTCTGTGGCCTGAACATAAACCCAGAGGTCGGAACCCCTGGGTCAGCCGCTCAAGCACGTGCAGTCTTGCTCTTCCCCTTTGGGGGCCATTATACCCTTCGCCAAGGCTCCGGCCCTGAAGACAGAGCAACAGGAATAAGGACGCTCTGCCACCAGGGTAATATCTCACGCAGTAACATACTCAAATGCGATGAATTATGCAAATATGTTGAAAAGCTCTGTGCTAAGTTGCCTACGGAGAAAAAAGTCAAGGCAAACGTATACTTTAACCAGCAAGCCAAAGAGGTCATCTGAATGAGGTTAATCACAAGTGACAAACTGGAAAGGTTTGAGGTTAGAAACTGGATCGGAGCCGGTTGGGGGTCGGAGGTGAGGACGGGAGCGACAGACAGATGCAGCAGCACCAGGGGGGTCCCAGGAATCAAAGCTGCTCCTCGGGACCAGGGGGTGAGGGGCGTCAGAGAGCGGAGGTCAGAGTGCAGCCGGAGTCTTGACGGAGTCATAGAAGGGTCTAGGTGGCGGGGATGTGGTCAGACGTGCATTCTAGAACCTTCACTCTGGCAGCCTGTCTGGTGGCTGGACGGAAGGGGGGGGGCGGAGTTTGGGGTGAGGCACAGGGTTGCGCACAATAAACCCTGGGTCAGAGGGCAGAGGTCGCGCACAGCACGTGGTGTACCGGCAGGGCTCAATTCACGGCCATCACTTCCATGATTATGTTCCACCAGCACCATCTGCAAACTGATGGCTAAATAGAGCACATCAACCGGAGGACCGTCGCTGCTGAGGCGCTCGTATCAGCTGCGCCCGATGACACAGCCACACGGGCCAGACAACCTGCTACCGGCGGCTTCTCCACGCGCGAGCGCCGCGGCGCCTGTCCCTTCCAGGCCTGCCTGGCTCTCCCCTTCAGGTTCTACCTGACTCAGACGGCCTTGCTTCTCTTACTGAATCCCAGCTCCCAGCCCCGGCACTGGAAGGGGGGGGGGGGGGTGGCAGAAGCCAGCCGTGTCACAGAGGAAGCGCTGATTTCTGGTCACCCGGGGAGGGTCCAGGTCAGAGACCAGAGCAGCGCGAGTCCTAGTGTCCCAGGGGCCTCGGGGCCTCTCACCAGGAACTCCTGTTCTACGTGAGGTCAAAAAGTGGCAAAACTTCCAAGACCACATCCCGTGCCCCTGCAGGCGTCACAACCTGACCATGGCACTCCTGCTAAGCCCGGCTGTGCCCGCACGCCCTTCCCCAGGGCTCAGGTGACCACCGAACGGTCCAGACTTCTCCCCCATCATCACGTTTGCCCCGCTGGTTGGAGTGAATGGGACTGTGGAGACGCTGGCATTTCCTAATCCTTTCCTGAGCAGGGGTCCCCATGATGGGGCCAGCCCAGTGATGGCCCAAGTGACCAGCAGATCTGGGAACGCGGGCTCTTCCTTGTGGGAGAGGGGAGGTGGGGGCCCAGCTGTTGAAAAGAACATTCCCACTTTTCAAAAAAAGTCCATTTTATCCAACTTCTCCTTAGCCAATAATCAGAGTATAAATTTAATTAGCTCCTTCAATTAGGAGGCAGGTGAAGGCATTGCCTGGGGCTTCAAGGTGTCCTGAGAAAAATTTGCAGGGTGATTGCTTGTTCAGATTTTCTGCAAATATGCACTGTCTTTTCTCACCCAGAAGTGGGTAGTTTCCCTCATAGTCGGTTGCAGACATCTTGCCTTATACTGAGCTCTGAGGCCATTAGGGATTTTTCTTTTTCTCTAACATTGAGGCCAGAATTCCTAAAATCCATAAGAAGAAGCCTAATGCACTGGGGTTCCTTCCAAAAGAGAGGGCCTTCTTAATTTAGAAAATGCAATGGATTTTACAACATGGTCCCGAACACCTTCAAATCCGAGTCGTGAGAATAACGTGCTTTATTACATTAAATGAAAAGAAATGGTAAAAGGCTAAAGTGCTAAGCAGACTAATAGCCAGCAAGATTAGTCACTGTCAACTTGTGTTAAATCAGTAGCGCCCCGGGAAGAGTTTACCGATTTGTATTTTAATAAAAAGTGAGAAAAACAACCCAGCACACTGAAAGAATAACGGGAAAAGATTAAATGATCTTCCTCCTAACAAAATATGCTGTTTTGATATGTATTTGACTCCAACTATAGGAGGATTTCAATTTCAGGATCTTATTTAAGGAAGAAGCTTAAAGCCTTACTCCACAAGGACATAGGAAAAGCATTTTCTCATACCTTGTACTGTGTCATTCTCATTAATACATATTCAGTCGTATGTCACTCCATACGATTTTTATGTAATTAAAGTAACTGTGATTTTGTATTCTATGTTTTAAACTTAGCATTATATCATAAACTGTCCTTAAAAATGCTTAGAAACCGGGGCACCTGGGTGGCTCAGTCGGTTAAGCGTCCGACTTCAGCTCAGGTCGCGATCTCACGGTTCGTGAGTTCCAGCCCCGCGTCAGGCTCTGTGCCGACAGCTCACAGCCTGAAGCCTGCTTCGGATTCTGTGTCTCCCTCTCTCTCTGCCCCTCCCCTGCTCATGCTCTCTCTCTGTCTCAAAAATAAATAAAAACATTAAAAAAAATTTTTTTAATGCTTAGAAACCTTCCACTTGAGGCCAGCACTCTGCTCAAAATGTTGCACAGGATGTGGATGACCCCCATCTGAAGGACGTTTGCCACCATGTTCCTTGGCTCAGTTCCTGCTGGCCCCTCCAGTGTCAACCGGTCTTTTATTTCTTTTTCTTTTAAATGTTTATTTACTTTGAGAGAAAGAGAGAGAGAGAGAGAGTGTGAGCAGGAGAGGGGCAGAGAGAGGGAGAGAACATCTCAAGGAGGCTCCACACTGTCAGCACACAGCCCGACACAGGGCTTGAACTCACAAACCTCGAGATTGTGGCCCGAGCCAAAATCAAGATTTGGACACTCAACTGACTGAGCCACCCGGGCACCCCATGATCAGTCTTTTCTTGATTCATCCTCCACCCTGAGTTTCTGTGTCTCCCTCCCCACACCTGCTGGTTTGTACCCTGACTCCTCAGGCAGCTGACCCTTCTTTTTCTGTCCCGCCACTACCTGCTGGAGCTTCATGAGCAGGGCTTTCCCTCTTGTCATTGCATTCTGTCTCCTTAGATGATCTCAGGTCTCCTTGAGGCTTGATTATAACTTAAGATGATGGTTTGCACATTTCCCATTCCCCCGAGACCTATACGCCTGACCACTGGGTGGTGTTTAGATACAAAACTAAACTAAGTACATTTGACGATCTCTTTGCCTTTATTGAACGACCCATGAACTCAGGAAGCATCCCGTCTAGCAAATAGACGGGTGCTCCATGGAGTTATGCAAAATGGAAGGTTTTTATGGGAAGGAGGGTGGGGCAAGAAAGTTATAAACAAAAGAAAAGAAAGGATTGTTTCAGGCAAGAGCACCTTCCCTTAGGGGAGACCTATAGGTTCAGGGAGACCTATTATGCAAGTGACCTCATCTTCCTCTGGTGGAGAAGGACCGTGTGATAGATGACCTCATTGGTGCTTCTCCAGAAAATCCCCAATGGAGAGGTTAAGACTTCACATTTCTGGGGGAGGTTGAGACTGCAGTTAGGTCAAGGATTCAGCCCTGGCTTGGTGACTTGGTCTAGCCCAAGTAACACCATTTTGGGTCTGTGATTTTCTTTTTAACAGAAGTCGAGCCTATGTGTCCACAAATGACCCAGGATCTCCCCCTGGCCCTCTGCCAGGATTAAGCAGCCTGGAGAATGACACCATCATCCATCCGGTCCTCATGCCAGAAACCAGGAGTCATCCTGGACATTTCTTGCCTCCTTCCCACCCCCTCACCCCAATCTATCCAATTTGTGGCCGAATCAGTGTTACCTTCTAAGGTCTTTTTCAAATCTATCCATTGCTCTCCTTCCCCACCACCACCAGGGTCAGTATGTAGGGGTGTGCACTGCATATATGCCACCACCCAGGCCATAACCTGGGAACACCTACCAACTCATCTCCCTGTAGGTCTCTCCAAGCCATTTTGCGACCCACAGCTAGAGTGCTCGTTAAAATGCAAATCTAATCATGTTGTTCCTTTGTATAATTGCTCTTAGGCCTGGCCTACATCTCCCTGAGTCATCACTCATTATGTTCCCCTGGTTTCCCTAAGTGGCCTGGCCCTTTCCCACACCTTCTGCAGCAGCTTCCAGCCGCTGTGGCCTTCCTCCAGCTATTCAGGAGTGCTGTGACCCTCTGCCACACAGCCTTCGAATGTGCCCCATCCTCCACCTGCAGTGCTCTTCCCTGACCCCACCTCTGGAATGGGGACTCTTGTAGATCCCAGGGCACATCTCGCCGACTAGGAAACCTCCCCATCGGCGCCCTCACATCAAGACCCGTCGCTCTTGGTAGCACTTGCCACAGAGTGTTTGATGACTCACATCTATTGTATGAATCTTTGTCTTTGGTGAATGTCAGCATCATAATGATAAGAACGATGTTCCCTCTTTTTCTTTGACTTACCAGTGAATCCTCAGCAGCAAGAACACAATCAGTGTTTAATAGACATTTGTTGAAAGAATGAATTACCTAGACAATATGGTGTAATACAACTTTGCCACTCTTTCAAGAAATGTTAAGTGCCTATCATATTTTACTTTCAGGTTTCCTGGATTTTGCTATTATAAAATGCTATCTATAATCAATATCTTTAACCATAAAATTATTTTTCTTTTTAAATGAGTTTTTTTTTCGAAAATAAAGGCTCTTGGTATACCTTGCCAAACTGCTTTTGGAACACCTGTAGTCCACCTTAATATGATATGGAAATTTTGCTAATTTGATAAAAAAAATAATTTGCATTTCTTTGCTGACAGTGAACAGTTGTTCACATTTTGTAGCTAGCTCTAGTTCCGCACAGATGAAACTTTATGTTGTACAGCCTTTGCTTGTTTAACCAGTCATGTCTTAACATTTTTTAAATGGAGTGATGAGATTTTTAGAGTAAGGATGGGTCAATCGTTATTTCATGCAAATTATTTTTCCCAATTTATGTCTCTTTAGTTTGTGATGTTTGATATTATTAGATACTTAAACATATTCTGTACAGCTGTTGACCTTTCCTTTATGAGTTCTTACATTGTTTTTATATCTGCAAGTGGTTCTGAAAGTGTGTGCTCTCTTAGCATCTGTATAACCAGAAACCTGTTAGAAAACACGTTGCTCTCCACTGCATACCTACAGTACCAGAAACTGTGGGATGGGACCCAGGATCTGTGCTTTAACAAGCCCTCCAGGTGACTCTGATCCATGAGAAAGTTTGGGAGCTCCTGGTCAAGACAGGCCTTTTTTTAACCTAAGGTTTCTTCAGAGCTTTTGTTTCATTTGATTCTTCCTATTATTTAGTATAAAGACAGAACTAAGTCCCCATTGATTTATGATGCTTCTCTTATACTATATTGCTCTTTGCTTTTTTATATAGCTTTATTGAGATATATTTCACATATCATACAATTCACCCATGTGAAGTGAATAGTATACACTGGGTATTAACCCAAAGAAAATGAAAATAGTAATTTGAAAAAATACATGCACCCCTATGTTTACGGTAGTATTTACAACAGCCAAGATAATGGAAGCAACCCAAGTGTCCATCAATAGAAGAGCAGATAAAGAAGACGTGGGATGGAAGGATGGATGGATGGATGGATGCATGGATGGATGGATGGATAGATTAGATAGATAGATAGATAGATAGATAGATAGATAGATAGATGATAGATAGATAGAATGGAATATTACATGGCCATAAAAAGGATGAGATCTTGCCATTTGCAACAACATGGAAGGACCTAGAGAGTATTGTTATGCTAAGTGAAATAAGTCAGAGAAAGACAAATACCAATGATTTTACATCCATGTGGACTCTAAAAAAACCCCAAAACAAATGAATAAACAAACATAAAGAAGAGTCAGACCTATACATACAGAGAACAAACTGATGGCTGTTCTAATTTCACCAGAGGGAAGGGATGTGAGAGATACAGGCTTCTGGTTCTAGAATGAGTAAGTCGCCAGAATAAAAGGCACAGCACAGGGAATATAGTCAATGATATTGTAATAGTGTTGAATAGTGGCAGGTGGTACCTACACTTGTAGTGAGCACAGTGTAAGGTATGGAGATGTTGAATCACTGTGTTGCGTACCTGAAGCTAATATCGTATGCCATTTATACTCAAATTAAAAAATGAAAACTAAAGGGTATAATGTAGTTTTACAGCTTTATATTCGCAGACTGTGCATTCATTGCTAATTTAGTTATTTGCATCTTCATTTTTCTGGGTGAACCTAGCTAAAGGTGAATCAATTTGGATTTTTTTTCAAGAACCAAGTTAGTTTTATTAATTTTTTCTATTGTTTTCCTTTCCCTTATTTCATTATTTCCGCTGTAACATTTATTATTTTCTTCCTCTTGCTTGCTTTGGGTCTAATTGTTCTTCTAGTTTCTTAAGATGAAGGTTATGTTATTGATTGGATAGATGTTCTTTTTAATGTAGGCATTTACACTATAAATTCCCTTTAAGGGGTACATTAGCAGCATTAAGTTTTGGTACATTGTTTTAATTTTCAATTATCTGACAGTCTTTTCTAATTTCCCTTGTGATTTCTTCTTTGACCCATTGGTTTTTTAGGATGTTGGTTAATTTCTACGTATTTGTGAATTTCCCAAGTTTTCTTCTGTTCATTTCTAATTTCATTCCATTAGTCATAGAACATACTGTGTATAATTTAAACCCTTTTAAATTTATTGAAACTTGTCTTATGATCTAACAAAAGGTCTATGCTGGAAAATGTTCCGTGTGTCTTTGAGGATGAAGTGTTGTCGGGTGGAGTGCTCTCTAGAGGCCTGGTTATAGTTGGTTTATAATGTTGCTCAGATCTTCTGTGTCCTTGGTGATCTTCTGCCTAGTTCTTCTGACCATTGTTCAATGCCATCGTGTAAGTCTCCAATTATTATTATTGTTATTGAATTGTTTCTCCCTTCAGTTCCATCAGGTTTTGCTTCATGTATTTTGAGGCTCTGGGATTCTTGTTAGGTGCATATATGTTTATAACCATGACATCTTCCTAGTAAATTATAAATAATTCTAATTCAATTATAATTTAGCATTATAAAATGTCCTTTTTCCTCGCTGGTAACAATTTTTTTGTCTTAAAGTCTTTTTTTTTTTTTTTTTTTTTTTTTTTTTTTTTTGCTATTGGTATAGCCACTCTAGCTCTCTTTTGGTTTACTGCTTCCATGGTACACCCTTTTCCATCTTTTTTTAGTCTTTGAATCTGAAATGATTTTCTTATAGGTAACATATAATTGTATTTTTAAAAATCCATTTTGGGGGCGCCTGGGTGGCTCAGTTGGTTAAGCATCCAACTTCTATGACCTTACAATTCGTGGGTTCAAGCCCCGTGTTGGGCTCTGAGCTGACAGCTTAGAGCCTGGAACCTGCTTCAGATTGTGTCTTCCTCTCTCTGCCCCTTCCCTCGCTTGTGCTCTCTCAAAAATAAATAAGCATTAAAATTTTTAAATAAATAAATACATAAATCATTTGGTCATCTCTCTTTCTTTTGATTGGGGGTATTTAACCCATTTACATAATATACTTACCATAGGTAGGATGTATGCCTGACGTTTTTACTATTTGTTTTTTGAATGTCTTAGGTCTTTGTTCTATTCCTCTACTGCCTTCTTTTGTGTTATTTTCTAGTGTACCTTTTCAATTCCTTTGCTGTTTGTGATATTGTGATTTATAATAAACACGTACTTGGTCTTTGTCCCTGTTCCTGGCACAGAGCTCCTAAAACCCTTGGAATTTCCTAAGTGATTAGAGCAGAAAAGATGTCTTTTGTTATATTAATGAGGTGACTTTTGGAAAGCCCTAGGCAATGTGGCTGGCTGCCAGGATAACCAACCATGTGATAAGAGAGTTGGAACTTTTGTTTTCACCCCCAGAACCTCTGCAGAGTGGAGAGGGGCTGGAGATGGAGCTCAACTGCCAACAGTCAATGATTAAGTCAATTAAACCAATGATTATTCCATGTGCCTATGGAATACGGCCTCTGTAAAAGCTCAAAAGCTCAGGGTTCAGAGAGCTTGGGGGCTGGTGAACACACGTTGGTAATGATGAAGTGGAATGCTCAGAGAAGGCATGGGAGATGCACCCATTCTCCATACCTTGCCCTAGGCACCTCTTCCACCTGGATGTTCCCGAGTTATTTCCTTTTATAACAAGCCAGTAATCTAGGAAGTAAAACGTTTCTCAGTTCTGTGAGCTGCTCTAGCAAATTAATCAAACCCGTGGAGGGGGTTGTGAGAACCTCCCATCGAGAGCCAAGGGCCAGAAGCCCAGGTGAAAGACCCGGGCTGGCTGCTGGCATCTGAAGGGGAGGGTACGTAGCCTTGTGGGACTGAGCCCTTAACCTGTGATCATCTCACACTCTCTCTCGGTAGACATTGTCAGGATTTAGTGACCTGTAGGAGATCCAGCTGGTGTGCTGGATGTGCTTGGTGTGGGGAAAAGCCCAAACACAGGGACTGGGAACAGAATCATGTTCTTTTACCAGATTTTAAAAATGTGTTCTCTTTGTGGCTGCTCTCGGGATTATAAGTAGCATCGTGACACAATCTACTTTGGATTCATACTAAATTTCACCAGTAGGCAGTCAATAGTTGCTCCAATATGCCTATGCCTTGTGCTGTACCCCCGTGAGCTATTACTGTCATACGAGTTACATCTTTACACATTGTAAGCCCATCAACACAGTTCTATAATTATCACTTTAGGCAACTGTTTTTTAAAACAGGAGGTACCAAGATACATTTATAAAACCTCTGAAATTACTTTTACCAGCGCTCTTTACTTCTTCATGTGCTTCTGCTAGTGTCTAGTGTATTTCATCAGAGCCTTCGGTATTCCGTGTAGGGCAGGTCTGCAGGTGAAATCTCTTACTTTTTGTTTACCCGGAAATGTCTTAATTTCTCCTTTATTTTTGAAGGAGGATTTAGACAAAGAATTGTTGGTAGAAAGCCTTTTCTTTTGGTCCCTTGAAGGTGCTACGCCTCCGTCCTCCGGCCTCCACGGTTTCTGATGAGAAGCCAACAGTTAGTTTTATTGAGGTTCACTGGTTTCTCTTAACAGATGATTTTCAGTTCCTTGTCAAAATTCTAAAATTCAAGGATTTTAGTCACTTTGCCTATGTCTTCTTTGTTTTGGAGGGAAAGTGGGTTCCCTACAGTCCTTACTGTGGTTGAAAAAAGGTTTAGGATGGTCCAAAGCCTAGCATGTTCTGCCTCCAGGCCCCCCGCTCAGCATGAGCTCTTGCTTTTTAACACTTCCTTCTACTCTAGGGTATTTTTGCACCTCAAATTCAATGAACATTAACCCATCTGGGTTTCAAGGAGATCTTGCCTCACCGACCTGCATCACTCCTGTCTCCTGTCGGTCTCATAAGTCACCAGAACAGGAGACCAAACATAAGCTTGAAGATGAGGTGGGTTCAAGAAAGGACAAAGGATTTCTGTGACATTCTGCAACCTTCCCATCCCCTGTCACAGCAGACAGAAGTGTTCTGACTCTACTGCTTAGAAATAATCAGAGCCTAGTTTTCAACTGGGTGAGTAGGTAGGTTACATTATGTATGGGTTTTACTTCAGCAGAGAACAGAGGGGGTGACAAGACAGACGGCTGGTATGCAGGAGGAGGTCGATCTGATAGGGCTTAGAACCATGGCACTACAAGCATCTTTCAAATAAACACTCAAAAGAAAACTCTAGTCTTTCCAAAAGATTTTATTAATCAAAATTTTAGGATAAAGGAATTTTTTAAAAATAACTATGATATTTAAAAAAAACTATTGGGTATTCAATGATGTTTTCAAGTAGAAAAAACCTGAACCCTGAAGAACAGATTGTGTAAAGTAGCTCGGGCTACAAGAGGGAAAAGAAGGTGGGGACTTGTTCTGTGTATAAGGACAGGGGCTTGACCACTGACTTTTTGAACAAAAAGCAAACCATACTCAGTTTCAGGGTTTGTCTGTGAGACTAACTGATGACATCACAGAGCCATTCTTCTTCCAGAAGAGCCCTTTCACACTGGTGCAGCCAGTAATACCTTCTATGGCAATCTGTACGAGAACGGAGTAAGATCTAGGACATTCAGATCCAACGCAAGTTCATAAAGGGTTGGTACTAAGCAAAACTTTAATCTGTGCAGTATTTAAAAATAATTGAGAATTGCGACAACTTAAATGACTTCTGGGAGGTGTTATCTTAAATCTAAAGAAGGGATGGAGGTCTCGGAGGGGGCAGATCTACTTACCTTGGGGTAACACAGTCCACAAAGGTCAACAGCCCACGAAGGGGAGAGGAAGACATTCATCCCTTATAACACCCTCAGGAATAGCATTCTTGGGAGTCTTACAAGTTATAATTCAAAACCACCAGTTAAATTCTAATGGCTGTGTACTTCCCCCGCAATGATGTTCCTCTCAAAAGTAAAATCAGGAAAGGGACTGAGCTCTGAAAAGACACGTGAGGCTGAGTCCCAGGCACTCAGAGTGTGGATGCCACCTCCCCAACCCCGGGGGGTGACTTGTGTCCCCGTGTGCAGCCTTCCATTCTTCCCTACATGAAACACAAGTCACGTGACGTGTCCTTTGAAAAACCACAGTGAGGCGTGAGAACCTTCGGGGGCCGGGAGTTCTTGTCCGTCAGTACCCTATAGTCAGATAATCTCAACACCCGGAAATATCCTTGGATTTGTTCTTTCTCTGATATCTTGTGTCCTTGGGATCAAAGCCTCTTTCACTGGCACCAAATAATGCCCAGAGGGGGGTTTTGGCCACATAATCCTTTGCGCTGAAATTTGCTAACCCACCGCTATCTTCATATTCCTGCACGAGCTCCTGGAACCGGTTATAATCAATCCATGTCCACCATTCGCCATCAATCTTAAACTGGAAAGAAAAAGCGTAGTCAGGTCAGAAGCACAAACGTCCTTAAAACTATCAAGTAAGTATTTTAAACATTCGAAAACCAGCCTGGTCTCTTCTCTCTATCAAGTCCAAGAAAATCCTTTTGCGCTCCAGATATGGTTCCATATCAAAGCAGAAATGAGCTTCTTCTCCCCTAGGACTGCTGCCAGGCTGGGCCTGGAAGACCCAACTGCTGAATACAGAATATAACCACAAGAGACTCTTAATGACAGAGGACAGACTGAGGGTCAATGGAGGGAGAAGGGTGGGGGGATGGGCTAGCTGGGTGCTGGGCATTAAGGAGGGCCCTGGTTGTGATGGGCACTGGGTGTTGTCTGTAAGTGATCAATCACTGAATTCTACTCCTGAAACCAACACTGCACTGTATATGAACTAACTAGAATTTAAATAAAATTTTGAAAAGAAAAAAAATACATCCTGGAATTGAAAGTCAAGTTTATTGTCAGCAGTCTCACTAAAAGAAGGTTAATTACATTTTTTTGGCATTATCATGTGTTAATGGACAAGCTAATTGTAATTCCTGTTGTTGCCACTTTTGATTTGGTATGAATTTTCTTGGTTGTGTTAGAAGCACCTAGTGGAATCCATTTTATTATTCAACTTGGCTTGAGTTATTAGGCTTTTAATCAATGACTTCTAATTCTGAAATGCCAACAAAATGATTCAAACTGGCCTGTTTAACCTAACATGGATACAATATCTCATTAGCAGAAAGCCTGTTAAGAATTTCAATTCAATAAAGGGGAATAATCCAATTTGTACTCTTTTAAGAAAATCGCTTCTCAAAAGTCCCTGTAGAATAAATGACCAGGACGAAGGAAACAGGAAATAAACTGATGAAGCTCTGAAGGAATTACTAATTGAACTGTGAAGGCTTTTGACTCAAAGCATCTATTTGGCACTCATTTGTGTAAACAGATAATACACTGATACCTGATTTATAAACAGACAAATAGTTTTGTTAAGCTGCTATCTTCTCAAAAACTCTTAATTATGATCCAAGTGAAGTAACAATTTTGGGTCCTAGCTGAGAAAAATATTGAAAATGCATAGTTTCCTGGATTCAGAATACTATTAAAATATGCTGAATTTCAAGGACATCTGATTTTTTACCCAACAGCTAAGAGGTTTCCAGTGGACAAAAATTATCCAATAAGTGGGAAAGTTTAGTCTACCTATGAATCATGAGAAATTTTCTTCTAACAAGACCATTCTTTGAAATGGTGCCCCAAAGGCCTCTCTGAACGCTGCAACCCAAGATACAGAATCCACATCTCCCCCATCGTTTTCCCTCCCAAGACAGACTGCTCTCAAATGTTCTCTGCTGCCCAAGAAAACAGTCATCCCTGAGTACTGAGCATTAGAACTCCAGAGTCAAAGGTGCCTCTCCCTTCCCTGGTCCCTCACATCCAAAAGATGTCAGGCCCTATTGATTCTTCCTTAGCAGCATTTCTTTCTTTTTTTCATGAAGCTGTTTTTTAAGTTTGTTTATTTATTGAGAAAGAGAGAGAGAGAGAGAGAGCAGAGAAGGGACAGAGAAAGGAGAGAGAGAATCCCAAGCAGGCTCTATGCTGTCAGTGCAGAGCCGAATGCAGGGCTCAAACTCACGAACCATGAGATCGTGACCTGAGCCGAAACCAAGAGTCGGATACTTAGCCGACTGAGCCACACAGGTGCCCCCTTCAGCAGCATTTCTATTGTCTTGACGCTACCCTAACACAGGTCCTCACTTCTGGGACTCAGCAACAGTCCTCTTGCTGACTGATCTTCTGATGCCAATTTTGACTGCTTTCAACTTCTGCAGACGGAGATGCTGGGATTACTATGTCTACAACAGAATAGAGCCCTAGTATCTACAGTCTAAATACTAAACCTCCATTTGGAGACTCCCCAGGAGCCAACCCCCTTGTCATGTGATTCCTATCCTACTCCTGCTGTATGATTAACATTTACTTATGTCTCAGGTCCCCTGGTAAACACCTTTTGCTCTGGAAAGTCTTCCCGAATCCCTTTAAACTATGACAGTTCACCTGCCACAGGACCTCACTACCCTGAACTTGGCCAACCACATATTAAAACTGCTTCTGTAGTTACCTCCCCCAGCCCACTCTATCCCACATCAGAACTGCTCGCTTTGTGAATATATCTGACTTATAATTTATGTTGGTACTCAGGACATACAACAGCCTAGCCTCTTCCTCCTTAACTCTTAACAAAACTAGAAGACCACAGGATGAGGAAAATTCCCACCTGTTCTACTGACATCCTGACAGAATGGAATTTGCTGCTATTGGCTCCGTAGAATACTGTGTGCTGTTTTCACAGTGTATCCGTGTAGGGGACACAACACTCACACCTTACTGGAAATGGGGGAACACTCCAGCTAGCATAGGAGTAAACATGTCATTACCGTGTATGACATGTAAAATGAGGCCAATAATGACGGCTACCTTTTATTCTTCCCTCCTATAACAGTTACAGAATGCTAACTATGGACTTGGCCCCATCACAGATATTTAAAAAATAATTACAGGGGCACCTGGGTGGCTCAGTCAGTTAAGCATCTGATTCTGACTCAGGTCTTGATCTCCTGGTTTGTGAGTTTGAGCCCCACATCAGGCTCTGCACTGACAGTGAGGAGCCTGCTTGGGATTCTCTGTCTCTCCTTCTCTCTCTGTTCCTCCCCTACTCATGCTTGCTGTCTCTCAAAATAAATAAATAAATAAATGTACTGTTTGGGTTTCCTAAGTAAATGACTCCACTAGATTTCTCTAAGATAAAGTCAAGCACCGTCCACATACTTAGTTTTTTTTTTTTTTTTTAATGTTTATTCATTTTTGAGAGACAGAGCACAAGCAAGGGAAGGCATGGAGACAGGGAGACACAGAATCTGAAGCACGGTTTCAGCTCTGAGCTGTCAGTACAGAGCCCAATGTGAGGCTTGAACCCACAAACCGTGAGATCATGACCTGAGCTTAAGTCAGATGCTTAACCGATGGAGCCACCCATCCCAGGTGCACCCCCCCTCCATACACACACTTAGGACTTTCAATACGTTTTTTAGTGTCCCACTTAAATATAAGCAGACAACTAGTGACCATCTGAAGAAAACTCCTAACAAGAACACTAAAAATAAACCAAAAGAAAAGAGTAACAGAGTAAACAGCCTAGGCAAGGGGAAAACAGCACACAAAACAAAATAAAAACCCAAACAACTAAACTAAAACAACTATCTTCAGAGAAATGAGACAATACTGTATACATAAAACAAACAAACAAACAAACAAAAACCACTACCCTATAAAAAGGAACCCTTAAAGAATGAAAAGAACCTTAGGTTCTAAAACTATAGGAGCAAAGATGAAAGATTCACAGGGAAGTTAAGAAAAAAAAAACAACTTTCTAGAATGTAGAATAAAAAAGACAAAAACCAGGAAAGAAAGCACTAAAAAAAAGAAAAAGAAATAAAAAATTAAAGGACTAGCCCAAGAGACCCAATTTTAAAATAACACCACTTTCTGAAAGAAAGGAGAAAAAAATAGGAAGGAGGAAATCCTCAATGAAATAATTATGGAAAAGTTTTGTAAAGTGAAGGCCATGAGTAAACATACTCATGTAGACAAAGGATAAACATATGGAATAGACAATAGATAAAAACCAACATACCAACTGAGGCACATCTCAGTGAAATTTCAAAACAATGGAGACAAAGGGAAATCCTAACAAGGGAAAAATGGTCATATACAAAGGATCAAGGATCAGAATGCCTTCCGAGTTCTCAATAACCACACTGAAAGCTCAAAGACAGTGGCTCCGATTGTATACGAGTTGGTTTGCAACTGAGAATTCTATATCCAGCAAAACTATCAATCAAGCTTGTAGGGAGAATAAAAACATTTTTAGATATTTAAGATCTCAATCAATTGGACCTCCCACATACCCCTTCTTAGGAATCTACTGGAGGATGTTTCACTAGAATGAGACATGGGATCCCCAAAGCAAGACATCCCACACAGGAGAGATCTCAAGGAAGTCCCAGTATGATAGTGTGTGTCTAAAGTGGGTGAGTCAGTAAGTGCCTCTGGGGAGACTCCTTTAAAAAGATGAACAGATAGAACCTCCAACGCATCTGAAAAGTCTGAGAGGAGATACAGGTGGCAGAGAGTTTGAGAGTTGATTTAGCTAAAGAATACAGAAGTCTAGACAAAGAAAAAAATAAGATAAATATTAACTCCAAGGAAACCAAAATGTATGCTGGAAACAAATAGCAATCATAGGAGACTGCACTGCTCAGCAGTGAACAGTGTTCACGTGGTCACATAACGCATAAAACTATGGTATACATACATTGCAAAGGTGGGAGAACAGGAAAGGGCATGATGAGCAAATGTAGGGGAGAGCTTCATCTCACCTTCCACAGCGAAGAGACAACGAGAAAAAACAATGAATAGCAGCAATATTTGGTAAAGACAAATACCTAAATAATCAACCAGAAGTTGAAAGTAGCTGTTGCTTGAGAGGAGGGAAAGGAGGTATATTTGAGGAAAATACAAGGAACTACTGATTTTTGTAATAAACTTTGACTTCTTAGACGATGTAGAATTTTGATAAAACTAAAAAACAAAATTAAAAATAGTAATGACCAATCTATCGAAGTGAGGGAAGAGTATATTATTAACAATATGAGCCAACAAAATAGGGTGGGGGTAAGGGGAAGACCTACAGGACGATGGTAGCAGCCGCTATTCAGGAAGCATCCTACTGTGCACTAGGCACTGTTTGGTTCTCTAGCTGGTGTGATGCACTTTACAAAACTCATGTGATTGGATGCCCATCTTTAAAACGGGTGGGGCACGCCTAGGCGGCTCAGTTGGTACAGCATGTGATTCTTGGTTGCTCGTGAGTTCAAGCCCCATGATGGGTATGGAGTCACCTTAAAAAAAAAATAGGGGTGCCTGGGGGGCTCAGTTGGTTAAGGGGCCAGACTCTTGATTTGGGCTCAGGTCATGATCTCACGGTTTGTGAGTTCAAGCCCTGCATTGGGCTCTCTGTTCACAGTGCAGAGCCTGCTTGGGATCTTCTGTCTCCCTCTCTGCCCCTCCCCACTCATGTCAGCATGTGTTCTCTCTCTCTCTCCTCTCTCTCAATCCCTCCTTCTCTCTCAAAAATAAATAAATGTTAAAAAAAAAAGGGCAAAAGTCCCAAGAAACTAACAAATATGTCAAAGGTGACATCCTCTGTAAGTGGAGAGCCACAATTCAAATTTGTGGGTCGTCAAGAGCCTGTGGTCATTACACGATTGCACGCTGCTAGCTGTCAAACTGGAAAAAAGACACAACTAATAATAACCATTTTATCTTTTAAGTATTTTGGAATGCAAAGAGATTTTTCTCACCCCTGGACTTTTTTAAGTATAATATTTCTAAGTTAACTCCCTCTGTTTAACCGATCTAAAAGTTACAGAAAATAATGTGTATATCCCAAATTCTTAGTGTCCTTCAACCTTCCTCAGCATAGAGTCTAAAGAATGAGCACACTGAGAAGAAGCCTACTGTCTATTAATTATTTCTCTACCCAAGTACAGCATAATAGAGACTGTCTGTTCCAAGGCTAATGCAGGGGAAATGTAAGATTTATATGCAGACTTCTGAAGTCAGCCTGCTCTGCCTTTGATTGGTTCTGTTTTATTTACACAGTCTTTGTCCCTTCTGGCAAAATAATAATTAAAAAAATAAAACTGCCATAGTGAAAGATATTCTTCCCATTATCTTAACTGGTTCCTAATAGTACAGGCAGTATAGGTGAGCACACTTTTTCTTTTTTTGTAGATGAAAATTGACGTCCCATTAGTTTCACGGTATCTTCCACACGGAAAGTCTATATAGAATATCCATAGCTACTTCAAACTCCAAATGTCCCACACAAAAATTCTTACCACTTTGGCCTGTCAATCTCATGCCTCAACCATGCTGTGCTGAAGTTATTCCAGCTTTTAAATGATAAATACTCTGTAGCTACTGGGAAAGTTCTAATCATTCAAAGGCATCATATTTCTACCTATGCAAGAGTTAAAAATAAGGAGGAAATTCTGCATAGCAGTTGAAAAAGAGCAAGTCAAGAGCTATTTATTAATATCACCATTGGAGATAGTCTTTGCAAACATTCCTCCACATGCTACTGTAGTATTCTTTACGGAAAAGTCAAATTATCAGCACCTTTAGGAAAGAACCTTTATTAAAGGCCTGTAACAGGCAAGGCCCCATTCCAGATGTTTCATATTTATCACTTTACTCAGCCATCACAATAACCCTGTAAACACAGTTACCACTATTTTTCAGATAAGAAAATGAGAAATGGTGAGGCTGGGCTTTGAAAACAGATGTACCACAACAAAGTTCAGGAGTCCCCAAGACCACCCCCATTTCTGTCACCAATTGTAAATGCAGGGGTTCCCAAGGCCACCTTCAGTTTGACCACTCACTAGAAGGACCCACAGAATTCACTGAAAGCTGTTAATAGTATGGTTTCTTACAGCGGAAGGACACAGATGAAAATCAGCATAAGGAAGAGGCACATGGGACAGACTTGAGGAAAGTTCCATGCCCAGAGCTTCCAGCTGCCCTCTGTCACTCAAGTAGTGGTCTGAGCTAATATCACCCGTCAATGATGCGCGAGAATAGGCATGGAGTGCTGCCAACCTAGGAAGCTCAACCTGAGCCTCGAGGTCCAGAGTTTTTCCTGGGGCTCAGTCTCCTAGACAGCTGATTGCTGAGTGGCTGACTTTAGTTTCCAGCTCCTCTGAAGGTCAAGCAAATACAGTGTAGCCCAAAGCCTCTACTCTAAATCACATGCCTAGTGTAGACTACCTAGCATGACCCCAGGCCCCCAGATAAACAAAGATACTCTGACCAGACAAGACATTCCAATAGCTTGAAAATCACCTCTTAGAAGCTGAGGGCAAAGAGCAGCCCTTTCTTTAGGTAAAATTACAGCCGAACTCAAAGTCCACATACAATGGATAAAGTAGAAACACACAAAAATAAAAAAGAACACTAACAATAAAAAAAGACTCCTACATTTCATTTGAATTTTCACACTCCTAAGGAGGGCTCTTATATGATCTTAGTGTTGGTTCTTTTTTTTTTTTTTTAAATGTTTATTTATTTATTAAGGGAGGGAAGGGCAGAGAGAGAGAGAGAGAGAGAGAGAGAATCCCAAGGAGGCCCCACATTATCAGTACAACCCCGACGCAGGGCTCAAACCCACGAACCATGAGATCATGACCTGAGCTGAGATCAAGGGTCGGACACTTAACGACTGCACCCCCCAGGTGGCCCCAGCGTTGGCTATTTTCTAAGTCTGGTCCCGCAAACACACAGTAATACTTACAAACGAAACCTTGGGAAAGTGCCAGTGAGAGGATGGATGAGGGGCTGCCAGGCCCTCTCATAATTCAGAAGTGCATGTGAACTGGGAAGGAGAGGAGATCCCAGGTTAGTTTGAGGGAGAAGTGATCTGGGAATTCAAAAAAAGAGAGTGCTTACTGTAGTCCTTCTTGAACTTCCCAGATTTATGGATTTTGTTCTTGACTATCCTAGCGACAACTGCGTCGTTTGTTCCGTGGCTGAGAGGAGGCACAGATCACTTCAAGTGCACCTGACTGCCTGCGACTGTGGAGCCCCGAGCAAAGTTGCCTCCTTTTTCTGGGTTTGCTGGTGACAAGTAGAATTCACATGGCAACAGCTGCCCGAGGAACCACTTTGAGAAGCAAAACTACAACAATGTGACTGAATTCTAGATATATCCAAGTGCAATTAAAAAGCTTTTAAATCTGGAAACTCAATTTCTGGAATTTCTATCTTAATCTACAGTTTTGTTGGAATAGAGCTAAGTCCTCTCAGCCGTGTCACCAAAATGCCAATTTTCTCTGACATTTCTCTGCATGTAATTACTGGGAACAACCAGGCCTCTGACAAGCATGAGTTCTACATGTATCACAGAAAGTAAAATATTCTGTCGGTAGGTTTTGTTGGGAAAAAATTGCACAAAACCTAAATGATGACATGCAATTCCTTCTTACTCCAAGAAAGGAGGGCTCAGGGAGAGGACACCTCTTCCTTCCCTTCCTCTGTAGACTGCAAGTTTATACGTCTAAGAGGGAGGCCTCTGTGATCAATGCTGAATTATGCAGAAGCCTCAAATTTAGCAAAACTTTCCCAGAGGTGGCTTTGAAGGAGGTCCACCAGACTCCTCGGTGAACTGGGAGGGGATCTGCCTGGTTTTCAGTGGATACCTGCCTCTGTTTCCCTACCTTGTGACTGCTCTGTAGCATTTAGGAGATGGCATGATGTCATAGTCAAAGTAAGCTTTGTATTTTGAAACATCTGGGATTGAATTCTAACTCTGCTTGTATTCTCTCAGCCTGAGGTTTCTCCTTTAAAACATGAGGAAAAACAATGTTTATAATTCATCATATTTTTATAAGAATTAAATGAACTAATGCATACACAGCATTATCAAAGTAAACTTAACTGTTATTGGTTGTTGAGTTTATCAGCAGACACCAAAGTAAGGAATGACACCAGACAGCTCATCAGTGATGAAAGGTTCTAGAAAATTATGCTGGAAGACAACAGAATAATATCTGTAAATGCTCAGAGGAAATACCTCCACTTAGACTTATCCACTCTGATAATCTATTATTCATGAGAGAAAGTGAAATAAAGACGTTTCAGAGGGAACGAAGACTGAGTTTACCATTCTAGCGAAAAGAAAATTGCACCCAGCAGAATCAATGGATGCAAGAAGCAAAGGGGAACCAAGAAAGTGGGGTTTACATGGATCCATCAACACAACCTTTAACTGTGGAAAAGAATCCCGGGAAGACCTTGTATTGTGCTGAAGGAGGATGGCGATGTTGATTAACTTTAGAGTTAAACTAAGTATAAATTTCAAAATATCGGAGTACAAGATTCTGAGCAGATGGTGGAGTAGCAGAAGCACCAGGAATCCTTCTTCCCATCCACAGAGCACCTGGCACGGCTCAGGTGGTGGAGCTTATGACCCTTGATCTCAGGGTTGTGAGTTCAAGCCCCCACACTGGATGTACAGATAATTAAAAATAGAATCTTAAATAAAAATTTTAAAAAGGCACCTATCTGGCTCAGTCAGAAGAGTATGTGACTCTTGACCTCAAGATTGAGTTCAAGCCCCACAATGGGTGGAGAGATTACTTAAATAAATAAATAAATCTTAAAAAATCGTTCTTCTCACCCAAACAAAAATTATACTGGCAGAATCTGTCTGATATAACTACTTTGGAACTCTGGACTCTAGTGAAGGCTTCTAACTTTCAAGGAAAGGTCTGGACTGTAAAGTACAGTTAATTTTAGTCAGTTTCAACTTGGATGGCAGTAGCTATCCATCCCCCATGGCCCACCCCCACAGCAGGCAACTGTGACCTGTTCTTGGGACAGCCTGCACGCAGCCTGTGGGAGACAGGCTGGGCAGTAAGGACCCTGTCCTCCAAACACTGGGGATCTGTTCTCTGTTGCCTGCTGCTTCTGATCAGAGTACAGATATAGTGGCAGCCATTGGTACCCATTCCGCCATTGCAGAAAGCCTCTCCCCTTCCTGCTGAAGTGACTTCCAGGGGAATAAAGGGCTAGTGCTCCCCATCACCTTCCACTTTCCTTTTTTTCCCCTTTTAGGAGAGAGACATTAAAGACTAGAAGATTCAAAAGCAACAACAGATGGGTGGAAATTAGAAAGTAATCACATATCCCAGGGAAAGATTCAGGAATAAATTCAAATTACTGTTATATCTTTAGGATATTAGATGCAATCCCCATGGCCCACAAAGAAATAGCCATAGAATATAAGCAAAAGGAAATGTGAAAGGAATTAAAATGTTTCAATACAAAAAAGCAACTAAACACAAAAGAAGATGGTAATACAGGCAATGAGGGACAAAGAAGCTATATAAGGCATATGGAAAACAAATAGCAAAATGACATAAGACCCTTTTTATCAGTAATCATTTTAAATGGAAATGGATTAAACTCTCCACTCAAACAAAAAAACCAGAGATTGAATGGATCAAACACACAAATACACACACACACACACACACACACACACACACACCAATATGCTATCTATAAGAGCCTTACTTTATACCCAAAGACACACACAGGTTGAAAACAAAAGGACAGAAAAAGATATTCCATGCAGTCACCAAAAGACAGCAGGAGTGGCTACAGTAATATCACACAAAACAGACTTCAAGTTAAAAGATTATAAAACAGAAAGAAGGACAAATATACAATTTATATTAATTAAAGGTTTAATGCAGCAAGAAACAATAATTAGAAATGTTTGTATAGGGGCGCCTGGGTGGCCAGTCGGTTAAGCGGCCGACTTCGGCTCAGGTCATGATCTCGCAGTCTGTGAGTTTGAGCCCCGCGTCGGGCTCTGTGCTGACCGCTCAGAGCCTGGAGCCTGTTTCAGATTCTGTGTCTCCCTCTCTCTCTGACCCTCCCCCGTTCATGCTCTGTCTCTCTCTGTCTCAAAAATAAATAAACGTTAAAAAAAAAAAAATTAAAAAAAAAAAGAAATGTTTGTATATCTGGTACCAGATCATCAAAATATTGGAGCAGATACTGGCTGAATTGAAGGGAGGAACAGATAGCTCTATAATAATAACTGGAGAGTTCAGTACCCCATTCTCAACCATGGATAAAACAACCAGATAGAAGGAAACAAAGGACTTGAACAACACAAGAAATCAACTAGATCTAACAGAACATTCTGCCCAAGAACACAAAATACACATTCTTCTCAAGTTTTCACCATTTTCTAGGACAGACCGTATGTTACACCACAAATGAAGTCTAAATAGATTTTAAGAGATAGACGTCATATAAAGTATCTTCTCTAATCATAATGGGATGAAGCTAAGTACCTGTAACAAAAGGAAAACTACAAAATGCAGATATTTGTGGAGGTTAAACAACACACTCCTACACAACCAATGGATCAAAGAAGAAATCATATGGAAATTAGCAAATACGTTAAGAGACTAAGTGAAAATGAAAACACAACATACCAAAACTTATGGGACAGAGCAAAAGCAGTACTGAGAGGGAAATTTATAGCTAAAAATGTTTACTTTAAACAAGTAGAAAGATCTCAAATTGACAACCTAACTTTACAACTTAAGGAACAAGAAAAAGAATTAAGCCAAAAGTGAGCAAAAGAATGGAAATAATAATGGTTAGTACAGAGATGAAATAGAGAATAGAAAAATAGGGGGAAAAAAACTGAGACTAAAAGCTGGTTCTTCAAAGAGGCCAACAAAATTGACA
Source organism: Panthera tigris (assembly GCF_018350195.1). Lineage (NCBI taxonomy): Eukaryota > Metazoa > Chordata > Mammalia > Carnivora > Felidae > Panthera > Panthera tigris. Next base: position 15,162,933 of record NC_056675.1, read on the forward strand.
AACCTTTAGCTAGACTAAGAAAAAAAGAGAAAAGACTCAAATTACTAAAATTAGAAATAAAAGTAGGGACATTACTACTGATTCTACAGAAGTAAAAGGGATTATGAAAAATTATTATAAATGTACACCAACAAATTGGATAATCTCGACGAAATGGACAAATTCCTAGAAACACAAAACCTACTAAGACTAAATCACAAAGATACAGAAAATATGAATAGACCGATAATTAGTAAGGAGACTGAGTCAGTAACCAAAAATCTCCCCCCCATCCCCCACCAAAAAAAAGCCCTGGACCACACTGCTGAATTCTATTAAACTTTAAAAGAACTAATATCAATCTTTCTCAAACTTTTCCAAAAACTGAAGAAGAGGAAATATTTTCTAACTCAGACTATGAGGCCTGCCTGCTAAAGCCAGATAAAGATACTACCAAAAAAAAAAAAAACCCCAAAAAATCCACAAAGCACCAATATCCCTTATGAACAATAATGCAAAAATCCTCAACAGTATAATATCAAAGCAAATTCAGAAGCATGTTAAAAAGATCCTACACCAGTGGCACCTGGGTGGCTCAGTCAGTTAAGTGTCTGAGTCTGGATTTCAGCTCAGATCATGATCTCACAGTTTGTGGGTTCGAGCCTCGTGTCGGGCTCTGTGCTGACAGCTCAGAGACTGGAGCCTGCTTTGGATTCTGTGTCTCCCTCTCTCCCTGCCCCTCCCCCACTCCCGCTCTGTCTCTCTCTCTGTCAAAAATAAATAAACATTAGAACAAAAAACAATCAAGAAAAAAAAAAAAACAACAAGGGACATATGGGACGCTTGGGTGGCTCAGTCAGTTAAACATCCAACTTTGGCTGGGTCATGATCTCACAGCTTGTGAGTTCGAGCCCCGCGTCGCGTTCTGTGCTGACAGCTCAGAGCTTGGAGCCTGCTTCAGATTCTGTGTCTCCCTCTCTCTCTACCCCTCCCCTACTCCATGCTCTGTCTGCCTCTCTCAAAAATAAATAAACATTAATAAACAGTAAAAAATTAAAAAACAACTGTAAACATCAGATTAAGTGGTGAAAGACTGAAAGCTTTTCCTCTACTATCACTTAACAAGACAAGGATGCCTACTTTCATCACTTCCATTTATCATACTACTGGCAGTTCTAGCCAGAGTAACTGGGCAAGAAAAAGAAGTAAAAGACATCCAAGTAAGGAAGGAGAAGTAAAATTATCTCCGTTTGCAGATGATATGATCTTATATGTAGGTGTGCCTTTTCTTGAGAATTTGGCACTTGAGATTGAACCAAGTGGTGGTAGATGCTTAAGCTAAGTTGGGGCTACAGCCACCATATCAGGGGGTATGAAAAATAAAGAAGCAAAAGAAGCCAAGGGAAAAGGAGGGAGGAAAGGAAAAAGAGAAGGAGCTGGTCAGAAAGGCTGACAGACGGGGAGATAGGAGTAGTGGCTTGACAACTTCCAGAAAGATTCACTAGTGAATTCAATCAAACATTTAAGAAATAACACCAATACTCCCTATCTATTCCAGAAAATAGAGGCAGAGAAAACACTTCTTAACTCATTCTAAGAGACCAGCATTGCCCTAATACCACAATGAGATAAAGACTTTACAAAAAAGGAAAACTACAAAACAGTAACTGTGATGAACATATATGTAAAAAAATCAATGAAATATTAGTAAGTCAAATCCAACAATGTATAAAAAAATTACACACCACAACCAATAATACCAATAAAACCATGGATTTATTCCAGGTATGGCAAGGCTGGTTCAACATTTGAAAATCAATTAATGTAATACATCACGTCAACAAGCTCTAAAGAAGAGAAATGAAACTGATCATATCATTAATTGCAGAGAAAGTATTTGACAAAAATCCAAACCAATTTATGATTAAAAACTCTCAGCAAACTAGAAATAGAGGGAAATGTCTTCAACCTGATACATAGCTACCAAAAACCTACAGTAAACATCATATTTAAGTGAGAGACCAGTTGCTTTCCCATTAAAAGCAGAATCTAAGCAAGAATGTCCCCTTTTACCATTTCTATTCAACATCATATAGAAGCACTAGCCAATACAATAAGATTGAAAATGGAAATAAAAGATATACAGATTGGGAAGAAAGAGATGCATAGATGATGTGATTAGTAATCGATGTAGAAAAAAACAAAGAATTAACATTAACAAAACACCCTCTTGACTAACAAGTGATTACGGCATGACTGCGCTATATGAGGTAATACATAAAAACTAGTTGCTTTCTCATATACCAACAATGAACAAGTGGAATTTGAAATTAAAAACACAGTACCATGCTCATTAGCATCAAAAAATGAAACACTTGGGGCGCCTGGGTGGCTCAGTCGGTTGGGCTTCCGACTTCGGCTCAGGTCATGATTTTGCGGTTTGTGAGTTTCAGCCCTGCGTCGGGCTCTGTGTTGACCGCTCAGAGCCTGGAGCCTGCTTCAGATTCTGTGTCTCCCTCTCTCTCTGTCCCTCCCCTATTCATGCTCTGTCTCTCTCTGTCTCAAAAATAGATAAAACATTTAAAAAAAATTTTTAAAAACATGAAACACTTATGTGTAAATCTAATGAAATATGTACAGGATCTATATGCAGGAAATAAAACCTGAAAAAAGTCATGGGAGATCTAAATAAGAGATATTTCATGTTCATGGATTGGAAGACTGAATATTGTCAATTTTTCCTAGCTTAATCTGTAGATTCAACTCGCTCCCAAACAAAACCCTAGTAGGCTAGTTTATAGGTATTAACAAATGGATTCTAAAGTTTTTATGGAAAGGCAAAAGACCTAGAATAGCCAACCCAAGAAGCCAGTTGGCATGCTGGAGGACTGACATCACCCAATTTCAAGACTTACAATAAAGCTAACAGAAGTCACGACTGCACAGCATTGGTGAAAGAATGGACATATAGATCGATGTAACAATATACAGGCCAGAAATAGACACACACAAACGTAGTCTACTGATCTTTGAAAAAGGAGGAAGGGTAATTAAATGGAGAAAGAATAATCTTTCCAACAAATGGTACTTCAACAACTTGACATCTGCATACAAAACAAACAATAAAATATCGATATAAATCTCACGGTTTTCGAGACAGATCTTAGACCCAAACATAAAATATAAAACTATAAAATTTCTAGAAGATAACATAGGATGAAATCCAGCATCACCCATGAAAGAAAAAGTTGATAAGCCAGATTTTATTAATTAAAAATGTTTGCTCTGAGAAAGGCACAGTTAAAGAGAATGAAAAGTCACAGACCGGAAGAAAATATTTGCAAAACCCATCTGGTAAATGGAAAGTATCGAAAATATGTAAAGAATTCTTAAAACTCAACAATAAGAAAATAACCAACCCAACTAAAACATGAGGAAAATATCTGAACAGACACCTCACTAAAGAAAATGTACGGATTGCAAATAAGCCTACTTAAAGATGTTCATCTTTTTATGACATCACATGTCATGTGGTTTTCAAACCTATACAACTTTATAGCACAAATACTGACCCTGAAAGTATGAAAATTAAAAAAAAAAAAATCATTTAGGAAGTCAGGGGGTCCCAGGAAGAGGTGCAGACCGTGTGTGAGAATCTAACTCTGCTACAAATGTATGAAATAACTTCACTGAAGTGGAGAAAGAGGAAAAGGCGCTGACCTAAGTAATTCCGGAAACGAGTGGAGCCTCTAAGACTAGAGGCAAAAGGAACTACAAACAAGCACTGTATTCTTGGGTTAAACGTTCTGATACTGCTACACATGTAGGTTGGAACTGAACAATTAAGTAAACAGATGACGGCTATTAGGAGCTAGGTTTCTCACTGTTAGAGGAGGAGTTTTCAAATTAGTAAGGAGAGGAGCCTACAGTGAGTTATGTTAGCAATGGATTAGAGTTTGAGACATCAGTATGTTTAGCTTTATCTAGATACAAATGGTTACAGGTGGAAGTATTTACAGACATGTGTATATACGAAGGCTAGAATATATATACAATGTCTCTGCTCTGTTACACCTTTTAGAGAGCCTAAAAGAAGAAACAACACCCTAGTCAACAACAAGCACACCTTCACCCAGATCTTGGTTTCTAACACCATTCTTCAATAAAAGGAACCAGGGCTCCTGAAGAAATGACTGATTCTAGGACTGGAGCGAGAAAAATACGAGATGAGCTTGGAGTATCTTGTAGTGCCAGAAAGTAAGGAAGTGCTCAAAACAAAAACAAATAAAACCCCCGACCCTGAAGGGGGGTATGTTAAAAGAGCAAAAGAGGCAACTGGAAGAGATCGTAGCGGCCAGAGCTAGAACAATTTGAGCAACAAAGGAAATAGAGTACAACTGGATTATAACCCAAAGTATAAACTGAATACCATAAATCCATACTGTTATAAAAAAAAGATTGAATACATTAATAAATGGGAAGAAGAGACAAACCTATTTATGTAGATATCTCACCCTCAAGGATGTGGAGCCTAACTCTCACTCCTTACATATGGGCTATAGATAGTGACTTCTTTCCAAAGAGTAATGTACAGAAATGGGGAGGGGAAGAGTAAATTAACAGTGGAGAAAGCTGACAAATACTTACTACCTTGACTTGCTGACCAAGGTCAACATCACTAGTTGGAAATCTAAATAAACTATGGACTTTAGCTAATAATGTAGCAATTTTGGTTCATTAATTGTAACCTATATACTATACCAATGAAAGATGTTAATAACAGGGAAACTCTAGGGTACAGAGGAAATCTTTCTACTCTCTTATCAAGTTTGCTGTAAATCCCAATCTGTAGGTACTAAGGCATAAAGTCTACTTTTTTTTTTTAAAAAGGAAGAAATTACGTTTTAAAGCAATGATCTGTGGATTTCTGGAAGCTGTACATGTGATCTACTACTTGGTTTCCACTGGCGGTGATCCGCTATGATAGGACATCACCAACATGCAGGGAGGAAGGACTTCAGTGTTTCTGAACTAAAACCATCAGCAGAGTGTATTGGGTTCATCATGGTCTCATTAGTTTGCAAACTGACAGGTCCAAGGTTACATCTGAGCTGCTAATGGAAAACACAGAGGCAGAAGGGGGACTGTATCTCCTCGTCCCAGCTGCTTTGTCCAAAGCACACAGGCAGGTCCACCTTCCTCGAGTAGACTGTTTCCAGTGGGCAGCTGTACTTCTCTTTGTCCCTCAAGCTCAGCTTTAGAACCAAAACATGCTGACTTAACTTGAGTTTGTTTGTCTTTCCTTGGTTCAAAGTCAAAGAAACTCACTGAACTTTCTACACCCACTCACTAAAGAAACCGCCTCTTATCAAGAGCAGAAACACCTTTATCAAGAGTCTAAACAACACCTCTAAGTGACAGAACTGTTCAGACAGCTGGGTGGCTCGGTCAGTTGAGCAGCTGACTTTTTTTTTTTTTAATGTTTATTTATTTTTCAGAGAGAGAGAGAAGGATAGAATGAGTGAGGGGAGGGGCAAAAGATATGGAGCGGGCTCTGTGGCAATAGCAGAAAGCCCAATGTGGGGCTCAAACTCACAAACCAAAAGATCATGACATGAGCTGAGGCTGGAGACTCAACCGACTGAGCCACCCAGGTGCCCAAAGCAGCGGACTTGATTTGGCTCAGGCCATGATCTGATTTTGGCTAAAGTCATGATCTCATGATTCGTCCCACATTGGCTCCCTGCAGAGAGCGATTCTTGGGATTCTCTCCTCTCTCTCTGTGCCTCCCTCCACTCGCGCACTCTCTTTCAAAATAAATAAATGGACTGTTAAAAAAAAAAAAAACCGTTCTACAGAGATTTAAAAAAATAATAACCCACTAACAACTATGAAATGCTTTGTATGTGGAATAACATATGGCAATAACAAGAGCATATGGCAATAACAAGGGCATTTGTACTGCAAATGACCACAGAGTATTCTGGGTATGGATAGGGTAATGCAGATTATAATGGATTCTCCAGAGGCTGTTTGATGCTGTGAAAATTTTATAAGTTAATGCATAATCTTTAAAGGTCACCTAAATGTAAATATTCAACCAAATGCTTGGAATCTCTCTAGAATTTTTTTTTTCTTTTAAAGAATTCACCTTACATCTTGGGTTATGTGGTATCCTGGATCAGAGAATTCAAAATTTTTGAAATGGATAAAGAAAGAAATGCCACAATGGAGGGATTTTCAATGCTGCACTTTATGGCAATGTTCTTTTTTCTGCTAGCCAACTTTACTAGAATCAGAAAAGTACAATCTAGTAGATAGGAGAGACTTTCCAAAAGCATGGATTGGCATCAGATTCCTGCTACAGAAAAACAGAAGAAATGGTGAATAGGAAAACAACTGGATTTAACAAGTAGCAGGTCACTGATGACCTATAAAATAGCAAACTCAGTTGAGTATTTATTTGTTGAATAAAGGAATGAATGAATGAATGAATAATAAGGAAGAAGGTAGAGATTCAGCAACTGCTCTCGGAAGGTACAACTGTGAAAAAGGGAAGGAGACGAAAGTGAAGAGGCTGTTAGTTCACTAAACAAACACCAAGAATCTACTATGCATCAGCTCCTCTAGGAAGTGCTAGAGATGACAGTCCTTGTGTTCCAGGAACCCACAACTCCTTAGGAAGGCAGCCTTACCTATGTGCACATAGATCTGAGAGAAGTGACCCCCAAGGAGGTTTGTTTTACAGTTTTAAGGAGAATTCAGCAGGTGAACTGAGATGGGGCAGGGTGGTGAATGCATTTCTGGCAGAAGAGGTAGGTATCTTGGGCAAACACAGAGGAAAGAATCATGGCAGTATCTTGTAAAGAGGTAGGGCAGGGGGCGGCCTGAAATAAAGCCAAAAAGGCCCTAATTGTGAAAGCCATCACGATTCAAATAAAATATCTAGGTTTTTCTTTTGCATGCACTGTGAGATAAAGACATGGCAGGGAAACAATGAGCTTGGGGGTGGCAGGATAAACAATGAGGTTGTTAAATGGCCAATACCCACTCTGTTATTTATGAACTCAATGATTTGTTTTATGGATTTGTCTACTCTTTAGGTTTTGTTTTGCCTTCTTCTGTTTCTTTCCTCTGTTTGGTTTTTGGTTATATCTCTGTTTTTAGTACCCTTAAAAAGGCATCCATCTGTAAACTGCTAGCCTACTTCTTAAATGGGACCTGATAGGCTCTGATTAGGATCAGGAAAGATGTTCTCACAGAAGTTTCAGGAAAATCTTTCCAGTAACACTGCAGGGGCAGCCCTGTAACCATACTGGGTGACACTTAATAAACATAAATAAAACATAACAAACATAAAGAAAATCAGTTTATGTGGACATAATCTACTGATGACACAGTGTGCAAAGTGGACTGGCATGCTGGTCACTGAGGAGATACTCTACCAAAAACCGTAAATGTCAAAACTGTGTGGTCATAGACTTCTGGTGCTAGCCAAAATGGAGGAAATGCACATCTTCGTATTTCTCCCACTACACAGCTAAAATCCCTCAATAGTATATGTAAAGCAAATGTAAGAAGGCTTTGAAGGTAGAGGTAAGAAGGCAGACTGGCTAGGGACCTCAGACCCAAGAACAACACAGTGATACATTCCCTGGGTTTCATTTTTGGCTCTTCTATCCTTCTGGGTGAGGAAGCCCAGAAGCCTGGTTGAAGCCTGCAATCCAGAAACACCAGCGGGCATAAACAATAAAAAAAACAATCTTACAGCGCCAAAAAAATCTGCTTTTCTTGGCCAAAGGACCAGGAAAAGAGCAGCCCAGCAAGACACAAAAACTTTTAGATAATAACCAACCTAGGTCACGAGAAAAATGCCTCATTCTCCCCCCAGTCGGTCAGCACCGAGTGGGGACCCCAGACTTCTACATTTGCCCAGCCACGGTGAGCCATAACCTCCCTCCTCACTGCTGGGGAGCTGTCAGAGAAGGTGGAGCGGAGGATCCAGCAACCCCAACCCCTCTCTGTGGTCTCAGTGGAGACCCTGCAGGGAGCACTGACCTCCGCCTGTGGCAGCAAGGTGCCTCTCCCCACCCACGCCAGAGTGGGGACAGAGGAAGCTTAGCAGAGAGCCAAGACTTTTGCCACTGCCTAGGGGCAAGGAGGCCATGTCCATTCCATACCATCCCTGGGGAGCAGCGATGAGGTGGTCCTCCTTTCCTAATCAGAATGGTATCAGAGGCTATTGAGGAGAAAGCCTGAACTTATACCCCCAAATCAGCCACAACAAAGCTCCCCTCCCTCAACAGGTCAATGAAGGCTGAGTGGTGAGCCTGAATGTCTCAGTAATAAGGCGACACCCACCCACAATACACCTAGGATGAAAGCGAGTGCGTTCTGCATTTAATGCCTGACCACTCTCCTCTCTCCTTTTATACCCTTTGTTTCAGACCCTCACCATTTTACCTCTGACTGTTGGGACTATTACAGCAGTTTACAAAAAAATTTTTTGTAATGTTTATTTATTTTTGAGAGAGAGAGAGAAAGAGTGTGAGTGGAGGAGGGGCAGAGAGAGAGGGGGAGACACAGAATCTGAAGCAGGCTCCAGGCTCTGTCAGCAGGGCTTGAACTCAGGAACGGCAAGATCATGACCTGAGCCAAAGTCAGACGCTTAATCGACTGAGCCACCCAGGCACCCACTATTATAGCAGTTTTTAACTGAACTGGTTTCTCTTAAAGTCTTGCACTTCATCCCCTGAAATACTGCCAAAGAAATTTTTTTAAACTCAAATCTGATTGTGTCACTTCTATTTAAAACCCTTCAGTGCCTGCCCATGCTGTACAAAAAACAGCACAATTAGGATGTCATTCGGTGCCATCAATGCTCTCACCCCTGGTGAATCACCCCCCTTCCATTCCCTTCAATCCTTCTCTTGACCTCCGGCCACACCAAACTATTTATTCTCCCAATGTGCCAGGCCTCTGCACTTCTCTGTGGACCTTTTCTTAGGCTGTTTTTTGCTTAAATGTCGTTTCTACCTGGGCGGTTACTGAACATCCAGTCAAACAGCAACTCCTCTGTGAAGCCTTTCCTGATGGTACCATATATTCCCAACTACGCCTCCTTGGGCTCAATTCTACTCTTCCATCTTGCTCTGATAAAACTTTGGGGTATGTGTTTGTTTTGATAGTTACCTCTTTTTCTGTTAGACCATTCTGAAAGGCAGAGACTTATTTTTTTTTTAACTCATCTTTGTATCCTTTGTACCCAGCATAGTGCCTGACACACCCTGGGTACACAACAAACATGAAATAATGAAGGTCAATCTCAGAATGTCTCCTTATGTTGGCTTGTACCTTGTAGGCTTTGTCTGTTATTGCATTTATCATACTAAAATTTCAGTTGTTTGGTCCCTTCTGAGAACTTCCTGTGCACATGGGCAGGATCATAAAAAGAAACCAGAAGGATGAAAATGGCAGATTATCTGAGAACAAGCAACAGACCAACAGCTGAGTTTATCAATGGAATTTAAAAGACAAGAGATTATATTGTGTTGAAAGACAACAAATGTCAACCTAGAATTTTATACCCAGCTAAAATATACATTTCCAGACAAACAAGAGCAGAATTTTCCATCAGCAGATGCCCACTAAAATAAATTTTTAAGAAAGTATTTTTTGGGCAGAAAGAACACAATCCTGTATGGAGAGTCAAAAATGAAGAAAGGAAAAGAGTGCAAAACAGTGTTAAAGATGCAGGTAAATCTAAATGAACAGTGACTACATACAGCAGTAACAATATTCTCCTTACACACATTTATAATTCATGGACAGAACAATAATAGCATGTGAGTTGGGAAGGGAAAAATGGAGGTTAATAAGGTATTCTAAGGTCCTTGCATTGCATTTAGAGGGTAAAAGTATTCTTTAACATTATACTTTGATTAGTCAAGGATCATAAAGTCACTTCGAGTGCAACCACTAAAAAAAAAAGAAAACTGTAAATAATTCCAAAGTAACACCTACTGTGTCTGAGAAAATAAAGGAAGTGCAGAGAGAGAGGGAAGTGCAATTTAAAAAGCATCTGGAGAGGTAGACAGCCTGACCATGCAGGGCCCTAGGGTCACATTAAGGACTTTGATTTTCATGCTAAAAGCAATGGGAGGTCACTGAGGCATCTCAATGGAGTTAGAAAGAACTCTGCCACCAGAGTCAGGATTATTTCCAGAGCACTGCCTCTGTAATCAAATTTTTTTTTTTAATGTTATTTATTTATTTTGAGAGAGGGAGAGTGCATGCATGCATGAGTGTGCGTGCATCAGTGGGGGAGGGGCAGAGACAGAGAGGGAGGCTGAGGATCCCAAGCTGGCTCCGTGCTGCCAGCACAAAGCCTGACACAGGGCTCAATCCCACAAGCCATGAGATCATGACTTGAGCCAAAATCAAGAGTCAGATGCTCAACCTACTGAGCCACCCAGGCGACCCTCAAATAATTTTTTTAAAGGCACTATCTTACCTGAAAAGGTTAACAGTGAATGAAAAACTAGAAAATAAAATTAGGTTTTTGGCTTTAATTTTTAAGATTTGCTTTGTAAGTTAATTAGCTTTGTAGCTATCATTAACATTTCAAATACCAGGTGGCCTTTATTTCTTTGTTCCCTGATGTCCCAGAACATATTCTTCTGTCTAAACATCTGACAGACCACAAGTCAGCTACATACAATCTGACTGCAACCAAAGCATGAGAGCCTTTTAACCTCATGGTTATTGAGACTACAGGATGTGATATTTTAATTGAGCAAATCTCACATTATTAAATGTCATTAACTTGAGAAGCTGTTCAGGAAGTCATTTAGGTTTTTGGGGAGAATATACTAAGTCTTTCATGTTCAAATTGAGCCTGCCTTTACTTGCATAAAAAGAACTTATGTAAGAAAAGGTAGCCCACCCTTAACCTTTATTATCATCTTGGTATTAATCTATCTTTATTGTGATATAATCCACAGACCATAATATTCAGCCTTTAAAGTGTACAATTGAGTGACTTTTGGATTAGTCTCAAAGATGGGCAACCAACACCACACTATAATTCTAGAGTATTTCATCATCCCCCAAAGAAATCCCATACCTATTAGCAGTCACTTCCTAGTCTGCTCTTCTCCCAGCACCTGGCAACCACCAACCTACTTTCCATCTCTATGGATTTATCTAGTCTGGATATTTCACACAATCATACAATATGTGCCCTGTTGTGTCTGGGGTGTTTTTTTTTTTCCCCACCTAGAATAATGTTTTCAGGGTTCATCCATGTCGACTTTTGTTTTGAAGTTTATTTATTTTGAGAGAGAGAAAGTGTGAGTGGGGGAGGGCAGAGAGAGAGGGAGAGAGAGAGACTCCCAAGCAGGCTCCACACTAACAGTACACAGCCTGGTGCAGGTCTGGAACCCATAAGCCGTGAGATCATGACCTGAGCTAAAGTCAGATATTTAACTGGCTGAGCCACTTAAGCGCCCCATGTCCACTTAAAAACAAAAAAGTATTTATTAATGGAGAATTTGAACAGAAAACTAGGCAGAGTAGTATAACAAACCTCTATGTGCTCATCATCTAGCCACGACAACAGTCATCTTATCCACACACCCACGTAATTTCACCTCATGTTATTTTAAATCAAACCCAGATGCCACATTATTTCTGTACAAATACTTCTGTAAGGACACGTTGTGATAGCTACTCCAACAATGGCCTTCTGATTAGCAGATTTTCCTTCTTATTTTAATGGCCTACCTTTACCAAGAGCTGAATTTTTCCTTTGCTGGACATTCTTAAGAAATATGCGAGATCTGGGTACTTATTCTGTCTAGTAAAAGTGCTAAAAGGGAAAAATGGAAACCAAAACTCCAGGAAAATTTCTCCAGAGGCTGAGATTCAAAGTGATATAAAATTTGATAAATACTTCAATATTTCTTCTGCAAGTCATATGGGGGTTGTCCACTATTTCAGCTTTCTCTTGTCATTCTGAGGAAGGATTAGAGGTTATGACAAGGGTGTTTTTTGCTTTTCTTTTTCAGCATGCACCAACTGCAAACCAGGAGGCCCTTCAAGTGCCTAGCTGAGGGCTAAGAACGAAACAAGAGTACGTGAGCCCAATGGACAGACTGGAGGGCCTTCTTAACGTCTATTTCAGGAAAGGTAGCAGACAAGCAGATATCCACTATAATAAAGACAGGAGAAAATAAAGAGAAGAAAGAAGAAGAAAAGAAGGCATAGTTGAGCTATTCTTACCCTTGTGTGAGCTATCAGGAGGCAGTTGGAATGTTCATGTTCACAAGCAATTTCATAGTTGGGGATGAGAGCCACCAACTCGCGGACAAAGTGTACCACCTCCTCGTGCCAGGGCACGTTGGCCATGGTGAGACTGCTTGCTGAACTCTCTCCACAGTAGGTGACACCCTGGGGAAGCAAGACAACAGAGACAATTACGGACCTAATTTAAATGAAATCAACTAAGAGTTTCAGAGCCAGAAAGGCTTCTAGAGGGAATCTACCCCATCCCACCCAATCCAATCCAATTCAATCCAAAAATGAAGAAAGTAACAGTGAATTAGAGATGATAAAATCTGCTTAGGAGCTCCCAGGCGGATGGCCTTCCCACCCTGTGACTGAGGGTGCTTGGGTACTGTGTTCAGTGCTGTCACAATCCATGCTGTCTAGGCACAACAGTGTATTTGAACCAACAACGTATCTTTTCATTCAGATTTCTTGGTGCACCGTAAGAGGTTAATGCTCAAGGGATTATAAATCTCATACACTAATAATGGAGGCATGGTTGGCACAAAAATTCACCGAACAGTTTATTCACTGGGAAATAAGATGAGCCCCCATTTCCCAATACAACTTAGGTTTGATAAAGGTTGATAAGATTCTTCTGCAAAGGGCCAGCTAGGGATCCCTTTGAAAGTATTCTTTAAGGAGATTACTTTCTGTACATGGATATGTATAAACACAGAATTGTGCCAAACAGGAAATACATTTGTGGCTATACATGCATACCCTTCACACACTTACATGCATATACATGCATCTCGCCTCTACAGAAATTTCTGAGTTTTACAAATGCGGTAAGGTAAATTGGCTTCTAACGCTTTAGAACACTACCTGACAGCCCACGCTTAGAGGACCCCAAAGTTTCATAATTAAGTTCTCTATTTGGTTAAGTTACATAATGATAAATTTTCTGATAATAAGGGATATCTGAATTTTGCAGGCTCTTTAAATACTCCAGAATTAAACTTTCTGGACAAGTGTTTTGAATATTCTAGACATGCTGCTACTAAGGAGGGAATAACTAAAATACAAAGACATGCACTCACACACTCTGTCTCACTCACACAGACGCAGACAGACAGACACACACACACACAAAGACACACACATACAGAGTAGAGGGGATGGGATACCACTGAATGAAAAACCCATGGATGAGCAAACACTCAGGGCTGGGAAATGGCTGAAGACTCAGATGAACTCTGCAAAATGATCTACTCCAGATGACTCTCAAAAAGATCCCCGTTATGCTAAACCGTGACCTTTGCTGAACATAAACTAGAGGCAACCCAGCTCAGTTGTAACAATCAAGAGCATCATCTCTATCAGCCCAGTGATTTTAGAAAATTCATTAAACCAAGTCTGAGTTTTAGGTGAATAAAAAAAAAAAGCAAGTACTACAACAGTTCTGAAAATCTTTAGGAATGGCTGAAAAATTGTGCTAAACTTACCGGAATGTATACCAAACATGAAAACAATTTATTGATAGGTCAAATTAGTCATAAAAATGAACTTTACTTCAACTTAAGTACTTTTTATGATACTGTGAATTATATGAAAAAGCATGTACATAGTAGCTAATTCAAAGGAACTTACTTTTCATATTAAAAAAAATTTTTTTAATTTTTGTTTATTTTTGAGAGAGAGAGAGTACAAGCAGGAGAGGGACAGGGAGAGGGAGAGGGAGGGAGGGAGGGAGGGAGGGAGGGAGGGAGGGAGAGAGAGAGAGAGAGAGAGAGAGAGAGAGAGAGAGAGAAGGATATGCAGAATCGGAAGCAGGATCCAGGCTCTGAGCTGCCAGCAGAGAGCCCGACGTGGGGCTCGAACCCATGAACCGTGAGATCATGACCTGAGCTGAAGTTGGACGCTTATCCAGCTGAGCCACCCAGGTGCCCCTATTTTTTAGATAAGATCTTACATCTATGACAATAGCTCTGGAAAATATTTTATTATTTCTTATTCACCAATAATAAATCATGAACCATCAAGGACAGATTTGGTTTGGGAAGGAAATGAGAGAATGAGCGCCACGGTTCATTACTAGGTCTTCACATAATACTTTCCCATACACTCACATGATGCTTCATAGTTAACTAAGTTCTTCTTCACATAAAAGTTCCCATTTTAGCCAGGCAAAATCCTCTGGGGTAGGCAGTACGGGCAACTTTCTGAGCCTCTGTGACATGAATGGGCTCTGTGAATTAGTCTGTGGAGTCACCTTTGGGAACCCCTGAGCCCTCCCTCAGTTGGGCTCCTGATGTCCCCCTCCTCTGGTGCTCCCCGCTCTGCTCTGGCTACTTCATTCTGCACTCCGGTCTCATGGCTGACTTGCCCTGACTTTATTCCTGATCACACTTTACCTAAACTATCTAAAAGTGCTTCCTTTTCTATGACATCACAGTTGTCTGCCACCTTCTCATCCCGCCACCGTCCTGCCCCCACCCCATCTATCACCAGCACCAAGTTTTGCCGTCACAACTTTGAAAAAAGAATGAACTCAAGAAAACAGATGGGCACCGTGTGGCAACTGAAAAACACTCACTTTGTAATCTCCAGGTTGAGGAGTGGCAAGCAGGCCCAAAGAAAGTTCCTCAAGAACAAAACCACTTATGCACCCCTGGATTTGTAGTGAAAAGCATAACCGATGCCATTACATTGGTGTCTTTTGGATGGATCACTCTGCTGTAGGACATGGAAGCCATAAGGTCCTATATTGGGTGCGTGGACACTTTACCTGGGGATTCAAGGTCTGTGGGAAGAGTAGTATTTTGGCAGTTTGATTGATATTCTAATTAAACTGAACGTCCAAAGACTCCTATTGTTTTTGTTTCCTATAGCCTAATGAGAAATGTTGTTGTCTTCATGACTTTTACTTTTTGCACAATATACCCAAAACGTGTCACTCCATCCTAAAAATGCTTCAACAACTCTTCCCAGACACACACACACAGGAAAACAAAAAACAGCCCAACCTTCTCAGCATGGCACATGAGGCCTTCTTTTTTTTTTTAAGTTTATTTATGTATTTATTTTCAGAGAGAGACAGAGAGAGAGAAGAAGAGAGAGAATCCCAAGCAGGTTCTGCACTGTCAGCACGGAGCCCAACGCAGGGCTAGAGTCCACAAAACGGTGAGATCATGACTTGAGCCAAAACCAAGAGTTGGATGCTCAACTGACTGAGCAACTCACGAGGCTTTCTTCAGTGGACTGCCCTCCTCAGCATCCAGTCTTTACTTGGCTAAATTTCCCACCATCTCTTTAATCTCTGTTCAAGAACCCCTACCCAACCTGATCCCAAGCTCATCATATCTGGTACATAGCTTGTACCAACTGGTATAATTACATGTGTAAATTCTAAACTTGTACAGGCAGGGGCTGTGCTCTGTTCTTCTCTGTACCCCCAACCAATCTATGCTGAATGACCTAAAGATCAAGTCACATATTTTATATGACATTAAACTCCAGAACTCTTTTCTGATATAATATAAAATTTCATTCACATTAATCTGGATTTTTCTACTCTTTTCTCCCCTCTACTCTTTAATGCTTGATGACAAAGCAACTGAGGAATACCAGTCAGGGACTGCTACATGAATAACCGCTAATATTTCTTATCTTTGTGTAGAGAAAGACAGTGAGGTCAGGCTAAGGCATTTGTTTTGCAAAAGGCACGCTACAAGGATTGAGCTCTGTAGACAGCTACAGTGCCAACAGCATAAAAGAGGTTTAAATCATCTGACAACAAATAATTACTAAGCACTTACTATTATTCTCAAGGTGCAATGCAAGGCAGAGAATATAAAGACAGTATTTCATTTACAAATGGATTGTACTATGAAAGTTTTTCAATAAGGCAGATGTTTAGAACATGATACACATTTTCACAAACAAGCAAGCAAATAATGATCACTAAGGTTCTAGGGCTAGCAAATAAAGGCCTATTTAAGCCTAATGAAACTAAAATATATGTTCATTTACAGGGAATCAAACAGAAAAATAGTTTATGAGACTAGCAATGAAAGAAAAGCGGGAACCAATAAAATAAAGAAATAGCTTCTATTGATTTAGTTTAAATAAATGTGCTTAATGAGAAGTGATCTAAACATTTACCGAATCCAGGCATACATTATCCCACTGAATTCTCAAAACAAACCTATTAAAATGATACTGTTATTCTAATTCTAATATGGAGGAAATTTAGATGCAGAGAAGATCTACATCAGTACTTTTTTGGAATGTATCAAAACTGCTCTTCCCCATTCCCCATGAGGCTCCAGAGTGCAGACTAGGAGAGACCCCTGTGCGTGCACACTCGCACACGCCTGGAAGACACAAGACATGAACAGTACTCGTTTGCTTCTGCAGGGAACCCAGGCATGTCACTAGCCTAGGGTCAATTTGTATTATCAATTTCCTAGCTTCAAGGCATTTACTTATGTGACCATGAGGTACTATTCAAATTTTAATGCCAGGCCCTGGGAGACCACC
This sequence comes from Panthera tigris, assembly GCF_018350195.1. Classification (NCBI taxonomy): domain Eukaryota; kingdom Metazoa; phylum Chordata; class Mammalia; order Carnivora; family Felidae; genus Panthera; species Panthera tigris. The sequence continues at coordinate 15,179,724 of NC_056675.1, forward strand.
CCCCCTTTTTTTTAAATCAAGAGCATAGGTGAAAGACAAGCTTCCAAGGGCCATTCTATGTCAGTGGGTAAATTCTGTCCTAATTTGTGCTTTCACTGAAGGCAAAAGGGCCTCGTGTTCCATCCTTTAAACCCAAGTCCCATCTCTATCAGAGCTACAAAGTACCACCAGGGTGGTCTCTCTTTTTTGAGTCCCAAAGGAACTCCCTTACAGACCTGACAGATGGCCATGCTGTCAAAAGTATGTTTATTATAACACAGTTACTTCTAAGTGTTTGTTTTTAGAGGAAGCTAAGCTTACTTAGCCTACCATATTGCTAGTTCTCATCAAATGTTTTTCAGAGAGGGTTTTTACTATTATTATTTTATTAAATGTTATTATTTTAAGTAATCTCTAACCCCAGTGTGGGGCTCAAACTCATGACCTGGAGATCAAGAGTTACCAACTGAGCCAGCCACATGTCCTTGTTACCATTACTTTTAAAACTCCTCCAATTTAGAAAATTTTTAACTTTTTTTAATTTTAGAGACAGTGAGAGAGAAAGAACAGGCAAGTGCTCCCTTGGGCAGCACATATACTAAAATTAGAACATGCGTGGGCACTTGGTGTGGGGGGAGGGGTGAAGGGAGGAAGAGCGAGAGCGAGAACGAAACCCAAGCAGGCTTCACTCGGTGTGGAGCTGGACGCGGGGCTGGATCCTACAATTCTGGGATCATCAAGAGTCAGACACTCAACCGACTGAGCCACCTAAGCGCCCCCCCACCCCCACAAAATTTAAATTTAATTAATTAGACAACAACAACAAAAATGCCTTTTCAGACTTAAATAGTTTAACTCTATTGAACAGGAAAGAATGCCTTCTCCTTTACTGATTTCGTTTCAATCAGTGGGATTACAAACATGATGCCCGCTCACTCTAATAATTCGCAGGGCATGGAAACATGAAAAATAGAATTACTAAGCCTTTCCCTGCCCTTCTTCCAAATTACAACACTGTGAACAGTCTGATATAATCCTTCTGTACTTTTCTTATATAAATATATCCAAACATATACTGCTAAAAAATATAATCAGGGGCGCCTGGGTGGCTTAGCTGGTTAAGCATCTAGCTCTTGATATCAGCTCAGGTCATGATCTCATGGTTTGTGAGTTCGAGCCCTGCGTCTGGGCTCACAGCACAGGGCCTGCTTAAGATTCTCTCTTCCTCTTTCCCTGCCCCTTCCCCCACTCATCTCTCTCTCAAAATAAAGAAGTAAACTTTTAAAATATATATAATCAAATAATAAACATTATTCTATAACTTGTTCTGTTTCTGAAGTATACTATATTCTGCAAACATCCCTTTTCTACTTCAGTTTAAAAGGAAGATACTTCAGGGGCGCCTGGGTGGCTCAGTCGGTTGAGCGACCGACTTTGGCTCAGGTCATGATCTCACGGTCCGTGAGTTCGAGCCCCGCGTTGGGCTCTGTGCTGACAGCTCAGAGCCTGGAGTCTGCTTCTGATTCTGTGTCTCCCTCTCTCTCTGCCCCTCCCCCACTCATGCTCTGTCTATCAGAAATAAATAAACATTAAAAAAAAATTTTTTTTAAAGAAAGATACTTCATTACCCTGCAGGACAAATGAGAGCTGAATTTAACAAAGCAATGAGATCCAGTCCTCAATGGCACAGGTACACTTAACAGAGGCCATTTCTATCTCAAACATTCTATAAGAAACAAGCTGATCATCACCATGCTTTCCCTTGGTACGACTGTTACCTGTTATGTTATATTTTATCATTCATGTAAGATAGTTAAAATTGTGATTATATTACATATTTCTTCAAGAAACTTTTAAATAAAATCTCTCCAAGTGGCTCATTTTACTTCTGTAGACTTGGCCTTGTTCAATAAGACCATCCATTTCCCAAACAGCATGTCCATATCAAATTTTCTATCTCTGGTGCTTTGATGAGGCCTAGCACATAGAAAGAGCTGAAAGATATCTGTTGAATGCAGGGGTAAAACAGTAAAATGGAAATCTCATGTGAAAGAAACCATGTCATTATAACATCTCAGGTATAGACAGAGGGTATTATGTTAATAGTCTGTCAAACTAAAAAAATACCCATCGGAGGATTATACTGTTTACAAAGTAGCTATCTTTCTTTTAAAAATAATACCGGGTGATTCTTTTCAGATTGTAAAATATGTCATACATTATAGAAAACATGACTGCAAAGAAGGAAAGGAGGAAGGGAGGGACGGAGGGAGGCAGAAAAAAGGTGACCGTATGATCCAGAAACTTGCTTTATAATGGAAGTTTTACTGCAACATCACTGGAGACAGCATTCTTTAATAGCTAAATCATAAATTAAAACACCATTAATCCCTGACATTGGCAAGGTTTGCTTAAGCCAACAAATATACTGCAGATGTAGTTTGCATCTCTGCATCATTAGAGTTCTTGCCAAGAGTAGCCTTTTAAAATTAAGAGCAATTTCAAAAGAAAAGAGTGTCTTTGACCTGACCAGGGATAAAATGCTGAACACTCAGACAGCAATATTTTATCTCTTCCCACCTCCCTGCTGCTCTAGGCTATAGTACCACAGAAAGCTGAACAGACAGCTGTAAAAATGAACTATCCTCTGAAATGACAGAGTGAAATGACATACACTGAAGAGTCGGGTTTTCAGAGACAGGGTGGAATTTTCTGGTCACGTTTTCTCATTCTGTGGACTCTTAGTTGTCCAGAAAAGCCATTTGCCTTGTAACAGTCCACAGCTTTAACTACCATGGCACGCTGATGCCTTCCAAATGATTACTGCCAGCCCTGTCTTATCCCCAGAACTCCAGGCTTATATAACCTCTGGCCTATTTGAACCTATATGTGGATATTTAAAAGGTCTCTCAAATGATTAAGGCCAACAAAGAACTCGTGAAATTACTCCCCAAACTTGCCTGCCTCCTCCCCTGGTCTTTCCCGATTCAGTAAACTGTTGCACATCCGCACGATTGCTTAAGCCAAAATCCAGGTGTTGTTCTTGATTTCGTTTGTTCTTTCACTCCCTGTGTCTCGTCTGGCAACACGCTGTATTGGTTCCACTTCCACGATTTATCCCAAATGCACCCACTCCTCTCCAGTCATATTGCCAATGACCTTCCCCCAAGCCATAACGTCTCGTTTTATAACCACTCTCGCTCTGAGCTCTGTAATCCGCCCATGACAGCAGCAGGGTGATCTTTTAAAATCATAAACCAGACTATTCAAAAAGCTGACCATCGAACTTAGTATAAAATCCAGTTCTTTTCTTGCTTGAAAGTTCTAACAACATTTGGCCCCATCCCACCTCTGTGATTCATCTTGTGTCTCCGCCAACTCCAACTGCCCTCCTGATCTCACACGGGACCCCCCGACTTGAATACTTACTTGTTTGCCATCTGCCCAAAATGCTCTGATCCCCTGGTGACTGCATTGTTTCTTACTATTCAGGAATCAGTTGTAAAAGAGTCATCTCCTCCATTAGATTTCATAGGCGGAAGAAAAGACTTCTGCCTATGAAATCTAAAACAGCCAATCACAATGTCTACCAAAACAATGATCTGCCCTTTGGCACATCAATCCACTTATAGGAATCCATCATCCCAAAGAAATACTGCCAACAAACGGGCCAGGGACAACCAGGCACCACCACCTCCTACTGTAAGTATACGATACCACCAACTAAATAATCTTAAAATGCAAACACACACACACGCACACACATCTGATCAATCTTCTCTTGATCTAACTACCAATCTACAGGAAATACAGGGGGCAAAGGAACAAGCAATCAGCAAAATCTAAAATAGAGACAGAGGGAACTAGCCAGGATAAATGACACATTTTCTTCAACAAACTTACTGGTGTGGGGGCAGGGGGAGCAGAGTAGAGAGAGAACACATGAAAGAGGAACTAACAGCTTAAAAGAAATTTAAAAAAGAAAGAATCCAATTACAGTTAATGATCCTTATTTGGATCTAGATTCACAAATACTATTTTAACAAGAAATAGTTGGTCAAGTCTGAAACCTTCTATTTCCAATACTTAAGAGACTATTGTTAAAACTGTTCAATTATGAGAACAGTATTCTGAATAAGTGTATACAGTGAGTGTATATCTTTTAGAGACATATACAGTTATAGATGAGCCATATAGCGTATGGTTTGCTTCAAAATAATAGGATAAGGCAGAGAAAATGGGTAGAGGTAGAACTGAAACAAGACTGGTCATGAGTTGGTAATTTTTGAAGCTGGGTGAACAGATGGAGGTCATGAGACCAATCTCTCTACTTCTATATATGTTTGAAATTCTCCATAATAAAAGTTTATTTTACTTTTTTATTTTTATTTTATTTTTATTTTTTTTACTTTTTTTAATTAAAAAAATTTTTTTATGTTTATTTTTGAGAGAGTGTGAGTGGGGAGGGGCAGAGAGAGAGGGAGACACGGAATCCAAAACAGGCTCCAGTCTCTGAGCTGTCAGCACAGAGCCCGACGCGGGGCTTGAACCCAAGAACCATGAGATCATGACCTGAGCCCAAGTCGGACGTTTAACCAACTGAGCCACCTAGTCAACCCTAAAAGTTTATTTTAAAGCCAACCAATTCCTCACTGTAACACTATTTTATTTCTCAGCATACTAATGTTACTATGTAGTTTTTAATTATTTATTTTGCACTGACTGCCTCCCTCTCAATAAATATAAGCTTTATAAGAGCAAAAGCTCCGTCTTTACTGTTATTATCCCCGTTGCCTAGAATGGTGCCACGTTCTTGATTAATATTTCTGAATGAATAAATAACACATCTGGGACCTCCTATAGAGTTTTATAAGGTACTAACTTCACCACAACAAAGCACCATAGGAAGTGGGATGACATTGGCCAGCAGGAGCTCACCTTCACTTCGATGAAGTCAGGATTCCCCAGGGTCACCAGCTCGGCATAGGCCTGGAGTTCGTCTACATTCCACGCTTTCACTAGAGTCAGCCTGTACACAGTACGCTGTTGCTGAAACAAAGGAAAAGCCAACTTCGTTTTTATCTTGGTGGAAGTCACACCTAGGAAGGCTTTCAAATTTCTTCAATCCCCTAGAGACCCAGGTAATGTGAAATTCAGCCAGAACTTTTTAAAAAAATTTTTAAAAAATGTTTTATTTATTTTTAAGACAGAGAGACAGAGCACGAGCAGGGAAGAGGCAGAGAGAGAGAGAGAGATACACACAGAATCCGAAGCAGGCTCCAGGCCCTGAGCTGTCAGCACAGAGCCTGACGCGGGACTCAAACTCACGAACTGTGAGATCATGACCTGAGCCGAAGTCAGACGCTTAGCCAACTGATCCACCCAGGCGCCCCCAGCCAGAACTTCTATAAGCCAAAGTTACATTTTGTAGAAAGATGAAAAAAAAATGAAAACAATATAATAAGATTCCCATAAGCCTTTTAAGGGCACAGATATTGGCATGTATCTTTTCTCACTCACAATCTCTACCACTTAGGCACCCAAATGTTTCTTGAAAACGACACACTGAATTAGATTTAGTAAGGAATAGTAAATTGACCAAATAGTTTAAGACTGTTGAAAATTAATTCAAATAACCTTCAGGCTCTCAGGTACCAATCACTCAAGTGTTTATGACAAGAATTTCTAATTACTCTTCCCTTCTTTCCTGCTTTCTTAACATTTTAATGATCTCCTGTTGGCAGAAAAGGCACATTTATGAACTGTCAGTATTGTCACCTGTTTACCACTTAACCAAAAGAGGTAGTGGTTTTCTGAAAAGCAATTAGACAACAGACATCAAAGGCTTTAACAAGTTTATGCCCTTTGACTTTGTAGCTCTCTCCCTTCCAGGACCCGAGACAATTTTTCAAACATTCAAAGCGTTATTGAAACATCTCAGGACAGTATGAAAAAGAGGTTAAAATCTTTTTTTTTTTTAATTTTTTTTAACATTTATTTATTTTTGAGACAGAGAGAGACAGAGCATGAACAGGGGAGGAACAGAGAGAGAGGGAGACACAGAATCTGAAACAGGCTCCAGGCTCTGAGCCGTCAGCACAGAGCCCGACGCGGGGCTCGAACTCACGGACCACGAGAGCATGACCTGAGCCGAAGCCCGCCGCTTAACCGACCGAGCCACCCAGGCGCCCCAAAAGGGGTTAAAATCTAAAGCAAGACTGGGGAGCGGCACCTAGGACTTGCCTATAACCAGTAGTATATGGCGGAGGTGGTGTCTATGTGCAGACGCACGCAGGGCCACACCCATCTGGAGCAAGTTCCCGGATAATATCCATGCTGCTACGACGCACAGCATGTTTTAAGTAGTGAGGCTCTAAATACTTGAGAGAAAAAGTGAGGCGAGAGAGGAACAAAATGATACCAACCTCTCTACTTTTGCCTATGTTTGAAGATTTCCATAATTAGTGAAAGAGAAGAAACACTCGAGATCTTCGATGAACAAAATGAAAAGATCTCCGCTGAACAGTATTTGGCAGCCATACCAGAAAATGTACTCAAAAATTACTTTAAAACACAGTATATAATGCACGAAAAGACAGAGATCTTCCAGATTCCCTTTACATATAAAGCCAGAATTCACTTAACAAAAACGGGTAGAGAACAGCAGACCAATCTCACTTGTACTTATAGATACAAAAATCTTATAGAAACTTTAGCAAATACAATTCAGCAGTATGTTGAAAATTCTAGGAATGCAAAGATGATTCCATATGTGGTTACATATTAATATAATTCATCACAGAGTTCAACACAGAAAAGTACACACGATCAACTTCACAGACACACAAAGGTATTTGGTATAATTTAAAAGCCACCCTGAATTTGAAAACAAAACAGAGTAATCAAATCAAAAACCATTTGGCAAACTACACAATTACAAAACACAACCTTAAGATAAAATGGTCAATGTCATTCTCAGTGGCTTATGAAAAATACAGGCATTCCCATTTGGTCAGACTAACAGAAGAATGTCCACTCTGTTATTTTTATGAACACTTCCCTGAAAGTGAAAATCCAAGCAATAAGGCAAGGGAGCAAGAATTGCTGGACACTACACAAAAAAATAATTACTTGCAAATGATGTAACTGGCTTCTTGGAAACCTAAGAAAATCAACTAAAAAGTTGTATTAAGGAAAAGTATAAAAATGAACTGCCTTCTTAGCATGGATCAGTGGAGTGAATATGGGCGCTGGGGCCCGACCAAAGCCCAGACCACACACTTAGCTATTTTCGTCTCCCTGTTCTCAGTTTCTACCCTGTGAAAAATGGGGGTCCTACACAGGATTAAAAGCTTCAATCCGTGTAGAACTTAGAACCCCAGGAAGTATTAGCTACTATATGCCAACAGCAACCAATTATGAAATACAAGGCAAGGAAAATTCCACTTAAACAACTATAAAATACATCTATAAAATATCTAGTGATTAGTTTATGAAATAACATGGACACTGAAGAAAATAAACTTTTCTGAAAGACCTAAAACAAAAACTCACTACATGGACAGCCATGATAGATTTATAATATAATGTTAACTCCAATGGGAGTTTATAATTCCTTTGCACGAATAAACTGGCAATGATACCAACAACAACAAGAAAAGGAGTTAGCAGTTACTCAGCACTGACTACATGCCAGCTGTTATTGTAAGTGCTTAACATTGGAGCGAAGAGTCCAGTATCTGTCTACTCTTTACAACAAATCTTACAAAATAGGTTTGATTATTATCTTCACATCGCAGTTGTGAAATTGAGGCCTTGAGCTGTTAGATAAATGTCCCAAAGTCACACAGCTGGAAAGCGGCAAAGCTGGCATGTGAACCCAAGGGGCATGGCCCTCTCTGCTTTGCTAAACCTTTTAAAATCGTGAAACAAAACATACAAAGAGAAACGTATATAAGACACATCTGTATAGCAAAAGGGGTTAACACAAAGAAAATACCCATCACCCAGTCGCTATCCGCTCCCTCTGTCCCAAAGATACCTAATACCATTATTCTTTTGTGTCTTGCTTCTGTCATCCAACATTTTCAGAAAATCCATCCGTGTTGCTGCATGTTGACATTTGCTCATTTTCCTTGTTAGCCAGTACTCCATCATTTGAATATACAACAATTCATTCGACCATTCCCCCAACGACAGACATCTGGATCATCTCCACTTTTTAGCTGTTCTAAAACAATGCTGTTGTATTTTTATCACACTAGGGTTTAATTTTGCCTGTTTCAGGAAACTGTATAAAATGCTATTATGGCTTATACTCAATTAGGTCTGGCTTCTTTCACTGAATTTGATGTTTGTGAGATCAAACATACTGCTGTATATCTATCATGTGAATATACCACTAGTGGAAGTGTTGGTTATTTTCCAGTTTGGGTCCTACCAAAATAGTGTCTGTTGCCCTCCGTGTTATTATACTTCACTCTTGAGATGCACAAGAGCATGGATTTTTCTTGGATGCACCTACGTGTGGAAACGCTGGGTCACAGGAGGTGTATTCATGCAGTGTCAGCATATACTGTCAAACTGGTTTCCAAAGTGATTTTACAATACTTTCACCTGCAGTGTCTCAGGGTTCCAGCTGTTTCTCTTCCTTAACCACACTTGGAGTTTTCAGTCTTTAAATTTTGCCACTCTTGCGTTGTCTATTTTGTATTTGCCTGACTACTAAAGAAGTTGATTATGTTTCTGGCCATTTGGATGCCGGCTATTGGGAAGTACTTGTTCAAGTGTTTTAAATATTTCTGTATTGGGCTGTTTTCTTCCTACTGACTGTTTTTTGTTTTGTTTTGTTTTTTTCAAATGCTTTATATATCCTGGCTATAAGAGAGCTGTTATAAAGGCCTTGGAAACATTTCCATTCACTTTATGGCTTTCCTTTTCACTTTCTTCATATCTTTTGATTAGCAGAAATAGCTAATTTTCATACCTTTTTATCTATAGCATACTTGTATCAAATTGCTACAAAGAGAAACATTATGGGGTTACTGGAAAAGGAATGTTAGTGGATTTCATTAGTTCATTTCAAATTATCAACTTTGCATTCTGGGTTTTGCTGTGACTATGGGGAGCTTGTTCAATGGAATCATTTCAGAGATTTTATTTAAAGTCTGTTTAAAATTAGTTAAAGCAGTTCCTAAGGTCTACAGAAGAACAAAAGAGTGGTACACTCTAATTAGATTAGATTAAAACAAAAACTGGGTGCAGATGTTTCTTGAAAGGTGAAGGCTGGAATTTCCTCTGCAAAGGAAATACTTAACATTGCTATTTTATCTTCTGTTAAAAAAGAAAAAAAAGTTGGAGCGTCAACTGGACTGTATTCATTTAATTTGAATTAAACTTATTTTTTTCAGTTTGGAGATTTAGTAATTTTAATTTGCATAGGTTCTGGAATGGTTATTACTGCAGAATTTTCTGAATGTGGCATGTTATCTCGTAGGGACAGTTATATAAAAATAGGATGAATATAAAAATAGGATGAAGGTATTGACTTCAGACAAACAGTTTACCTACTTGCTGTTCAATGTACAGTGTTATTCGTAAAATGTCACAGTGTGACTTGTCAAAAATGACGAGAAGTTGCCATCTTATAATTTCATATATTTTCTGTTTGAGAGTCTAAGATCCCCCCAACCTGCCCCAGTGGTCTGCACACAGTAACAGAATTTTGAAAGTAATATCACATCAAATGTGGTTGGTCCCTAGCAAGAGACCTAGATGTTCACCTCGAAATTTTCGATCAGATCTTTGCGACAGACTTTAAATTTGGGTTTTAACTTGTGTTGTTTCTTAGAGGGAAGTAATAGACGAACTGAAAATACATGGGCTGAAAACTAAGGTCAAAATACCTAAGGTAAATGTTAAATGCTTATCAAGGGGAACCGAGGCAGAAAAAGATTTTAAGTGCAAAGTAGAAAAGGCCCGAGTAGTCAGGAAGGCCAGGAGAAAGGAGGAAAAAGAACCACAGACTAACAATTAAGCTATGGCTCTTGGCTCTGGAATCGGCTGTGTGCGTTCAGGCATGCACCCTCTGCCTCTGTAAAATGGGGAGAGTACCAGTACCAGTATCTTGTAGTATGGTTGTAAAGTTAAAAGAACTAAAACACCGGTCTTAGAACATGGCCTGGCACAAAGAAAGGTATGAATAAACTTCGGCTACCATCACCACCACCACCAGCAGCTCCACAGATTCATCACAGGTATCAACCAATAGTCACCGGGTCCCTCTCTATGCTGGGCTTAATTCTAGGTGCTAGAGATACAGCAGCGAACAAAGCCAAGTGCCAACTGTTGTGTCATTTACATTCTAGTCTGACAAATAAACAAAACCAGAGTCAGAAAAAAATTAGTGACCATAGCAATGCCAAAAGAGGAGAGGAGCTGGGAAACCGGCAGAGGTTACGACTCCACCACTGATGCCTTTTGGACCGTCTTCTCAATTTATAAAAACCAAACTGAATACTGACCAAATTGTATGTTTGTCAAAAACTAATTCTGAATGGCTTAAAGCCAAAAAACAACTTAAAATTGAAACAGTCCCTCACTGGGGTGCCTGGGTGGCTCAGTTGGTTAAGCAACCGACTCTTGATTTTGGCTCAGGTCATGATCTTGCAGTTCGTGAGACTGAGCCCCGTGTCGGGCTCTGCACTGAAGCCTGCTTGGGATTCTTTCTCTCTGCCCCGCTCATGCCCTCTCTCTCTCTTTCCCTCTCTCAAAAATTAAACTTTTAAACACACACACACACACACACACACACACACAATCCCTCACTGATGACCATTGTTTCTAAAAGCAAAGAACATTTAATGCCTCTACTAGAAGTTGGGCAACCTATCAAACTCCTTAGAAACCATGCCTGCTGTTGAAATGGCTTTAAACTAAGCTTTATACTATCTGTGGAAGACAAAACAAAATGTGTCAACTTGATAAGTCAAATAAAGAATGAAAAGGTAAATTCAAAGATATAATTCATGATGCAACCAAATGAAACATTCTTTATGCTCAAAGATAAGCAGGAAAACTGTTATTATAGAATTACTCTCTAAATAAAGTAACCAACCAATTTCAAGCTTAATGAACAACTGAAAATTCCAATAAAGGAAAGAGGGCAAAACAAGATAATAAGCCTCAGTGAAGAAAATCTGATCCAGTGGGAAAAGAAATCATTTAAAGGAAACACATCAAGTCATTAATAATGCTTATTTCCCAACAAGGAAGAGAAAGATTGTAGGCTTATTATTTACATTTCTTTTTAAAGGCCCATAAAACACTACAACGTACTAACATACACATTACAAAAGTCTCAAGAGAGAAAAGAAAAAATGGCAAAAAGAATGTTTGAAAAAAGAATGGCCAAAACTTCAAAAATTTGGTGAAAAACATAAATCTACACATCCAACAAGCTCTACAAACTCCAAAAATGATAAACTCAAAGAGTCTCATAATGAGACACATTATAATCAAACCGTCAAAAGACAAAGAAAGAGGGGTGCCTGGGTGGTTTAGTTGGTTAAATGTCCGGCTCATGATTTCAGCTCAGGTCATGATCTCACAGTTCGTGGGTTTGAACCCCGCATCAGGCTCCACACTGACAGTGCAGAGCCTGCTTGGGACTCTCTCTCCCCCCTTCTCCCTGCCCTTCCCCTATGTGCTTTCTCTCCTTTCTCTCTCTCTCTCTCTCTCTCGCTCTCGCTCTCTCTCTCTCTCAAAATAAATAAATAAATAAATAAATCTTTTAAAAAAAAATAAAAAGACAAAAAAAATAATAGCTATAAACACCTGCATTAAAAAAAAAAAAAAAAAAAGATCTCAAAATTCACAACTCAAGTATCTGGTCCAGAAGAGTAAATTAAACCGAAAGTAAAGAGTAAGAAAGAAATAATAAAGATGAGAACAGAACAGAAGTAAAAGAAATAGAGAAGAGAGAAACAATGGAGAAGAAAAAAAACCCGAAGTTGGTTCTATGAAAATATCAATGCAATTGACAAACCTGAAACTAGACTAAAAAAAAAAAAAAGACAGAAAAGACACAACTAAAATCAGAACTGAAAGCGGAGACAATACTGCCAACCTTGCAAAAACAAAAAGGTTATAAAAGAATACTGTGAACAGCTATGTCAATAAATTAAATATAACCTAAATTAAATGGACAAATTCTGGGGCACCTGGGTGGCTTAGTCGGTTAAGTGTCTGACTCTTGGTTTCGGCTAAGGTCATGATCTCACAGTTTGTGGGTTTGAGCCCCACATTGGGCTCCGCACTGATAGTGTGGAACTGCTTAGGATTCTCTCTCTCTCTCCCCCTCTCTGTTCCTCCCACTTGTGTTCTCTGTCTCAAAATAAATAAATAAACTTTAAAAAAAAATGGACAAATTCTTAGAAACACACAAATTACCAAAAATGACTCAAAGAGAAATGGAAAATCTGAACAGATCTGCAACAAGTAAAGAGATTAAATCAGTAATGAAGAAACTCCCACACAAAGTCCAGAAACAATGGCTGCACTGGTGAATTCTGCCAAACATTTCAAGGGTAATATTCTTAAACTCCTCCCATTAACAGAAGAAAAATGAACACTTCTGAACTCCTTCTCTGATGTCAGCATTACCTTTGAACCAAACCAAAGATAGCACAAGAAAATACCCAGTGTCCCTTATGAATATAAATGCAGAAATCCTCAACAAAATACTATCAAATTGGATCCAATAGCATATTAAAGTATTATGTACCATGAATAAGTAGGATTTATGCCAGGAATGAAAAAGATAACGTGCTTCATGAATCCATTTATACAAAATATCCAGAACAGGTAGATCCTCAGAAATAGAAAGCAGATTAGTGGTTGTCAGCGACTGGGTAGGGAGGATGGGGAGTAACTACTTAATAGATACAAGACTTTATTTGGAAAGATGAAAATGTATAGGAACTACGTAGAGGTGGTAACTGAATAACACCATGAACGTACTAAATGCCGGTGAATTCTTCATTTAAAATGGTTAACTTTATGTTATTTGAATTTCACCTCAATAAAAAATAAAAAATCCCTGTCAAAACTCCAGCTGCCCATTTTTCGGGGGTGGGGAAGTTGATTTTCAAGATGCATACAGAAATGCATATGGGCCCAAACAGCCAAAATAACTTTGAAGAAGACAAATTTGGAGGACTCACACTTCCTGATTTCAAGACTTACTCAAAGCTATACTAATCAAGACTGTGTGACACTGACATAAGAACAGACATACAGAACCATGGAACAGAATGGAGTCCAGAAGTGAACCTACACATATATAGACAACTGATCTGACAAGCAGGTCAAGTCCATTCAATGGAGGAAAAATAGTCTCTTCAACAAACAGTCCTGAGACAACTAGATATTCACGTGCAAATGCATGAAGTGGAAGCCTACTTCATATTCTATATGAAGATTAAGTGAAAAGATCCATATGTAAGAGCTAAGACAATGAAACTCTATGAAAAAAATATAAGGACCTTGGATTAGGTCATTAGACATGACATTAAAGCACAAGCAACAAATGAAAAACTAAGGTGAACTTCATCAAAATTAACTTTCCTGCTTCAGTTTAGTAGTTCCTCAAAAAGTTAAACACAGAATCAATATATGACCTAGCAATTCCATTCCTAGGTAAATACACCTGAGAGAATTAAAAATGTAGGGTTCACACTAAAACTTGTACATGAATATTCATAGTTTGTTGATCATAAGAGCAAAAGGTGGAATCAATGCAAATGTCCATCTGCTGAAGAATGGATAAACAAATGTAGTGTATCCATACAGTGGAATATTATTCAGTGGGGGGAGAGGGCAGGAGGGAAGAAGAATGAGGTTTTGATTAAAGCAATAACATGAGTGAATCCTGAAAACATTATGCTAACTGAAAGAAGCCCAACACTATTAAAAATCGTCTGGAATTAGATAATGCTAATGATTGCACAATGTTGTGATAAGCTAAAAGCCAGTGAATTTATACACTTTGCTATCTATATAGATTCAATGCAATCCCTATCAAAATTCCAATGGGAATTTTCACCCAACTAGAAAAAACAATCTGAAAATTTGTATCCAACCACAAAAGACGCTCAATAGCCAAAGCAATCCTGAGAAAAAAAGAACAAAGCAGGAAGTATCACATATCCTGATTTCAATGTTTACTACAAAGCTCCAGTAATCAAACCAGTATGCCACTGGCATAAAGACAAACACATAAACCAATGGGACAGAGAGCCCAAAATAAACACCTGTGTGTACATGTCAACTAATATTTGACAAGGGAACCAAGAATACTCAATCGGGAAAAGATAGTGTCTTCAGTAAATGGTGCCTGGAAAACTGTAAAACATACAAAGCAATGACTTGAAATGGATTAAAGATTTAAACATATGACCTGAAACCGTAAAACTCCTAGAAGAAAACACAGGGAAAAAGCTCTCTGACACTAATCTTAGCAATGACTTTTTGGATATGGCACCAAAAGCACGAGCAACAAAAGCCACAATAGACAAATGGCACTACCATCAAAACAAAAAGCTTCTGCACAGCAAAAGAAACCATCAACAAAATGAAAAGACAACCTATGGAATGGGAGAAAATATTTACAAATCATCTTCTGATAAAGGGTTAATAGCTAAAAGAACTCCTACAACTCAATAACAAAAAACCAAACAATCTGATTTAAAAACGGGCAGAGTAACTGAATAGACACTTTTCCAAAGAAGACATCCAAATGGTCGACAAGGACGTGAAAAGATGCTCAACATCACTAATCATCGGGGAAATGTAAATCAAAACCACAATGATCTCAGTGATCAGCTCACACGTGTTGAATAGCCATCCTTAAGACGGCAAGAGAAGACAAGTGTTGAAAAGGATGTGGAAAACTGGGAACCCTTTTTGGGTTTTGGATTCAGGGAACCATTAGTGGTAGTGTAAATTGGTAAAGTCACTATGAACAGTATGAAGTATTCTCAAAAAATAAAAAAACAGAAGTAGTACATGATCCAGCAACCCCACCTCTGGGTATATATCCAAAGGAAATAAAACAGGATATTCAAAATAGCCAAGATATGGAAACAAACCAAGTGTCTATCAACAGATGAATAAAGAACATGTGGTGTATACATATACATCAGCCAAGAGAAAGAAGAAAATACCCCCATTTGTGACAACATGGATAAACATGGACATCAAAGGCATTATAATAAGTGAGGTAAATCAGACAGAGAAAGACAAATACAACTGACCCTTAGACAACATAGGTTTGAACTGTGTGGGCCTACTTATACATGGATTTTCAGTAAATATATACGTACAGTACCATAAATATATTTTCTCTTCCTTGATTTTCTTAATAATGTTTTATTTAGCTTACTTCATTGTAAGAATATAGTATAATATGTAGAACATACTAAATGTCTTGGGAGAGTCAAAAGTTAATATGAAGATTTCCCACTGCACAGGGGGTCAGTGCCCCAACCCGCTATGATGTTTAACGGTCAACTGTACAATACCACTTAGGTGTGGAATTTACAAAAGGGGAACTCATGGAAACAGTCCCCTGAAGGGTGGGGGAACTGGAGAGATATTGGTCAAAGGGTACAAACTTGTAGTTACAAGATGAATAAAGTTCTGGAGATCTAATGTACAGCAAAGCATTATGATTTAGTTAACATTGTGATTTCATTAGTTAACAATTTAGTTAACAAAGATGCTAAGAGACTAGATCTTAAATGTTCTCACCATTAAAAAATAATGATAATTATTGGATGTGATGAAGTGTTAACTAATACTACCATGGTAATCATATTGCATTATATACATGTATCAAATGAACACACCTTCAACTTATAAAATGTCACATGTCAATTATCAATTACATCTCAACAAAAAACCAGAAATGAGCAACAAGTATAGATATTTGATTTATTACAAAATTGGCACTATAGAATAAGGTAGAAAAGGATGGTATTTTAAATTAACCGTGCTGGGTCCGATGGGTGCTCATATGTGGGGGGGGATAAAAGCATTCACACTTAGAAAATGTTTTAATGGATTATAGACTTAAATGTGAAAGAAAAACAACAAAATATCTAGAAAATAAGAATCTCTTCATGACTTTATTAAACAGTTTAAAATGCACTCTACAGAAAAGAAAGCGTGTTTAGCTGGACTACATTAAAATTAGCAACTTCTCCTTATTAAAAGATATTATAAGAAAGAGACAAGCTACAGAGTGAAAAAAGACATTTACTCATTATCTACAATATATAAAGAACTCCTGAAAACCAATTAGAAAAAGATAATGCAAAATAAAAATTGACAAAGCCATGAATGTTCTTGTATGGCCTTGAATAAGAGGGGTTTTTACGGTTTAATAACAGAGGACAGTAACTTTTAAGAATATATCCTTCTCGTAAGAGGGGATTCAAATGACCAATAAACAGATATGCAAAAAAAATTTTTTGGGGGGGAGAAGGGCAGAGAGAGAGAGGGAGACACAGAAACTGAAGTAGGCTCCAGGCTCCAGGCTCCAAGCCCGAGGTGGGGTTTGAACTCACGAGCCATGAGATCATGACCTGAACTGAAGTCAGAGGCTTAACCAACTGAGCCACCCAGGTGCCCCAACAGAAATGCAAATTAAATCCACAAGAAAATATTATTTCAAAGAAAGACAAAACCAGTTGGTAGCAAGGATGCATATTCACATAATGAAATATAGCAATGAAACAGACTACAGCTGTACACAACATCATGGATAAATCTAACAAACATGTAAAGCAAAATACAGTCGACTCTTGAACAACATGCGTTTGAACTGCACAGATCCACTTAAACGTGAATTTTTTAGGGTACAGTACTGTAAATGTGCTTTTCCTTGTGATTTTCTCAATATCTGCCTTTCTCTAGCTTACTTTATTGTAAGAATACAGTATAATACATATAACATACAAAGTATGTGTTCATCAACTGTTTATGTTATCGGTAAGGCTTCTAGGCAACAGCAGGCTAGTAGCTGGTTTGGGGAGGTGAAAGTTATACCTGGATTTTCAACTGCGCAAGGGGTCAGCACCCCAACCCCAGCGTTATTCAAGGGTCAATTCTATACTGTATGATTCCATTTCTATAAAGTTAAAGGACAGGGAAAACTACCTTACAGTGTTAGAAGACAAAACAGTGATTATTTTTAGAAAGAAGAGGGGCTGATGACCAGGAAGGAAGATGAATGGTGCAAAAGGGTGACTCTGAAGGTGTTCTTCATATTATATACATACTCATACTGTATTCTTAAGTTTGTTGCTGAAAACAGAGGTGTGTTCATTCTGTAATAATTCACCAAGCTGTCCATTTAAGCTCTATGCACTTTTCTGTACCTATGATATACTATAGTAATAAATCCTATTGGAGATAAAATATATGCAAAGTTCTGGGAAGAGGCATTCTATACATAAGTATTCATGGGTAAAGTGATGTATTTATTTGACTTGAAATATTCCAATGCCTCCTCCACTCCAAAAACAGAGGGGAGACAGGTGAAATAAGAAATGTAGAGTGCCAGTAGTTGCCAAAGTAAAGACTGTGGTTACACAGGAATTCATTCTAGTGTTTTCTTTTCTCTTGGGTGTTTTAAAAATCTATAATAAAAAGTTTAAAAAATATATATGTGTGTGTTTAAAATATATATATATGTGTATATGTATATACACATATATATATGTGTATTGGATATATATATATATATATATATATATATATATATATATATATCTGTGAATTGGACAGAATTCTGTTGTTTCTAATTAGGCAGCTTTCAGTGCTACATATTCTGGATGAGGTTATTATATCCCAGGACTACAGCTCTTAATTTCAACGATTTATCTTGACAGTTGCAATTCAAGACAATCTCGAGTTGAAGCTGTGTCAAAACAAGATAAAATGGTCTCCTAAAATATGGTACTGAGTTACTAGTAATCAAAGAAATGCAAATTGAAGCAGTAATGAGGTACCATTTTGGGTTATCATATCGGCAAAGATTTTTCAAAATAGCAATATTCAATGCTGCCTAGAGTTTAGCCAAGACAGGCACACTCATTCACTGACAGTGAAAGCAAAATCCAGCGAAAACATTTTGGAAAGTAACACAGCAACATGATTAAAGAATCTGAAAAATACTTAAATCTGTTGACCCAATAATTGCATTTCTAAAAATTTCACGTTTGGAAGTGATAAAAAATTGTGGACACATACTGATATATAAGAATGTTCATTCCAGCTTTGTTCATAATAATGAGATATTATTCTCAAGAGCTTCAATCCCAAGAAAGGGCAAGATGATTTAGGACATAGCTATTTAACACTAAAGATGATATTTCAGAACAGTGGTTATGAATCCTAACAGAGCAGAGAAACACATTCCTAACAAAAGAAGAGCTCAATGGAGGTGTGATTTTCAGAAAGGGGTAGGAAATGAGGAGGGGGCTTGTTTTTTTGTATTTGTTCCTACTGAGAATAACTGGTGTTAGAAGAATGTTTAATGATGAGGGATAATTTTTATGCAATAGTGCTGAATTTTTAAATAGCTAAAAAGAAAACTGTACATATATGATAGTATTAATGACATAAATAAGGCTTAAAGGAAATATAATGAAAGCTGTGGGATCAGAAAACACGTACACACATACACACACACACACATTTTTAAATAGTACTGACTCTTGAGAGGAGACTGAATCAGCTTAACAGTCTCTTGATGTTCCTGATCTCAACTATCCATTATAGCAGATGGCTTAAACAAAATTCTGCTGCTCAAAAACCAGAAATTCAGTAAAGGATATAGAAAAAGATTTGCCTTAGGTTCAGCAAAGCCTCAGAAGACCACGCGTTATCAGCCGGAATACTAGACAGAGTGTGCCCAGAGTTTGAAGGGTCATGTGCCTCCACAAGTTACTTAATAACAAAAAAGAAAAAAGAAAGAAAGAAGGACTTGACATCTTCCTGGCAGCGTCTTCCTGGCAATGTGGCTAATACGCAGGAAGATGTTGCCTGTGTGAAGGAGTAGAAGGAGGGTGAAACCGTATATGTGATATATGTATAGACACAGAATAGTCCACACATACAACAAGATATTATAATGCATATAGACATACAGGCAAAAGGGATTCATCTCCTGAGAAACCACAAGAAGAGAAAGCTCAGAAGTGCAAAATGCAAAAGACAAAGGGGGCTGAGAGCACTGGCAATTGGATGAGACATGGAGAGATTGTAAATAAATATTCAATAGCAAGGAAAAAATTCCCATTAGAGGATTTTTTAAAAAGCAGAATATTTACACTTCAGAAAAGCTTAAGAATAGTACAGAGCAGTGTTTCTCCATCCTCTGGAGGTTGGGAGAAAGTGGAAGAGGTGGCTCCACTGGCATCTTAACGGGACAGTTTCCACTGTGTGAACATGACCTGTATCCTGAGAACCACTAACATAGAAGCTTACAACATGGGAATGCAAGGAAAAGGAACGAGACTAATAATTTTTGAAAAAGATGAACAAGGGAGAGAGAATGTAAAGAATAAGGACAAAAGGAAAAATAAATGAAGAAGAATAAATAAATGGGAAGGTTTCTACCAGAAGCACGAGCTGAGCACAAAATCCGAGGGCCACTCTCTACTTTCCACGTGAGAGAACATCTGTACTGAGAAGTCTAAAGCCACCACCACAAGGTGAGTGACAGCCTATGTACAGAAGAGTAAATACAGGTCAGATAAACAATGTCATAAAAATCAATAAGCAGAAGATCATGTTATTGCCTACAACCAGGGTGCGTACACAGACTCCAATCACTGAAGCAACACATCGACTTGGATGTCTCCAGATACTGACAAAAGAGCACAATCTCTGGCAATGTTCCCACAGGCAGTCTATCTATCCATCATCCTGCAGCAGACACAAACAGAAACACCTGAATCCAAAGTGTAAAGATGGAATGAGAAGGTTATCTCAATATAGCCAAACCACATTTCACAAAACTATTGAGATAAAGTAAATCCAGAAGGAATATAGAACAGCCAGAAACCATACATCCCCAAAATCAATAAATCCTATAGATCTGTTTCTCCAGAAATATTACTTGTAACAATTCATGAGTTTAAGTACCAAATGTTAGATACTAAAAGCTCCCTTCCTGGGAATTAACTGTCCAAATGCAAACACTCTGTAGTTAAGAAATGTTCAGATTGTTTTAACCCACCAATTAACCTCCCTGTGCCTAAACTTGGCTCCAGAATTAAAAAAAAAAAAAAAAAAAGTGACTCATTAGAAGGTGACTAAACCCTTGAAGTAAGCCTATAAAATTTCCTCCCTGGAAAGCTTAACAGTGACAAGATGTGGCTGTGTATACAGTACTCTACCTCATGTCTGACTCATAAGAAAGTGAATCTGGAATGACAGCAAGATGAGCCTGAAGAAGGGCGGATGGCACTTGCTCTACAAATACTAAAATGCCAAAATTAAGCCTTTCATCTAAAACCCTTACTTATCTAATTTGCATTATTTACCAAATAGTGCATACAAGGGACATATAGTCAAAAGGATACTTCAAGCTCATCTCTTCAACCATCCCCATGGCAATATAGATGAAATGAAAAATGAAAAGTAAATTAGATAAAACTGGCTAAAAAAAATATATTAAACAGCCTTGTGATCAGGAATTGGACCTAGCAGCCTCTTAGGGGAACATATAGGAACAAAAATAACCTCCTACTCAAGAAGAGCCTGCAAACAATTCCAAAAGATGTGTGGAAATCTAACATTCCCCAAGACAGCCAACATAATCTACAATCAGAAGAGAAATGTTAGTGAAAGAAAATTAAAGTGATAGAGCAGGCAATTTAAAAATAAGCGATAAACTGAAGACATGACTTCATAAAAATGGCAACTTGCCCAAATTACATGCAATTCCAATCAATATCCCCAAGTTCTGTGTGTATATGAGAATTGACAAATTGGTTCTAAAGTAAATATGAAAATGTAGCAAGGTGGTAAAAATAAGCAAGACAATTTTGAAGAAAAATAATTTTAAAGAAGGAAGAGGGGTCTTTGGTGCTAAATATCAAGTCTTATAAAGCTATAGTAACCATGGGGCAATGAGACAAGAAAGAATAATCAACATAACACAGTAGAAAGTTTAGAAACATCCATGAATATATGAAAACTTGATTACAATAGGCAGCCATTATAAATCATTGGGTAGAGAACAAATTATTCAACAACGAATGTTGCTGCAATCGATTATTAACATGGGAGGAAAAGAACACCTGCTTCATAACATCCTTAAAAAAATAAACAGATAGGGGCCCCTGCATCGGGCTCTGTGCTGACAGCTCAGAGCCTGGAGCCTGCTTCGGATCCTGTGTCTCCCTCTCTCTCTGACCCTCCCCCACTCACATTCTATCTCTCTCCTTCAAGAGTAAATAAACATTAAAAAAAAATTTTTAAATAAATAAACAGATAGATATGCACACATATACATGTGTATGTGTGTGTACATATGCTCATAGAGATATTTGGTCCTTAATAAAAAGCATTTGCAAGTTAATGAAAATCATACACATCTCAAAAGAAAATAATGGTTAAAAACCAAAACAGTATTTCACAAAAGAATACATACAAAGGGTCAACTAAAATATAGCAAATTATTTTAATATCACAAATAATTAAATGCACATTAAGACAATGGGCACTGGTAAAAAAAAAAAAAAGTTCAAAGTAGCAATGTTCATAATAGACACAAGCTGGAAACATCCTTGATGCTCATCAAAAGTTCAATGAATTACATTTTTTTTTAACGTTTATTTATTTTTGAGACAGAGACAGACAGAGTATGAACAGGGGAGGGTCAGAGAGAGAGGGAGACACAGAATCGGAAACAGGCTCCAGGCTCTGAGCTGTCAGCACAGAGCCTGATACAGGGCTCGAGCTCATGGACCGCGAGATCATGACCTGAGCTGAAGTCAGACGCTTAACCAACTGAGCCACCCAGGCGCCCCAAAAGTTCAATGAATTAAAAAATTTGTGACACATTTACAATGGGATTCTATAGATCAGTGAAAAAAATTAATCATTGCTACATACAATAACATGGATAAATTTAATGGATCTAATGCTACTAAAGAAGCTAGACCAAATAAAACAGTACATGTTTAATGATTCAGAATAGTGGATAATTTGGGAGATGAAGGATAGTGTGGAAGGGACATGAAAGAGACCTTGAGGGTGTTAATTATACAGGTGGATTGACTTTATTTAAAAATTCATCAGGGGCGCCTGGGTGGCTCAGTTGGTTGGGCGACCGACTTCGGCTCAGGTCATGATCTCACAGTTCACGGGTTCGAGGCCCTGTGCTGACAGCTCAGAGCCTGGAGCCTGCTTCAGATTCTGTGTCTCCCTCTCTCTGTGTCCCTTCCCTGCTCATGTTCTGTGTTTCTCTGTCTCTCAATGATAAATAAACGTTAAAAAATAAAATAAAAAAAAAAATTCATCAAGCTGTACACTTAGGATTTCTATGCTTTAGTGATAAATGTTACACTTCAACAAAAAGAAAATTAACAATAAAAATAAGACTTATAAGACCACACATAAAATAAGACAACTTTATTGTTTTATAAAGCTGAGTAATGATAGAATATCAACATGTGAAGTTGGTAAGAATGTGCAGAAATGACAAGTCCATGTGATACAAGCTTATTACTACATGCCCAATTTGGCAATTTCTACTTAAAACCTTTATAACTGTAATCTCTTACCCCAGGAATTCATCTTCTAGAATTTATTCTAAGGAATCAGAAATATGAGCAAAGACGTACATAGGTTTCACGGTATTTATTAGTAGATGGGTTAAAAAAAAGACAATAGCAAACCGACCTGATGAACGACTATGTGGCAATTAAACTCAGTGTAATAGAATACTTTCACAAAGGATCACGACATAGTCCTAAGTGAAAAAAATCAATAACCTAAGCCTTCACTTTAGGAAAGTAGAAAATGATGAGCAATTTAAGCCTAAACCATAATAATAAAAGAAAATAAATAATAAAAATTAGAGCAGAAATCAATGACAGTGTAAAAAAGAAAACCAATAGCGAAAAATCAACAAACCAAAACACAGTTCTCTGAAGAAAGAAAAATCACTTACCATCGATAAGCCTTCACCTACACTAACCAAGAAAAAAAGATAGAAGACATAATTTACTGAGATCAAAAATAAGAGGGATCATCACTACTGATCCCATGGACAATAAAATAATACTAAAGTAATACTCAACACTATGCCCACAAATTTGATAACTTGGATGAAATGGACAAATTTTGTGAAGACACAAGAAGAAATCATATGATTAGGGCTATGTATATTAAGGAAGTTGAATAATTAATAACCTTCTAAGCCCAAATGAGTTCTACCAAACACCTATGCCAGAAATGACATCAATTCACCACAATCTCTTCCAGAAAAACAGAAGCGAGGTACACTTCTCACAGAATGCTGAGGCCAGCATTACCCTAATATCAAAACCAGATAAAGCCATTTAAAAAAGGAAAATTGAGGGCAATATCTCTCATGAGCATAGATTTGAAAAGAAAGCATTAGTAATCAAACCATGTTTAAAAATTATTATACACATGATGACCAGTTGGGATTTATTTCAGGTATCCAAGGCTGGTTCAGTATTCAAAAAATTCAACATCACACATCAATAGGCTAGTGTAGAAAAATCATGCTATCTATAAATTAATGCAGTAAAGTATTTGACAGAAGTCAACATTTATTCATGATAAAATCCTCAGCAAACTAGGAATAAGGGGGAATTTCCTCAAAACAATAAAGAATATCTACAAAGAACCTACAGCTAATATGATACTTAATTGTGAGAAACGGGACATTTCCCCCTTGCCCAAGACTGGGAATAACGCAAGCATGCTTCCTCTTGCCACTCTTATTCAACAAAGTAGCAGAAGACCCAACTACTACAAAAAGACAAGAAAAAGAAATAAAAGGTATATAAATTGGAAAGGAATAAAACTGTTTTTATTTGCAAAAACTGAAAAAAAAATCTCCTCCTAGAACTACTAAGTGAGAATAGTAAGATCAGAGGATTCAGATTTACAAACAAGCCAACTGCTTTCCTATATACCAGAGATGAACAATTGGAATTGGAAATTTTTTAAAAATTACAACAGCACCACAAAAATAAAATATGGGTACATAAATCTAATAAGATATACACAAGATCTATGTGCAGAAAACTATAAAAGTCTGATTAAAGAAATCAAAAAAATCGTTAAAAAAAAAGGAGAAATATTCTATGTTCATGAATTGGAGGACCCAATATTGTTAAGATGTCACTTCTGCTGAACTTGATCTACAGATTCAACATAATTTCAAACAAAATGTCAGCAAGCTATTTTATAGATACTGACAAACTGACTGTAGGGTTTATACAGAACATTAAAGACTTACAACAACCTACACAATTCTAAAGGAAAACAAAGTTGGAGAACTCACATGATACATTTTCAAGATTTACTATAAACCTATAGTAAGTAAGACAGTACAGTATTGGCAAAAGAAGACATACAAATCATCAGGATAGCTAAAAAATGGATCCAGACAAATAGAATTAACTGATCTTTAGCAAAGGAACAAAGGCAATTCAATTGAGAAAAGACAGTCTTTTCAACAAAACGGTGCCAGAATATTTGGACGTCCATAGTAATTAATTAATTAAACACACAAACAGATGGATTTAGATGCAAACCTTACACCTTTTACACACACACACACACACACACACACACAAAACTTAAATATAAAATGCAAACCTATAAAACTTCTAGAAGAAAACATAAAAGAAAACCTTTGTGACTTTGGGTTTGATAAAGAGTTTATAGATTCAAACCAAAAGCATAATCCAGGAAAGAAAGCATTGGTAAGTGACTTTATTAATATTAAAAATTTCTGTCCTGAGAGAGATGCTGTGAAGAGAATGAAAGACAAATCAGACTAAAAGAAATATGCAAAGATATATGCAAAGCATATATCTGATAAAAATTTCATATCCAAAATATATAAGGAACTCTTGAAACTCAGTTCAAAAAACAATTAAGAAACGGGCAAAAGATCTGAACAAACAACTCAAAAAAAAAGATGTACAGATCTCAAACAGGCATACTGAAAGATGCTCAACCCCATGTACCATTAGAGAATCACAAAACGATGACGAGATACAACGATATGGCTGCTAGAAGGTCTAAAACTAAACAACCAACAATAACAGATGCTGATGAGAATGCACTGCAACAGGAACTCTCCATTGCTAGGGGAGACGCAAAATGTTACAGCCACTTTGGAAGACAGCTCAAGCAGTTCACTGGAACATTAAACATAGACTTACCATCAATCCAGCAATGGAGTTCCTAGAGATTTACTCAACTCAGTTGTGTTTACCCAAAAACCTGCATGCAAATGTTTATAGCATTTGGTGATTATAAATAGTCACCAAAAACTGGAAGCAACCAAGATGTCCTTCAACAGAGGAACAGATAATCTGTGCCATGTCCATATAATGAAGTATTGGTGAGAAAAAGAGATGAATTTTCAAGCCATGAAAAGACATGGAGGAACCTTCAGTGAATATATACATAAGTGAAAAAAGTCGGAAAGGGCCACACACTGTATGATTCCAATTATATGACATACCGAAGACACAAAACTGTAAGAGAGAGTTAAAAGAACAGTGGTTGCCAGGGATTTGGGGGCAGGTGGGGGATTTTGAATAGGCGAAGCACAGGGGATTTCTTAGAGCAGTGAAATTGTTTTATATGATAGTGTAATGGTGGATACATGACACTGTGCATTAGTCAAAACCACAGAACTTTACAGCTCAAAGAGAGAATCTTAATGTATACAAATTTTGGCTCTGTGATCTTCTCCCCAAAAACATGTAACAACCGCAGTCAAATCACAAGAAAAACATCAGACAAATCCCAATCAAGGGGCATTCTAAAAAATACCTGACCACTATTCCTAAAAACCGTCAACGCAATGAAAACAAGGAAAGTCCGAAAAAAGAACCAGTCACGAGAAGCCTATGGAGACAAAACTACTAAATGTAATGTGGGATCCTGGAACAGAAAAGGGAAATTGGAATAAAATATTAACTTAAAGAATCAATATTAGTTCATGAACTATGACAAACATACCATACAAATGTAACATGTTAATAATACAGAAATAATAGTAAGGGTTCGTGGGAACTCTGTACTGTCTTTTCAATTTTTCTGTAGCTCTAAAACTGTTCTAAAATACAAGTTCATTAAAAAATTAAAAACAGGGGCGCCTGGGTGGCTTGGTCGGTTAAGCGTCCAACTTCGGCTCAGGTCATGATCTCACGGTCCGTGAGTTCAAGCCCCACGTCGGGCTCTGTGCTGACAGCTCAGAGCCTGGAGCCTGTTTCAGATTCTGTGTCTCCCTCTCTCTCTGCCCCTCCCCTGTTCATGCTCTGTCTCTCTCTGTCTCAAAAATAAATAAATGTTAAAAAAAAAAATTAAAAAAAAAATTAAAAACATACCCAATTCTTTATAATAATAAACAAATAGAAATAACCATCAATCAGAAAGCGGTTAAGCAACATAGCCATATGGGTGCAGCTATGTAAAAGAATGAGGTAAAATTATTTGCAGTCAAACACAAAGAGGTACAATATATATTGATAAACAACAAAAAAAGCAACCTATAGGCACTATGTAAAGCGAGATCCTATTTGTATTTTTAACCTTCAAGTAGAGTTTGGGTGCCTGGGTGGCTCAGTCGGTTAAGCATCCGACTTCGGCTCAGGTCACGATCTCACAGTCAGTGAGTTCAAGCCCCGTGTCAGGCTCTGTGCTGACAGCCCAGAGCCTGGAGCCTGCTTTGGATTCTATGTCTCCTTCTATCTCTGCCCCTCCCCCACCTGTGCTCTGTCTCTGTCTCTCAAAAATAAATGAATGTAAAAAAAAAAATTTTTTTTAAACCATTCAAGTATAGTTTATATGCACTACATATGTCAATGAAGATACTTCTAAAGTAAACAGAAATCCCTTTGGGAAATAAATAAGGTGAGAAGGGAGTGGGGGATCAAACAGGGAGGTTTTCAGTTTTTATACTTCTGCATCTTTTATGAGAGTAAACTTGACAAAGTAATTTTTTATCTTAAAAACACAAACTATAAAACAATACATACAGTAAGATACCTAAAAAAACACTGGCACATATGTGTATACATAAACATAAGATTAAAAGGACTTACACTCCTCATGTATTGCTTTGATAGGGGGGAAGCCCAAGAAACATAAGATGCTAATCTCAACTACGGTAAGTGTGAATTAAGTGTAAAAATGACTTCTTTCTGGTGAAGAGTGACTGCAGAACAGCTGTGCTAATAAGAAGGGAGATGAGGGGAAAGTAGGCTTGAGAACACAGACGAGGTTGGTTTTGCCCAGGAGTCAACAGAGCAACAGGTGAGTATGTCTGGAGGCACAGTTAGTTGGGAAACAGGAAACAGAACTCAGGAGCAGGAACGGGGGTGGGGGGGAGCACAGAAGGATGTGCTCCAGCAAGATCACGAGGACAAAAGAAGCCTGAGGACTGAAGCGTGGGAAACACCTCCGGTAAGAGGGTGCAGGGAGGAGCCTAAAGGTGGAGAAGGTGGTAAGGAACAAGAAAGAAAATGAGGAGAATGAGATGTTCTAAGAAACCAGGGGAAGAGAGAGTTTCAGGAAGCAAGCGGTGGTAAGGCGAGCAGTGCCAAGTTCAGGAGGACCAACGGGGAAGCAGCTGTGGACCAGGCAACTAGCCAGCAAGGCCCCAGCACCGTGTCGGTGAGTCCCGGGGGGTGCCCAGGGGGCACAAGCCTGTTCTGTTTTAGGCTTTGGGAACTAAATGGTCTCTGTGGCAGCTACTCGACTCTGCCAGAGGAGCAGGAAAGCGGCCACAGCCAGTGTGCCAACAAGCAGCATGGCTGTGTTCCAGTGAAACTTTATTACAAAAGCAGGGCAGGGGTGCCGGGGTGGCTTGGGCGGTTAAGTGTCTGACTTTTTTTTTTAATGTTTATTTATTTTATGAGTGAGTGAGTGAGTGAGTGAGTGAGAGAAAGAGAGGGAGGGAGGGAGGGAGAGAGAGAGAGAGAGAGAGAGAGAGACAGAGAGACAGAGACAGAGAATCCCAAGCAGGGTCTGAGCTATCAGCACAGAGCCCTACTCGGGGCTCAAACTCATGAGCCCTGAGATCATGACCTGAGCTGAAATCAAGAGCCAGATGCTTAACTGACTGAGCCACCCAGGCACCCCAAGCATCCAACTCTTGATCTCGGCTCAGGTCATGATATCAGGGTTCTAAGACTGAGCCCTGCGTTGGGATCTGCACTGACAGTGCAGAGCCTGCTTGGGATTCTCTGTCTCCTTTGCTCTCTGCCCCTCCCCCACTCTATTTCAAAATAAAATAAATATAAAGACACATTCCAAACAAAGGGCAGGGGCAAGTCAGGTTTGGGCCAAGGGCTGTAGGTCCCCACCCCCACACCAGTCTCCATGATGCCTGCTGGAAAATAACTGCTTTCAGATAGATGCTGCCTCTAGAGACAGTAAGACCTCCTCCATCACCAGTTCCTTATTTATAAAATTCCACCACTTGCACATTTACTCCTGTATACATTTCCCTTAACTGTGAACATTTACATAAGAATGTACAGGGGCTTTTGGATCACTTTTAAGGGAAATGTTACAAAAAAGAGAGACCTAGGTATTAGTAAGAGAAAAAGAAGACAGAAAATAAAAGGCAAGCAGTGGAGGTTTTTGGATTATACTCATGAGTAAGAGTTAAAGGGACAAAACAAATCCAGGCCTTCAACTGCACCTTAGAACCTATTAGGAGGCTGGAATTCTAATTTCAGGAAATCCTAGTGAGATCTGGTATAAAGTTACCTTAGGTGGCACTGCAGGTAGCGAACTCTATGTGTTAGGGAGAACATTTTAAAATATGGTAAATTAAATGAATTAAATAAAATTTACCCCCAGGATTTTAATTTCAGACTCTGGGTTTTAAACCCCAGGCTCTGGGTTTGTTGAACCACAATGGAACTCCAAAGTCAACAATTTAGTCATGGGTCAAACCAAAAGAAAAAGCAAAGGCTTTATTTACTATGCATAAACACAGAACGAAACAAATTTGCAATTATGTGGTGACTGTGGGGGAGTCTAAAAATATCACCGCAAGCAAGGAACAGAGAAAGAGAAAGTAACTGAATAGTACCCATTACTAATTAAAGATTTATAAAATGTTATTAATATTCTCTATGAACACAGTATTTGTAAGAGCTTTCATGATTCTCTAATTCCAAATTTCAATCTGAATTTTGCTCTAAGTGCTAAATTCTTCAAATGTGACTTTTCCTACCACATGGATTTTTTTAGGATATGATCTTTACTTTCGGTAAAGAAACCAATGTGTTCAAAATGCAACTCTACTAAGTGGGACCATCTAAAAAGATGGGCAGGAAGTGATCTGTGCACTTCTCTACTCCATCCTTGTCCTCGGCCCTACATCCCAGCGCACCCAGAAACTGGAAACCAAGAATCTCCAAATAATTACTGCCTTTCTCCCAGGGAAAGACAGAGAAGATGGACTTGGATTGTAAGGGGTCATAAATACAAAAACGGACCTAAAACTGAGGGATCCTCCAGTGTCTTCAATGTCTACCAGATATTTTCAAAGTACATAAAATCGAAAGACGATAATTTTCCATCCTGAGCTAGGAATAGGAAGAAATAAAAATGCTCTTCACGGTAACGTAAAAGACAGGTTTCGTTCAGTCACTGCACCTGGTCGAAGTCTCCCGACATCTAGAGACACGACTCCAAGCTCCAAAGCTATAGAAGCCGTCTCATCAGAAAGGCTCTTAAGACTGCTGGAGATGAAGCTAATAAACTGTAAGGGTTGCTCAAATTCTATTTTTGTGGTTTTTAACATTTCTAACTTGTTACAGGCAAAACACATTTTTTTTCTCCACTGTGTGGCTGGAGGAAGTGAAGGTGCAAATGACTGAATATAAATGGTATTTATTTCAATCCAGTATCTCAGACTAGAAAGGAACTAACGGCATAATTTTTTTTTTTTTTTAATTCCTATGAAGGTGGCAAATGAGTTTCTGCCACATACACTGGCTTCTTACGGCCACATCCGAGGAGCGACCAGCTTCCTATTGCCATAAATCAAACCAAACTCAGAGTCTCCGCTATCTTCATTTCCCAAATGCACTAATAAAGGTCTTCAAATGTCAATTTGAGAAAGTGCTTCCTTCTTTCTGGTTTCAATAAGCAGAAGAAATTAGCTTCTGACTGTTCTTTTAATTTCCCTTTCCTCCAAACTCTTTACATAAATCAAACACAATGATTCTCATAAAAAGGTTCAACTCGAATCTCCAAAATGACAACACCTAAGCTAATTTTTTTTAAATGAGCCTTGAGATGAACGACTGTGAATTATTCCATTCAAAGGAAATTGGAGAGGATGAAGTCTACAAAGTGGCGGGAAAGAACGCCCACAGGTCCCTTAGTGATGGAGGGCTGATGACTTCCGGGATACCCATTTGTGGTAGATCTCAACCACTTCTAACGCCAAACCACTTCTGGTTAACAAGCGAATGTTCCCTTAATACTATGTGAAAATTCAAAGTAAATATCAGTTAAAAAAACAATTGAAAATGATGGTCATTTTTCCAAATGTCTGTTCAAACCACCTGGGTCCCCTTGCTTTTTTCCTCCCCATTCCTTTGGCAGGTAAAAATCCATGATCGATTACGTACACTAGAACGAATAATTCGACCTCTCAAATAAGCCCCATTAAGTGACATCAGTTCCAACATGGTGTCTAGGACTATCACGAACTTTTTAAAAAAATCTTACTAAAAACACTGTCGGGGCGCCCGGGTGGCTCAGCCAGTTGAGCATCCGACTTCAGCTCAGGTCATGATCTCATGGTTTGTGAGTTCAAGCCCCGTGTCAGGCTCTGCGCTGACGGCTCAGAGCCTGGAGCCTGCTTCAGTCTCCCTCTCTCTCTGCCCCTCCCTACTCATGCTGTCGTCTCTCTGTCTCTCAAAAATAAAAAACATTAAAAAAAATTTTTTTAATAAATAAAAAAACACACTGTGCTGAATGAGTATAAAGAATACTATTTATTTTAATAACACATACACATACATCACAATAACGTAAGAATCCTAAGGCACCAATGAAACCATTAGTCTAGGTATTAGAAATAAAACCCACCTCTATTTAAGATAGATAAAGATCATCTTCCCCTCTATCTACATGTTCATATTCAGGCCTCCTCCACTTCAAACCAGGCAACGAATAACACCCTCCACACCAAACAAAGCCCAAAGCTTTCTGTCTCCCTTCTCCTCCCAAGATGCCATGCGTTCTCTGTCCTTCTCACAAACGTTATGCAATCTGCCTTCCGTCTCCACTAAACCATTGAGATTGCTTCGGTAATGGGCATCGATAACCTTCTGTATGTAAATACTTGGGGGCCTTTCCCTGAAATTAACTGACTTCTTTTATCTTGCTGATTTTCTTCTTCTTAGGTTTATTTTGCTGTCACTTGGAATACTTCGTTCACTGGTGTAGATTACTAGACACCTGCTAATACCCATTCTCCACTTCCTCCGTATCCAGCACAATGCCTGAACTACTTAGGGACAACGGTGCACTCAGCTGTTGTCAGATTCTACTTTCCAGCCTCCCTCAGCAGGATGTGCCAAGGGTCCAAGTTTTGGCCAACAGGATGTAAAGGGAAGAGTTAGGCAAATCATCTTAAAAAGATGTGGGGCGCCCGAGTGGCTCATCGGTTAGGTGTCCGACTTCAGCTCAGGTCATGACCACATGGTTCATTGGTGGATTTGAGCTCCGCACAGGCTCTGTGCTGACAATGAGGGGCCTGCTTGGGATTCTCTCTCTCTCTCCCTTTCTCAGTGCCCCACCCTTACTTGCACTTTCTCTCTCCCTCTCTCCCTCTCTCTCAAAATAAATAAATAAGCTTAAAGAAATAAAAATAAATAAATAAAAGATGTGCCCTCCTTGCATCCATCCTCATGGTGCCTCCTCAAAATGAAGGCTGGAATGCCATCACGATGACCAGAGCTCTAGCAAGCATTCTGGACCACGGAAGTAAACTTCAGAATCAAAGTCCTACGTTGAATGTCAGAGGATAAAGATAGGAACTTGGGTCTCTTGATGATACTGTGAGGTCCCTGAGTAAAACTCACTCTTTCCTGTGTTTCTCCTTTACTATCACACTACTACCACATTCATAACATTCCAACCCCAGATGTGGGGGAATTTTTCCCACACTAAGCTATTAATGTGACACCAGCTGGGTATCCTACAATTCACCTCAATTCTAACACTACCTACCTGGAGACAGAGCCAGATCCCACAGGTTAAGGGCTCGGTCCCACAAAACTGTCCCATTTCATATGCCAACTACAAGTCCAGGTGCTCCCGACTGATCAGCTATGAATCGGCAATTCCCATGACTTCCTTGGGTTTAATTTGCTACAGCAGCTCACAGAACTCAGAAAAATAGTTTACTTACTATATACCAGTTTATTATAAAAGGATATGATAAAGGATACAGACGAACATCCAGATGGAAGATAGGTGTAGCACAAGGCATGTGAGAAGGGCCAAGGAGCTCCCGTGCCCTCTCCGGGCATGTACTCTCCTAGCCCCTCCATGTGTTCAGAACCCAGAAGCTCCCTGAACACACAGCCGTACCTCTGGGATTTTATGAAGGCTTCTTCACATAGGCATGATAGATCATTAACTCCATTTTCAGTCCTCCCTTCTCAAGAGAATGAGATATGGGGCTGAAAATTCCAAGCTTCTAATCATGGCTTGGTCTTTCTGGTGAATAGCCCCCCTATTGAGGAGCTCACTGAGAGTGACCTCATTAGAACAAAAGACACTGCTATCACCTAGGAAATTCCAAGGGATTTTGCAGCTGTGTCAGGAAATGGGGTCAAAGACCAAATATCAGAACAAAAGATGCTCTCAGTCTCAGTGCTTTCACCATTTTAAAAAATTACAAGGGTTTTAGGAGCTCTGTGCCTGGAAGCAGGGACAGAGACCAACGTACATATTTTCTCTTATTTCAGAGACACCGTATCAGCCCTTGGTTCAACTATATTTGGGCTTCTGTTGACAACAGAAGAAAAGGCATTTCTAATTTGATTATCTTACTCCCTATTTGGGGACCTGTTACATGTAGTTAATTTGAATCCCAAGTGATACAATTCACCTGTGGTTCCTAGATATCGATCCAGTATTCTGATTTACACTATTTTATTTTTTTATTTGTTATTTTTAAAGTTTATTTATTTTGAGAGAGAGAGACAGAGACAGAGAGAGAGACAGAGAGCGAGAGAATCCAAGCAGGCTCCGTGCTCTCAGTGCAGAGCCTGATGCAGCGCTTGATCTCACCAAGTGTGAAATCCTGACCTGAGCCAAAATCAAAAGTCAGATGCTTAACTGACTGAGCCACCCAGGCGTCCCTGATTTACACTACTTTACAAACATCTGTAATTGTACTTTTGATTTTCTTTTACCTAATACAAACTGAAAGTTCCTCTTCTGTATTACCAAGTGGTTGGGCTTTGTTTCTTTAAATTTTTGTTGGTCTTGCCACGTTGTGTTCAGTGTTCTATAAATGGCATATCTTTATTTTCTGTCTCCACTGCCAAAGAAGAGAGATCTCATGTGCCTTATTCACTGATTCTCAGTGGCTAGAAAAATTGTGACCAAATATTAAGCACTCAATAAATATTTGTTGAATGAATGAATAAATGCAGTTTGTGCAGTTTAGATTTTTTAAACATTTGTTTACAGGCTAGTATATTACATTTTATGCACACATAAAAGGGGATCATGATAAAAATACAAAGAAAAATTGATAAATGTTAGAGTACTAGAAAATAATAAAGCAACATTGCATCATAGAACTGAAAGACATTTATGTTGCAAAGGAGATAAAGTTATACATGCAGTATGATTACAACTATTTATCCAAAACCCAAATTTATGCCTAAGAACTATAAAGATAATAAAAGAGAATACAAGGGCACCTAGGTGGCTCAGTCGGCTAAGCGCCCGACTTAAGCTCAGGTCACGATCTCTTGATTTTTGGGTTTGAGCCCCAAGTCAGGCTCTGTGCTGACAGCTCAGAGCCTGGAGTCTGCTTCAGATTCTGTGTCTCCCTCTCTCTCTGCCCCTCCCCTGCTCACACTCTGTCTCTTTCTCTCAAAGACAAACATTTTTTAAAAATTTAAAGAGAATATAAGTAGCATTTCCCTAAACACTATGAATTTCAAAAATGCAATTTAAAATGCAGTGGGCAGCAGAAAGACATCCAGAAAAAGTAGCCATAGGACAAACCAAGAAACAGGCTCTTAACTACAGAGAACACAGTGATAGTTACCCCTCAGAGGGGTAGGGGATGAGGGGAAACAGGTGATAGGGATTAAGGCACCCACTTGTCAAGGTGAGCACTAGGTGTTGTATGTAAGCGTTAAATCACTATCTTCTGCACTTAAAACTAATATTATACTGTATGCTAACTGGAATTTAAATATAAATTAAAAAAAGAAAAAATCTTTGATACACACACACACACACACACACACACACACACACACAATGGAATGTTATTCAGCCATAAAAAGAATGAAATCTTGCCATTTGCATGACATGGATGGAGCTAGAAAGTATTATGCTAAGCGAAGTAAGTCAGAGACAAATAACCATATGATTTCACTCATATGTGGAATTTAAGAAACAAAGCAAACAAGCAAATGAAAAAAAAAAAAGAGAGAGGCAAAACAAGAAATGGACTTTTAACTATAGAGAACAAACTGATAGTTATGGGGGGGGGGGACATTTGGGGTGGGGGGAGGGAAGGGGATAGAGATAACAGGTGATTGGGATTAAGGAAGGCACCTGCCCTGACGAGCACCTGGTGTTGCATGGAAGCACTGCATCATTAAATTGTTCACCTGAAACTAACATTACACTGTATGTTACCTAGAATTTAAGTAAAAACTTAAAAAAAAAAAAAAAAAAGTGGCCACAGGAAACACACACCCAATACATTTCAAGATCCATCACAATAGGAACACAGGCACCTCCCAGCTAACAGCAGTAATCTGTTCCTGAAACCTAACATCATACACAAAAAATAAAGCATATTTCCCATTATTTTAAGTGAGAGAAATTAAAATGCTACACATCAACTCAAAACTGCCAAAGACTTTCTTAAGATGAAACTAAAACAAGGTAAAATGCCCATAAATATAATAACCACTGTACCAGTCTATAATATGTGTTCAACACTACTTCCGGATTTAACAAGCGAAAACAAACATGGGTAACAGCAACTGCGCAGTGAAGCACAGTGGCCTCTCGCGCTGCCGGCACAATCCAGAAGCCAGGTCCCCTCGGCCGCAACCTGGTGAGCTTTTCAAATCATCTACATTGGACTCTGATGATCTACCCACTGTATCTGGAATGTCATTCAGGACTTTCCTTGCATCATCATTTTGTTTTAAATGCTATGTTATGTTTTGAAAAAATATATAGATTTTGCCCTCATAAATATACCAATTAAAAACACTGTAGTGAAAGACTCATATGTCCTATGAAATCTGGAAATTAAAGAAAGGTATTGTACTGGGAAACCAGCATCCTACAGGGAAATGGTCTGTAGTTATGCCTATTTTTGGAAGAGGTGTCTCTTCCTATATCCTTCAGATAATCTGATGATATATGAGTCGAAGGTCAAAGGGTAGGTAAAATTCTATTAACTTGTGGATAGCTAGATCTTT
The DNA here is from genome assembly GCF_018350195.1 of Panthera tigris. Lineage (NCBI taxonomy): Eukaryota > Metazoa > Chordata > Mammalia > Carnivora > Felidae > Panthera > Panthera tigris. The sequence goes on from NC_056675.1 coordinate 15,215,729, forward strand.
AAAACCCATTTATCATTTTTTGAGCTATAGTGTGTCACTACTATTCACGATCATTCAAGCCACAATCTACGCAGGTCTGACCTTAATATACATCAGGCTTCATATAAAAGACACTTGCTCAAATGTAAAAAGGCTGGCCCTGAAAGCCATCTGTCCAAAATGGGTATTACTCTATTTTTTGGTTATTTAGACCATCAAGTTCTAGAAATTTCTATGGGATAAATTACCCACTGCCACACTAATGACCTACGTAAAATTACAGCTAACTTTAAAAATAAAATATACAGGGGCGCCTGGGTGGTTCAGTTGGTTGAGTGTCCGACTTCGGCTCAGGTCATGATCTCACAGTTCGTGAGTTCAAGCCCCGCGTCGGGCTCTGTGCTGACAGCTCAGAGCCTGGAGCCTGTTTCAGATTCTGTGTCTCCCTCTCTCTGACCCTCCCCCGTTCATGCTCTGTCTCTCTCTGTCTCAAAAATAAATAAACGTTAACAAAAAAAAAAAAAAAAATTAAAACAAAAATAAATAAAAATAAAATATATATTTTTCTTCTCTAATGTTATCATAGATTTTATTTTTAGTGAAAAGTGGAAAACTTGTTAAAATATCACTCATGACCCCATGGTTATACAGCTATTATGAATGTTTTTGTTCAACATAATTTTTAAGTGAAAAAAGTATCTAATTGGAATATACATTAAAAAAATGCCTTTTCACCTTCAAATGACTATTTGAGAATGTTTTTAGAACCACAGATTTGAACAAATTTTTTTAAACTGTTGGTGTGCTAGGCACTAGCAAAAGCTCTAAGACCATTTTGCATTTTTTGATTGGCAGAGATCAGGGTTGTTTTTTGGTTTTTGTTTATGTTTTTTTTTTTAATTTATTTTTGTAATGTCTATTTTTGAGACAGAGAGAGACAGAGCATGAGCGGGGGAGGGGCAGAGAGAGAGGGAGACATACAACATGAAGCAGGCTCCAGGCTCCGAGCTGTCAGCACAGGGCCCGACGCAGGGCTCGAACTCACAGACAGCGAGATCATGACCTGAGCCGAAGTGGGACACTCAACCCACTGAGCCACCCAGGCACCCCTGTTTTGTTTTGTTTTGTTTTGTTTTGTTTTGTTTTGTTTTGTTTTTTACCACAGTTGAGGAACCTCCTTCCCAACACTGGTTTCCTCTCTTGTCATTCCACTCCTCACCCTACCGACCCCCTTGTTCTTGGATTCCCGCAGAACTGAACCTGCTAACAAGCCACACAGGCTTTCCGTATCTTCAAGCTCGGCTCTTCCTTCCCACTGGGAATGCATCTTAGTAGTCAGTGGTGGCTCTGGGCTACTGGGAGACCAGGGTTGGAGGGAAGCTTACTTTTAAGTCCGTATCAATCTGTGACCCTTACAGATTATTCCCTAATAGTAACTGATGGTTAACGCTCTGGCTCAGCTCCCATCACCTCCCGCAGGAAGCTTCTGATCCCAGTGTCTCCCCGTGTTCTTGTAGCCCTTGTGCGACCTCCTACCCCAGCACTGGTCACCTCCTGCTGAAACTGTCTATTTGTCCCCAGAAGACTACAGTTCCTCAAGGGCACCAGGCCATATCCAATTGTATTCCTGGGCCTAGCACAGGACTTGAAACATAATAAACTCAAAGCAAGAGGTGGCCGACATAAATACAGTAAAACCAGAGTCTCTAAAATGTTGACAATCATTTGTAACCAAAATTCATTCTAAGAGGCAGATGACCCCTATTTAAGTCTGAACTAATTTCATTAATAAGAGCATTAACACTAGTGAGTTCACGTGCCAACCAATGAATGTACTAGGCGTTTTACACGTGTAACGTCATTTAATCCCCGAACGCCGTCTGGCATGTAAGGAACCCCTCTTAACCCCATTTAACTGATGAGGAAGCAAGGTCTTTATGGACATTTAGCAGGAGTTTAGCCAAGGTTACAAAGCTGATATGGTGCTGCCGTGGAATCAAGTACCTCCACTATGCTCACTTTCTGAGGACTGGAAAGACAGCCCTGAGGTTCCAGTCAACCACTTTGACTAAGCACTGACTGCAAACACAATCACTGCCCCAAAGCCTCCAAAGGGTAAAACACTAAAAAGCAACAACAAGAAAACAAACTGGAGATAGCACGCGAAAGAAAAGCCAATGTTTTTCAGTGAACACTGTAAGAAATGGTAAAATAACAAGTTTATGATGACCAATCACTAGTGTCGGCTAGAATATTTAGGACAAACAAATATACGTAATGTTGAAAAAGTGCTTAAGATGAGAGTGTTTCTACATGAGACAATTAACATGTCCTACTTTCTATAACCCACTATGTCCTGATTTACAATCCTATTTTAGCTTCTACAACACCTTCCCTGCTTTGGTCAAGCAGTAATGACTGTTAATACTAGAAAGAAGAGGAATTTGACACAGTATTTACAATTCTTTTGCCTAGAAAAATTATCTCCCTGAGGCAGCTTCTGATGGTTATCCTTTTTAAAAGTAAGAACACTCTTGGGAATGCAAGCTGGTGCAGCCATGCTGGAGAACAGTATGGAGGTTCCTCAAAAAACTAAAAATAGAACTACCCTACGACACAGCAACTGCACTACTAGGCATTTATCCACAGGATACAGGTGTGCTGTTTCAAAGGGACACATGCACCCCCATGTTTACAGCAGCACTATCGACAATAGCCAAAGTATGGAAAGGGCCCACATGTCCATGGATGGATGAATGGATAAAGAAGATGTGGTATATATACACAATGGAGTATTACTGGGCAATCGAAAAGAATGAAATCTTACCATTTGCAACTACGTGGATGGAACCGGAGGGTATTATGCTAAGTGAAATTAGTCAGAGAAAGACAAAAATCATATGACTTCACTCATATGAGGACTTTAAGAGACAAAACAGATGAACATGAGGGAAGGGAAACAAAAATAATCTAAAAACGGGGAGGGGAACAAAACAGAAGAGACTCATAAATATGGAGAACAAACAGAGGGTTACTGGAGGCGGTGTGGGAGGGGGGATGGGCTAAATGGGTAAGGGGCATTAAAAAATCTACTCCTGAAATCACTGTTGCACTATATGCTAATTTGGATGTAAATTTAAAAAAATTTAAAATTAAATTTAAAACAAAAAAAGAAAAAAAAAGAAAAGCAAGAACACTCTGAAAACAGACGAAGAGGAAAATGGCCAAAGATCTCCCTCCACTTTCAGACACTCGGGTCAAAAAGAATTGAATTGTATGGCTGTACCATAATTTATTTAACTGATGGGATATTTAGTTTGCTTCCAATCTTTTGCTATTATAAATAATGTCACAATGAATAATCTTGCATATATGTTACTTCACGTGGATGTTAACTAGGTCTCAGGGTAAATCACGAGATATGAACCACTCACTCAAAGGGCACATGCATTTTTTATTTTAATAGATACCATAAAAGTGTCCTTCAAAGATGAGATTGGACCAATTTATATTCTCACCAGAGATGTGTGGGAGTACTTGTTTCCTCACTGATATTTTTATCTATATTTATGGGCCATTTGCATTTCATTTTCCATTAAGCATTTGTATCTTTGTCTTATTTCTCTACTGGGTTTATTATTCTTTTGCTTAATGATTGGTAGTAGCATTTTCATCAAGTTTAAAATCGGCTGGTACTTTTTAAACTTTACTAACTCTGTTCACTTTATTAACTTTATTTTAAACTTTGATTTAGAAATCATTTTTCCGCCTGGGTGGCGCAGTCGGTTGGGCATCCGACTTCAGCCAGGTCACGATCTCGCGGTCCGTGGGTTCGAGCCCCGTGTCGGGCTCTGGGCTGATGGCTCGGAGCCTGGATCCTGTTTCCGATTCTGTGTCTCCCTCTCTCTCTGCCCCTCCCCCGTTCATGCTCTGTCTCTCTCTGTCCCAAAAATAAATAAAAAACGTTGAAAAAAAAAAAAATTAAAAAAAAAAAAAAGAAATCTTTTTTCCAAAACTATCCCCATCCCAAAACACACCATCATATGACTGAGAAAAATTCAAGGAAAGAAACGAGAGGCCTGACTAGTATTTTGTAAGTTCTAAAGGCAAAAAACAAGGGCTCTTTCCCTCTTATGTTAACAGGTCACGAAGGAGTGTAATGATTCACAAAGAATCCTAAGAGACAGAAACAGAGCTTTCTTTTCATGTATTGAGCATTACAGTTTCTCGTGTTTTGCGACTTAAAGTTGTTATTTGGAGATACTGCAGAATACATACGTACGTACATATGTATTTCATATACACATAAACACACAGATACCACAAAATCATATATGCACATACGTGTGTCTAAACATATATGTGTATGTGTCTAAGTATACTTGCTGTAAGTATTACAAATATTTGTCCCATTTTAAAAATGAAGATAAAAAAGGATCCACGGATTATACACATGAAGTAAAGCAATAGGTTAGATTATGTGCTGCAGATGTTTGTATCAAAACTCTTTTTATTTATTTAAAAAAAAATTTTTTGGGGGGCGCCTGGGTGGCTCAGTCGGTTGAGCAGCCAACTTCGGCTCAGGTCATGATCTTGCGGTCCGTGGGTTCGAGCCCCGCGTCGGGCTCTGTGCTGACAGCTCAGAGCCTGGAGTCTGTTTCAGATTCTGTGTCTCCCTCTCTCTGACCCTCCCCCGTTCATGCTCTGTCTCTCTCTGTCTCAAAAAAAATAAATAAACGTTAAAAAAAATTTTTTTTTAAATAAAAAATAAATAAATAAATAAAAATAATAAAAAAAAAATTTTTTTAACGTTTTATTTTTTGAGAGACAGAGAGAGACAAGAGTGCGAGCAGGAGGGGCCAGAGAGAGGAAACACAGAATCCAGAGCAGGCTCTAGGCTCCAAGCTGTCAGCACAGAGCCCAATGCGGGGCTCGAACTCACAAATGCAAGATCATGACCTGAGCTAAAGTCGATGCTTAACCAATGGAGCCACCCAGGTGTCCCTCAAAACTCTTTTTAGAACCTCTCTCCTGTACTGAATTTCTCCTGCCTCTAAAGAATTAGAGTTAAAAAAAAAAAATTAAAAAAAAAAAAAGTTATTCTGGTCTAAACAGTCAAAACAGGTAAACTTGGAATGCTTTAAAATGCACATATCCAAAATATATATAAATTTAAGTCTGCGTTTTCATTGAGTAATTTTTACTTAAAATAACATTTTAAAATTTCAGAACATGTATAATCCTCAACTTGAAATGTAGATTACACATTTCCATTCACCCTTTTTGGAGAGTTGTAAGTATGTTAGCATTTATTAAGTCTTACTCTGCTTTCTAGGCTTTTCCGGTAACACTTTCTGTAACAACTCATCTAATCCTCACAATAACCCAGTCAGGCGGGTGCCCTATTATCCTCATTTTACAGATAAAAGAATTGAAGCACGAACGTGCTGCCTAAGGTCCCAAAGCTCTCCAAGGTGGAGCCAGCATTCAAAGACAGACAGTGTGGCTCTGGAGCACAAGCTCTGTCAAAAGCCTGCAGCAGGCCGCGCCAGGATCTACCCCATCGTCTTGCTGCTCTACCAATGTTGAGAATCAAGGTTGATCTTAATAGCAAAGAAGTTCACGCTAACAAAAGCATCCAAACTGTCCAACTTATAACCTCTTCCACCTTGAACGTGTGCTGCAGCCCTGGGCCACGTGAAGAGCACTGCCAGGTGCAAGATGGCCAGGGTCCCCATTTACCTACTCTCATGGCTTTGGATTACGGCTAAGGACAACTGTACGCAAGCATCTGACCCTATCCTTACCAGATTTTCTTGATCACTTTCCACTGATATTCTGTGGCTAGAGATGAGACCTTTGTTTAGAAGGTCTACCAAAGTGTTCCGTTGGATGAATACAGGATGATCTGCCAGCAGTACCCACAGATTCTCAGAAATCAGTGGATGTCCTTGATTGGCCAGGAGGGCTACCCAGCTTAGTACCCCACATTCCCTGTTTGGCATCATACAGATGCCTTGGCTAAACACTACACTTCCTAGCGTTCATACAAAGCACAAAGAGCCACAGCTGGTCTAAGGCAGCCCAACCTAGGAGGCCCGCAGAATCCAGGATAAGTTGATACAGAAGGGTACTGACAAGTAATAGTGATATCCTGGCCTAGAGGGTCACAAAGGATTTTGTCACCCTCCGGGGTTTAGAAGTGGCTACACATGCTCTAGAAATCAAGGCTCAAGAAAGCCAAGGCTCCACAGAACAGGGTATCAGTACAGAGGCCGTCCCAGCTGGGAAGGAACTCTACTCCTCTCTGTGCAGTGCCGTGTCGGCAAAGCAGGCCCTCGGCCACAGTGGGGTAGCCGCCCAGAGGCTTTCTCAAAAGCCACTTCATCTATTTAACAAGAACACAAGGCCGATTCCAGATCAGCGGCCATCTCCCAAGTTTCTCAGTCTAAAAGTATTTCTCAGTGCTCTGAGATGAAGAAGAGGGGCAGGGGGCAAGAGCATGGGACTTTCTGTGCTGCTGAGATAAGGTCGTTTTCAACAGTGGCTGTGAGTACTTACTAAGCACCAGAGTGATGAAGATACAGACCCTCCTGGCAGGATGCCTGATGCAGGGGGCTCTTCACGGATTCCTCCTACAGGCCACTTCACAGGTTTCTTCTTTCAAGGCTAGGTCTGAATGCCCACCTCTAGACACACAAATCTATCCAATGGGGAAGTCCCAACGTTCAGCTCTGCAGACGAAGTCACCCAGCAATGCTTCCCTGAGGCTTTGTTTAAACGGGCAACACGGTGTTGAATTATTCCACCCCTGGAGTCCCTTTTACGAGGGTTTAGGAGCATTTCACCCAGTAGAAACAGCAAAGGGCACTTTACCATGTTCTGCTAGGTAGGGCTACCAAATATATGGTTTAAAATTCAGTTTGGAACATTCTGTAATTCTCCCCTTAGAAAAGGATGAAGAAAAAGACTTAGTCTTAGAAGCGAATAACAATAAATAAGGGGTAAACTGCAAGACAGTAGGAATTCTTTTTTTGTTTGAGAGTAGGAATTCGGAAGGCTTGATTAGAATAATCTTTAGTCCCAGCCCCTCTCTTTCTAAAAGTGGTGGAGGAAGGAGGTTATTGGAACCAATCAATTCTCAGCCAAAAACACCTCTAAGAAAACAGGAAAACGTGCAATTTTCTTCCACTCACTAAAATATGTTCGTTTCTAACAGTCAATCATGTTTACATTTTCATCATGATCTCACTATAATATATTGATACACAAGACACGGACCTACATATGGACCTACATTTCATCAAATTACGAACACTACTGTCAGTCTTCACAGCTCATCAGGTAGCACTCTGAATCACACATTATTATGAGGATTAAATCCAAAAATACTTCCTTCCCATGTGAAACAAGGAGCAAATTATGAGTAAGATGTTATTCAGATCAGATGAAATCTTCCCTCGGTGCTAGAATATCTTGGCAATAGATCATTACAGAGCTACAGAACTGTAATGTTTTCATAAACTTTTGCTGACCCATGAAAATCTCCACCTCTTCACATCATCTAGAAATAAATACGTCTTACTGTCCCGGTTCAAAGAATAAATAAAAGAAGGGAAAATGGTAATTTTAGGCAACAGGACTAACTTCGATCTTCCGGATATAGAGGGTACTGACTGACAAAATGGAGCACTTTGGAACCAAACCCGAGTTCAAATACCAGTTTTCAGGTTCTGATACTCAGTAGCTGTATCCAGATTCTCAGAAACGGGTGACCTCCACTGTGGCTACAGAGGATAAGCAAACGCGAACAGGTGACAGGCCAAACAACTTCATAAGCCTCAGTTTTCTCATCTGTCAAATGAGGGTGATATCAATATCTCCCTCAGAAGAAGTGTGCAAAGATAAAGCGATATGATGCACATAAACGATTAGCAGGACTAGAACTTGGCAATCATTTAACAGATGCTGGCTGTCGGCGCTTTATTATTAAACACAGAAACTTGCAGTAATAACGCTCTCTGCAAGATCAAAGGTCTGCCTTATATTTATTTCAATTCTGAACCTAGCCTCCAGTGTCACCAGCAAGGCTGGAGTGGCGCGGGCCTGGCTCCCAGGGGCGAACACCCAGGGAGCTGCTGGTCGGCGGGGGCCGCACTCGCGAGCCTGTGTGAGTTTGCTGGGTAGACCCTGGAGGCAGCACACACTTTCCAGAAAAACACAGGTATTTGGAGACCTAAGCACGAAACACAAAGGCGTTTTTAAATAAGTGTTTTAACATTATAAGTAAAAAGGAAATTTGGCTGGGGTGACGAAAATGTTCCAAAACGAAATGGTAGTGACGGCTGCACAGCCTCGTGAATGTACTAAAAATCACTGAATTGCACGCCCTGGAGGGGAGAATCTGATGGTATGTAAATATATACGTCAAGTACAAAGAGAGACACAGACACAGAACATTTTCTCTCTCCATTTCACTGGTTCTGAGGAGTTTTTATCCAGTTGTTGCCAGGAGGGGTGGGGGGCAGGTACTGAGGGGAGCCGGGCAGAACCAGGAGTGGTTACCTGTATCTTCATCAACTTTAGTGTCTCTGGCCCAGCAGAAATCTGCAGCGCTCTTCTCTAGGTTCTCTGACGAACCGGATGTATCGACCCTGTGGAGGCTCACAAAGTTGGAGGAATGGTGTCTTTTTATTACCTTCTAGCATTTGTTTACATAGCCCATGGTGGGGGGTAATCATTTCTGGAAACCTGAATACCAGCATACGTGTGTTCTTATATTCATTCTCTTTATTTATTAAATGTGCACTACAGGCAAAGCACGATGGGAGGCGCTAAGGATACAGCAGAGAACGAGACGATGTCCCTGCCCTTGTGAGCGTATGTGCGTATGTTCGAACTGGGGAAGAGACCCACGATAAACACACGAGTCAGGTAGTGACCTGTGCTATGTGACAAACAGGCAGGGGAGAGGGACAGGAATACTACCAAGGAGGGGAACTCCTTTACGCAGGATGGTCAGCGAATAACTCTCTGATGACAGAATATCTGAATGGAGTCTTGAAGGAAGTGAGAAAACAAACCGTGCCAACGTTAGGGAAAGACCATTACTGAAAGAAAGAATCAGAAAATGTATATAAACAACCAATGGAAAAATAAGCAAGGTATGTAAAAGTGATCAAGGAAATGACCCAGAACATGAAAAGATGCTCACCTCACTAATTAGAGGAATGCAAAATAAAACCACAAACAGACGCCAAGTCACATCCATCAGCTTAGCAAAATTTTAAAAGCCAACAATACTACTGGCTTGTGAGGATAGAAAATGGAAACTCTCATACGCTTGCCTCTGAAGTACAGCCACTCTCCTGAGTACTATGAAAAACAACAAAAACGGAAAATCCAGTTGAAGATGTGTATACCCTACAATCCAGCAACGTTCACGCCTGGGTGCAGACCCTAAAGAAACTACTACGGCACAGGTACGCAAGCCTCACTTTCACTAACATTCACTGCAGAGCTGAAAACTACAGAAAAACCTAAATGCCCATCCACAGGAGAATGATTAGTACCTTGTGGGATATTTATAGGACGGATTGCTATGTAGCAGTTTCAGTGTCTCAAAAGCAAAACGTAGCAACGCGGGTACATCTCACAAATATAATATTGAACCAACAAGCAAAAACTGCAAGGAGGGGAGGACTGGGGTGATTGGTCAATGGGCATACGGTTTCAGTTTAGGAAGATAAAAATGTTCTGGAAATGGATGCTGGTGATGGTTACACAATATGACTGTATTGAATACCACTGCACTGTATATGTAAAAATATTTAAAATGGTAAATTTTATTTTTTAAATGGTCAAAAAAAGGAAAAGTTGCAGAACGATATTTATAGAATGATACTATTATGTAAATAGTTTTAAAATATGGAAAACAGCTGTTTATGGAGGTGTAAATAGAGTGAAGGATAAAAATAGCATGGAAAAATAAACACAAAATACATATTGATTACCTCTGCAAGAGAGGGAAGGAAAGGAAATATAATAGAAAAGGGGTTCACAGGGACTGCAACTGAGTTTATAATCTTTTATTTCTTAGGCTAGATGGTAGTTACATTAGTATTTACCACCTCATGTACTGTACTTTTTAAGATGTCCAAAATCAATTATATACACAAGATTGGTGATAGAGGGCGTTATATTTTAAAATTTAAACACAAGCACTCTATGATATTTTTAGGTGTTTCTATCTAGACCTTATGAGGAAGACACTGTTATCAACCCCATTTTACAGAAGAGAAAACTGAATCCCACGACCAATATTACACAGCCAAGAAGTGGTAGGAAATAGGATTCAAACCTGGGTGGTCTTGTTTCAGAATCCCAAGCTCATAACTACTACACACAACAAATCGATGGGAAACAACTGAATACACATCACGACGGGAGTGGATCAATCGCATTCTGGTTATCTGGCAACTGTGTGTTGACCTGTGATTAAGAGCTGGGAATACCATGGTGGGCACAAAGACCTCACATACACTCTGCCTTCTCTCAGGGATCTTTCAAGTTCGTAAGTGCTGGGTATGGGCAGTGTGGGATATAAACCAGGGAGGGGGAAGGAGGGAGTCAGGGAAGGCCGCCAAAGGCAAAATTAAATTGTTATATCCAGAAAATAGGCAAAATTAATCTATGCTGACAGAAGTTGATATTTTAAGTAAATATTTTAAATATGGTATTATAAATAAGAAGTACAGTTGTAAAAATATGTATGGCATGATTTCATTTTGTAAGTAAAATACACATACATATACATACACACAAGAGTTAAAACTCCGGAAGCTACGCATTATAGCGATAGTGTTTTTTCACCTTTGACTTCTGGTGGCATAGGAGTCATCTTATATTCTTCATTACAGTAATATTTATTTTCAAATTAGCACATATGCTTAGATAAATTTTTATCTGATAAAATACCTTTCATTTCTTCATTAATATTGTTGCTCTTGGCTCAAAAAGTTAGTATTTATTACATTAATATCTATTGTCCCCATTCAACCCACTACACGATGGCTTCTACACAAAACACTGTACTTCTTTTTGCCATAGTCATTAGAGACTAACTGATAGACCAAGTTTCTTTTTCATCATACTTAACGTTCCCCTTCTCTTTCTGGAACCAAACTGTTTCCTTGAATTGTACGTTAACATACCACACTTGCATGAAACTGCACCAACACCTTTATCAAATTCTTCCCAGACTCACTCCCCATATGTTCCTCATTTTGAAAGCTTCAAAATTTGTTTTCCCTACAGCTCCTTCTTTGGCCTTCTCTAGACCCTTCTTGGACAATTCCGTCCACCTGTTTGCCTTCAACAAACCGCTACAGAGATGACTTTCACACCTACATGTTCCTACTGTGACGTTCCTGAGTCCCCAAGATTGAAGCAATTATCTGCCTGACCCAATCACCCAGTGCCTCAACAGGAACCCAACATGCAACACGTTCATCTTTCCCTAGAATGAGCTTAGGCAGAAGTCACGTCTGGAGAAAAATGTACTTATGACAGAACTTCCTGGCACTGGAGGGAACCAGTCAGTTTGTAGACACTGGCTTTGGATGACACCGCTGGAGAGATCCAAGCACGGCAGTCTTGGTCTGATTTCAAAAGTGGCTAAAACCAGGACATGGTTTTTAGTCAAGCAGAGGAGGGTATGGTGGCATTAAACCCAGGCTGGACAGGGGGTGCCTGGGTGGTTCAGTCGGTTGAGGTCATGATCTCGCGGTTTGTGAGTTCGAGCCCCGGGTCGGGATCTGTGCTGACAGCTCAGAGCCTGGAGCCTGCTTTGGGTTCTGTGTCTCCCTCTCTCTCTGCTCCTCCCCCACTCATGCTCTGTCTCTCTCTGTCTCAGAAATAAACATTAAAAAAAAAAATTAAAACAAAAAAAAAACCCCAAAAAAACCCAGGCTGGACAGAAGCCACAGCCTGGGAGGCCCGTCCCATGGAGCAGGCTCATGGGTAACAGATGAAGGTAAAGGGCAAGATAAAGCCTAAAAAAAGATGACAATAAAAAAACATATGCAGACCACAGCCAGATGGACAAAGACTGAAGAGCAGACTTTGGCATCAATGCTGGGAGGCGGAAATAAAGAAAATGGGTCAATAAGCAGCAGGACTAGTCAGAACGATGGAGGGGAGACTTGCTCATCCCAAAAAGGAGGTAAGGGAGAAGATATGCTCTTTCATTTCATCTAAGATACTCTAGACTGTAAGACACACAATAATGAAAATAGCAATGCTACCGACTAGGACGTGCCATCTCTGGCTGCACGTGACTTCAGAAACGGTTTTAAATGACAACGTGTGTATGTCGCAACTCACGAGCAGCACAGGCATCAAGGCTCCCTCTCGAGTGTGATAAAGACAGGAATTTGACTTTACTGCCAGACACGCACAATTGAAGAAGTGTGCCAGAACATGACACACTCTCACTAGACCCCCCCCCCACTGGCCAACAAGCAGGAAACCGAGTGAGTAGGGAACAACCCGTGCTCTCTCCTATGTGTCTCCCTTTCCACTAAGCCAGAACACGTCCGGCCATCGAACATGTGGGCGGTTTTCCCTCACAAGCAAGTCTCTGTGACACCAACTGGGTGTTCTACAACTTAACTCATTTCTGACACTACAGCACCTTTAGACAATGTCAAGTCTAGGTTATCACGTGTGCTTCTGACCTTCCTCCCTCAGGTTCGATTAATTGGCTAGAGCAGATTAGAGACCTCGGGGAAACACTTACTTACATCTACCAGTTTATGAAAGGATACAGATGAACAACCAGATGAGGAGGTACACAGGGTGAGGTCTGGGAGGCTCCCGAGCCCAGGAGCTTCCGTCCCCATGGAGTTGGGGCGTGTTACCCCTCTGGTGTGACTGTGTTCACCAACCTTGAAGCTTCCCAAACTCCCTACTGGGATTTATGGAGGCTTCCTCACGTAGGTATGATCAGTTATTTACTCCATTTCTAGGCCCTCTCCCCTCTCTAGAGAAATGGGGAAGCACAGTGGGGTGGGGGGCGGGGAACCCACAGAAATTTCCAGCCTTCTGATTAGCTTCATCTTTTTGGTGACGAGACCCAATCTACGAGCCACTTAGGAGTCCCCCCAGAGTCACCTCATTAGAACAAGAGATGATCTTCTCTTATCACTTAGGAATTTACAAGGGTTTGGGGAGCCCTATGTTAAGTATGGGGTCAAAGGTGAAACACTAAAACAAGACGGCCTTACCACTTAGAACACTACAAGGGTTCTAGGAGCTCCGTGCCAGAAACCGGGTGCAGAAACCAATATATGTATTTTCTGTGATCTCACGCTGAGGTGAAAAACTAAGCTGTCTTTAACACGAAGGTCATACAGAAAAATTAATAGCATGAAAAAATGCTATGACCTCATGTTAACAACAAAAAGCAACATACAAAATTGAGTTACCTATGTAAAAACGCAGCCTCCCCCGCTCCCCCTCCCCGTCACCAAAGGATTAAATAGAAGTACTTTAAATGTTAGCAGTCGGTGTCTCAAGGTCCTGGATTTAGAAGTAACCTCTTTCCTTGCTTCTTTATACTTCTCTTTACGTCCCCTGAGTTTCCATAATGAACACATAATGTTTTTATAATCAGAGATAAGGAAGTCAAATATTAAATGTTTGTTTTTTAAGCTGCAAATTGTGGGCCACATGGATACACTGGTTTACCTCTTATTAGATACAAATCTACCTCATTAATGTACAATAAGCCCTTCTTAACAATGAAACTATATTAACTCTAATAACATCAGGTCAGAGCATGCTCACATTTGCGGAAAAGAGTGCTAATGTTCACTCTTGAGATCTAAGAATGTGTAATGCAGACAACTATTTTTGCCTTTCTTTTCAAATATAACGTTTCAAGGATATCAATACCACCGCTTATCCTGCTGGATCTTCAACCTGGCATAACAATGTGCAGCAGAAACACATCTGGTCACACAGCTGATAAAAGTCTCCTGCCAAAGGCAGTCAGTGTTGTCATTTACAAGATGGATTTTTCTTTAAAAAAAAAAAAAAAAAAAAACAACTGTGTGACAAGTAGCTGTCGTGGACGGAAATTGAAGCTAACACATTTTTTGCTGTGTTACCTTGATGGAATTGCTTTTTAGCCCCATATACTCAAGTACCAATATATCTCTCTCCTCATATTTGAAGCAGAACAATTTGACAAAGGATAAAGATCCAGAAATGAAAATACTATACTAGCCATGAGTAAAAAAAACCAAAAAACAAAAAACAAAAAAACCCCAAATACCCTACCTCTTTCTGCTTTGGGTTACACTAGCTCATAAACAGGCTGAAAATCTTGGGACAAATCAAATTTTTCTGTTTATAAAGTTCAAGAAATTCTTTCAATTCTAATGCCTTTCCTTGCTAAGCCTAAAACAAATAACAAAAAGTACTAACGTACTAAAAGCCTAAACAGGCAATAAAGATAATAATATAAATGCATAGATGTTCTAATTAAAGTATCTAAAGTCACTTTCATTTAAAATGTTTTATTTAAAAACTCAAATGATGCCAGATTACAGTAATAACATGTTGGAGCCTAGCTAATAAGTATAGTTGCAACATAAGTGTTATTTTTGAGTATTAAACAGCAGTAAAGCACAACTTTCTTGATAGTATCTACTGTACCAGTAATATTAGATATTCAGAAGGAAGTAACATAGCTAGATGTAGTTAATTTAAGAGCAGTTCCCTGTCACAGATCTTTCTTAAATGGCAACATGAACGACACAATAAGAAACATGCACTCTAATTGCTACAAAATGCTTAGAAAGCACTTGCCCTAATCTGCCAGGATAGTCTAACAGCCCAAGGAAAATCTTCCAACCAGAGTTACATGGACACAATTTATGACGTTACACGTAAGAAGCTCACAGGTCAGAAAATACTGCACAACTTTAAATTATTTCATTACTCTCAATGAGTCAACCCAGAGTACTTACAACTGAATAGGACATCTAAGGGCTTATAACTCCAAGTAAGAATACATTTTGTGGAAAATTTTGGCCAAAAGAAAAAAGAAGCTATTAAGCCATTCTACTAATGCCTGCTTCTCATCGTCCACATCTGACTCAGAATACAGCCTAGGTAACAATCTCAGATGGGTCGGATAATGCCAGCTCCTGCTGTCTAGCTTCTATCTAAGTGCATTCTGACTTGTACGCCATGTATCTCCTGTCTCGGCAATGAGTAGAGGGGATAGAGCTGAGGGTGAAGTCCAGAGACGAAGAGACTTTAGGAGACCAAGAAGCACCTGGCTTGCCAGCTTTCTAAATAATCCAAGACCGGTCAGATGAGAAACCAAATGCCTATTTCGCATCACCTAAATACTGTCAGTGCTAATTGCCCAAAAAGGCACTGATTTAACCTCTCAAGCATAAAATGGGGGAAGGGGGAGTTTTAATCATCTGAATGGCCCAGAAAATGTATGTATACATCTTACCACAACAGAGCTCTGTTGAGTTTCCACCCATTTATTCTTTCAAGAAACCCTTTTCAAGTACCATAAGATGTGCTGTGCTAGACTTCGTGTGGAATTAAGACATGAGTAAGGAATTCAGTTGAGAAGAGAGAAGTTGAGATAAAACAGCAGAAATAATATAGATATTTATAGATATAAAACTTAAGGGAGACGGGCAGCTGTTTGCAACTGGAAAAGGCTTCAAAATTGAGGTAATAATGAAGTTGAGCATGGAAGGTCACACACAATTTCTACAAGTCAAAGAAATGGAAAGAAAGGACAATCTCGGCTCTGGGGAGGTAACCAAAGACTTGGAAAATGTAGTGGGCGCATCTGCAGAGACACCAACCTAAGCAGGGAAGGACGGCCTTCCTGGGGCCAGACAGGGTGGGTCAGGAATGGCAAAGTGAGTAAGGGCTGGGCAAAGGAGAGAGAGGGAGGTTTTCTGGGACAGTGAGTCCCAGATGGGGCCGGCACATCAAAAGCCACTTGCGATGTTTAAAATGCAGATTCTCAAATGCCACTAGGAATAGGAAATTGTAATTTTTGAAGCTTCTGTGGTGACTCTCATTATCTGTCATGTTGGAGTAAAGTGTGAAGGACTGCAAGGCAAAAGCAAAGAGAACAGGACAAGGGAATGGCTATGAGAGAAGAGAGGCAGAACTAACAGAAAATACCAACTGTTACAATATGGGGTTAACGGAAAAGAAGAATCAGAAGGTTACTTTAGGTCGAAAAGAATAGGAAAGTAGGGGTGCCTGGGTGGCTCAGTCGGTTAAGCGTCAGACTCTTGGTTTTGGCTTAGGTCATGATCTCACAGATGAGATCATACAAGCGAGCCCCACGTTGGGAGCCTGCTTGGGATTCTCTCTCTCCCCCTTTTTCTTCTACCCTTCCCCTGCCCGTTCTCTCTCCTTCCCCCTCTCTCTCTGCCCTCAGCCCGCTCACATGTGCTCACTCTCTCAAAATAAATAAACTTTAAAAAAATAAAAGACTAGGAAAGTAAATATGACCTAAGAGAAGACATAAAAGAGGGCAAATGCTGGAAGAAAAAGGCATTACATTTGGAAATTCTGAGGCTGAGTCCCTTACAGGTAGGAAATTTGGTCTTAGAAATTCAAGAATTAATCTCGTATTTAAACATATACTATTTGGGGCGCCTGGGTGGCCCAGTCGGTTGAGCGTCCGACTTCAGCTCAGGTCGCGATCTCACGGTTCGTGAGTTCGAGCCCCGCGTCAGGCTCTGGGCTGATGGCTCAGAACCTGGAGCCTGCTTCCGATTCTGTGTCTCCCTCTCTCTCTGCCCCTCCCCCATTCATGCTCTGTCTCTCTCTGTCTCAAAAATAAATAAACATTTAAAAAAATAATAAAAAATAAAAAAAATAAACATATACTATTTGCTGGTATCTCTTCTAGGGTAGCTATGAACTGCTACTTTACCATGTTTTATTAATTAACTTTGGGAGCATGTATCTCTCTCCCTAAATACATGAAGGACAAATTATACATAAAAGGCAGAGTGCTACAAACTTAAGAGGAACTCAATAAATATTTATTGAATAATCAAAGTGGGTGGAAGTCTAAAACAAGGTTGAAGGGTTTTTTTTTTTTAAAAACCACCTCTCTCCACTTCTTCTTCCCCCCCCCCCCTCCTCTTTTAAAGATGTCATAATTCTTACCTTTGCTGCCAAGGCTTTTAAGCTGTTGAGGAATCTCTGCCAGAAATCCTTGAAGAGTGGGCGGTCAATTTTCTTCAGGCTATCTTTGGTGCTAGCATCCACACTGACATACAGCTGTGTGACTGGTTTGAGGTTCCTTCATAATTTGAAAAACAAAACAAAAAACAATAGGGAAAAAATTATGCCCATGTCAGGCTTGTCATGCTGTAAAATTTACAATCGATAATAGATGGGGTAATTCAACACGTCACGGGGTCTAGCAATGATTTGAATGATGTGGTACAATAGGCTGTCAGTTGATTATTTCTAAAATGGACTGGACACCATCCTTAATAACCTGAAAACATTCAATTACTTAAAACTGGTCCCTCTTCAAACAGTTTTTAGTGGAAAATAAACAAAATGAGCTCTAGCTTCAGGTCAGGTACCATCAGCCCAGGGCAATTAGAAGGGGCTCTCAGACTTAAGTTTCCCCGTGAACTCTGCCGTTCAAGAATTATACAGCTGAAATGTCGCCGCCACATGGGGTCCGTGCTGACAGGCCACCTCCTGTCGTCACTTCCCTGATGGAAGTTTCCTAAGGAACAAGAAACAGCCCCAAAAAGCTCAAGCCTTCCTAGAAAGGCACAAAGCCACACCAGTAGCTCACCTATGCCTCCAAGAGCCAGAGTGAGTTTAAAGTCCAGCCTTGCATGGGCAAAGCTCCCTAGCCAGGGAGCCTTAAGCAATGCAGAGCTACAACAACAACCAAGCCCTTACAAAGGAGCACAACCCCCAAGAAAACTGTACGTTGCAGATTCTTTTTCTTCGCCTTCTTGATCAGTTTCCATGAATACCACTCATTCTCCACTTCTCTCAAATTCACGGACTCATTTCATTAAGTCGTTCTGATCTACTATCCTATTTGCCAGTTATGCATCGAGCCCAGATGGTGCTCTTTCCAAAACCTCTCTCCTCTCCCTTCAAGTGGGTCTCATAATTCATTCCCTTCAATAAACTTGCAACAAGAAAGAAACTTCCCTTTACTAATCCTTTGACCAAATTTTCCCACTATTAACTTTCTATAACTATTCCAGGATTTGTATTTACCCCTGGAATGTTATTTACACGTTTTTTGTTTCAAAGTCTATGCACTTTCAAAAACTGAAATATAATTCACATGCCATGAAATTCACCATCAAAGGGGTTTATATGCTTTTTGTATCTATCAGTATCGGTCTTATCTGTCATTGAGTGTAAGACCTTCAAGGGCAGGAACCATAGCTTTCTTTGTACCCAGCCTTACAGGCAGATACTTAAAGCTACTTTTTACTTGATATTGTTGACTTCAGCTAACAAAGCTTCTGAGGGCATGCAGGCCACACAAACGCTTACCATGATCTGGCTTAGTGACATATGGAAAAATCACAGGGGTCTGAACCCGAAGTTATTAAAAGTGGAGAAGGTCTGACCAAAGTTAAGAAAGAAGTGATTACATATTGGCAGACTCATTGCTTTAATCCCTCTCCAATGCTGGCTACAAAGGGAATCCTTAAAAGTTCAATACTGTGTCACTACTGAGCAAAGGACATCAATTACTGAAAATGAAAAACGGGAGCATACTTCTGTCTCCACATTCCTTTTCCTGGGAGCCTCTTTAATAACAGACAGGGCATGCTACCTTAAATGGACTCATGTTTTACAAAAAATAAAAATAAAAGAGGTTGTCTTAATGGATACTGTTGGCTATCATTATCTGATACTTACAGGACTTTGTCATAAAGCTGCCTAATGCAAAAATGGGAACTGACCTGACCTTTTCACTATGCCTCCAAAACTACTTAAGATTATGAACAGTAAATTCCAAAGGCCCTAGTTATTTTACAAACCTCCATCAGTTGCAAAATGGGAAGTCCTGAACACTGACAGTACCAATAAGAAATTTTAGTCAATACTAAATATCTGAGATGCTATAATCAAGGAGGTTTATTGCTTGCTCTTACCAAGGAGCAGGCAAAGAATGGAAAAGAGGAAAAATTCCTAGGAATTACAGAACTTATTCCTAAGGGACTCAAAATATTAAAAGTACTTGGAGAAATTTTCTGAGCCTCAGGGATCCTATATGTGCCTGGTACTGGCCTCTATTCCCCAGGGCAAGCACTGTGGTTCTCAGCATGGTCATCTACCTGTCTCCATTCTATACAATGATAGCTATCATTTTAGTTCCCCCAAAAGCAAGAGAATGTTATAACTTTAAAATCGTGATAATAATTTGTGTTTGAGAATCTAACATTGCTACTGAAAACAATTAAAAACGACCATATAATAAAAGGGAAATACAACTGAAAGCCTAAACCCCACTGAAAATGCCCAATGCACCTTCATATGATTATTGTGGTGATCCTTCATCCTGCTCATTTTTTTTTTTTTAACGTTTATTTATTTTTGAGACAGAGAGAGACAAAGCATGAACGGGGGAGGGGCAGAGAGAGAGGGAGACACAGAATCGGAAGCAGGCTCCAGGCTCTGAGCCATCAGCCCAGAGCCCGACGCGGGGCTCGAACTCACGGACCGCGAGACCGTGACCTGAGCCGAAGCCGGACGCTCAACCGACTGAGCCACCCAGGCGCCCCCATCCTGCTCATTTTTAAAAAAAATTTTTAATGTTTATTTATTTATGAGAGGCAGAGAGAAACAGAGTGTGAGTGGGAAAGGGGCAGAGAGAGAGGGAGGCACAGAATCTGAAGCAGGCTCCAGACTCCTAGGTGCAAGGTGTCAGCACAGAGCCTGACGCGGAGCTCGAGTTCACTAACCATGAGACCATGACCTGGGCCGAATTCAGATGCTTCATTGATTGAGCCACCCAGGCGCCCCTCATCCTGCTCATTTTATATCTCTACGTTAAGAATGATCAAATATATAGGGGTGTCTGGGTAGCTCAGTCGGTTAAGTGTGCAGCTCTTGATCTCAGCTCAGGTCATGATTTCATGGTTTGTGAGATCAAGCCCTGCATCAGGCTCGAAGCTGACAGCACAGAGCCTGCTTGGGATTCTCTCTCTCTCCCTCTCTCTTTGCCGCTCCCCCACTCGTGCAAGCGCACGCTCTCTCAAAATAAATAAATAAACATGTTTAAAAATGATCATATATAGAAATGCACTGACAACTGAACGTAAAAATGCTTCCTTTTTTCCTTTCTGTATGGAAAGGCCTCAGGCCTCCTAATCTGTACAGAAAGGAAAAAAGGAAGAGAGATTTATGTTTGCAAGAAATCAAGTGGCTTAGAGAAGAAGTTTGATGCTCCTATTGGACAAAAATAAACAAACAAACAAACAAACAAACAACCAAAACGGCCCAAAGATCCAATACTATTAAAACCAGAATCTCTAAGATAATCTGGGGCTCTTAGTCCTGGTCAAATAATTTAGGCGTTAAAGAGCAGGAGGATAAAGAGGAAGGAGAAAAGTACCATCTACTGAGTATTCATCATGTGCTGGGTGCACTGTGCTAAGTGCCTTACCCTTCTCATCCAGTTCATTGAACACTCATGGTAAACTAACAAGGTGGTTGCCAGTTTTGCCCATTTTAAAGATGATGAAACTGCGACTCAAAGGGTTAAGCAGCTAAGTAGCTTGTTCAAGAATCCACAAGTGTCAACGATGAGATTCGAGCCAAGAGATTCGGAGCGTGTTCACCTAGCCCTGCACCACAATGTCTCCATCCGAACGGCCTTTCACAGGCAGCGCTGGCCAGGCCTCTTGTCACAGAAAGCCAAGAGCAGTATTTCAAGTCTCACAGCAGAATGTCTCCAACTGTGGTCAGGACTACATGCATCAGAAGGACCTGCAAACTCAGGTTCTTGGGCCTCTCCTGAAACGGAATCACTCTCCAGGAACGGAGCCTTAGAAAGCGTGTTGTTATATTCGTCTAAGAACTTCTCAAAGGTGATCAAAGAAATTGAAGACCCAAATAAAGGGGAATAATAAGTAATATTAATTAATTATACAATTAATAATGGTTATATATAAATATGTAATTAACAATTAATCAAAAATAGAACTGTATGATGTGGCAATCCCACTTCTGGGCATTTATCCAAAGGAAATGAAATCAGTATCTTGCAAAGATACCTGCACCCCCATGTTTACTGCAGCATTACTCAGAATAGCCAAGACATGGAAACAACATTTCTATCAACAGATGAATGGATAAAGAAAATGTGGACACATGGATAAAGAAAAAATATAGACAGACACAGGCCATATTATTCAGGCCATGAGAAAAAAGGAAATGCTGTCATTTACAACACGGATGAACCTGGAGGACATTATGCTAAGTGAGATAAGCCAAACACAGAAAGACAAATACTGTGTGAACTCACTTACGTGTGGAATCTAAAAAAGACCGTTTCCATTAGTTGTTTTCTTCTCTGTGTATGGGCCATACTCTCATTTGTCCGTTTCGTGACTTTTTAAAATAAACATTTAACGTTTTAAATAATATTATGTGGCAACTCTGTGTATCGGATACCTCCCAAACCAAGCACTGTCGCTTTGTTTGTTTATTGCTGCTTTTGTTGTTACTGAACTACTTTGGTAAATTCTGTATTCTTTCTTGTGTTTAGCCTGTTGGGTTAGCTTAGTGGGCTGCTAATGACTGGCCAGAGATAACTTAAATGCCTTCAACTGGTAAGGCTCCCAGACTTTGCTAAGGGTTGTGTATGTGTGTGTGTGTGTGTGTGTGTGTGTGTGTGTGTATTGGGGCATGCCTTCAATGCCCAGGCAGGCAGTTGACAGCTCTGCCTTAGTCTTCACTGTCTGCTTGTTCAAAACGTCAACACTGGGGAAGAGGCGAGAACACAGAGCCTTGTCAAATCTTCCCTGGCAAGCCCGCAGCCCTGCCCGCGTGTGTGCGCTTCCGGCTTCCCAGGAACAGATGGGGCTTTTCAAAGTTCCCTCTGAACATCTCACTGCCCAGCTTTCCCCTTTAAGTTCTTTGGTCAGTTTCTCGTTTGCCCCAACCGTTACTGCTGCTTCAGGCAGCCGTGAAGTTAAACAGCTGCCGATGACTGTTGATGAGAAACACCCCAGAGAAAGCCTTTTTCACTAGACAAAATATGAGTCACCTCAAATAAAGACAACCCCTGTGCCTGAGGGGTTCCAGGGAACTGCCACACAACCCACATGATGACAATTCTCTGGAAATGGGACTTTGAAGGAGTTCCAACTCTGTTTGGCCTCCTCCCCTGGCTGCCAGGCTGCTGGCTTTTACTAGGACTATAAGCTATTAGCTTTTACGGCTACTGCAGAGCTGGGAAGTTAGAATGGAATAGAACATATTAAGACATCAGGAAACTCAGGACATAAAATAGGACATATCGACATATCACAAAGCTTACTGTTCTTATTGAGATGCAGCCATTTTTCTAGAATAAATGCTCCTCAGATTGTTGTGGAACTTTGGTTAAGACTGACAATTTTTGCCAGTGTTCTCGCTGTTTTTATAGAGAAGCAGGTTTTGAAGGTCTGTACTGTTATTCCTGCTGACATTCATCACGTACATTTTGTTTTTATTTCTACCATTATTCATCACAACATTTCTGTGTCCACTGTGATTTCTTCTTTAACCCATACGTGAATGAGAAGTGCACTGCTTGCATTACAAACATACTGGAATACTCTAGTAATCTTTCTGTATTGATTTATAGTTTAACTCCAGTGTGTTCAGATACCATGCTCTGTATGATTTCAATACTTTGTCGAAACTTGCTATAATGCCCAGCATATGGCCATTTGGTAATTGTTCTGCAAAGCAAGTCGCAGAACTTGCTCCTGAAAAGAAATTATATTCCAAAGTTTTCTTGTTCCAATGCTCTCTTTCTGTAATACAGGCTAAATGTGTTGATTTAGTTGTTTGAACCTTCACTGCTGCTATTGATTTTAATTCGCTTGTTTTATCAGTTTGAGAGAAATGTGTGAAAAACCTACCATTTTTCCTTATAGTTCTTTCAATTTTGAGATTACATTATTGAGTGTTTGCAAGTTTTAAGTTGTTAAACTGTTTTATATTCCTGGTGGGTTTAATATTTTATTAAGAAATGTCCATCTTATCTCAAGTAACGGTTCTTGTCTTGAAGTGTACTTTGATTATTATTTAGCCTACCTTTCCAAAAGTGAAACTTCTAAGTGCTTCCATGCATTATCTCACATACTCACGATGCCACATTAATACCAAATCGGCTCACAGGTTAGGAAACTAGGCCCCCAAGCAGTCATCTTCCCAGTGTCACTAAGACAGCAAGAGCCCCAGTCAAGATTCAAAGCTTCTTTTAGACCAGAGCCCAGCTCTTACCACCTCACTGTACTTCTTCTCTCTCTTTCTTTTTTTTTTAGCTTATCTAGACATGCATATTTCTCAAAAGTGTTCTATCAATGCACAGACACAAGAGAAGACGGTATTTTAAATTTAACATGTTTGCTACAAACAAAATGGGCTGGGAGGAGGGAAAAAAGCTTCTACTGAAAGGATCAGGTGGTATTTATAATTCTTATTTCATTGTAAGTGGTTTCCTGTAACCACTTAGAGCTAACAAATACAAGAAAACTTTATTAAAACTCATACATTTCTTTAAATATTCAATAAGCATCTAATATATGGAGAGCAATACAATAAAGGTTCTCTAACATATGTATGGTGAATGTCTTAGCAAAAACTAAGGAAAACAGGGACGCCTGGGTGGCTCGGTTAGTTGAGTGTCTGACTTGATTTTGGCTCAGGTCATGATCCCGGGATCATGTGATCAAGCCCTGCAGTGATCCTGCAACCACATGGTTAGCATGGAGCCTGCTTAAGATTCTCTCTCTCCTTTTGCCCTTCCGCCGCTTGCTGCCTCTCTCTCTCAAAAACAAACAAACAAACAAAAAAACAAACCAAAGGAAAAAAACACAGCAAACAAAGTAACAGAAACACCACTGGAAGAAGCAACACAGAATGAAGTTCACACCTGGTTTTAGAAGAAGGTGCTCAAAGGTAAATGGACATTAGCACAAATTTGGTGGTGGTGAGGAGGTCTGAGAAGCAAAGTGTTAACTGTGCCAGAGTTAAATATGGAACATAGTTCTACAGTCTTATGATCAGCAACTAACACACAGAGAGCTCTGCATCAACAATATTTTACCAAAAAAGAAAAAAATAATAAGATTTTAAATGTAAATTTAAAAACAACATAAAACAAACAGATAAGAAAATAATGATAAAATAAAAGTAAAGCGGGGGGGACTCAGGACGAAGCTAAGAATGTGCCGGTCTACAAAGAGCTACACAAAGTCTACAAAGGGCCTCTCACCCCAACACATTTATAAAGACGGGGACACAGTCATAAGTTTCAAATGAACACAAAAGAAGAACAAACCAGTTAGTTTCTGCGAGTCCTCAGAGAGAAGAGACTGTTCGGCGTTTAGAACATCACTCTCAACAACTTCATCACCTTACAGCACGATGACCTTCAGAGGTCTGCCTTTAACAAGGTGTCTTTCTGTAGGTCATTGGCATCACAGCGCAGAGCAATTTATAAGAAGGGATGACATGGTGTGCTCTGGTAGACGAATGGTGTGACGGACCTTTCTGATTGCAGGGTTGAATGCAAGCACAGACTGTACAGAATTAGAATAAGGGTCCTAAATTCCCGTGTCTGTAGGGACGGAGGATAGTGTGAATCAAGCAAGCCACTTTTAAAGGAAAAAGTTCTTTGGACACCAAAACACAGACTGCATGTGAAACACAGAGTCTACCCTTTGTTGTTCCACATTTGCTAGAAATGGTGACAAATTTCTCTGCTATAAGAGAATGCATGGTGCAACCCCTCTGACAAGTGGCAGGTGATACTTAGCCTTATGGTGGAGGAGATGACAAAATGGACAACGGTTACGCAGGCTGAAAACCACAGGCTTCATCATAAAGATAAACATTACACGGTGCGATGCTGTATAATAAGATATATATATTTGATCTTTGTCCCTGGGTCCTGGCATGAAGCTCCTAGAACCCTGGGAATTTCCTGAGTTACAGAGGTGAGGGAAGCATCTTTCATTATCCGTAATAGACCTCTACAACCACAAAGAATTACTTTACTAATGAGGTGACTCCTGATGGGTCCCTAGACAGCTTCAGGATAGGGACTGGTTGCCAGAAGAATCAACCACGTGATTACAGGGTTGGAACTTGCAGCCCCACCCCACCCCGAGCCTCTAGGGAGGGGAGACAGGCTAGAGGTTGAGCTAATCGCCAACTGGCCATGATTGAATCAATCATGCCTATGTGATGGAACCTCCGTAAAACCCCCAAAATGATGGGGTTCAGAAAGCTTCCAGGCTGGTGAACACACGGAGGTCCTGGGAGGGTAGTGTTCCGGAAGATGGTGTGGAAGTGTAGCTACCCTTCCCCCAGGCCTTGTCCCATGCACCTCTCCCATTTGGCTATTCCTGAGTCGTATCCTTTATAATAAGCCAATAATCATAAGTAAACGGTTTTCCCTGATTTCTGTGAGCCGTTCTAGCAAATTACTGAACCGGAAGAGCGAGTCACGGGAAGCCCCAATCTATAGCTGGCTGGTCAGAAGTACGGGTACAATCTGGGACTGCGGCTGGTGTCTGAAGTGGGGCAGTCTTGTGAGACTGAGTCTTGAACCTGTGTGGTCTGCAATAACTCCAGATGGTGTCATAACTGAATTGTAGGACACCCAGTTGGTGTCCGCAGAGAACTGGAGAATCGCTTGATGTGGAAAAAATCCACACAGCTGGTGTCAGAAGTGCAGCAAGTAATAAAACCAGGTAAGAGTGAAGTGTCATAGTGTGGTAACAACGGCACTTTTTACTCAGCCTTTGACAATTTTTGCCACACTGTCTTTCCCAAAAGTCAGAAATTCAGATTTTATACAACATCTCTGGATGTTAAATGTTGGCTCAGAAAACAAACAAACAAAAAAGCTTTTGAACATGGTGCAGGACAAATAAAACCTACTTCTGGTAAACTGCCAACCTGAAATCTCTGGTGTTAATGACACTCTAACCATCCCACATAACTATATATTCTTTTTCAACTGAGCGCCTAAGAAATACCGGGTCCCGGTGGCTCAAGTTTATCCTCCTTGACAACTACAGCCCGTTGTGCCATGGAGTGGACTGCAGACACGGGCAAATTCCTCCTCTCCCTACATCCACGTCCCCTTGCCCTGCAGCTGTGAGTGCCCTCTCGCTGCCTCTAAGCTCAGCTGTGACTTGCTCTGGCCAACGGAAGTGAGCAAGTGTGACACAAGCAGGGGCTGAAAAGATGCTTGTGCACTGAAGCCTGCCCTCTCCTGCTGCTCTTTGAGGCCCTGCCACCACGTGATGAAGTTGAGACTAACTTGCTGGAAAATAAGCTACATGAGTAGAAGCCCCAGTTGTCCCAGCCATGGCCATCATGAACCGGCCAGCCCAGCAGATCTGCCAACTGACACGTGAACAGCACTGAGGCCAGCAAAGCCAGATGAGATCAAAAGCCCTCCCAGCTGACCCAGAATTATGAGCTAAATAAATTGACTGTCAGTTTGAGGGACTCAGTTTTAAGATGAGTGATTGTAAGAAAAGATAACTGATAAGAGACTATGATATATCGGTTATATGCCTATTAAAAACACCACTATATGGGGCGCCTGGGTGCTCGGTCGGTTAAGCATCCGACTTCGGCTCAGGTCATGATCTCACGGCCCGTGAGTTCGAGCCCCGTGTCGGGCTCTGTGCTGACCGCTCAGAGCCCGCAGCCTGTTTCAGATTCTGTGTCTCCCTCTCTCTCTGCCCCTCCCCTGTTCATGCTCTCTGTCTCAAAAATAAATAAATGTTGAAAAAAAATTTTAAAAACCACTATAAAACCACTTGTTTTGGTGAAATGAAGAGGGCTTTTCCTCAAGAGAAAGGGTTTTTATGGTCCAATCACTACCGGTCTTATTATTAATACTATGTGTCTTACATATTTTCATCACTTTTATTAGCCCTTGTGTTGACAAAATCATAAAGCTGCACAGAGTCTAACAGCTTTCTCATTTGCCTAAGGTGTTCGCTTCTATCGTCCATAATTCTTGAGGACCACTCACTGTAAAAACTCCCCTCAGTGGAAGAACTGTCAGCAAAGAGCCACATACTTTGGAGTTGGAGGGGAAACTGAAATTCTCTTAAGGAGAAGTTGAGTATCCTGGAAAGGCAAGTAGCCTGAAAGTAACACTTGCATGTGAGTCAAGGGAAGGCCAACTGACAAAGCCAAGAATCTCCTTAGAAGGTCTCTGAGTATGGGCGATACTACAGTAATCTAGAAAAAAAATTTTTTTAATTAAAAAAAAAAACAACTTAATAAACCCCCCGGTCACTCAGACAGCTTCATCACTTCCTAGTGCATGCTCGATGCTAAAATGGTCGCAAGATGTCCACTTGAAAGCTCAACTAAAGGAGCTGAGCTTTTTTTTTTTAATGTTTCTTTATTTTTGGAGGGGAGAGTGAGAGAAACAGAGAGTGAGTGGGGAGGGGCAGAAAGAGGGAAACACAGAATCCAAAGAGGGCTCCAGGCTCTGAGCTGTCACAGAGCCCAATACCAGGCTTGAACTCACAAACCGTCAGATTATGACCTCAGCCAAAGTCAGACACTTAACCGACTGAGCCACTCAGGTACCCCTGAAGGAGCTGAACTTCTATACAGAATTAGCACTATAAACATTAGGGAGGACTTCCAAAATTCAAGACCTCTATGCTCTGTTCATAAATCTACTGCCTTGTTTTTCTGAAAGACACTAAGACACCAGAGAAACTGGTATTTGGATTCCTCCAAATATCATCTGTACTTGGAGAAGCATTTCTCTTTCCATTTTCTCTTGGGCCACAGGGGTAAAAGTGAGAGAGCACTTGGCTCAATTCAAAGAGGCCTCAAGTCAGGAAAGTATTAGTTTAAAAGTAGGAGCATCTCAGGACTATTGTTTCACTACTCTACAGTCCAGAGTAATTGAAACTTGTCGTTTTATAACACATTGTACTATTTGGTATGTCAAATCTCAGTGTTCTTCTTTTAAATTGTTTCCGAACTATTCACATCTTTCTTTGGAGAAATGAGGGGTAGGAAAGTCACCTTATATTTAGGACCCCTAACATATTACTCCCACACCAGTAGGATTGCTCTGTTTTAGAGAAAGTACACCTAAACATTAAGCTCGTTAATCCATCTCTATTAGGCTATCAATTATCAGAAATTCTTCTCGATTCACGCATTAATAATCAGTGTATCTCGGCTTTGGGTTTTTTCCTCTGTCTAGGTAGATATTTCAATAAATAACCAAATATGCCAACTCTTGGAAGTCCAAACCTAAAATGGTTGCTTCCCATACATTCTCTCCTTTGCCCAGGTAAGGACATAACTCAAGAAAGGACACACTCCCTTGAACCATGGCACCCTTAATATAGGAGCTTAAAGAATGCTTTAGAAATCCAACACAGGAACTTCCCTTTTCCAAGAACTCTTTCTTTCTTGAGTATTCTGCATGGGGTGTACCCGTCCAGTTATTAAACTCTTGTGTTCAGGGGCACCTGGGTGGCTCAGTCGATTAAGCGTCCGACTTCGGCTCAGGTCATGCTCTCACAGCTCGTGAGTTCGAGCCCTGCATCAGCCTCTGTGCTGACAGCTCAGAGCCTGGAGCCTGCTTTGGATTCTGTGTCTCCCTCTCTCTGCCCCTTCCCTGCTCACACTCTTGTCTCTCAAAAATAAATAAACATTAAAAAAAAAAAAAAACCTCTTGTGTTCAACATCAGAGAAATTTGCTAATTTCCCATTCCCCCACCCCTGCCACTTCACCGCTTCCTCTCTGCCTCCCTCTCAATTTACCAGTGCCCATTCTAGAGGACTGGGTAACCAATGCCTTTGTACCCATTTGTTCGCTGATGGCAGTCAAGACCGTACCAGCATCGTGTCGTATCATGATCCTCCTGCTGACAAGAGGAGGCTCACCAGCCAGAGTGGGGAAGAGAGACCCAGTAACACTTCCTGAACGTTCACTATGTGTCAGGCATTTTGCTGGACGCTTTTGAGTCCACAGCTTATTTACTTCTCTGTAATTCTCCTCGGTCCATAATGGCATTCACAAAGAATACTGTGCCTGAAAAAACAATGAATTATCTTCCTTGGTTATTATTTTGCAGGGAATCACCTACATCCTACTTCTGGCAGATTTAATTCTTTTTACACATGTATAACATGCCTTAAATTAGGGACAGACTCCCTTTTTGTATATGCTATGTGTGTGTGTATATCGTTAACACCTCTCTATCCCAACTTCTCCCTCATGAGCCCTCTGAAAACCCAAGGGTTTTAAACCTAACAAAAGTTGTTTAAAAAAGAATGGTAACCCCATGCAAAATTGATACACTGACATTTTAAAAACATTTCCCTTTTAACTCTACCTTTTTATACAACTTCAAAAAGTAACATTTTAGCTATTATTGTAACAACTTTGTTGCTTTTCATATTACTGCCCGGTGGCCAATAATTTTAACCAACTCTCTGATTTCCTATGATGTTAAATTTTAAACTTTGTGCATGCCTGTGTGTATGATCATTTTTTTCACAAACAATAGTGTCTTTTTTATTTACTAAATCGGACATGTGATCCTGTGTAAGTTTGAGGTATACAGCATGTTACATTTATATATTGTAATAAGATTGCCAATATGCTGTTATATTACATAATTATAGTAATTATTATGTATATTCATTATACTGTGCATTAGGTCTCTATGGCTTATTCACTACTTGTTACAAGTCTGTACCCTTAAACACCACAATCTTACACCCCACCTTGTTCCCTAGTCACCACCATTTTACTTTATTTTTTTAACAGATTTAACTTTTTTAGATGCCACATATAAGTACTTGTCTTTGTCTGACTTGCATAGCATAATGTGTTTGAAATCCATCCAACTTGCTGCAAATGGCAACATAACCTGCTTTCTCGTGGATGAGTAGATTTCATTGTGTATTGTACCACACTTTTTTTCATCCATTCATCTGTGTATGGGCATTTGGGTTGTCTCCATATCTTGGCTATTGTGAATAATGCTACAATAAACATGGGAGTACATATCTCATCAAAATCCTGTTTTCATTTTCTTTGGGTATATATCCAGAAGTGGAATTGCTGGATCATATGGCAGACCTATTTTTAATTTTTTGACAAACCTCCATATTCTTTTCTTGGTGGTTGGACAAATTTACTTTCCCACCAATAATGTATAAATTCCCTTTTTACCACATCCTCACCAGCATCTGTTGTCCCTCATTTTCTTCATGGTAGCCATTTTAACAAGTATTAGGTGGGATCTCATTGTGGTTTTGATTTGCATCTCCCTGATTAGTGATGTTGAGCATCTTTTCATGCACCTGTTGGCCATTTTGATGTCCTCTTTGCAAAACTGCCTATTTAGTTCTTCTGCCCATTTTCTAATCAGATTGTTTTTGTTACTAAGTTGACTGACTTCTTTATTTATCTTGGAATGTTCTGTGTATGTCTGTTAAGTCCATTTGCTCTAAAGTGTGGTTCAATTCCAAGTTTCCTTCTTGACTTCCTTTCTCAATGATCTATCCACTGATGACAGTGGGGTATTTAGGTCCCATACTATTACTGAATTATCTATTTATGCCTCAAGATCTCTTAGTATTTGCTTAATCTATTTCAGTGCTTGGATATTAGGACTGTATATATTTGCAAGTGTTCTATCTTCTTGATGTAATAATGATTTATTTATCGTTATATAATGACCTTCCTGTCTCTTATTACCTTTTTTGGCTTGAAGTCTATCTTGTCTGATATCAGTACTGCTCCACCTCCTTTGGTTTCCATCTTGGAATATCATCTTTCACCCTTTCACTTTGAGTCTGTGTGAGTCTTTAGAGATGAAATAAATCTCCTGTAGGCAGCACATAGTTGAGTCTTGTGGTCTTTTAAATCCATTCAGCCCCTCTGAGCCTTGTGATTGGTGGTTTCAGTCCGTTTACATTTTGGGTGACTTACTGACATGTAAGGATTTACTAGTGGCGTCTTATCTCTTGCCTTCCCATTGTTTCTTTTTCCTTCTGTTCCTACCTTTGTAAGCTGGTGGTCTTCCATGATGATTTGCTCTGTCTTCCTTTTCTTTATGTTTCATGTCTATGCTCTAC
Organism: Panthera tigris; assembly: GCF_018350195.1. Taxonomy (NCBI): domain Eukaryota; kingdom Metazoa; phylum Chordata; class Mammalia; order Carnivora; family Felidae; genus Panthera; species Panthera tigris. Next base: position 15,247,142 of record NC_056675.1, read on the forward strand.
ATTTTTGCTTAGTGGTTACCACGAGGGTTACAAAACACATCTCATAGATAAAATACTCATTTTCTACTGATAGCAATTAATCTTGATTTGCCTATAAAGATTCCATCCTTTTATTTCCTTTTTTTTTTTTTTTTTTTTTTTTTTTTTTAAGTAGGCTCCATGGCCAGCACAGGGCACAATATGGGGCTTGAACTCACAACCCTGAGATCAAGACCTGAGCTGAGATCAAGAGTCGGACCTGAGCCAACCAGGTGCCCCATATTATTCAGTATTTTTGATGTCACAAATCATCTTTTCATGCTGTGATTTTGTTACCAAGTTGTAGTAGCTATAACTATTTTTAATGTTTTTCCTTTAACCTTTACACTACAATTAAGAGTATAATATGCTATTCTAAAAGTCAGTTATAGTTTTCTAATTCTGATTGTCTATTTACCACCTTAATCAGAGTTTTGTGTGTACTTTCATCTTCTCATTTCAGCTTGGAGAGCTCCCTGCAACTTATCTTGTAAGGTCTAGTGGTGGTGAACTCCCCTCAGTTTTGGTTTGTCTGGGAAAGCTTTTATCTTTCTTTCATGTTTGAATGATACCTTGCCAGGTATTCTTGGCTGGCAGTTTTTATCTTTCAATATTCTGAAAAGTTATTCCTTTCTCTGAGGCTATAGAGTTTCTGCTGAGAAATCTGCTGATAGTCTAATGCAGGTTCCTTTTTAAGTTACTGTCTTTTTTTCCCCCAGCTACCTTTAAAATTCTTTATCATTGACTTTTGACAGTTTCAATACAATATGTCTTGAAGGTCTTTTCATACTGAGACAAGTGTTATATTAGCTTCATGGACTTATATGTCCAGTTCCTTCCCCAGGTTTGGGAAGTTCTCAGCATTAATTTCTTTAAATACACTCTCTGCTCCCTTCTCCCCCTCTTCTCCCTCTGGTATACCAATTCATCTAATGGAGTCTGATAGTTCTCACAGAGTTTCTTAAAAAAAAATTTAATGCTTATTTATTTTTTTGAGAGAGAGAGAAAGAGTGCCAGCACAGGAGGGGGAGAGAGAGACTGAGCCACCCATGCACCCTCACAGAGTTTCTCTTTCCTAAATCTTAAAATCTTACTTCTCACCATGGGGGAAGGGAAGGAGAAAAAAACAGTTTCAAACACAGAGGGAGGCAAACCACAAGAGACTCTTAAATACAGAGAAACTGAGGGTCGATGGGGGGACGAGGGAGAGGGAAAAATGGGTGATAGGCACTGAGGAGGGCACTTGCTGGAATGAGCACTGGGTGTTGTATGTAAGAAATCAACCATGGGAATCTACTCTCAAAGCCAAGAGCACAGTGAATACACTGTATGTTTGTTAACTTGATAACAAATTATATAAAAAGAAAAAAAGATGAATGTCAATGTTATCATTTTGATAAGAAAATAAGTGACTGTAAATATAAAAATAATCATTTCCAGATTCCTTTCTTCCAGCTCACTGATTCGCTCTTCCATTTGATCTGCTCTGTTGCTGGTGCTTTCTAAATGCATTCTTCATGCCATTCATTGAGTTCTTCGGCTCTAGAGTTTGTTTGGTTCTTCCTTAAGATTTCAACATCATTGGTAAAGTACTCGTTTGTTTTTTTTTAAGTAGGCTTCACATCCAGTGCAGAGCCCAAAGCAGGGCTTGAACTCACAACCCTGAGATCAAATCTGAGCTAAGATCAAGAGTTGTATGCTTAACCGACTGAGCCACCCAGGTATCCCAGTAAAGTACTCCTTCTATTCATGCCTTTCTAAGTTTTCTTGTAGCTTGTTGAATTTTGTCATAATAGCTAGTGTAAATTATGTCATCAGTTAGATTGGAATAGTCTGTGTTTTGGGGCCCAGTTGCTGGAAAACTGTCATTTTCCTTTTGTGATACCATATCACCATGATTTTTCATAGCGATTCATGATAAGTGCCTCTGCCACTGAATCTGAAGTAGGAAACACCTTTCTTACTTAGGTCAAGCCTTTACTTTGAGTCTAATAATTTAGACAGGTTGGTAATTGGGAGTCTTCCTTTTCTCTTCCAGAAGATGGTGCTAAAGCACAAGTTTTTGGTTTCTCCTACACTTGAGGACTCCCACACTAAGGTGGGGAGAGCAGTGCATTTAAAGAGGGTGGGGTGGGGCGGGGGCAGCAAAATGGAAGGAGGTGTGTGCTTAGCACCTGGGGCTGTGGGTCTGCCCGTGACCAGGTAAAAGGATCCTAAAGTGGGGAGTTCCCAGAGCTGCAGGGCAGTCCTTTAGCCTAAATCCCCAGGGGCAGACAGCAGGAAACTCTCCAGTTCTGTGTCTGCCTTCTTCCTTTCCCTTTCCTTTCCCCCAGTCACCAAGGTCTCTCAGAGACAGCAGTGGTTCCCCAGCTGTGTAGCAAATGCTTTCAGCCTCCACATCCTCTGCCAGTAGGGTGGTCCCCATCCCCTATCAGACCTGTCCCTGCAGCCTCTGCTGCCACTCCCCTCACTCCACAGCCTCCTCCAACACCCAATCTACCCACTTTTGGGTACACACGTGAATGAATCTCTTGGGTGTCCTGGTGTGCTACACAGAGGTGTGTTTTTGTTTGGTTACGGATATCTCATTACTTGTAAATGGAAGGCAAGGGAAAAAAGGAAGAAGGCAGGCTGCCATGACTCTGACATCTCTCCAATAGTATCTTTTTATATTTGACAATTATTTTCTTTTTTTTCATGTGGTACTTTAGAGGTCAGCATTTACAAAACAACTTTGAATTGTGAAAGTTCATTGTCTTCTATTCCTATGTGGGAATTTCACCAATATTTCACCAGCCATCTACTGAGAACTTACAGGCATTATACTGGTGACATGAAGATAAATAAGCAGGGGGCACCAGTCTCAAGCAACTCAGTCTAATGGGGAGACACAGGTAAATAAATAAAATGTAATGTTTTCCATATTATAATATATGCATAGTTCAAGCGGAATACAAAAACAGGTCATTTCCAGGCCCCAGAAGATGATCATCTCCATCTGGAAAGCGCTCCCTCTAAGTCATCCAAACCAACTCATCATCTTACCTACAAAACCTGTTCCTTCCTTATGTGACTGTCTGCTGCTCTGGGGCCCCCTAATCCTAGCAATCAGCATAGCTAGAACCTTCCCAGTCGTTAATTGGTCCTCTTCTACGCTGGGCTCTCAGAGCCATGCAGTTTGCCAAGTTGATCTATTATGTCTCAATAATATCTTTTTTAGGACTCCTCATTCTCACTGTCCTACTTTCATCTTTATGACTCTTACCTAAAAGAACACTATCTAGTTGCCTGCTTTTTGGCTCTCCCATTCTATACCATGCTGGCAGACTGCTCTGCAGGAAGCAAGATCTTTCCAAAGAACAGCACTTAAAAGCCTCTACAATCTACCCCCAACCTTTTCAACTTGGTTTCCAGCTGCCAGTCTCCTTCACACACTCTGTGGTCCAGAACTATATTTACATAATGGTGTCACAAATACCCTAACTTCCTATTTTTCTCGGGAGATTCTTATTAAAAATTACAGCTTCCTACCTTCAAGATCCCAATTAAATGATAGCTTCCCTGAGAAGTTTTACTGTTTCTCCCATCTGGAAAAAAAAAAAAAAATTGCATTCTCTTTTGAACTTCCCCAGCAATTGATTTGTGCCTCTACTCTTTTTACTAACGTTATCTTCCCTAATAGAATGAATTTTTAAGAGTAGGACCATCTCTGTTCCCAAAATGCCAACATTTGTTATGTAGCTAGTAATCGATAAGTCCCTTTTGAATACATTACTGCCTATTTCATTTCACAGTCAAACACAGATCCAAGAATATCTTAATAAGCTGGATGTCTCACCTGATTTCCACAGGGAATTGTGCATTTGTGACCAGGAAACTGGAGATTTTACACTCATGGAGTAATTTCAAAAACCTATTGATTTCTGGGTACATGATGGGTTCTCCCACAAGGGACAAGGCACAGTGCTTCACCATCATCCCTTCTTCAAAACGATCTTCTCTGACACCTGGGACTCCTGGAGAACACAGTGAAAAGGAACAAGCTCAGTAAGGCATAGAGACAGGCTATCACTTTTGGTTTTCTTAATTACAGATTTTTAATTTTTCTAAACGGCTCTTTGGTTAGAGAAGGAAAATTCATTTGTGATACCATTCAAATAATACAAAACAAGGGCTGGGAGGGAGAAACACCAGAATTAGTAAATCAGAGAAAGCAGCAATCCCATCCTCCGTCTTAATACTAATTAAACTACATCAATACAAGCAGGCGAAATGAACTTTGATAGCTAATTATCTGAAATGCAGAACGTATTACTTTCCATAATTTGCTTAGCTCTGTATTCTTTCATGTTGGTTTAAGGAAATGAGCTCAAATGTTTATCAACAGATAAGTGGATAAACAAAATTTAGTATAAACATGCAATGGAAAGTTATTCAGCCTTGCAAAGAATTGCAATGCTGACAGGTGACAACATGGATGAATCTATGCTAAGTGAAATAAGCCCAACACATAGGGGCAAATATTGTATGTTTCCACTTATCTGAAGCACCCAGAATAAGCTAATTCAGAGAGACGGAAAGTAGAAGGTTATCAGAGGCTGGAAAGAGGGAGAAACGAGGAGTTATTTTTTCTTGGGTACAGAACTTCTGTTAGGGATGATGACAAAGTTCTGAAAATGGATACTGCTGACGGCTGCCCAATATTGACAATGTACCTAATGACACTGAGTCATACACTTTAAAAATGGCTGCAATGAGGGGCACCTGGGTGGCCCAGCCGGGTAAGCGTCCGACTTCGGCTCAGGTCACCATCTCACGGCTAAGGTCACGATCTCACGGCTCCGTGTGTTCGAGCCCTGCATCAGGCTCTGTGCTGACAGCTCAGAACCTGGAGCCTACTTCGGATTCTGTCTCCATCTCTTTCTGCCCCTCCCCCATTCACGTTCTGTCTCTCTCTCAAATATAAATAAATATTTAAAAAATTATTTTAAAAAGTGGCAGCAATGGTAAATTTTGTGTTATGTATATTTTACCACAAAAATATGGGGGGTGAAGGGAATGAACTCAGTATAAGGAAAAGCCTCTTCTAAACCAGTCATTTCCCCCTTCGTTCCTCAAGTATTCTGCATTGTGAAACTAAATGGAGTTGGTCCAAAAGTATATAGGAGAGAAAAATAAACCTGAAGCTCTTACCTTTGGCTACATGTTAGAATCACCGGGAATGTCAAAAACTAGGTCCACCACCAAAGATTCTATTTAATTGGGATGGGTATAAGCCAGGATAACAGGAGATTTAAACTTCCTCAAGTGATCCTCATGTGCAGCCAAGGTCGAACATCACTGCATAAACCAGAGCTCCCCAAATGTGTTTGCACATTGGAATCACCTGGGAAACCTTAACACTTCCAAACCCCAGGCCCCAGCACAGACCAACTAAATCACAGTCCCTGGGGGAGAAGCACGGGCATCAGCAGCTTCTGAGGCTCCCCGGGTGATTCCAATGTCCAAACAAAAGTTTGGGGACAGTTTTCAACCCTCACTGGACATTGGAACTACCCAGAGTACTTTTAAAAATCTCGATGTCCAGGTAGTATCCCAAACCAATTAAATCGAAACCTCTGGGAAGGATGGGACTCCAGCATTTTTTAAACACTCCCCATTTGATTCCAGTGTACAGCATGGGTTGAGGAAAAACTGTTCTTACTTCTAATGCAGAAGGCACTCCTGACAGTCCCTCAATCTAAGAATCTGGAAGACTTGGAAAGAATATAAAAAGGGAAATGAGGGGTGCCTGGGTGGCTCAGTCGGTTAAGCATTGAACTCTTGATTTTGGCTCAGCAGGATCTCAGGATTCATGAGTTCGAGCCCCGCATCAGGCTCTGCACTGACAGTGCAGAGCCTGCTTGGGACACACACGCACGCACGCACACACACACACACACACACACACACACACACACACACACAATCTATGTGGAAATAAGCAACTGCAACTAAATACTGAGAGATCAAACTAACGCAATACAAGCTAAAATCAGAACAATATAAATGTGGCAGGTGAGATCTTCTTTGATCACTCTCTCACTGCAATTCTGAGAATGTACTTCACATTTCACATCAGTATTTTTAAATGAATAGTTTTTTACGTGACTGAAATCGAAGATCTTAACTCAAGTGAATCAAGGTTTTAAATAAAACCTGATCCTTGGGGTGCCTGGGTGGCTTGGTCGGTTAAGCGTCCGACTTCGGCTCGGGTCATGATCTCACGGTCCGTGAGTTCGAGCCCCACGTTGGGCTCTGTGCTGGCAGCTCGGAGCCTGGAGCCTGTTTCGGATTCTGTGTCTCCCTCTCTCTCTCTGCCCCTCCCCTGTTCATGCTCAGTCTCTCTCTGTCTCAAAAATAAATAAACATTAAGTAAGTAAATAAATAAATAAATAAATAAATAAAACCTGATCCTTGACTCAACTCCACGTTGCCAAAACAACTCCGCATTAAGCATACAATTTCCTTTTCATAAAAAATATCATTAATTTTAATCCTCTCATGACCAGAAGAGTAGAAGGGCAGATTTAACCTGAACTGCAAAACTAACCTGAAACTCAGAATAACTGAGCACTGGCTAGGCCCTAACTGCTGGATGTCACGTGAAGCAGGTCTAAATTCTGGTCCTACCAGTAAGCTGCTTTGTGTCCTTGGTCAAGCCACTCAACCTCTTTATTCCCATTCCCTGATCTACACGTGGGGATTTTGCGCACACACACACACACACACACACACACACACACACAGAGCTTTTGTAAGAATTCACTGAAATACCTAGTGCAGTACCAGGCCCAGCACAGAAGCATTCAAAAAAATGTTAGCTGCAAATATTTTTATTACAATAATAATTATTTATTTTTTGAATTGCAACAGAAATTCAATCTTTCAGGTATCTTAATTAAAATGGTAATTCCACTCAATTCAACATATATTTATTGATCACCTACTATGTGCCAAATAATGTTCGAGGCAAGTTTTCTATAGTAAACTGTTTTATAAATAATTTCTCTATTTAGAGAAAACCCTCTGCCTTTGTGAAGCTTATATTCTTGGGAGAGACACAGAATAAACATTAAACATAATAAATCTGTGAATTCTATACCAGTGTGGTCCAAGAAAAGGTTCTGAGATGATGGAAACGTTCTGTCTATTCAATCCAATAGAGCAGCCACCAGCCACATGTCTCTTGAGCATTTAAAATGTGGTGTGGTGTCACTGATGAACTAAATTTTTTATTTTATTTAATTTTCACTAATTAAAATGTAAAGGGCCACATGTGGCTAAGGGCTACCACATAGGACATGCGTATCTTTAGTACATTAGAAAGTGATAAGCATATGGAACAGAAAAGGTACAGCCAGGTAAAGAAAACTGGGGATCCAAAGAGGTAGCCCGTCTCGTACAAAGGGCGGTGAGAAGAAGCTCACTGAAAAGGTGAGATCTGACTTGAAGGAGATGAGGGAGGGGGCCCAGAGAAGAAAGAGGGAAAGGGCACTCCAGGCAGCAGACAGCAGAGCAAAGGCCCCAGGGTGGGAGCATGCTGACATGTCCAGGGAATCTGAGAAACATGGGTAGTCACTGCAGGGTTTTGAGAAAAGTGGCATAACCTCAATCTCCCTCTAAACAGAACCCCCTGGGTGCTATGCTGAGAACAAAGGGGCAAAGAGACAGGCTCATCTGGCCAGAGGCTATTGTATAATCTAAGATGGTGGCTTCCAAGGCTGCGGTGACAGCGGAGGCTGCGGGAAGAGATCTTGAAGATCTAATCAACAGGACTTTCTAATGGATTGGATGCAGGATATGAGACAAAGAGAGGTGTCAATGATTTCTACAAAGCTTTTGGCCAGAGTGACAGAGCGCCACCAAAGGAGACAAACAAAAAGCCTTGGGGGTAACAGGTATTGCAGGGAGGGAATAACCTGTGTTCAATTTCAGACTGGTAAGGTTTGAAATTTATGTTACATGTGTGAATGAGTGTCCAACATTCAAGTTTGGATTTTGGAGGAACTGGGTAGAAACAAACATTTTGGTAAACATATGGTATTTCCATTCCTGGCCTGAACAAGACTGCCAGGGCAGTGAGTGTAGACAGAGAAGAGAACTGAGTGCTAGGACGCTTGCGTATCTAGAGAAAGCAAGAGGGGTCGGCAGAGGACACGACCAAGGAGCAGCTGGGGAAGGAGGAAGATGTAAAAGCAAAGGAACCAGCTGTCATCTTCTCTGAGAGCCTGAACTAAAAACATCAACTTGCCCATTTACACAATGACAACAACAAAAACTAAGACAGAAAAAAAGCCCTGTGGATAAATCTTCTAAGAGTAATGATTCCGGGATTTAAAACTTATCCTAATTTTCTCAAAAGTAAGGTATTGAGAAGACATAAAATCGTGGTTCTCTCCTTCATAAAAGCACATTTCTATTTCGTGCTCACTGCCAGAGGCTATTATAGTGATCTTTCCTGAAACAAGGCCCTTAGGGACACAATTTCCCGCCTGCCTTCACTGTCCTCAAGGAAATAGGTCAGAAAAGAAGACATCCTCTAAATTTCTAATGGAAAGAAGCTTTGGAGCAGGAAAATAGTCCAGGGAACAGCAGATGCTACATTTCAGTAACACTACTATACAGATACTTCCCACGGGGTCTCCTTCCCCCCACCCCACACACACACACATACACACTATTCTCATGTTTCCCTTAACCTTAGCCCCTTCACTACTACAATGTGCTTTGTCGTTCTGATTCCCCACCCCCACCCCCGTTAGCAAGTTTCTGACATTTCTCTTATCCTGAACAGCTTCCTGATCCCGGACCATCACTACAGCCATCAGATTAACTACAAAGCATACCTTCTCTCACGCAAAGATGCCAAAGCAGAAACTTAAGATGCCAGAAGTGTTATCCTCATGTCATAGCAATAAAACCAAGTAACACAAAAAGAAACATGATACATTGCTTAGCACAGAGTATTTATGCCTATTTTAAAGTGTGGGTCAATCAGAAAACATTCTCTTCTTTCTTCTCGTAACAATATAGCTCCTGGCCAAGATCTTCCTAAGAAACCCCCCCAACCCCGCCCCGCTTGAACGTCACAGATAACTTTGCTGTTGTCACTTCCACTGCGAGGTTTCTGATAAACAACCTTGAGAAAACAATTAGCAGGTGATGCTGTTCCTCACCGCCCCCACGTTTCTTCTGGATGTGTACTTTAACATACCTCATTTGTGAAAACCATCAGTTGGAGACCCTTTATTTCTTTGGCATTACTTCAGTTTTAAACTACAGATGAAAAATATCTGGGAACAAATAATGTCTTTTCCATCTTTGCACCTTCAGGACTGAGGACGTTCCTGACAAAGAGTGTGCACTCATCCAACTGCTGAACTGTTGGGAAACTGAACGAAGAAAACCTCCACCCCACTCTCCGGGAACTATTTCTCCTGCCACGGTAGTATTTAGAGGGGGACAGGCAGCATTCTGAAAAGATGCTGAGCTGCACTGAAATTCTGACCCACTTGTAATCAATATAAACTTAATTTTGCATGTGTATAAAGGGAAAGCTAATGAAGGTCATGAAAAGAAAGATATTTTAATGATTCAATTAAAAAACTGAAAAGACAATGATTGCCCTCGGAACTGAGAACAGAAGCACAAAAGGGAAGCATTTAAAAACTCAGAATATCTTCAAAATCTGTTCAAGGCTGGCCACTCAGCTAAAGCTTGACACCCCGAGGGAATAAGCAACCACACAGCAAGTCTCATCCTCCACAAAAATAAAATCATAAAATGACTGAACCAGACCCATGGGAGAAGGCAGGTATTCACCATGGGCTAGAAAAGCATACTAAAAAACAAAGGATTCCAAGCCGGAAAAAGGGAAATGATTAATGAGTTAAGAGTAAACCTTATCTAAATACAGGATGCAGTCAGGATATGCAGGATATAACCAACTAAGAATGGCTTTAATTCTTTGAAAATTGTCTTTAAATGTTCCTAAAGCATTTCTGTTTAAGCCTGAAATGTGTATTCCCACAGATACAGCATTATTAAAATGAAGATTAAGTTACCATTCAAACTCCCCAAACACCAAATTAATCTGCAATATACTTAAAACTACAGTACTAATAAATCTATTTCAATGTTACCTAATTAAATACAAAATTTTTTCCTATAGTAAAATGTAACCCAAATTCCAACTAAGGAAACCGCTAATACCCTAATTCCTTTGGTTTCTTATTTTGTTTTGCTCTTTGCAAGCCACAAGGGGGCACAGGGTAATAGCACCGGCGCTCCAACAGGGAAACTCTAATCTGGGTTTGGAAGAAAAGAAAGGGGAACTTTCCTGAAGGGCCTCGGAAAGTGAGTAATTACATCACGCGGGGTAAGCCATCTCTCCAGACCAATCCCTACTGAGGAGTGCAGATTTGGGGAAGAGAGACAACAGACTCCACCAGGGGCTAAGATGAAATCTAGAGTTATGTATCTGCATCTGTAGAGTCCAAACTCAGGGCCCACGTCACGACCGCACCCGGGTACGGGGTTCAGAAGCGGTAGTGTGACTTGTGTGAACCTCACCATCCTTTCTCTGAGGCTCACTATTCAGAAAGGAAGGGGACCGGTTTTATTTACACCCTCTCCCCTAGGGATGAATGAAAACTAGAACACAGAGATTTCACTCACTGCAGGAGGAATTCGGCTTCATAAAAAAAGAAAACTTTAGACTATAACCACTGAGTGAAGTTATAAATTAAAATCTCACTGCCTGATGAATGTCTACAATAAAATAAACAACCGCGAATTTGAATGGTTTAGATTACTTGCTGCTGAGAGCCAAGAAAAGAGAAAACATACCCAATATTCTGAAACACTAAAATTCCATTATTTTGCCCAAGTTCTGTGATTTTTTTAAAAGAATACAATTAACATGTTTGTCTGTCGAGGGCTACAGACCACCAGCCGTTTTCTAGAAGAGCTCTGGATTCTCACAAAGTATGTATTTGATCCTTTAACGTTTAGGGCTTTCCCCCCACCCCCTTTTATAATACTATAGTATCAGAGCCAGGTGTACGGTAATTATTGTAGCAATAAGGGCCACCTGAGTGGCTCAGTTGGTTCGATGAACGACTCTTGCTTTCGGCTCAGGTCATGATCTGACGGTTCACGAGTTTGAGCTCCACAACGGGCTCTGCACTGACAGTGCTGAGCCTGCTTAGGATTCTCTCCCTCTCTCTCTCTCTGCCCCTACCCTGTGCATGCTCTCTCTCAAAAATAAAAATAAACTTCAAAAAAATTTTTTTTCATTATTATAGCAGTAAGACAGATTTTCAGAGAAGCCAATGTCTTAGTTAAGCTTGGAATGAAATAAAAAGCATCAACAAAGAGTTACCACAATCCTAAAACTGGTGATGAAGAGAGCTCTCGCTCTTTGTGACAACATAAAATTTAACAAATGAGACCTCCTTTATGCTCATGTGTCAGCCTTTCTACACCCACCCCACCTTCAAATATAAATCCATTTTCTACTGCTACTACTACTTTACTTTTTTTTTTTTTTTCAACGTTTATTTATTTTTGGGACAGAGAGAGACAGAGCATGAACGGGGGAGGGACAGAGAGAGAGGGAGACACAGAATCGGAAACAGGCTCCAGGCTCTGAGCCATCAGCCCAGAGCCTGACGCGGGGCTCGAACTCACGGACCGTGAGATCGTGACCTGGCTGAAGTCGGACGCTTAACCGACTGCGCCACCCAGGCGCCCCACTGCTACTACTACTTTAAAGAAAAACTGCTTTGGCGCCCTGAACAGTGTCAGTGTACAAACGTCAACCAGCTCCAATCTGAAAACCTTTGTAGAAAATTTATTTTTGATTATGTGAATAGCTGTTCTGCTGTCGTGGTAACATAGGTACCATCCCTTCCCCCGTAGGCATTGAAACCCCTATTCAGGACTCACTGGTCCACAGATACGGTCTATTCTCTCTCTGCAATCCATTCTCTATCTTCCCCCTACAAGATAATATACATTTTTTAAAACTCTTGTTTCTTACCCCCATGGGAATGTGAAGACAAGCCAATTTGAGATGCCTACTGATTACAGGATATGCAGGTAAGTACAAGGTAACTGATCAGATACACCGGCCTACACAGGACGAGCCCTTCCGACCAGCAAGGCAGACAATAAAGAACATGTGCTCTCTGAGTTCACCTAACATGTTATTAACATGAATAAAGTCAGCCTTATGATTTATTCATTACTTATTTCCATTTAAAGTGAATTTGCAAAAATGTTCCTGTCAGAAAAATTACTATCAAAACTCAAATTGTCATCCTGCATCAAGGACATCTCAGAATGAAAGAATGAATGCCTCGTCCTTAGGGCTGCTTCCTCCCCACACAAACTGCCTGGGACACAGCTCACTCAGGGAGATTGCCAGATGTCTGGGAAACACGTCCTCACGGTCATCGTCCCATTACTGAAAGGTACAATTGGCTCTTTAGGCACTAAAATAAAGCTTACTAGAATCGAAAGATAAATTACTGGCATGTGTCAGCTTCTGATGTTATGATCTGTGATGATTAGTTTTATCTGTCAACTTGGCTGAACCACAGTGCCCAGATATTTGGTCAAATATTATTCTGGATGTTTCTGTGAAGCTGTCTTTTGGATGAGATTAACATTGAAATCAGTGGACTTTGTATAAGAGCAGATTGCCCTCTAGAAGGTGGATGATCCTCATCCAGTCAGTTGAAGGCTTTAATAGAACAGAAACTGACTCTGCCCAAGCAAGAAAGGATTCTGCCAGCAGACTGCCTTTGAATTTGAACCGCAATTTTCCCCGAGTCTCCAGCCTGCTGGTTTACCCCAAACCTACACAATCAGGTGAGCCTGTTCCCCAAATCAATCTCTCATTCTCAATCGCTGCACACACAACCATACACACACACACACACACACACACACACACGATCCTGGTGACTGTTTCTCTGGAGAACTCTGACTAATACATGATCCAAAAGAAAACAAGACTTCACCTTGAAATTTTTTAAGAAGGCATATGGTTTGTTTGGAGATCAATAATCAATATTCATTAAATCAACGACTGTTATTGGTCCGATACCAGATGTGAAGACTTAGTTCTTCACCAGCTTCATTTAATTTTCCTAAACACTGATAAAAGACATTGCTTTATCCAAACAAGGGAAAGTAATTTGTTAAAAAAAATAAATAAAAAGTGCTTGAGACTAAAGCCAAGATGCAAATTTAAGTATTTATGAGCATCTTTGCAGATGTACAAAAATAAGTCAGTACATACACCGACACCCGCAAACACACATGGGTCCACTCTGCATAGAAAAGTCATAAAAAATAAAATAAAGGCATAATCATTGACTGTTTATCCTTAATAAATTACTATTGATCTTAATCATGATTTGCATTACTTTTCTCAATTTCTCATACGAAAATAAGAACAGTAATAAGTACTGATGTATAATAAGCAATACATTTGGTCTTTGGCCCTGGTTCCTGGAAGAAAGCTCCTAAAACCCTTGGGATTTCCTGACGGAAAGTAGCGGCTCTTGTCTTTCATCAGGAGCCCCTTTGAGCACACCTGAGTTTACACTAATGAGGTGACTTAGGGCCCTTAAATAGCCTCAGGACAGGGCTGGTCACCGGAGAGCCCAAGTGATTAGAGGGCTGGAATTTTCAACCACACCACAGACCTCTTGGGAGGGGAAAGGGGGCAGGGTATGAAGCTCTAGAAAAACTCGTGAACAACAAGAGCTGATGAGCTTCCAGGTTAGTGAGTGCATCCAAGTGCCAGGGCGATGATGCGCTCCAGTTCTACTCGGACAGAAGCTCCAGTGCTTAGGAGGTTTGCGGACTTTGCCTTATGTCACCTCTTCCTCTAGCTGTCCGTCTGAATCCTCTAAAATACCCTTTACAATAAACTGGTAAATGGAAGTGAATGTTTCTGAGTTCTGTGAGCCACCCCAATAAATTAATCAAATCCAAAGAGCAGGGAGTGGGAACCTCCAATTTACTGCCAGTCAGAAGCACAGGTAACAACCAGGACTTGAGATTGGGGTCTGATGTGGGGCAGTCTTACAGGACCGAACCCTGACCCTGAAGGGCCTGATGCGACCTCCAGACAGTGTTAGAACCAAATTAAATTTATAGGACACCCAGTCAGTGTCTACTGAGAACTGAAGAATTGCTTGGTGTGCTAAAAAAGAAAACAGCACTTATTAGAAGTACTGTAATATAATCTCAAGGAGCAGTGACCTGACACAACAAGTTTCTTCACATAAAAGAAAAGAATCGCCTGATCTTCAAAATGCTTATTACTGGGGTTTAGAAAGACTCCCACACATGAAGCTAGCACCACAAGAGGGTCTTTATCAACACCTTGGTTAAAATTCATTTTTTATTACTGCACAGCAAAGGAAAGGACAGGACAGGAGGACTTGTAAGTGGTAGGTGGAGACAAGCACGTAGATTTAACAGGGAACCTAACAAATTTCAGTTCAGTATATGCAGCTATCACCTCACCAAGCCAACACTTTGCGAGTCCACCACCTCTGTCACAGCACTGGGCCTCGAGAAGCGGTCCCCAGCTCGACAGCACTGACACCACCTGGAAAGCTGCAGAAACGCACATGCCTGGGCCCCACCTCACATCTACTGAACAATCTCTGGAAAAGGAAACCAGGAGTTTGTGTTTTAACAAGACTTCTAGACGATTCCGATGTACACTAAAGCCTGAGAACCAGAAACATCCAGTAAAATCATATACCTTTAAGTATGAAACAGAACTGAAGCAGGAAATTCAGAAACTGGGGGGCAGAATTTTTACATCACTATGGATCAGGTGGAGGGAATTTTTATTAATAGTATCCCTCCTTTTTTATAAGGCATTTATATAACTAATACTATATCACTGATATTATTTAAGATTTTTCCAATGACCTCAACTTTTCAATCCATTCTGAGGCTGCTTTGTGCTTACTGAGACAGAACAATATCAAAAGTGTTCAGGGTGGGTGATAATACACTCCCAGGCAAAACTTACAGGCCTCGTGCATCATATTTGCAATTGCTAAGCTCTGAATTACGTTTTTTTAGTTCTTCCATCATATGGGATGTAAGAGTTGTCAGTAAAAACGAAAAAAGCCAAAATGTATACACAGTATTTCTATAAAGTTTTCACTTCCCCGTATGAAAATTTGCCAGTGGGATCAAAGTCCTGTGAAAGAGGCAATTGGGCTGCCAATTTAATTCGCACTAATTAGCATTCCTTTGTAAAAGGTAGATAAATACCTTTAAACTGCTTAATCATGCTCTGATGGTTTTCAATGGCTTCCTTTAAGATCATTTCAGGCTGGTCCATCTTCCACCGCCATTCAGTGCCCACTGGGTTGGTGTGGTGCCTGAGAACGAGAGGCAAAAGTTCTAAAGGACTCTCTGTAATAACACCTCAGTCATCTACTATGCCATAGTCCATAAAATCACAAAATTAGAGTTGGTTTCCCCCTAGGAGCTCAGCTATTTATAGCAGTGTTTTCCAGCTTATTCTAAGTCATGACATCTAGCAGAGAGGGTGAGATGGCAGAGAAGTGCCTAGCTAAGACTGAGGATTTAATCAGAACAATACGAAATGTGCAACCTTTTCTCCCAACCACCCACCACCAGGTTAACAGGCATCCATTAACGACCGATAGAATATTGCTGGAAGAGTTGCACAATCACAGTGACTGACCCTCCCTGAGAGGCAACACAGTGGAAACACCTACAGCTTAGGATGGATCAGACATTAAGAAAAAACCTGTCGGGGCGCCTGGGTGGCTCAGTCGGTTGAACGTCCGACTGCAGCTCAGGTCGTGATCTCATGGTTCGTGGGTTCAAGCCCCACATCGGGCTCTGCACTGACAGCACGGAGCCTGCTTTAGATTCTGTCTCCCTCTCTCTGCCCCTCCCCCACAGGTCTTCCCTCTCTCTCCCTCTTCTCAAAAATAAACATTAAAAAATATAAAGGAAAAAAACCTGTCAAACCAGCCCCCATGCTACACACAAGGATCGCCTTGAGGAATTTTAAACCTGTGGTACACTGAAGGGAAGCACAGAAACAGTGAATCTCAACTCAAGCCCAACTCCTGACTAGATTAACCTAAACTCCAAAAAGTAAAGGCCTAGCAGAAAGGAAAGGTGTACTG
Organism: Panthera tigris; assembly: GCF_018350195.1. NCBI lineage: Eukaryota > Metazoa > Chordata > Mammalia > Carnivora > Felidae > Panthera > Panthera tigris. The sequence goes on from NC_056675.1 coordinate 15,263,410, forward strand.
ATTTTCAAACACACAAAAAAATTCACCTCATCTCTTAAGTACTACATAAGAAGTCCAACTTTAAACAAAAACAAAACAGAAAAAAAAAAAAAGAATACAAAAAACAAGAAAACAACACATTCCCCATAGACAAAGCAATTGGCTGAACCAAACTCTTGACCCAAGTGGTGAAACTATTTGACAGGGAATTTTAAAAAACTATGATTAATATGTTAAAAGCCCTAATAGAAAAGGTGGGCGATATGCAAGATCAGATGGGTAAATTCAGCAGAGAGATGGAAATTATAACACAACCACCAAAGAGAAATGCTAAATATGAAAAACAGGCCTTCGACCAGTTCAGCAGTAACTTGTAACAGCTGAGGAGAGAGTAAAAAAACTTGGAGACCAATGCAAATAAGCCACCTAAAACACAAAGTTTTCTTTTTTAAGTGGAAAAAAAAAAAAAAAGGGACACAGCATCTGAGAGCTGTGGGACAACACAATACCTCCAAAATACACATACTTGGAATCCCGGAAGGAAAACAGAGATAACAAAGCAGAAGAAATAGTAGAAAAATGAACACTAACAATTTTTCACAGGTAGTGAAAAACAACCACAGATCCAAGCAGCTCTCAGAACAACCAGGATGTATTTATTTTATTTATTTATTTATTTTGAGAGAGAGAGAGAGAGAGAGAGAGAGAGAGCACGCACGCATGAGCAGGGGAGGGGCAGAGAGAGAGAGGGAGAGGGAGAATCCCAAACAGGCTCTGCCCTATCGTTGCAGAGCCCTCTCGCAGACCTCAAACTCATGAACCCAGAGATCATGACCTGGACCAAACCAAGGGTGTGATGCTTAACCAATTGAGCCACCCAGGCATCCCCAGGATATTAAAAAAAAAAAAAAAAAAAAAAAAAAAAAAAAAAGACAGCCTAAAAAGACACATAACCTAAGAACAAAAGATTAAAAATTACATCTGACAACTCATCAGAAAACAAAAGCCAGCTGAAATTATAATGACACCTGAGAAGCATGCTTAAAAAAAAAGGAAACAAAACTCATCGACCAGAATTCTAAACTCAGAGTATCTTTCAGAAATGGAAAATAAAGGCTTTTGCACACAAAATCTGAGAGACTTCCTTGTCAGAAAACCTACATCACAAGGTATGTTAAAGGGAATTGTTTACACTAAAGAAACATATACTAGATAGAAACCTGAAACTATACAAAGAAATAATGAGCACTGGAAAGGGGGGGAAAGGGGAAAATCGTATTTACCTTTTTACCTTTAACTGCTCTAAAAATAACTGACAGTGTAAGTAAAAAAGAATAGCAATGTACTATGCGTTTACGACTTATGTAAAACTTACTATGCCAACAATAGCAAAGGGTAGTAAAGAGGAATAGGGAATATACTGTTGTCAAATCCTTACACTACATATGAAGGGGTATATTACTTGATGGTAGACTCTGATTAATTAAAGATGTACATTGTAACCCTTAAGGAAATCTCTAAAATATTTTTAAAATACATAAATAATAAGCCAAGATTAAACATAAAATCATTTGGGGCGCCTGGGTGGCTCAGTCAGTTAAGCGTCCGACTTCAGCTCAGGTCATGATCTCACAGTCTGTGGGTTCGAGCCCCGCATCGGGCTCTGTGCTGACAGCTCAGAGCCTGGAGCCTGCTTCCGATTCTGTGTCTCCCTCTCTCTCTGCCCCTCCCCTGCTCATGCTCTGTCTCTCTCTGTCGCAAAAATAAATAAAAACATTAAAAAAAAGTTTTTTTTAACATAAAATCATTTAAAATGCTCAATTAACATGACAGCAGGTAGAAAAATAAAAAACAGAATAGATAACAGCAAGATGTAGATTTTAATCAAACCATACCAATAGTCACTTTCAATATAAATGGTTTAAAGCATCAGTGAAGAGAGATTATCAGATGAGTCTATATGAGGCCACTGCACTGATGGTGTGCACCCTGCTTAGGATTCTCTCTCTCCCTCTGCTCCTCCCCTGCTTGCTTTCTCTCTCTCTCTCTAAATAAACATTTTTTTTAAAAAAAGGAAAAGAAAAATTATATGAAGCCAGAATTACTCTAATACAACAACAACAAAAAAACAGATTAAGACATTACAAGGAAACTACAGACCAATACCCTCCATGAACAGAGACACAGAAACCTAAAAAAAACAAAACAAACAAACAAAAACCCTGAGCAAATCAAACTCAGCAACACATAAAAAGGATAATGTGTCACAACCAAGTACCGTTTATCCCAGAAACACAGACTGGTTCAATATGCAAAAATCAATCACTTTAGTTCACCAATTTCCTTTTTTTTTTTTTTTTTAGTAGGCTTCATGTCCAGCATGGAGCCCAACACAAGGCTTGAACTCACAACCCTGAGATCAAGACCTGAGCTGAGATCAAGAGTCAGACACATGGGGCACCCGGGTGGCTCAGGAGGTTAAACGTCCGTCCGACTCTTGCTTTCGGCTCAGGTCATGATCTCGCGGTTTCATGAATTCAAGCCCCATGTCAGGCTCCGTGCTGACAGTGGGGAGCTTGCTTGGGGTTCTCTCTCTCTCTCCCTCTCTCTCTGACCCTCCCACACTCGTGCTGTCTCTCTCTCTCTCTCTCTCTCTCTCTCTCTCTCTCTCTCTCAAAATAAATGCATAAATTAAAAAAAAACAAAAACAGTTGAACACTTAACCAACTGAGTCACCCAGGCACCCCTCTGATTCACCATTTTAACAAAGTGAAGAAAAAATGATTATCTGAATAAAATGCAACATCCATTAATGACAAAAACTCTCAGCAAACTAAAAATAAAAAACAGAATCTCTTTAATCTCATGAAGGGGATCCAAAAAAACCCTCATAGCTAACATCAAACTTAACAGTAAAAGAATGAATGCTTTCCTCTTAAGATCTGAAACACTGTAAAAATATCCTTTCTGACCACTCCTATATAGCATGTAAATCCTAGTAGTGAAATGAAGCCAGAATAAGGAGTAAACTCTCTCTTCACAAATGACATGTTTGTCTACATAAAACTTCAAAAGAATCTACAAAAAATATCCTGGAACTAATGAGAACTAGTAAGAGAGCCTAGCAAGTGCATAAGATGCATGGTCAATATACAAAAATCAACTGTCTTTATTATATACTAGAATGTGTGGTATTGGCCAAAGAAAGACACATAGATCAAAGGGACAAATGAATCCAGAAATATACCCAACTTATATTATTGTGAACTGATCTTTTTATAAAGGTGCAAAGGCAATTTAAGGGAGAAAGGATAATCCTTTCAATAAATGTTGCTACAACAGTTGGATATCCAAAAGCCAAAACAAAAAACAAAACAAACAAACAAACAAAAAAAAACACAATTTCCATGCATACCTTGAACATCATCAGTAATAAGACAAACTGATAGCATATACCTTCTGGTAGGACTGATATACTGAGAACACATTGCTTCACACAAAAATATACATAATTTCATTCTCATTATGAAAATAAACCAAATACAAATTGAGGAACCTTCTACAAAATACTTGACCAGGATTTTTCAAAAGTGTTAAAGCCATAAAAACAAGGAGAACTAAGAAACGGTCACAGACTGGAAAAGACTAAGGACACATAACAACTAAATGCAATGTGGGATGCTGGACCGGACCCTGGAATAGAAAAAGAGCAGTAATGGAAAAACTGGCAAAATCTCAACAGTCTCCAGTTTAATTAATAGTGTTACATATATTTTAATTAGCAAGAAATGTGAATTTCTTGCTTGTGATAACTGTCCCATGTCCCATGTTAAGATATTAACACTACAGGAAGGTAAATGAACGGACACCAGAACTTTCCAAACAACCTTTGCAACCTGCCACATAAGAAACAGTTTTCCTTCCTTAAAACACGAAACGTTGGAAACACAGGGAAAGAAGCATCATATTCACATGCTGAAGTATAAATTGATATGATCTGGGTCTAAAATACATAGTAAAAATCCGAAAACATTTTATACAGCAGAGTACTCATTACAACACAACCAGCTATAATAGCAAAAACAAAAACAAAAAACCTATCTTGATGAGCACCGAGTAATGTACAGAATTATTGAATCATATTGTACACGTTCAACTAATATAACACTGTATATTAATTATACTTCAATTTTAAAAAAGAAAAAATTATATTTGCAAAAATTAAACCCATCTTGACCACGATCTCTTGTTTTTCAATGCTGGACTCAGTGTTTTAATATATTGTTTAGGATTTTACACCCATACTAATGAATGAAACTGCACCGCAATATTTGTTTTTAATGCTGTTCTCTGGGTCGCTATCAAGGTTACGCTAGTGTTTTGTTTTGTTTTTTAATTTTCTTTAACGTTTATTTTATTTTTTGAGAGACAGAGCACTAGCGGGGGAGGGGCAGAGAGAGAGGAAGACGCCAAATCTGAAGCAGGCTCCAGGCTCTGAGCTGTCAGCACACAGCCTGACAGCAGCGCTCAAACCCATAAACCGTGAGTTCAAGACCTAAGCCAAAGTCAGACACTTAACCGACTGAGCCACCCAGACACTCCAGTTACACTGGTTTCTTCAAATTAGTCTATGAGTGTTCCCTTTTTCTTTGCTTTCTGGAGAATTTCTTTTCCTTGAGTATTTGCTTAGAACTTACTTATAAAACCATCTAGGTCTGGTTTCTTTTTGATACGGTTTGTAACTACCGATTACATTACTCTACAGTGATTACAGAACTGCTCAGAATGACATTCTTCCTGAATTACTTTTGAAAATCTAAATTTACAAGGAATTTAGAAATTGGGAACCGGCCAGTGATTTCCAGGGACTAGGAATGTGGAGGGCAAGGGAGTAGGGGTAGCAAGAAGGAGCCTTTTGGTGATGGAAAAAGTCTGTATTTTGATTGTGGTGATGGACACACAATTCAAAAATATGATAGAATTGTATAGGAATACATACATACGTACTCCCACCGCACAAATGCGTGCATTTAAAACTGATGAAATCTGAATAAACTCTGTAGATTTTTTTAAATAAATAAATAAATTTACAAGGAATTTGATTATTTTTCAAATTTTCAAATATTAATACTTTACTGTCTACTGTCTTCAATCTTTGCAGCATCAATAATTATTTATCCTCTTTCATTAGTTAATAGTATTTATTCCCTCTCTCCTTTTTTGATCTCACAAATATCATTAAACTTCTACCAATTTCAATTGCATTTGATTGATAACATCCCCACACACCACACTACCTAATCAAGTCTTTAAGATTTTGTTCTTGAAATTTATTTGCTATTTATCTTCTACCAGAGCAAAAAGAGCACATCAAAAAATTTACGGGAACAGCTCAAGTTCATTTGCCTTAAACCAAACTACAAAGCACATTCAGGCTGAAAAAAAACACAAAAAAACAAAAAACCCAAAACACAACAGAGTGACCAGATAACCTAAGAAATAGACAAAGATATTTACAAACTATATATCAGATAAGGGTCAATAACCAAAATATATATGGAATTCCATTAATTCAATAGCAAATAATAATAATAATTCAATTTTAAAGTGGACAGAGGACTTGTAACTCAATTTTTAAATGGGCAGAGGACTTGACATTTCTCCAAAGAAGACATACAAACGACCGACAGGTATATTAAAAAATTCTCAACATTACTAATCATTAGGGAAATGCAAATCAAAATCACAATAAGATATCACCTCATACCCATGACTATGGCCACTATCAGACAAAAAATAAAGTAAAATAAAATAACACATGTTGGCAAGCATATGGAGAAATCAGAACCTTATGCACTATTAGAAAAGCAAAATGGGCTCGTGAGTTCGAGCCCCGCGTCGGGCTCTGTGCTGACAGCCCAGAGCCTGGAGCCTGTTTCAGATTCTGTGTCTCCCTCTTCTCTCTGTCCCAACCCACTTGCATTCTGTCTCTGTCTCTCTCAAAAATAAATAAACATTAAAAAAATTAAAAAAAAAAAAAGAAGAAGAAAAGCAAAATGGTATAGCCACTATGGAAAGCAGTATGGAAGTTATAAAAATAATTAAGAAGAGAACTACCATTTGATAAGAATCCCACTTCTGTGTATTTTTCCAAAAGAATGAAAAACAGAATCTCAAACAGATATACCCACTCCCACGTTTACTGCAGCATTATTAGCCACGATGTGTGAATAAAGAAAATGTGGTATACACATACAATGGAATATCATTCAGCCTTAAAAAAGAAGAAAATGCTGCCATATGTGACAAAGTGGACTAACCTGGGAGACATCATGCTAAAATGAAATAGACTGTCTACAGAAGGACAAATACTGCACGATATCACTTATATAGGGTCTATAAAATAGTCACACACACAGAGGCAGAGAGTAGAATGGTGTTGCCAGGGGCTAAAGGAGGGGGAAATTGGGAATTGCTATTTAACAAATATAAAGCTTCAGTTACATAAAACTATTAAGTTCTAGAGAACCTTTCATTTCGATGAACAATACTGTATTGTACTCTTAAAATTTTGTTAAGAGAGCAGATCTCATGTTAGGTATTCTTACCACAGTAGTAATAAAAATAACAACAACAACAACAACATTACTTTGGAGCAAAATTAAATTACAATCCTACTAAATATGGGGAATGAGGAAATTTTGTGGAAGAGACACACCTTAGTCACTACTTTAAAGACAAAGGCCCTTTGAACATGTTTCTCTCTTGCTTTCCAAACAATGATTTAATTTAACAGATTAAAATCTGGTTCTAAATCTATATGCGCTTTGATATGAAAAGATCTCTATAAAGTAGGAACAAAAAAAGCAAGATGCAGAACACTGTAAAGCAGTCTGCCACTTGTGTGTGTGCGTGTGTGTGTGTGTTTACAAAGACACACACACACACACACACACACACACACACACACACACACAATATCTATTAGCACCTGTGCAGAATATCTCTGAAAACCCAACTGACTGAAAGACAAGGATGAAAAAAGGATTTTCACAGTATAACCTTTTATGCATTTTGAATTTTCACTATATGCAAGGATGACCTTTCAAAATACATTTAAAATATATTTTAAAGACTCGTGTTTACCATTCAAGCAAAACTTTCTTAAAAGCTTTATTCAAATATAATTCACCTACCATAAAATTCCATTTAAAGTGTACAACCCAATGGCATTCAGTATGTATGTTCATAGAGTTGGGCATCCATCACCACAAAGCAATGTTAGAACATTTTTGTCAACCCCCAAAAGAAACCCTGCTCCACTTCGCTATCACTCTTCAATCCACACAACCCCCCAGGCCCTAAGCAACCATTGATCTACTTTCTGTGTCTACAGGTTCCTCTATCCTGGGGCATTTCATAGAAATAAATGATACGATTATACCATATGTTTTTTTGTGATTGGCTTCTTTCACTTAGTGTTGTTTTCAAGGTTCATCAATTTGTACTATGTATCACTATCTCATTTCTTTTTGTTTCCAAATAATATTCCATTGGTGGATATTTTGTTTACCCATGCATCAGCTGATGAGCATTTCGTTTATTTCCAATTGGGGAATATTATTACCTTTTCATGTGTTATTTGTATATCTTCTCTGAAGGAGTCTGTTCAGATCCTTTGCCCATTTTTGTAATCAGGTTATTTGTTCAAGGCAGATACAACTTTTTTTAAAAAAATTTTTTAACGTATTATTATTTATTTATTCAGAGACAGAGAAAGACAGAGCACAAGCAGGGGAGGGGCAGAGAGAGGGGGAGACATGGAATCCAAACAGGCTCTAGGCTCCGGGCTGTCAGCACGGAGCCTGACGTGGGGCTCAAACCTATGAACACGAGGATCATGACCTGAGCCAAAGTCGGATGCTCAACCGACTGAGCCACCCAGGCGCCCCAAGACAGATATAACTCTTAACTTGACATCTCAAAGTAAAAATTTTCACTTACACAGGCAGAAACGGGAGACAAACAATGGTAAGTCTGGGCTATCTACACACATAACACTCAACAACTCTTTCTGAAAATGAGCAGAGTAATATTTTATCTATCTAAAGCCATCTGCTACCCATATTATCCAAATGAAGTTAGAGAAACTCATTTAGGAAAACTCACATCTGCACATCATGTTGCAGTTTGAAGTACTTTCATATGCACCATCTCCCTCAAGCAATTAAGCCTCATAGCAACCTTGTAAGGAAGGTATTACTGTTATTTTACAGTTAAGAAAACTGAGGCTCAGAGGCTGTTTTTAAGAACCTGTAAAATGAAACAAAAATAAACAAAATGCTCACATAAGCATTTAAATCAATTTTTGTAGGCCTTTTCTAACATATGTACTAAATTATTTATAACGGAACCAGATGGTGGATTCTAATCTTAAAAGTCAGTGTATTAGTACTTCTTTATCAGAAGCCACAGTACAGGAAACCTCTCCATTTACTTTTATCTTTCTAACATCTCACTAATGAATTTGTTAAGTATATTGTTTGCTTTTTTAAAAACTGGGTAAATGTATTGCCTCAGAAACTAAAGAACTGCATTACTGGCTATAAACAGGTAATACAAGTAAGGGGTATTACCCACGAAATCCTCTTTTGAATCTTGACCTTCAAAAACAACAACGACAGGGGCGCCTGGGTGGCTCAGTCGGTTAAGCGTCCGACTTCAGCTCAGGTCACGATCTCCCGGTCCGTGAGTTCGAGCCCCGCGTCGGGCTCTGGGCTGATGGCTCAGAGCCTGGAGCCTGCTTCCGATTCTGTGTCTCCCTCTCTCTCTGCCCCTCCCCTGTTCATGCTCTATCTCTCTCTGTCTCAAAAATAAATAAACGTTTAAAAAAAAAAATTTTTTAAAAAACAACGACAGACACACACACACACACACACACACACACACAACTACTTATGTCAAGAATTTTAGGAAGAGAGAAGAGACTATAAAATGTGTAGCAATGAGAACTAGGACACAAAGCACTTGATTCTCTCCTCTACAAGCTAAGTATTAGGTGATCCAAATATTTCAGTTCACATAATCATATGACTTTTGTTTTGCAAATATTCATCCTATAATATTTTAAGACTTGGAAGCGCATACTCTATCACTAAACAGGAGATGTAATGAGGCACCCAGGCGGCTCAGTTGGTTGAGCATCTGACTCTTGGTTTCAGCTCAGGTCATGATCCTAGGATCGTGGGATCAAGCCCCACGTTGGGCTCTGCGCTGAGCATGGAGCCTGCTTAAGATTCTCTCTCCCTCTCCCTCTGCCCCTCTCCCCTTCTTGTGTTCTCTCTCTAAAATAAAGATAGATAGATTAATTAATTAAATTAAATAAAAAGGAGGTGTGACGTATCATTTTATTGCAATGCCACCACATTTTAGCAATCTCCTTGACTGAAATAGGAGCCGCGGATCTAGACTACACACAGGACTCCTCAACCTCAGCACGACTGACATCTTGGACACGGTAATTCTTTGTTGTACAGGTTTGTCCTGTCCTGTGCAATACAGGATGTTTAGGAGCATCTCTGACCTCTGCCCAAAAGACACCAGAAGTACCTCCCTCGATAAGAATGATACAAAATGTTTCTAGACATTGTCAAATGGCCCAGGTTCTGCCCTGCCCCCCCCCCACAAGTGAAAAGCAGCAATTTGGCTCCAGCTGAGAATCACTGATTTAACAAGATGTCCAAAGAGATACATTTCAGTTGTTGTTGTTGTTTTCCACTATATCCCTGGATAACTAGACAAGGGAATACATGTACTTCCTTCAATAGGAGATGATGAGAATTTAATGAGATGATGATATTATGGGTGTATTCTTTCTTAAAAGATATTATTTTTTGTATTAACCTTCAACTGAGAGTGCTCGCTTCAGCAGCACATATAGTAACCTTCAACTGAGATATGTACAGACAGAACAATATGATGGCTGGGATTTGCATCAAAATAGTAAGGATAAATGGATAAATAGTAAGATAAATGGAACGCGACTGGCTTTGTGTTAATAAAATGCACACAAAAAATCTTATTATACTATTTACCTATATTCAAAAAACTCTGTAATCAAAGTTAAAAAAAAAAAAAAAAAAAAAAAGAACTCTGCACAGATCTCAGGAGATAAACAATCTGCTGCTGACTGCACCAAAGTAAGAAAACAACACGTGGCTGACTGCCTGTAAAGAAACGCTGGGAGACAGGGTCCTGGGTGAGTCAAAGCACTGAAAAGCACTCACATACACCAGGGAATAAAAGAAGCCTGAACCACACCGAGGATACAATGCATTCTAGGAAAAGCCCTGAAAAGACACTAAACTTTCACCTACATCTGATTTTCAGGCTCAGCACATGCAGGCAGTGAAGGCAAAGACAGAGTTGTCAATAAACAGCCTGGCCAAGCTTTGAAGGAATGCCCCAACACAGAATCTATCTACAAAGACTGGGGGGGGGGGGGGGGGGGGGGGGGGGTATTCCTCTTTTTTTCTTTGACTCCATGTGCTCAAGGAAATCTCTGTCAACACATTTCCTGGCCACTAAAACAAAGGCTTCACAGACAATACACAACATAGAATAAAGTCTGTATAAAAATAGTCTAGAAACTCACTAAACAAACAACTAAAACCCAGAGCAAGCAACAAAAACCTGAAGAATGGGAAGAATCTGATTTTCAGAGTTAGCACATCATAATATCCAAAATGTCAGTTGTCAATAAAACATTACAAAGCATACAAAGAAACAAGAAAAGTATGGACCACTCACAGGAGAAATTAACAAAAACTCTCCTTAAAGAAGCACAAACATTACACTTACTAGAAAAAGACTAAGTCACCTGTCTTAAACATGCTCAAAGAGCTAAAGGAAACCATGGTCAAAGAGCTGAAGAAAACCAGGAGAAAGATCTCAACAGATGCTGACAATAAATTAAGAAATACAAATGATAAAAAGAAACCAAAAAGAAGTTCTAGAACTGAAAAGTATAACAAATAAAAAATTCAGCAGAGGGCTGTGACAGCAGATTGAACAGGCTTTGAGAAGAAAGAATCAGTAAATTTGAAGATATGTCAATTATCCAATCTGAGGAACTGGAAAAAAAAAAGTATGAAGAAAAGTGCACGCAGCCTTACAAGACCTGTGGGACAACCATCAAGAATACCAACATACAAGGCGCCTGGGTGGCTTAGTCAGTTAGGCATCCAACTTCTGCTCAGGTCATGACCTCACTGTTTATGGGTTTGAGCCCCGCATTGGGCTCTGTGCTGACAGCTCAGAGCCTGGAGCCTCCTTTGGATTCTGTGTCTCCCTCTCTCTCTGCCCCTCCCCTGCTTATTCTCTGTCTCTGCCTCTCTCTCTCTCTCTCTCTAATAAATAATAAACATTAAAAAAAAAAAAAAAAAACAAGAATACCAACATATGTTTAATGGAAGTCCCAGAAGGAGAGGAAAGGGAAAAAGGGGCAGAAAGAATATGTGAAAAAATAATGTAACAACTTCCCAAATTAAAGACATGAATTTACACATCCAACAAGCTCAATGAACTCAAGCAGAATACATTCAAAAAATCCACACCAAGACACAGCAGTTCATCAAACTGCTGAAAAACAAAGGATTCAAGGATCTTGAAGGAAGCAAGAGAAGACATTCATCACACATAAGGGATTCTCAGTAAGATTAACAGTCAATTTCTCAGCAGAAACAATCAAGGTCAGGACGCGGTGGGATGACATATTTAAAATGCTAAAAGGAAAAAAAATGTTAGCCAGGAATTCTCTATCTGGCAAAGCTATTCTTCAAAACCGAAGGAAATATTAAGACCTGTACTACAAGAAATGCTAAAGGCAGTCCCTGAAGCAGAAATGACAGGACACTAGACAGACATGCACCAAACAAAGAAATACAGAACAACATAAAGGTTATTACATAGGCAAATACAGAAGTCTGTATTACCGCACTTTTGGATTCTAATTCCTCTTTTTTTCCTATACAATTTAAAAGACAGATGTATATAACAATAATCACAAATGTATGTTAATGAGCACACAATGCATAAAGTTGTAATTTGTGACAACAACATAAAAGAACGGGAATGAAGCTCTGTATGAACAAAGTTTTTGAATACAGTTGAACCAAGGGTGGTCATAGTTCAAAATAAAGTCAATCCTCACTATTTGCTGATTCCATATTTGCAAAATCACCTACTTGCTAAACTTTATCTGTAACCCTAAAATCGATATTTGAGGCATATTTGTGGTCATTCGTGGCCACTCAGAGAGCAGCAAAAAATTTGAGTCGCATAGTACACACACTCCCAACTGAGGTCAAACAAGGCAATGTTCTCTTTGCCTTCTTGTTTAAGCTCTTGTACCGCAAACAGTGTTCTTTTGGCAGTCAACTTAATGCCCCATTTTCTGCACTTTGTGCTGTTTGTTAGTGATGCTACTATTTAAAATAGTCTCCAAGCACACTGCTAAAGTGCCGTGTAGTGTTCTTAGGTGTGATGTGCCTTGCAGGGAAAATACGTGTGTTAGGTAAGCTTCATTGAGGCGTGAATTACAGTGCTGTTGGCCGTAAGTTCAAGGTTAATGAATCAACAGTATATATAAAATAAGGCATCTTTAAACAGAAACACACATAAAACAAAGTTATGTGCTGATAAGATGGCAAATATGTTGTGCCAAGAGGAGTGCAAGAACCTAATCCTTTATTTCTCCTAAAAGTCACAGTTTAGTATTTGCTAATGCAGGATTCGTGCCAACTTTATAGAACTACCACAAATAAAGAAAATTAAATGTAGAGTGTTATAAGTTTAAGAGGTTAGTTTTAATCCCGAGGGGAATAACCAAGAAAATAACTAAAAAATGTACAGAAAGGGAAACATTATACACAACAAATTGTGTTATGTCAAATTGTACACAACAAAAAATCAAACACAAAAGAAGGCAGTAATAAAGTGTGCAGCCAAAAAGATTAAAAACTTATAAAAACAAAGAGCAAAAGTGAATGGATCACATTCTCCAATTAAAAGCCAGAGATTGGGGCGCCTGGGTGGCTCAGCTGGGTAAGCATCTGACTTCAGCTCAGATCATGATCTCGCAGTTCGTGAGTTTGAGCCCCCCATCATGCTCTATGCCAACAGCTCAGAGCCTGGAGCCTGCTCTGGATTCTGTGTCTCCCTCTCTCTCTCTCTCTGCCCCTCTCCCGCTCACACTCTGTCGTCTCTCTCTTAAAAATAAATAAACATTTAAAAAAAAAAAAAAAAGCCAGAGATTGGCAAAATGGATTTAAAAAAAAAAATCTAGGGGCGCCTGGGTGGTTCAGTCAGTTAAGCGTCTGACTCTTGGTTTCAGCTCAGGTCATGATCTATCAATTCGTGAGTTAGAGCCCTGCTTAGGGCTCTGCACTGATAGTGTGGAGCCTGATTGGGATTCATTCTCTCTCTCTCTCTCTCTCTCTCTCTCTCTCTCTCTCTCTCTCTCTGCCTTCCCTCACCAACCCTCTCACAATAAATAAATAAACTTTAAAAAAAAATCTAACAATATGCTGCCTACAAGAGATTCACTTTAGATCCAAAGACACAAATAGAAGTGAAAGGAGGAAAAAACATTTAATACAAATAGTAACCAAAAGAGAGCTGAGGCAGCTATACTAATATAACACAAAGTGGACTTTAAGTCAAAAACTGCTACAAAAGACAAAGAAGAACATTATATATTGATAAACGGGTTAATCCATCAAGAACATGTTAACAATTGTAACAAAATACATACTTAATAAAAGAACACCAAAATATATGAAGCAGAAATTTATAAGCTAAGGAGAAAATACAGCTCTAAATTAATAATTCTAAAATTCAAATCCACATTTTAAATAACGGACAGAACTAGGCAGAAGATCAATAAAGAAATAGTACATTTGAACAATATGATAAACCAAAAATACCTATGACATAAACAAAACAATATACCCCAAAACATCAGAATACACATTTTTTTCAAGTGTACATAGCACATTTTCTAAGTTGTACCATATGTTAGGCCAAAAAAATAGTGTCAATGAACTTTAAAAGACTGAAATCATAAGAAATATTTGCTTCAACCACAATGGCATAAAATCAGAAATGAAGAACAGAAAGGAAACTGAAATATTAATGTGTGGAAATTAAACATAACACTTTTAAACAACCAATGGATCAAAGAAGAAAACATAGGGATATTACAAAATACTTAAGAGATGAATGGAATGTAGCTAAAACAGTGCTCAGAGGGAAATGTATAGCTATAAACACCTACGTAAAAAAAAAAAAAAAAAAAAAAAAAAAATCAATTACCTAACTATATACCATAAAATACTAGAAAAAAGAAAAGCAAATGAAGTTCAAGGCAGCAAAAGGAAGGATATCATAAAGATCAGAATAGAAACAAAAACATTAGAGAAAAATCAGTGAGCCCAAAAACTGGTTCTTGCAAAGATCAACAACACTGACAAACCTTTACCTAGATTGAAAAAAAAAAGACTCAAATTAGTAAATTCGGAAATGAAAATTAACACCTCACTACCAACCTTACAGAAACAAAGAGGATTATGAAAAGACTATAAACAACTATATGCCAACAAATTAGATAAACTAGACAAAATGAACAAATTCTTAGAAATATACAAGTTCCCAAAACTGACTCATGTAGAAATGGAAAATTTAAACCAACTTATGACAAGTAAAGTAAGTGAATCAGTAAGTAAAACCTCCCTGCAAAGAAAAGCCCCAAAACAGGTTTTACTGGTGAATTCCTCTAAGGATTCAAAGAATCAACACCAATTCTTCCCAAACTTTTCCAAAAAATAAAAGAGGAGGGAACACTTCCTAACTCATTCTATGAGATTAGCATTATCCTGATAACAAAGCCAGAAAAAGCCATCCTAAAATAAATTTATTTCTCCCAAAGTGTCAGTTTGCAATTCTAAAAGTCCTTCACATGCATATAACTATAATTGACATTATGTTGTAGTTGAAAACAGCCAGGCCAGGTTCTTACTGCCCAAGAAAAAAGTTACAAAATAAGGGTATGCCAGAATGAGCTCTGTGATGCTGACAGGAGTTGAAGGTATCAGTACAGATTCATGGTTCCGTATTTTAATATACACAGACAGATATACACACATACATGTATTTTCTACTTCTATCTGCTGAGAAGGCCTGGAAGCACTAACACCTCAATAACAGTGAACATAGCAAGCATCCAAATTTTAGACTTTAAATATCATTCTTCAATAAGGGAAACTAAGGCTCCTTAGAGAAGTGGTTGATTCCAAGGCTGGTCAGGGAAAACACAAATTGAGCCTGAAACTTCTTCTGGAGTCATATAACACACAGTGTTTTAAATGAAAGAAAAGCCACAGAAGTCAACCCAACAGAACTCTTAATGGCCAAAGCTAGAAAAATATGAGTAGTAAATAATAATAGTATTGGATTATAACCAAAGGAATAAGTATCCTTGAGTCCAAACTAATATAATATAAATTTTAAAATGGGGGAGAAATAATGCTTCCTCACAGAAGAATTCCATTATATGTTAAAAAAAAAAAAAAAAAGGAAATAAAAAATAAACATTAGAACACCAAAGCAACAATTTGATGCAGGCAAAAATCCACAAACGAATGAAATATTTAGTGGGCAAATGCTTAAAGAGAAAGAGCATATTTGCATAGGCTCAAAGTATCTTATCAAAATATTTATTACTTACAAAGAAGAAATCAATTTTAAGGTGGAACATTACACTTGAAAGCCTGGCAAACACTACCTTAATTAAATGATAAAGGTTAACAACACCAGTATTAGGACATATTGATATCATATAGCCCTTAATAAGACCTGCTGGAAAGGTCACATTCCTTCTATGGTAGTCTTCCCCAAATCCATAATTTCACTTTAACCATGAGAAAACATTAGACAAAATATCTGACCAAAACTCTTCAAAGGTGTCGAAATCATGAAGAACAAGGAAAGAACTACGGCAGACTAGAGAAAACTAAAGAGACATAACAACTCAATGTGATGTGGGATCCCAAACTGAATCCTGAAAGACCATTAGTGGGAAAGCTGAAGAAACTCAAATAGTTTCCAGTTTCATTAATAGCATTGCATCAATATTAATTTCTTGGTTTTGATCATTGTTCCAGAGTTAAGTAAGGTCTTTCTTAACATTAGGGAACATTAGGCGAAAGATATACAGAAACCCCACGATCTTTGTAACTCTTTTGCAAATCTGTAATTAATTTTTTTAATGTTTATTTTTCAGAGAGCATGAGTGGAGAGGGGCAGAGAGAGACAGAGCACAGAGTCAGAAGCAGATTCCAGGCTCTGAGCTCAGCACAGAGCCCGACTCAGGGCTTCAACCCACGAACCGCAAGATCATGACCTGAACTGAATTTGGATGCTTAACCAACTGAGCCACCCAGGCACATCACACCGAGAATTATTTTTTAAAAAATTGTAATGTTTATTCATTTTTGAGGGAGAGAGAGACAGAGCACGAGTGGGTTAGGGGTAGAGAGAAAGGGAGACACAGAATCCAAAGCAGGCTCTAGGCTCTGAGCTATGAGCACAGAGTCTGATGTGGGGCTCAAACTCATGAATCTGAGCCGAAGTTGGATGCTTAACTAGCTAAAGCCACCCAAGTACCCCTAGAATTATTTTAAAACAAAAAGTTTATGCCTATAAGATTTTAATGATAGAACAAGAGTCATATATTAAAGACTAAAAAAGGATGTAAAACAAATTAGAGAATGGTTTCAACCACATTTTTAAAAAAGTGAGAAGACCCAGGAAAAAAAGAATGAAAGCAAATACTGGAAAGTGTTAACTATGATTTGTCTGGATTCTGGAATTGTAGATAGTTGTTTCTCTTTATACTTTTTGGTATTTTCCAAAAGTTTCTACAATAAACATGGATTACTTTTATGACCAATGATATAAAACCTTTTCTCAAGAGAAGAATTATAGGTCTTGTACCAATATGATAGATAAATCAAGAAATGGCATAGACTGGAAAGTATTAAATCTAAATCATTCTGGTTGCTAAAGAATGAAATATTGAGACTCCAGAATTAAGTATACAAATGGATATAGTGAGTTACAGGAAGATGAACTTTTCAGCCTAAGCCACTGGATAACTAATGGTGCCATTACCAAAATAGTATGAAGAGGTTAACAGTATAATAGATTCCACTGTGGACAAATGGGACTTAAAGTACTTGTGGATCATCTGAGACAATATATCCAACAGGCAACTGCAAACCAAGGATGAAAACTCAGAAAGGAGACGGGCTAGAGATAAAGAATAGAAAGGTGTCAAACTCCAGGTATTTAATGAAGCCACAGAGATGGTTTACTACCCCTCCCATTATAACATAGAGCAACAAAAGAAAGCCAAGGGTAGAATCAGAAAGATTCATCAGGTCAACAATAAGCCAAAGAGCTAAAAGGGGAAATTAAAAAGTAACTGTCAAAGGGCTGGGAGAAAACACTAGAAAAGACAGGTGTGTCTGAATCCAATAGAAGTAGAGAGCCTTGTTTTCTAGCAAGTTTTCCTGGAGTTCAATTTAGAGGAGAATTAAGTCACCTCTATTCGATTTGATAGTAAAGAAGTCACTAGCTATCGTAACAAAACGAACTGCAATGAAGACATCAGCCAGCAGAGAATTGAGGTGGTGAAAAGCAAACAGGTGTTAGCGAAAGAGAAAAATGGATTAGTAGCAAGCACAAAAGATTTCTGCAATTTAGACATTTTCTTTCACTTAAAATTTCCAACTTTAAAAGATTGAATTCTACATATGAGGGACTGTAGTTGGCTTAAAGACATTTGAATTCAACACCTTGAATTTCCAGCAAGATAAATAAAAGAGCTTCCTATAACAAAACACCTAACATGATACCTTAGCATTAAAGTAGTCTTAAAAAGAAAAAGACAATAAAATGTAGAAAAGCAAGGTAAACACAAATCACAAAACAAGAGAATTAAAGTAAATATTCGTTAATTTATTAATTTATCAATATTTATCAATACCAACAATCACAATAAGACCAACTAAACTCCAAACAGACTTCTAAAACTCCAGCAATTCCAGGGGCGCCTGAGTGGTTCAGTTAGGCATCGGATTTCAGCTCAGGTCACAGTCTCATGGCTCGTGGGTTCGAGCTCCATGTCGGGCTCTGTGCTGACAGCTCAGAGCCTGGAACTTACTTTGGATTCTGTGTCTCCCTCTCTCTCTGCCCCTCCCCTGCTCGTGCTGTCTCTCTCTCTTAAAAATAAATAAACATTAAAAACTTTAAAAAAAAATCCATCAATTCCATATACAAGTGAAAATATTGGTCTATAGGGGCACCTGGGTGGCTCAGTGGGTTAAGCATTCGACTTCAGCTCAGGTCATGATCTTGTGCTGACAGCTCAGGGCCTAGAGTCTGCTTCTGTGTTTCCGTCTCTCTCTGCCCCTCCTCTGATCGCACATGCGTGCACACTCGCTCTCTCTCTCAAAAAATAAATAAATATTGTAAAGAAAATATTGGTCTATAAAAGACTTATACACTAATGTTCACAGCAGCTTTATAATTGAGTCAAAACCTGGAAACAAATCAAATATTCAACTACAGATGAATGGAGAAACAAACTGTGGTATAACCATACAACAGACTGTGTGCTTCAGCAATAAAAGGAAAACAATTACTGATGTATGTAACAACATGAATGAATCCCAAAAACATGTGTGACAAAAGAAACCAGACACAAAATATTGTTAAAATGTCAATACTACCCAATGCAATCTACACATTCAATGCAATCCCAATCAAAATTGCACCAGCATTCTTCTCGAAGCTAGAACAAGCAATCCTAAATTTGTATAGAACCACAAAAGACCCCGAATTAGCCAAAGTAATAGTGAAGAAGAAGACCAAAGCGGGAGGCATCACAATCCCAGACTTTAGCCTCTACTACAAAGCTGTAATCATCAAGACAGCATGGCATTGGCACAAAAACAGACACATAGACCAATGGAGTAGAATAGAGACTCCAGAATTGGACCCACAAAAGTATGGCCAACTAATCTTTGACAAAGCAGGAAAGAATATCCAATGGAAAAAAGACAGTCTCTTTAACAAATGGTGCTGGGAGAACTGGACAGCAACATGCAGCAGAATGAAACTAGACCACTTACTTACACCATTCACAAAAATAAACTCAAAATGGATAAAGGAATTGAATGCGAGACAGGAAACCATCAAAACACTGGAGGAGAAAGCAGGGAAAAACCTCTCTGACCTCAGCCGCAGCAATTTCTTACTCGACACATCTCCAAAGGCAAGGGAATTAAAAGCAAAAATGAACTGTCGGGACCTCATCAAGATAAAAAGCTTCTGCACTGAAAAGGAACAATCAACAAAGCTAAAAGGCAACCGACGGAATGGGAAAAGATATTTGCAAATGACATATCAGACAAAGGGCTAGTATCCAAAATCTATAAAGAACTCACCAAACTCCACACCCAGAAAACAAATAATCCAGTGAAGATATGGGCAGAAGACATGAATAGACACTTCTCTAAAGAAGACATCCGGATGGCCAACAAGCACATGAAAAGATGCTCAACGTCCCTACTCATCAGGGAAATACAAATCAAAACCACACTCAGATATCACCTCACGCCAGTCAGAGTAGCCAAAATGAACAAATCAGGAGACTATAGATGCTGGCAAGGATGTGGAGAAACGGGAACCCTCCTGCATTCCTGGTGGGAATGCAAACTGGTGCAGCCACTCTGGAAAACAGTGTGGAGGTTCCTCAAAAATTAAAAATAGATCTACCCTATGATCCAGCAATAGCACTGCTAGGAATTTACCCAAGGGATACAGGAGTGCTGATGCATAGGGGCACTTGTACCCCAAGGTTTATAGCAGCACTTTCAATAATAGCCAAATTATGGAAAGAGCCTAAATGTCCATCAACTGATGAATGGATAAAGAAATTGTGGTTTATGTACACAATGGAATACTACGTGGCAATGAGAAAAAATGAAATATGGCCTTTTGTAGCAACGTGGATGGAACTGGAGAGTGTGATGCTAACTGAAATAAGTCATACAGAGAAAGAGAGATACCATATGTTTCACTCTTATGTGGATATCCTGAGAAACTTAACAGAAGACCACGGGGGAGGGGAAGGGAAAAGAAAAAGTTAGAGAGGGAGACAGCCAAACCATAAGAGACTCTTAAAAACTGAGAATAAACTGAGGGTTGGTGGGGGGTTAGAGGGAGGGGAGGGTGGGTGATGAGCATTGAGGAGGGCATCTGTTAGGATGAGCACTGGGTGTTGTATAGAAACCAATTTGACAATAAATTTCACATTAAAAAAATAAATAAAGTAAATGAATGTGTAAAAAAAAAAAGAAAGAAAGAAACCAGACACAAAAATGCATACTGAATGATTCCATTTTTAAGCAACTCTATAGAAAAAAGCAAACTAACACATATTGTCAGAAAGAAAATCAATTTGCCTGGTGCTAGGATAAGACGAGAGAAATTAACTGAGAGGCAGAGCACAAGGGAACCTCCAGGACTAACGTAAATGTCCTTCATCTTTTTTTTAATATGTATTTTTAGATGTTTATCTATTTATTTTTGAGAGACAGAGAGCATGTGTGCCTGCAAATGGGAGAGGGGCAGAGAGACAGGGGGACAGAGAATCCGGAGCAGGCTCCACGCTGCCAGCACAGAGCCCAACATGGGGCTTGAACTCACGAATCATGAGATCACGACCTGGGCCAAAGCCAAAAGTCCGACACTTAACTAACTGAGCCACCCAGGCGCCCAGAAAATATCCTTCATCTTGATTGTGGTCACAGTCACACAGATGTACACATATACCAAAACTCACTGAACTATATCTTTTAAACAAATGCATTTCAGGGAGACTGGGTGGTTTAGTCGGTTAAGTGACCAACTTCGGCTCAGGTCTTGATCTCACAGTTCATGGGTCCCAGTCCCGCATCGGGCTCTGTGCTGATGGCTCAGAGCCTGGAGCCTCCTTCAGATTCTGTCTCTCCCTCTCTCTCTCTGTCCCTCCCCAATTTGCACACACTCTCTCTCTCTCTCTCTCTCTCAAAAATAAATAAAACATTTTTTAAAAATTTTAAACAAATGCATTTCACTGTACGTAAACAAAGCTTCAATAAAGTGGATTTTTAAAAATTTATCCAGCCAAACACTTGTTTACAAGTAGCCCACCTAAAATATAAGCATGCACAATGATTGAAGTTACATGAAGGAACAAAAAAGAAAGACTGGGCAAGAATTAGTAATCAAAAGAAATTTAGTATAGTTATATTAATATCACAAAGCATAGACTTTAAAGCAAAAAGGCATTATTATGGATAAAGAGGATGACTAAATAATGATAAGACAAATAATCAGTTATATAAAATAAATTTCATTGCTGTTTTATTACCCAACAATTAAAAATACCCTCTTTTGGGGTGCCTGGGTGGCTCAGTCAGTTGAGCATCCAACTCTTGATTTCACCTCAGGTCATGATCTCACCATTCATGAGTTTCAGCGCCCCTGTCAGGCTCTACAACTGCTTGGGATTCTCTCTCTGCCCCTCCCCCACTCACACTCGCTCACTCTGTCTCAAAATCAATGAATAAACTTAAGAAAAAAGCACCCTGTTTTCACTAGTATATGATAAATTTATAAACACTAACCATTTCTACTAGACATATAGTACTTCTCAGTAAATTTTAAATAACTTGTATTAAAAATCACATACTATAATTTGGTTGAGTTTCTTTTTAAGTTTATTTTGAGAGACAGAGAAAAAGCATGTGTGTGCATGCACACATGTCAGTAGGGAGAGGGGCAGTGAGGCAAAGAGAATCCCAAGCAGGCTCCATGCTGTCAGCACAGAGCCCAATGCAGGGCTTGAACTCACAAACCTTGAGATCATGACCTAAGCCAAAATCAAGAGTCAGATGTTCAACAAAATGAGCCACCCGGGCGCCTCCAGTTTGGTTGAAATTTAAAAACAAAAATATTATCTCCCAAATCTAACTTATGTGTAATTTTTCTAAATATGTCTTTGGAGGCCATAATATAAATTAGAAAATATTTACAACTGAATAATAAAATTAAGTAATCAAGTCACAGGATACAAAATTAATACCCAGAAATTGGTTGTTTCTACATACTAGTAACACAGTAGCAGAAAGAGAGATTAAGAAAACAATCCCATTTACAATGGTACCAAAAAGAATAAAATACGCAGGAATAAACTTAACCAAGGAGGTGAAAGACCTGTACTCTGAAAACCATAAAACACTTATGAAAGAAATTGAAGATGACACAAACAAATGGAAAGGCATCCCATGCTCATGGATTAGAAGCACTAATATTGTCAGAATGTCCATACTATCCAAAGCTATCTATAGATTCAATATAATACCAACAGCATTTTTCACAGAACTAGAACAAATAATTATAAAATTTATATGGAACTATAAAATTTATATGGAATCTATATGGAACCACAAAAGACCCAAATACCCAAAATAATCTTGAGAGAAAAGAAAAAAGCTAGAGGTATCACAATTCCAGATTTCAAGATGTACTACAAAGCTGCAGTAATCAAAACAGTACAGACACGAAAATAGACACATAGCTCAATGGAACATGATAGAGAGTCCAGAAACAAACCCAGGCTTCAATGGTCAGTTAATCTATGACAAAGGAGGAAAGAACATACAACGAGAAAAGGACAGTGTCCTCAATAAATGGTGCTGGGAAAACTGGACAGCCACACGCAAAAGAATGAATCTGGATCACTTTCTATTTTTTTTTTAATTTTTTTAACATTTTATTTCTTTTTGAGACAGGGAGAGACAGAGCATGAACAGGGGAGGGTCAGAGAGAGGGAGACACAGAATCTGAAACAGGCTCCAGGCTCTGAGCTGGCAGCACAGAGCCCGACGCGGGGCTTGAACTCACAGACCGTGAGATCATGATCTGAGCTGAAGTCGGCCGCTTAACCGACTGAGCCACCCAGGTGCCCTGGATCACTTTCTAACACCATAAACAAAAAGAAACTCAAAATGAATTAAAAACCTAAATGTGAGACCTGAAACCATAAAAAATTCCTAGAAGACAGCATAGGCAGTAATTTCTTTGACATCAGCCATAGCAACATTTTTCTAGATATGTCTCCTCAAGTGAGGTTAACAAAAGCAAAATTAAACTACTGGGACTACAGCAAAAAAAAAAAAAAGAAAAGAAAAAAAAAAAAAAAAGCTTCTGCACAGCAAAGGAAACAATCAACAAAACTAAAAGGCAACTACTAAATGGGAGAAGATGTTTGTAAATATCTTCTGATAAGGGGTTAGTATCCAAAACATATAAAGAACGTGTACAACTCAACACCAAAAAGCAAATAATCTGATTTAAAATGGGCACAGGGCCTGAATAGGCAGTTTTTAAAAGAAGACATCCAGATGGCCAACAGACACATAAAAAAATGCTCAACATCACCAATCATCAAGGAAATGCAAATCAACATCACAATGAGATATCACCTCCTACCTGTCAGACTAGCTAGAGTAAAAAAGACAGGAAATAAGAAGCATTTGTGAGGGTGTGGAGAAAAAGGAACTCTGGTGCACAGTTGTTGGGAATGTAAATTGCTACAGCCACTGGGGAAAACAGTGTGGAGATTCTTTAAAAAATTATCAATAAAATTACCATATGATTCAGTAATTCCACTACTGAGTATTTGCCCAAAGGAAATGAGAAGATACATTCACCCCAGTTTATTGCAGCATTATTTACATCAGCCACAATATGGAAGCAGCCCAAGTGTCCATCAACAGACGCTTGGATAAAGAAGATGTGGTGTATACGTACAGTGGAATATTACTCAACCACCCAAAAGAATGCGGTGCTGCTATGTGCTACAACTTGGACGGACCTCCAGGGTATTATGCTACGTGAAATAAGGCAGACAGAGACAGACAAAGGCCATATATGATTTCATTTATCTGTAGCATCTAAAAACAAAACAAATGAATAAACAAAGATACAAACAAAAAGAATCAGAGCTATAAATATAGAGAATGAACTGACTCAGGTTGTCAGAGAGGAGAGGAATAAGGGATGGGCAAAACGGGTGAAGGAGAGTGATAGATACCGGCTTCCACTTACGGAATGAATAAATCTCAAAAATAAAAGGTGCAGACAAGGAAATAACATTCAAGGGCATTGTAACAATGCCATATGGTGACAGACGAGAGTTATGCTTGTAAGCACAGCATAAGGTATAAACTTGCTGAATCACTGTATCGCACACCTGAATCTACCGTGTGTGTCAACTATATTCAAATTAAAAAAATAATTGAAAAATAATTAACTAATCAAAATCTATGGAACATAGCTGAAGAAGTACTTAGATGAATATTCCTGATTAAGGATTTATAGAAGACTGAATATTAATGAGCTAACAGTCTAATTTAAGTTAGAAAAAGAACAGGGGAGTAAAACAAAAAAAAATTGACTATTGAACAAGATAACAAAGCTATGATGCAGAGGATTCACAAAGCTAAAATCTATGTCTTCACAAAGACAAAAACTTGGCAAAACCCTGACAAAACTGGTTGAGGAAAAACAAATGCGTAAATATATAATATTAGAAAAGGAAATGGGGATTACTTCTAAAACCAGCAGAGCTTTAGGTAAATTTGAATGAAAGGCTGAACAGAAACTGATTATTACAGATGGTTACGGATTCGGTCACCACAGCCATTCATTTTTACTTACCGCCAGCAGAAGACACATTTATTTGCACATGCCAAGCTTGGGGTAGTTTCCATGCAACGATGGCTTTCGATACCATAGAATGTATGTTTGTAGCAACCTCCTCTCCCTCGGAGCATCGACTGCAAAAGTAAAAAACAAATGATAATTTGAATAAAACCCTCAAGGCAAAGAAAACACCAAGGCATCATTTTTAAGAAAAAAAGGTGCATTTCATAACCATAAATGCCCCTACGGTATCCGCATGATGCAGAAAATTAACATTATAGTGTTTTGATGGTGCTTTAAATTTTCTAAAACCCAATGAAATAAACCTATGATCCATTAACTCTGAAAGCCCTATAGAGAAGATGGCACTGATGCTTTCATTTTCAAATCCATTCAACCGCCTCAGATAGTATTAGTACAATAATATGTAATACCAAGGGATAGATAAGACAGGCTCCTAGAGGGGAGTAGCACTCCTAAGAAAGAGTATCTCTGCTTTGAGAAAGGGAGAGTGAGTAAGAGGATGCGTCCTAGAGCATATTCTATGTCAACTGAATGGTGGAACTTGAACATACTGAAACTGCTGAGGGGACAAGTGGCATGTGTGTTAAGAGACAGATTTTCCCCCAAAAAGGACACAATTTAATATGTGAGTGGTAAAACTGCGGTGAGTCTAGTAAGAATAAATAATTTGAAGAAATACTGTAAGATAAACTTAGAGTTGGAATCACAAGATATTATCAAGCTTTTTCAGATGTCATCAGAAAAATCCATCTAGAAACTCTGCAAGATAGGCCTGATTTTGGTAAAAGTGAAACCTGGGAGGAGGCTACGCAAAAAAGATCATGGTGAGTTGGCTCATATTATTGGAGGAAAGGGGAAGAGTGCTAAGGAGGTACAATCAAAGGTATTCTCCGTTAGAGAGGCAAAACAAAGTCATCCAGGCAAAATGAAGTCATCCAAGATAATGGAGATGTTGCCTCATCTCAACTGTGACCGAAATATGATGGAATTAACAACAGGAAAAATGAGGAGACACAAGGAGCCCGTATGTGTGCGTGTGCATGTGTGTATGTGTGTGTATACGCTATACATCAGCGTGCTCTAACGTTATAATGCTATCCACAATGAAAGAAAGTTATTAAAAAAATCCACCAGCTTGATTATTATGTTGGTTAATCACAAAGTCTTTTATTTTATTTTTTCCTGATAGAAAAGCGTACTCCAGTCCATCACGTTTGGTACTTGGATTAGGAAAACTAAGGAGCGAAGGAAAAATATTGTTCAAGATAACTACGAATTCTCTTCCAAGTTGCCAATAAAATATCCAGAAGGCAAACAAAACATTCAGATCTTGCAAACAGCACTGAAAACTAAAAATAAAAGCCCACTAAATGCCAAAATCACAGCATAATTACCACTAAATATCAGGCCAATGGGAAAACAAGGTTGAAGACCTGCACATTTCATTATTTACTGAAAGGTTAATATACCTGAAGCATGCCGTGTGTTGAATGTACAATAATGAACAAGACAGAGCCCCAACCATGATCTAGTTTGAGGAGGAAATGGCAAGTAAACAGGCAAAACGTGCAATACTATTATGCTAGGGTGGTTGAATCAATCAAGATTCTTTTGCAAGCAACAGAAACGGACTCTGGCTAAAGAAAAGGGATTTGTTCAAAGGACCCCACAGATCACAGAATCTTTAGAAAGGCGGGAACGAAGGACGGCTGGCCACAGGACCACCCCTTAATCCCTCAGAAGCCATCTACTGTAGACGCCACCGCTCTGTGGCTACCATCACCACGACCACCCCTGAAATGGAGATGCCTCTGCCACGAGCTCAAGAATGAACCCTCCGTGTCCCAGCCCTTCTGTCTCTCACTCCACACTCAAAGTCTTGGGCAAAGAGAATGACCGGCCTTGATGATACTGTTATACCCCCGCTGCCAGCACATGGTACCAGCAAACAGTATGTCTCCTCCTTAACTTCTGAAGCAGGCAATGGGCCCCTGCCCTAAACAAAGCTAATTCAAAAGGGAATTCCCCAAACATGAAAAGACCCAGATGCCGGGCAGGGCAAGCAGAGAAAAGACAAATGTCCAGTAAGGTATTACGAGAGCCTGAGAGACGGATGACTGACCCAGCCAGCCTCACCGGACAAGTGACAACTTCCCAGAGGTGTGATGTCCAAACAGCACTGAAGTACTGATGAAAGAATAAAAGGATAAGAGAGACAGAGTCATGTGAGAAGAGGGATGACACGTTTCTCTTTTAAAAACGCTTTTTTTCTGGGGCACCTGGGTGGCTCAGTTAGTTGAGCATCCGACTCGGGGTTTGGGCTCAGGTCATGATCTCCCAACTGAGTTCAAGCCCCGCATTGATTCTCTCTCTCCCTCTCTCTCTCTCTGCCCTCCACCACTCACGCTGTCTCTCTGAAAATAAATAAACTTAAAATTTTAACACTGTTTTTTTTTTCTAAAAGTTGTATAGTTTTACTTTATTTACTGTAGTTCATGACCCACGTTCAGTTAATTTTTATGTAAGATGTGAAGTTTAAAAGCAACGTGTGTATGTGTGCAGGTACTTCGGGTGTGTGCATTTTGGTGGTGGTTTTCTGCCTGTGGATGTCTAATTATCCCAACATTTGTTGAAAAGGTTATCCTTCCTCCAAGGAATTGCTTTTGCACCTTTGTAAAAAGTCGTTTAGGCATGTTTGTGGGTTTCTTTCTGGGATCTCTAACCTGTTCTGTCGATCTGCGGGTCTGATACGATAAGCTATAATATCAGGATGTAGGATTCCTCCCATTTTCTTCTTCTTCCTCAACACTGTTTAGGCTCTTCTATTTCTACAAAAACCTTACTGGGATTTTAATAGGAATTACATTAAACCTATAGATCAATTTGGGGAAAACTGACATTTTGCTGTACTGAGTCCTCTAATGAAACAACATTTATTTAGATTTACATTTAGATTTTTATTTACATTTACACTTAGATTTTCATTGATTTCTGATTTGATATCTTGCCTCATTTCTAATGTAAGCATTTACTGCTGTAAATTTCCCTATGAGCACTGCTTGAGCTACAACCCACGTAGTTTGTTTTGTTTTTATTACCATTTAGCTGTATGTTTTGGGTTTTTTTTCCTTTTCTTTTGAGACTTCTTTGACCCAGGGCTTATTTAGAAATGTATTGCTTAAACTCAAAAAACAACAGAGGTTAGAGAGGATGCAGAGAAAGGGGAACACTTTTACACTGTTGGTGGGAATGCAAACTGGCACAGCCACTCTGGAAAACAGTATGAAGGTTCCCCAAAATATTAATAGGCAATCTCTATCAAAATAACACCAGCGTTCTTCACAGAGCTAGAACAAACAATCCTCAAATTTGTATGGAACCAGAAAAGACTCCAAATACCAAAAGGAATCCTGAAAAAGAAAACCAAAGCTGGACGCATCACAATCCCAGACTTCAAGCTGTATTACAAAGCTGTAATCAAGAGAGTATGGTACTGGCACAAAAACAGACACTCAGATCAATGGAACAGAATAGAGAACTCAGAAATGGACCCACAAACACATGGCCAACTAATCTTTGACAAAGCGGGAAAGAATATCTAATGGGATAAAGACAGTCTCCTCAGCAAATAGTGCTGGGAAAACTGGACAGCAAAGTGCAGAAAAATGAACCTGGACCACTTTCTTACACCATACACAAAAATAAACTCAAAATAAGATGGGAAGCCATCAAAATCCTCGAGGAGAAAGCAGGCAAAAACCACTTTGACCTCAGCCACAGCAACTTCTTACTCAACACGTCTCTGGAGGCAAGGGAAACAAAAGCAAAAATGAACTATTTGGGACCTCATCAAAATAAAAACCTTCTGCACACCAAAGGAAACAATCAGCAAAACTAAAAGGCAACCAACAGAATGGGAGAAGATATTTGCAAATGACATATCAGATAAAGGTTTAGTATCCAAAATCTATAGAGAACTTATAAAACTCAACACCCAAAAATCAAATAATCCAGTGAAGAAATGGGCAAAACACATGAATAGACACTTCTCCAAAGAAGACATCCAGATGGCCAACTGACACATGAAAAAACGCTCCACATCGCTCATCATCAGGGAAATACAAATCAAAACCACAGTGAGATGCAACCTCACACCTGTCAGCATGGCTAACATTAACAACTCAGGCAACAACAGATGTTGGCAAGGATGCGGAGAAAGAGGATCTCTCTTGCATTGCTGGTGGGAATGCAAGCTGGTGCAGGCACTCTAGAAAACAGTATGGAGGTTCCTTAAAAAATTAAAAATAGAACTACGACCCAGCAATTGCACTACTGGGTATCTATTGAAGGGATACAGGTGTGCTGTTTCGAAGGGGCACATGCACCCCAATGTTTATAGCAGCGCTATCGACAATAGCCAAAGTATGGAAAGAGCCCAAACATCCATCAACGAGTGAATGGATAAAGAAGATGTGGTATATTGGGGCGCCTGGGTGGCGCAGTCGGTTAAGCGTCCGACTTCAGCCAGGTCACGATCTCGCGGTCCGTGAGTTCGAGCCCCGCGTCAGGCTCTGGCCTAATGGCTCGGAGCCTGGAGCCTGTTTCCGATTCTGTGTCTCCCTCTCTCTCTGCCCCTCCCCCGTTCATGCTCTGTCTCTCTCTGTCCCAAAAATAAATAAAAAACGTTGAAAAAAAATTAAAAAAAAAAAAAGATGTGGTATAGATATACAATGGAGTATTACTCGGAAATCAAAAAGAATGAAATCTTGCCATTTGCAACTACTTGGATAGAACTAGAGGGTGTTAAAAAACTAGTCAGAGAAAGATAAATATCATATGACTTCACTCATATGAGGAATCTAAGATACTAAATAGATGAACATAAGGGAAAGGAAGCAAAAATAATATAAAAACAGGGTGGCAGACAAAACATATGAGACTCTTAAATATAGAGATCAAACAGAGGGTTGCTGGAGGGGTTGTCGGGGGGGATGGGCTAAATGGGTAAGCAGCATTAAGGAATCTACCCCTGGAATCATTGTTGCACTATATAGGCTAACTTGGATGTAAATTTAAAAAATAAATTAATTTTAAAAAATAATAGAACTACCTACAACCCAGCAATTGCATTACTAGGTATTTACCCAAAGGATACAAAAAAGCTGATTCGAAGGGGCACATGCATCCCAATGTTTATAGCAGCATTATCAACAACCAAATTATGGAAAGAGCCCAAATGTCCACCAACTGATGAATGGATAAAGAAGATGTGGTGTATATACACAATGTAATATTACAGAAATCTTGCCATTTAGAACAACATGGATGGAACTAGAGTGTATTATCCTAAACAAAGTAAGTCAGAGAAAGACAAATATTGTATGATTTCACTCATATGTCGAATTTAAGAAACAAAACAGATGAACACAGTGGAAGGGAGGAAAAATAAGATAAAAACAGAGAGGGAGACAAACCATAAGGGACTCTTAAATACAGAGAACTGAGAATTGCTGGAGAGGAGGTGGGTAGAGGGAATGGGTTAAATGGGTCATTGCTATTAAGGAGGACACTTGTTGGGATGAGCAGTGGGTATTATATGTAAATGATGAATCACTAAATTCTACTCCTGAAACCAATATTATTAGAAAGAAAGAAAGAAAGAAAGAAAGAAAGAAAGAAAGAAAGAAAGAAAGAAAGAAAGAAAGAAAGAAAGAAAGAAAAAGAAAAAAGAGAAGGAAGGAAGGAAGGAAGGAAGGAAGGAAGGAAGGAAGGAAGGAAGGAAGGAAGGGAGTTAGTTTAATTTCTATATAGTTAGAGATTTACCTTTCGATTCTATTAACTTCTAGCTTGCCCATTATGGTCAGGGAACAACTATATGATTTCAATTGTTGTAAACTCGCTGAGATATGGCCTAGAACATGGTCTGTCCCGGTCAATGTTCCAAAGGCACTTGAAAAAACATGTATTCTGCTGTTGCTGCATGGTATATTCTTTATCTGTCAATTAGATCCTATTAATCAACTATGTTGCTCAGATTTTCTAGAACCTTGTGATTTTTAGTCAAGTAGTTCCAGCAGAGGTTGAGAGGGGGTTTCAGAGCCCCCAACAAGAACTGTGAAGTTTTATTTTTATAAATTTCTCCATTCAACTAGGTCAGTTTTGAGCCTCCAATGTTTGGTATATACTCACTTAGTATGGATTATCATTTAATCATTATGAAATGTCATTCTCTGTCTCTAGAGAAAGTGTCTTTGCTCTGAGGTCAACTTAATCTGATATTTACACAGGCAAACCTGCTTTTTGGATTACTGTCAGCATGGTATATGGCTTTCTATCATTTTACTCAACCCACCCATGTCACTAAATTTGAAGGGAGCTTCTCACAGACATCATATCTTGGAGTCCTGTTTTTTTTTACAGGACTATTTTGCCAATAGCTATCACTTGATTGGTACACTTAGAATTGTATTTGAAGCAATTACTGATACACTAGCCCTTAAGTTTGCTATTTTATTATGCTTCCTGCTTGTTTCCTCTCATTCTCATACCTGTTACTCTTTCTTGATTTCCTGCAGGATACTTAAACGTGTTTTGGGATTACATCTTAATTTATCTTGTTTTTTGGTGTATCCTTTTGTAAATATTTGTAGTTGTTTGTAGCTCTTTGTATAGTGTTTGCAGTGGTTATTCTGAGTGTTACATACATATACGTGACACGTATATACTGTATGTGTGGTATATTTACACATATACATGACTTATTATAGTCTGCTGGTATTAACATTTTATACCTCAAGTGAAGTAAGGAAGGAAACATCACTTCCATTCAAGTCCCTTTAACTTTCCCTTTTTTATTTTTTTTAATTTTCTTAATGTTTATTTATTTTTGAGAGAGAGAGACAGAGTGCGAGCAGGGGTGGGTCAGAGAGAGAAGGAGACACAGAATCCGAAGCAGGCTCCGGGCTCTGAGCTGTCAGCAGAGCTGACATGAACTGAGAATCATGACTTGAGCTGAAGTCAGAGGCTTAACTGACTGAGCCACCCAGGCACCCCTAACTTTCCCTCTTTTAAATTAAATGTTTTTGCCCTGAGTATTACATGGTATCTTAATTTTTGTTTCAATCATCAAATACAATTTATAAGAATCATGAGAAAAATTATCATCTGCTGCATGGACCCATATTTCTGATCTTCCCATCATTCTTTCTGACTTCCTGCTGCTCTAATAATCTTTCTTCTATCATTTCAGTAGATTAGAAGAACTTCGTTTAGTCAGTTTTTAAGGGCAGATCAGCCAACAACAAATTCTTTGTTCTCTTGCATGCATGTCTGTACTTAATCTTCATTCTGGAAGGACAGCGTGGCCAGATACAGAATTAATGGTCGCCAGCTCTTTTCTTACAACATTTGAAAACCGTACCGCCTCCCTCTGGCCTCCATGAATTCAGATGAGAAATCTGGTGTCAAATTAACATTACTACATCATTTATCTCTAGCATGTCACGATTTTTTCTTTTTTACTTTTCAGATCCATTAATTCTAAGAGGTCTTGGTGTGGATTCCTTTCGTTTTATCCCACTTGGGGTTTGCGCTCTTTGTTGTTCAGAGGGGGTAAATTCTATTGACCTATCTGTTTACAGATCATTCTGTTGATCTGGTGAGGCCACTGATGCCATCTATCCTCTGTCATCTCCACTCTACTACTGAGCCCATTTGGTTTTTTATTTGTTACTGTGTTTTTCAATTTTAAAATTCCCCCTTGGTTCTTTTTATAATTTCCATTTCTTTGCTGGGATTTTTTATTTTTCATTTGTTTCCAGAGAATTTGTAACTGACTGCTGAAGCATCTGTATGACAGCTGCTTTAAAATCCTTGTCAGATTATTCCATCATCTGATTCATCTGGTGTTGGTATCAGTTCATTATCTTTTCTCGTTCAAGTTGTGATTTTCTTGGTTCTTGGTATGACAGGTGATTTTTATTGCATTCTAGACATTCTGTCTACTATGTCAGGGGACCCTAGATCCTATTTAATTACTTTATTTCAGGAGGCAGTCACTTGAGCATACAGGTCTTTTGTGTGCTGTGGTTCCAATGTCAAAGTTTAATTTTCCAAACCTTTGCCGTGTAACTTTGCTTGGGATCCCACTCACTGATCTCTGCTGTTACCATCTGCAGAGGTAGAAGGGGTTCCTCTAGGATGGCTCGCTGGGAGGTCTCGAAGGAGTGAGGAGGCCAGGTGTCATGTCAGCTGGCTTCCCAGGGTAGGCTACTCATGCAGCAAAGTTCCTCCGTGATTGCCCCTGACAACCCCAGTAATTGAGTGGGAGAGGGAATCTTAGGCTCACAGGGACAAAGAGGCTTCCCCAGCTAGACCACTTCCCCACTGATGCCACTTGCCAGGGCCACCCAGCCACCATGTTCTCTCTCCATTGGGAAAGGAAGCCTCAGGCCCTGCAGGGATGGAAAGCATTTCACAAGTCAGGTCACTTGTTGGAAAAGTAGGTGGTGGGAAGGGATCTCTCTCTTTCCACTTTCACTTGGCCACCCTCGTATCTCTTAACAGGAAAGCAGAATTTCAGGTCCAACAGGAATGGAGACCACTTGTGCTAGCCACTTCCTGTTAGTGGGGCTCCCAGATGATCTTCTTGCCGGTGGTACTGGACCTGCCCGATCCTGTTGGAGGGACTCTCGTTCCATACTGGGAATAAATGAGCCTCTTTAGGTGGTTTTCTGTTGCAAGATTAAGGATTAGGAAACATGGGGTTTGAGTTGTGCTCAGAGATGGGAGATGTAAAACATCCTGCTGCTGTACTGCTCCTCCACTCCTGGGGTCTCGAACCAGGCAGCCTTCCTCTTACCACCTTTCAAAGTTCTCATCTGGTTGCCTTTGTGTTTCCCAGGGTTCCAGGGTTGCGCACAGCAGGAAGGAACAGGGAGAAAGGGGTTTCTGCCCTCTTGTCCAGACCACAAATCCTCAGACATTACATTTTGAAAGGAAGTACTCTCACATCTGAAAACTAGTAAATAAGCAGGCTGGAAAGGGAACAAGATCTGAGAGTAACACATACTTAGAATTAAATCTACATGATAGATCTGGGTGGAAATTATAGATAGCCTCAGATTCATTAATCCATGAATTCTTGGCGTCAAACGGCAAATGAGAGCCTGAGAAAATACAACGGCAGCCAGCAGCCACACTGAATGAATGCAGGACACTATCAGCAGGCAGGCTCTGTGCACGTCAATTTGGAGATGGGGGTGCAGGGAGAAGAATGGAGGTGGGATGCTGAGAGACAGATCTCCATGGGTCTCTCTCCCTCTGAATATCTTGCAAGCAGCACTAATTGCCTTCTAGACTATCTTTTCAAAAAGGTTTGTATAGTGAAGAGCCTTAGAAGATCTACTGTCTCTCTAGAGCAAACCACATATCTGTTTATTGTCCAGGATAATAAAGATGTGTCCCTCTATGGCAAAGGTCAGGCAGGAATATCATCAACTATAAAAGTTTCATTTTCCTTAAACTTGGGGTTCCTCTCCTATAACATACATAACACATGTTACCTGGCCCTTCTACAGCTGCTTCACAGGAACTGGGGGCTCAGGAACCAGAGCAAATAATGATATTCTGGTTACAGCTATTATTATAATGTACCATCCATGCTTTCTGCCAGCATCCATGACACTCTAGCCGGCTAACCTGTTAGCTTGCAAGAAGGGTAAAATTTCAGACTCTAATTTGTGACAGAGAATGGAGAACTCAATGCAGACGTCAATAAACTACAGTCCACGGGACAAAAACATCCGTTTCTGTAAATAAAGTCTTGTCGGAACACTGTCACCCAAACTTGTTTACTTACTGTCTATGGCTGCTTTTCTGCTACAATGGCAGAACCAAGAAGTCACAACACAGATCAGATGACCCACAAATGTTAAAAAGTCAGTACCTGGCCCTTCAAGGAAAACTCTGCTGGCCCCTGACTTAGATATTTCTTTCATTTTCTAGAACAAAATAAACTCCAAACTGATTAAACTGTTAAAAAAGTACTAATGGGAGAAGAATTGGGGGAAAGGTGGAGGGGCAGAGCTGGAATCAGTCCCCCGACCTGGACAACATCTGCACTGGCAGAATCTACCTGATGGAACTATTTCGGAACTCACTGCTGAAGGCTTGCAACTTCCAGGTAAAGGCTGGAACAGTTCATTTCAGCTCTTAGCACAGTAGGAGCTCCCCGGCCCCCACCCCCAGCCATTTGGCAGACAGCTGTGCATGTGTTCCTGGGGCAGCTTGCACATAGCTAGGGCAGGCAAAAAGGACCCTGTCCTGCAAAATACTGGGGACCTGTGTTCTGACAACTAATTGCAGCTTCTGATCATGGAGGTACAGAGAGGTGCGCGGCCATCGTTGCTCCTCTCCCCATTTTTGCAGGGCCCTACCCCTCCAGCTCAAGTGACTGCCAGGAGATTGGAAGGACCGCTACCTATTTTGATCCCCCTTGACTTTTCGCTGTCACCCTTTCAGGAGCCAGATGTTAAAAAGTAGGATATTCAAAACAACTGAATATCACCTTCAGGGAAAAATAGAAAGTTACTGTGCGTGCCCAAGGAAAGGCTCAGGAAACACACAGTTAACACATTAAGTTTACACCTCAGCCTAATCCTTACAGAGAGAGCATACAAAACTCAATAAAACAAAACAACAAAAAACAGCAAACCCTGTACAAGGGGGAGAATCTGATTTCCAGAGTTACCACACGATGAGCTTCAAATGTCCACAACAAAGACACAGGAAGTACGTCCCATTCAAAGGGAAAAAAATAATTCAACAGAACCTATTCCTGAATAATACTTTATGGCAGATACATTAGACAGACTTTAAAAACACTGTCCTAAAGATGCTCCAAGAACTACAGGAAGACGTGGAAAAAATCAACAAAACAACATATGAACAAAATGGAAATATCAGTAAAGAGCTAAGAAGCCTAAAAAGAAACCAAAAAGAAATTCTGGAGCTGAAAAGTATAATAATTGAAATGAAAAATTCACTAGAGAGACTCAAGGCAGATTTGAGCAGGCAGAAGAATCAGTGAACTTGGAGGTAAGAAGATGGAAATTACCAAGGCTGAGGAGCACAAAGAAAAGCGAAGAGAGCTCAAGGGACCTGTGGGACACATCAGGCAGAACAACACGCACTTCGCAGGTGCCCCAGGAGAAAAGAGCCGGAGGCAGAGAGAATATATGAAGAAATAGTAGCTAGAAACTTCCCAAATTTGATGACAGTCATAAATATAAACATCTGAGAAACTCAACAAACTCCAAGTAAGATGAACTCAAAGAGACCTACACCAAGACACATTATACTCGAAGTTTCCAAAGGGAAAGACAAAGAATCAACCTTGAAAGTGGCAAGAGAAAAGTGAATCATCACATACAAGGGAGCATTCATAAGATTATGGGCAGATTTCTCATCTGAAAATCGGGGGGTCAGAAGGCAATGGACCAATATACTCAAAGTGCTAAAAGGAAAAAAACACTATAAACCAAGAACCCAATATCTGGCAAAACTGTCCTTCAGAAGTGAGGGAGAAATCAAGACATTTCCAGAGGAATAAAAGTTGAGGCAGTTCATGACCACTAGACCTGCCCCGACCATTTCTTGCTCAAGGGATTCCTGCAGGTGAAACGAAAGGACAGCAGGCAGGACCCCAAAGCCAGACAGAGACATAAAGGTCTCAATAAAGGTAAATATAGGGGAATTATGAAAGCTGGTGTTATTGTAACAATGGTTTGTAGCTTTTTTTTCCTACTTGATTTAAGAGACTAATATGTATAAAAAAAATTATTAGTGTAAGGCTGGTATTACTGTAACTTTGGTTTATAATTCCAAATCTTGTTCTCTACATGATTTAGATGACTGCATTTAAAGGAGTTATTAGTTTACATTTCTGGGCTCACAATGTGTAAAGATGTAATTTTGTGGCACCAATAACTGAAAAGGGTGGAGACAGAGCTATAAAGGTGCAGTTTTTGTATGTTATTGAAGTTAAGCTACAATAAATTTAAATTAAAATGTTATAACTTTAAGATGTGAAATGTTATCCCCATGGTAACCACAAAGAAAACAGCTGTAGAATATACACAAAAGGAAATTAAGAAGGAATTTAAACATTTCACTACAAAAAAATCACTAAAAAAGACAAAAAGGTAGGAAATGAGGGACAAAAATGCAGTAGGGCACACAGGAAAAAAAAAAAAAAAGAGCACAACGACAGAAGTAAGCCCCCCTTATAGTAATTACTTTAAATTTAAATGGATTAAACTCTAATCAAAAGATGAGAGATTGGCAGAATGCATAAAAATACATGATCCAGGGGCACCTGAGTGGCTTGGTCAGTTAAGACTCTGACTAGTGGCTTCGGCTGAGGTCATGATCTCATGGTTCTTGAGTTCGAGCCCCGCATTGGGATTCTCCCTCTCCCTCCCCAGCTTGCTCAAAATGAACTTAAAAAAAAAAAAAAAAAAAAAAAAAAACTACACAATCCAACTCTGCTGTATACAAGAGACTCACTGTACATCCAAAGACACACACAAGTCAGAAGTTAAAGGATGGAAAGATACCCTGTGCAAACAGTAACCAAAGGAGAGCAGGAGTGACTACACTCTCATCAGACAAAAAAGACTTCAAATCGAAAAAAGATTACATTGGGGCATCTGACTTCGGCTCAGGTCACGATCTCACAGCTCGTGGGTTCAAGCCCCACATCAAGCTCTGTCAGCACAGAGCCTGGACCCTGCTTCAGATTCTGTGTCTCCCTATCTCTGCCCCTCCTCCGCTCGTGCTCTGTGTGTGTCTCTCTCTCTCAAAAATAAATAAATATTTTAAAAAGTTAAAAAAAAAAAAGATTACAAGGAACCAAAGACATTATATATTATAAAAGATTCAAAACAGGAAGATATAACAATTATAGACATTTATACACCAAATGACAGATCTTCAAAATATATGAAGCAGAAATGGAGAGAGTTGGAGGGAGAAAAAGACAGCTCTACAATAACTGGTGGAGACTTCAATGAAGAGAACAACCAGAGAGAAGACAAGGAAGGAAACACAGGACTTCACAAAAAAGACCAGCTAGATCTGAGAGACGTATGCAGAACACTCCACACAATTAACAACAGATACACATTCTTCTCCACTAAGCATCGGACATTTCTAAGATAGACCACTAATTAGGCCAAAAATAAAGTCTTGACAGATTTTTTTAATTTTTTTTAACACTTATTATATTATTGAGAGAGAGACAGAGCATGAGTATGGGAGGGGCAGAGAAAGAGGGAAACACAGAATCTGAAGCAGGCTCTAGGCTCTGCACTGTCAGCACAGAGCCCGATGCGGGGATCTAATTCACAAACCGGGAGATCATGAACTGAGCCAAGTCAAACACTCAACCGACTAAGCCACCCAGGCGCCCCAAGTCTTAATAGATTTTAAGAGATAGAGATCATACCAACTATCTTCTCTGACCACAATGCAATGGAGTTAGAAATCAGTAACATAAAGAAAACTGGAAGTAAAAATTATGGAAATTAAACTGCACACTTTACACTTTTAAACAACCAATGGATCAAAGAAGGAATCAAAAGAAAAATTAGAAAATACTTAAGAGGTGAATGAAAATGAAAAACAAACACCAGAATTTATGGGATGCATCAAAAGCAGTGCTAAGGGAGAAATTTACAGCTATAAATGCTTATATTAGGAAGGAAGGAAGGAAGGAAGGAAGGAAGGAAGGAAGGAAGGAAGGAAGGAAGGAAGGAGTTCAAAACAACAACCTAACTTTACAACTTAAGGAATTAGAAAAAGAATGAACAGGGCGCCTGTGGCTCAGTCGGTTGAGTTTCCGACTTTAGCTCAAGTCATGATCTCACGGTCTGTGAGTTCAAGCCCCACGCCAGGCTCTGTGCTAACAGCTCAGAGCCTGGAGCCTGCTTCAGATTCTGTGTCTCCCTCTCTCTCTGACCCTGCCCCATTCATGCTCTGTCTCTCTCTGCCTCAAAAATAAAACAAAACATTTAAAAAAAATTTTTTTAATAAAAAAAAAAGAATGAACAAATCCAAAACTAGCAGAAGGAATGAAATAATGATGATTATATCAATGAAACAGACAATAGAAAAACAACAGATAAAATCAACAAAACAAAAGTGCGTTTTTCAAAAAGACTGACAAAAATCAACAAACCTTTAGCTACATGGGACTAAAAAAAAGAAGACTCAAATTACTAAAATCAGTAATGAAAGTGGGGACATTACTACCAATTCTACAGAAATAAAAGATATGAGAGTACTATGAACAAATGTATGCTAAGAAATTGGATAAACTAGCTGAAATGGACAAATTTCTAGAAACACAAAACCTACCAGAAATCACAAAGAAAAAGAAAACCTGTGTAAGACCTATCGCTAATAAGAAGACTGAATCAGTAATCACCAATCTCCCAGCAACCACAACAAAAGCCCAAGATCTGATTTCTTCACTGGGTGAATTCTACCAAGGACTTAAAGAACTAATACCAATCAAAAAATGGGCAAAGAATAAACATTTCCCCAAAGAAAATACACAAATGGCCAATAAGTGTGTGAAAAGATGCTCACCAACACTAACAATCAGGGAATGCAAATCAGAACTACAATGATACCTCACATCCATTAGGATGGCTATCATCCAAAACCAAAAACAAAGCAAGTGTTGGTGAGGATGTACAAAACTAGAACCCCTGGATACTGCTGATGGGAATGCAAAATGGCATAGCTCCAGTGTTAAACAGTATGGAGGTTCCTCAAACAACTAAAAAGTGAATTCCCATATAACCCAGCAATTCCACTTCTGTGGATGTAGCCAAAAGATTTGAAAACAGGATCAAAGAGATATTTGTACACCCATGTTCACAGCAGCATTATTCATAACAGCTAAAACATGGAAGCAACCCAAGTGTTTATCAACACAAAAATGGATAAAGAAAAATATGATATATGTACATACAATGGAATATTATTCAAACTTAAAAAGGAAAGAAATTCTAACACATGCCACAACATGGATGAACCCTGAGGACACTATGCTAAGTAAAATAAGCCAGTCACAAAAAGACCAACACTGTATGATTTCACTTATTTGAGATACTCAGAGTAGTCAAAATCATAGAAGCAGAAAATATGGTGGTTGCCAGGGGCTGTGGAGAGGGAAGAATGGGAAGTTAGTGTTTAATAGGTATAAAGTTTGTTTTGCAAGATTAGGAGTTATGGGGATGGATGGCGGTGACAGCTGCATAAGGTAAAGTATTTAATACCACTGAGCCATATACTTAAAAGTGGCTAAGTTGGGAAACTTTAACAGAATAAAAAAAAACTTAGTCTTAAAAAGTAGTACAAAGACAGAAGTCACTAGGGGCGCCTGAGTGGCTCGGTCAGTTAACCATCCAACTTCAGCTCAGGTCATGACCTCATGGTTCATTGGTTCGAGGCTGAGTCAGGCTCTGTGCTGACAGCTCAGAGCCTAGAGCCTGCTTCGGATTCTGTGACTCCTTCTCTCTCTGCCCCTCCCACACACACTCTTTCTCTCTCAAAAATAAATAAACATTAAAAAATTAAAAAAAAAAAAAAAAAGAAATCACCATTTTCTAAATCCCTGGGTGAGAAAGAATTCCATAAGCTTAAAAAAATAGA
The DNA here is from genome assembly GCF_018350195.1 of Panthera tigris. Lineage (NCBI taxonomy): Eukaryota > Metazoa > Chordata > Mammalia > Carnivora > Felidae > Panthera > Panthera tigris. The sequence continues at coordinate 15,304,012 of NC_056675.1, forward strand.
AAAAACCACAAAGGCAACATTAAATGAATAAAAATAAACAAAAATATAAAATTTAAGCACATCAAACAACAACCACCACCTCCAAAGGGGCAAAAAATAGACTAGGAAAAATACTTTTTTTCAATTTTCTCTTTTTAAAGCTTATTTATTTTGAGAGAGACAGAGATAGCACAAATTAGGGAGGGGCAGAGAGAGAGAGAGAGAGAGAGAGAGAGAAAGAGAATCCCAAGTCCCCGATGTGGGGCTCGAACCCACAAAGCTGCAAGATCATGACCTGAGCTGAAACAAGAGTCACACGCTTAATAACCGACTGAGCCATCCAGGCACCCCTAGGAAAAATTTTTTCAATAAATGATAGATCCAGACTTTAACAGCTTTACAAACAGTTCATAGGAAATTATAAGGAAAGATAGTTAGCAAACCTTTTCCATTTGTAATATCATTTCTAGGACTCTAAATAATCTAAATGCACACAAAGCTTTATATAAAAACACATTCTTCATGTAATTGCTTATATTAGAGGGGAAAAAAAACACACATCACCAGGTGAATGCCAAATTAAATTATGGCACTTTCATCAATAATTACATAGTCACTGTGCTTCAGAAAGATTTTTCAATAGGAAAAATGCTTGTTATAATGTTCAGTGAAAAAAATTGATACAAAATTTCATATACAACATGATTTCAAATACATAAAAACATGCATAAAGGTGAATAGTAAAAAAAGGCTGAAAGAAAATACACTTTAAGATTTATGTAAGGTAGAATGTAAGTTTTATTTTCTATATTTTTCTTATTTTTTACAAAAGGACATGTGTTATTTTAATAATAAACAAAAGCAGTTTTGCTAAGGAAAAATGATTTGAATGAGAAACTTGCATAGCATCATCCACAAGTCTGTGAATCTTTTCACTAAATATAAGGTCACAGATTTAAGCACCGTCTGATTATATTTTTTCGCCAGAACGTGATAGCTTTTCCAACTGCTATCTGCGTAACTCATCACCATGCACCCTACTTCACACTATTCTCAAGTGCTGACGATGTGCTTTTTCACCACTTACTTGTGGCTGAGCATTTCAATAAGACTGATAGACATTCCCCTCCCACAACTGATTGTGTTCTGGGAGAAGTCACTGCATGGGAACAATTACACGAATAACTGGGAATTTCTCATCAGAAACCAATGAAGACCAGACAACCATGGAGCAGTATCTCTGAAGTGCTAAAAGAAAGGCTGTCAATCCACAATTCTACACGCAGCAAAAACAAAGAATGAAAGCAAAATACCGACATCCTCAGGTCAAGAAAAACCAAGAGAATTCACTGCCACCTGACCTACTCTGAGACATACTAAAGGAAGCCAAGGCAGACAGATGGGGAAAGGCTAGTATGCAACCACTAATCAAAAAAAGCTAGGATATCTGAATTAACATCAGACAATTTAACTTCTAAACAAGGACCCCTACCATAGGTAACAAGGGACATTACATAATGATAAAAGTGTAGATTCACCGTGAAGACCTAAGAATCCTAAGTGTGAATGTACCTAACATCAGAGCTTCAACGTACATGAGGCAAAAACTGATACAAAAGAAATGGGCAAATCCACAATGAGAGCTGGAGTTTTCCACACTCCTCTCTAACAGAGCGAGACTGAAAATCTGTAAGGATATAAAAACTATTACCAAGTCAACCTCTGATCTGGGTTTGGGTTTACTGGAGTTTTATCTGGGGCTGGGGAGAGGGAAACAGGAAAAGACGTACAGGAAAGACAGGAGAGGGACCCTTTTCACCAAGCTGAATTACAACATCAGTGAAGGCAGGCATCTCTCACATCCCCATTACCTTGCACTTGTCTCTGAGCACAGAGAACATATGCCGACAGACTAACCATGGGTATAGCACAGCCACATTTCCATTTCTCCTACTCCCTGTGCCATGTGACTTGTGATTTTTCTATAATACCATTGCTACTTAACAGTAATAAAGCCACAACCACAAAGGAAAGTAAAAGGGCCATATCGTACGTAATATATGCTATACATAAATGCTATGTATGACATATATGGCATATGCATTTACATACATATTTATGATAAATACATATTTCTTTTCCAGACTACAGTGGTAAAGACAGGAAAATACACTCTCAATTAAAGTGACCACCAAATAGGCAAGTCCTCTTCCATCGGTATCCTTACAAGGTCATGATTTCCTGCTGAAAGAACCTCCTACTCCCCGCAACTCCATTCAGATGACAGAAGTTTAGAAAACGAAGATGGCAAAGCCACAAAACTTGATAGAATGCTTGCCAGCCCCTTTGTCTTTCAAGCAAATACCCCTTGACACAGAACCAAGAAAAGAAGAAAAACAAAGAATAAACCCCACTTCCTGTCCTGTTCTCCACATTCTCATCTATATCTATGTCTATACGATGAGAGTTGCCACACACAGGTGTGTAACACCCACCAAGTCAGCAGCAAACCATGACCACTTCCTTATAAGGAGCCAATATCATCTGGTTCCAGTACCTACGCACTGGCCCGAAACTCAGTGGCTTAACACAACACCAAACTGCTATTTTCCCTGTTAATTCTGTGGGTCAGTTGGGTGGTCTCCCCACTCCCTATAGGGTCTGTGCTAAGGTTACTCATACAGCTGGAACGAGAGGCAGTCTGGCTGGGGCTACACATCCCAGAAGACCTCACTCACATGTCTGACACTGGATGCTGGCTCGGGGGGGGGGGGGGGGGGGCCTTGCTCCTTTCCCCCATTAGTTTAGACTGGCTTCTTTAGAGCACAACAGCTGGGTTCTCGGAGGAAGCCTTCCAAAAGGAGAAGCCTCGATGTCCAAGCACCTATCAGGCCTCCACTTGCACTGTGCTTGCTCACAGCCCAACAGCCCAAGCAGGTCCAATGGCCAAGCCTAGAGTCCTTGCGAGAGAGGATTGCAAGAGTGTGACTATTGGGAGTCATGGTTCACTGAGGGCTGCCCAGTTAATAGACTCCTACATCATTTATACCAATTACATTCACTCCAAGCCCGAAGGCAAAAATTCCTCACATCATAATTTATTAGTTTTCAAAGAGCTTTCACACTCAATATAACCGCTAATAGCTCTAGATCAATTTTTGGCTTATTATAACAAAATCCTTTTAATATATGGTGATTACTGCAGCTCTCTGGGTAGACAGGCAAATATTCTGATTTTAGATATTTAAGATATGTTTACTTAATACACAATCACCATATTCTGTGCTAAGTGATTTAGAGGAAAAATGAATGATTCTGACTTCATTGTATGTATTTTTTATAAAACCCTAAAGTTCTTACCTTAGAAAACATAAAAGCTTTCTAGACTATTCAAAAACACAAATAAATTTTTAAAATTCTTTACATTGAAATCAAATGGAAATATATTAAGAAATAACAAATCACCACCATAGTCACACAGATATACAATTTATTGCAAAGAACTTTAGAACACACATTTGGAATGTATGCTCTTAATGGGATGCATTCTATTGACAGAAGGAGCTACAATGAATCTATTTCTCCTCTTCAAAATTATGGAGGACCCTAAAGAACTTTCATTTGTGTGGTTTATATCAATCAATATTTACATAAAAGAAATTAGAACCAAGAAATGTTTAAAATATTTCTTAGTATTTCAATTACGATAATTACAAGCCCATCACGTGTTAACACAATAGCATGGTTTTATGAAAAATATATTTTCCAAGATCAAAAAAAAAAAAAAAGCATAAAACAGTTGGATTCTTATAGATGTTTCTATATTCCAACTGTTTTGATATGTTATTTTGGTTATGGTATATGAACAAAACCCAGCCTCAGACAGATATGCGGCTGGAAAAAAGCAGTATTTTAATAGCCTTTTCAGAAAATTGTAAACGTTCTACTCTAATACTAAACCAAAAGTCCACAAGTTTCATTAAATATTAACTGCATTATGGAATCTGAAAACATACTAATGAACTTTTCATGTTTTGTTACATTAAAATACATTTGTCTACCTTGCACTTTGAATTTTATTTTATAACATCATGTATTGAAAAACACTGGTTCACAAAGTTATGCAGATCTTCCAAATACTGACACATTTCATTGTATAATATTTTAAAAATCACACTTTTTAAAATCACAACTGATCTCATCACTAAACTCTTCAAGTATTGGGAGGCTGCCAAACTTATGGCAACTAATACAAGTTTTCCAAAATTCTACTTTGCCTTTTTAAAGCTCAACTTTATTACTGGCAATAACTACTTTCAGTGGTTTTCCTTGAAGTGTCAGGCTGACTTTGGTTATTAAAATATATGTATATATATTGGCCACATACCTAAGCCTGAATAACCATACTTCATTGTTTTTGTACATTAAAATGGCATTCCATGAACACAGCAACTTACAACCTAACTGCAAAAATGTTTTCCTAAAGACAACTGTAGGGGCATCTGGGTGGCTCAGTCGATTAAGCGTCCAACTTTGGCTCAGGTCAAGACCTTGTAGTTTGTGGGTTTGAACCCCACATCAGGCTCTGTGCTGACAGCTCAGAGCCTGGAGCCTGCTTTGGATTCTGTGTCCCCTTTGCTCTCTGCCCCTCCCCCGCTAGCACTTGGTCTCTCTCTCTTTCTCAAAAATAAACATTAAAAAAACAAAACAAAAAGACAACTGTATACTTTGGTACGCAACAAAAGTGCTTTACACATACTTGCCATTTCTTCATTTAATATTCTTCAGATATTAAATACTCTTTAGATATTCTTCAAAATATTAAAAAGACAGATAGTCACAGGTAGAGATGTTTTTAAATAATTTCTGCAACTTCATCAAGGTAATTCTTAAGTATAACTGACATTAAAAAAAAAAAAAAACCAGAGTGAATGCACTTTGACTACTTAGTACAGTTTGGTATATTGCCTTAATTCATACTGAGGGGTCGGCCTTTTTAACCAACATTGCTTTTGCACCATTAATGCAAATGTCCACACAGCAAAAAAGACAAATGACATCACAGTTTTATTATGAAAACAGTATTGACCTCTGGGACGCCCAAGATCACATTTTAAGAACCACCATTGTAGGTTACCAGCAATAAGTAATCTTGTCAATATAAAAAAAAAATCAAGGATTTTGTTGAGGGGAAAAAAGTGATACAATTACAAAATGAAAGAAATTAACTGAAAACTAATGTTGGAATGAGAGTTCAACCACTTTGGAAAACTACTCATAATGTCTACAAAAGCTAAACATGGGTTTAAGCAATTCTACTCCAAGGTGTACACCCAAGAAAAATGAGTGTTAAGTCCAAAGACTGTACATGAATGTTCATAGCACTGACTTTATATGAGCAAACACAGTAACAAAAAACTAGAAACAATCCATTGTCCATTAACAAGTAAATGAATAAATGGCAGCCTATCTACACAACGGAATATATTCAGCAAGAAATGAACTATTGATTCACACAGAAACATGGAAGAACATCAATAACGATGCCAAATGAATGAAGCCAGATCAAAAAGAGAACATAATGCATAACTATATTAAATTCTAGAAAATATAAATTTTATATGCAGAGACAGAAAGCAAATCAGTGGTTTCCTGGAGATAGAAATAAAGAGATAGATGGATTACAAAGAAGCACAAGGAAATCTGGGGGCTGTTCATTACCTTGATTTTGATGTGTATTCTCACTAATACACCCATAGGCCAAAATTCACAAATTGTATACTTCGCATACAATTTCTCGTAGGTCAATTATACTTCAATTAATGTTAAAAATATTTTAACTAAGAAAGGGGGGGGGGTGGGGAGGGAAGATGCAGGAGGCAACTAGAAAACTTCCCACCAACCAAACTGTGACATTTAGGATCAATAAAATGACTACGACAGGTTGAACTGATGAAAATACATCACTACATAATGAGATTACAAAACAGAGAAGAAAATTCATTGCCATCTGAGGCAGCTAATAAAATAACATCCACTTTGAAACCTGGTAACTACAGAGAAAGAATTAAACATGTATCCTGCTCGCCAACTGGAACAGTATTTCAGAGTAACCAAATATCTGTAGTTAATAATAAAAATTTTCTTCTTTAAAGAATAATGCTAGTTAATAAACACAGAAGAAATAACAGAATTGAAAATATGATTTTACAAAATCTAATCACATATTGCCTCAGCCAAGTACTATCAATTGGTGTTAAAGAAAAAAAGCGAACCGCAGCTTAATAGTTGACAGGAGTCAGGATTTTTTTTACTTATTAATTTTTAATGCCACTATAATTAATATACAGTATTATATTAGTTTCAGGTGTACCATATTGTGATTCAACAGTCATTGTTCAGTTCTCATCATGGTAAGTGTACTTTTAACCCTTCTCCTATTTCACCCATTTCCCTCTGGCAACCACCAGTTCATTCTCTGTATTTAAGCATGTTTTTCGTTTGCCTCTTTTTCAATTTGTCCATTTTGCTTCTTAAATTCCACATGAGGGAAATCATCACTTAGCAGTACACCTTCTAGATCCGTCTATGTGGTTGCAAATGGCAAGATTTATTCCTTTTTATGGCTGTGTAATATTCCTGTGTGCGTGTGTGTGTGTGTGTGTGTGTGTGTGTACACACATACCACTTCTTTCTCATTCATCTGTGGATGGACGCTTAAGTTGTTTCCATAATTTGACTATTGTAAATAACACTGCAATAAACATAAGGTGCAAACAGCTTTTCAAATCAGTGTTTTTGTATTCTTTGGGTAAATACCCAGTACTGCAATTACTGGATCATATGGTAATTCTAGTTTTACTTTTCTGAGGACCCTCCATACTGTTTTCCACAGTGGCTACACCAGTTTGCATTCCCACCAACAGCACAAGATGGTTCCCTTTTTCTCCACATCCTCACCAACACCTATTTCTTGCGTTTTTTAGTTTAGCCATTCTGACAGGTGTGAGGTGATATCTCATTGTGGTTTTGATTTGCATTCCCCTGATAATGAGCGATGATGAGCAACTTTGCACGTGTCTGTTCCCCATCTGGATGTCTTCTTTGGAGAAATGACTGTTCATGTCTTCTGCCTAATTTTTAAATGGATTATTGGGGGTATCTTTTAGCTGTATAAGTTCTTTATATATTTGGGATACTAACCCTTTTTCAGATATGTCATTTGCAAATTTTTTCCTCCCATTCAGTATGCTTTTAGTTTTGTTGTTTCCTTTGCTGTGCAAAAACCTTCTATTCTGATGTAGGCCCAACAGTTTATTTTTGCTTTTGTTTCCCTTGTCTCCAGAGACGTGTCTAGTAAGAAGCTGCTGCGGCCGAGGTCAAAGAAGTTGCTGCCTGTCTTCTCCTGTAGGATTTTGATGGTTTTCTGTCTCAAAGTTAGGTCTTTAATCCATTTTGAGTGCACTTTTGTGTGTGGTATAAGAAAGTAGTTGAGGGGCACCCAGGTGGCTCAGTCGGTTGAGCGTCAGGCTTTGGCTCAGGTCATGATCTTGCGGTTCATGAGTTCAAGCCTCACATCAGTTCTGCTGCTGTCAGCGTAGAGCCTGCCTCAGATCCTCTGTCCCCCTCTCTCTGCCCACCCCCCAATTTTTTTAAAAAAAAGGAAGGTAGTCAAGTTTCATTCTTTTGCATGTAGTTGTCTAGTTTTCATAGCACCATTTGTTGATGAGACTGTCTTTTTTCCATTGCAGAGTCTTGCCTCCTTTGTCAAAGATTAATTGACCATATAATCATGGGTTTATTTCTGGGCTTTCTATTCTGTTCCATTGATCCATGTGTTTATTTTTGTGCTGGTACCATACTGCTTTGATGTAGTATGTCTTAAAATCTGGAATTGTGATACCTCCAGTTCTGTTCTTCTTTTTTAAGATTGCTTTGGCTATTCAGGGTCTTTTGTGGTTCCATACAAATTCTGAGATTTTTTTCTTCAAGTTCTATTTAAAATGCTGTTGGTATTTTGATAGGGACAGCATTAAATCTGTACGTTACTTTGGGTAGTATGGACATCTTAACGATATTGGTTTTTCCAACACATGAGCATGGAATAGCTTTCCATTTGTTTGTGTCCTCTTCAATTTCTTTCATCAATGTTTTACAGTTTTCAGGCTACAGGTCTTTTACCTCCTTGGAGTTTATTCCTAGGTATTTACTCCTTTTGGTATGATTGTAAATGTTTTCTTAATTTCTCTGCTATTTCATTATTAGTGGGGAAGCTTTAGGTCTTAATAATGCCGAAGTTCTAGCAGCAAGGAGAAAAACATAACAATAAAAAGGAGAGTAGACTGTCATTATCCTGTTTCAGTGGTCAATATTAGCATCATTAATGTTAGGTCAACCAGATATCACGTCTACTGATATGTATTAATGAATGCAATCAACGTGACTTGTAGTATATAATCAAAAGTATTAAATATCAATCAAGCCTTTCAATGCAGTTTCTCCTTTACAAGAAATATTGGGAATAAGGAAATATGCCCAAAAAGACAGAGAAACACTAGATAAATCTGGAAGGTTGGATATTGTACAAAACTGGCCTAAAGAAGTCAGTGTCCTTTAAAAAAAAAAAAAAAATACTAGACTTGTTTACAAAAGTGACAACAGACAAAAACAGAGGAAATGTGAAGATTAACCAGTTATAATGGTCATTTGGGGGCTAATTCAGGAAATATGAATATGTTCGGGGTATTAGATGAGACAAAGATTTACTGAAAACTAGAGATTCACTGCCAGGAAAAACCAGGTTATAAAACAGTATGATCTCATTGTATATACAGTCTGATCCCATTCAGGTTAAAATGAATATATATATACAAAGAAAGCTTATGTATTAAGGTGTTAGTGCAGAGACTATGTTGGAAATACGTTTCACTTTATTTTTATTTCTCTAAATATTTTCATTTTCTACAACACACAGTGTTTCTACAATAATAAATGATTTTTTTTAAAATAAATCAGAACATGGGCACCAGGGTGGCTCAGTCGGTTAAGTGTCCAACTTCAGCTCAGGTCACAATCTCACGGTTTGTGGGTTTGAGAGCCCCGGGTCAGGCTCTCTGCTGACAGCTCAGAGCCTGGAGCCTGCTTCTGTTTTCTGTCTCTCTCTCTCTCTCTCTCTCTCTCTCTCTCTCTCTGCCCCTCCCCCACCCTCCACCCTCTCTCGCCCTCAAAAATAAATAAACATTTAAAACAATTTTTTAAATAAAAATAAAATGAATCAGAACATACATTTCAATGGGGCAGGCAATAAGACATAAGCATAACATTTGTAATATGAAGAAGACACTGATAACTGCTTTCAGAGATGCAGAAAAACAGCTTTGGAATCAACAGTAGTCAAAGTCACTTCCCATCATGGAAAACAAGAAAAGCTTCCTTAGGTAGTTATGAAAGATGAGCAAAAGGCCTGGAACTCCACTATCCAGTACAGTAGCTACTAGCCATGTGTGGCTATTTAAGTTTAAATGAATTAAAATTAAATAACACTTATAATTCAATTCTCCCTTAGTCACATCAGCCACATTTCAAGTGTTCAAAAGCCGCATGTGTCAGTTTCATGTCAGGCAGGTACGCAGTTAGGTATGAAGTATTAGGTGTGAGGAACACAGTTAGTATGTTGCACTGTATAGTGCAGATCCAGAACATTCCCATCACTGCAGAGAAGTCCTATTGGAGAGAGCTAAAGAGGTGGATGTCTCCTCTCACTATCGCCATCAATACATCACTCACTGCATTGCTGCCTTCCATCCCTTGAACACTGACTCCAGTTTACAGGTTCTCAAGGGAAGAATGCTTCCACCAGATTCCAGGGAAGCTGTGTTAATGGACAACCCTCAATGGTGGTTCTGCACCTCTTAGATCAGCTTTAGTTCCAGGCCATGCTTTCAAAGAATGTCTGTAGAGCAAACAGCCTTGGAAGCTAGAGTATCTCCCTTCAGGATAGAAGGCAGACTTGTCTGCCAGACATAAATCTGACATCCAGGGTTCCCTCGGGCCCATTTCCACATCAAACTCCTAGCACTTGGGGGACAAGGGAACCAACATGACATTCAAACTGCCTGCTATGCTTTGCCTTTGACCCAGGAACTCTGTGTCCTCTGCCAACATCTATGCAACTCTGCTAGGCTGTTAGCTTGTAAGTAAGAGAAAGCAGCACACTTTTCACAGTTGTTGGGTTTTTTTAACGTTTATTTTTGAGAGAGAGTGTGCACAAGCAGGGGAGGGACGGGGAGACAGAGGATCTGAAGCAGGCTCTGTGCAGACAGCAGAGCCCAATGCAGGGCTCGAACTCACAAATTGTAAGATCATGACCTGAACCGAAGTCAGACGCTTAACTGACTGAGCCACCCAGGCACCCCCATAGTTTTTAACCGTTAACACTATCACCTGGCTCCTTTGAGCTCCTCATGCCACAGAAACAAGAATTTTGTCAGGAACCAAGGGGATTTCTGGGGCATCTCTTCAGACTCATAGACATCAGTAAACTTAAGACAAGAGTGCCGGAGGGCCCACTACTGGCCCAAACTCTTCACTGACAGACTGGATCACCCACTTGTTAAGGAACCATCACATCGAGGCATTCATTGAGCACAAAGGACATGTGACCTGCCTAATGGAAGAAGAAAGTTATAAATACCAACAGGGAACAGGTGCAAGTGAGGATACTTGTATCTATGCATATATATCTTTCTTTTCTCCAATTACTTACAGGGATGCGTCGGTGGTAGGTAACCTTATGATTTCATCCCTAGGTAGAGGGTCTCAAAAGAGCGTTCTCCCTTTTAAAGAACAGAGTGAATGAATACATACATCCTCCCTTGCATGAGTAGTGGCTTCAACAGATTAGGCAGAAGCAAATGTTTTGTTTACATTATTGTTGGAAAAAGTAACTGCAGGCAGAGGGTATATATAGATGCTGAACATCCAAAGAGGTAGACAGTACAATACTCACTCCCACGCCTACCTGTCTAAGCAGGGGCTAGACGCCCTACGACACTTCTTCTCAGACTCCCTTGTCTGAAGGAACGCCACCAACGAGAGGCATTTATACAAGATTCAGAAGACTAAAAAGGAGAGACTGTGGTCCCTCTCTGGCAGCGGCTGGCAAACACAAGGGCATACAGCAAACATCAAGTCTGCAGCGGCTTCAGAGTGGGCTCCTGGGAAACATCCGCCTTAATGCTGCAGCAGTTCAGGTCACTCAAGGCAGCGTCCTGTGAGCCCAGCACTTTCGATTTCCTCAAAGCCAGAAGCAATTCTCTCTGACCTTCACTACCGCAGGCCTTTCAACAGCTTTGTAAACGTTTAGTTAATTTACTTTATTAAATCTGTTCTTGCTAAAATACCCAGGGTGCTTTCTGTTTTCCTGGCCGACACAGATGGGCAGGATTTGGTCAGGTGGAGATTACAGCGGGGAGAGAAGCAGCACACAACGTAGGGAGATTACAGCAGAAAAACGATGTTGAACAAGTGGATCAGAACTACACTAAGTAGGCTCTTTCTCGGTTCAGGCCTCTATCACACTAATTCTTTGATCGAACAAATGTTTACTAAGCAATTATTACATGCCAGACTCTATTCTTGGTGTTGGAAAGAAAAACAAGGACTCTCAGGTTGGGGAGGGGCTGAGAGGAGAAGGGAGGAGACAGATAATAAACAAAGGTACCATCTAGTAAATGGTAATAAGAGCGACTGAGAAATTCCAAGCAGCCTAAGTCGCTCTGATAGAAACTCTCTGAGCAGAGATCTAAGAGTCAGAGGCCAGAAAGCTTGGGAGGAGTCTGGACTCGGTGCATTCAGGGACCAGCAAGAGGGCTAGCATGGCTGGACTAAAGCATGGAAGACCAGATCACACAAGGCCTTGGAGGCCGTGATAAGGACTCGGGCTTTTATTCTGAGTCAGATGGGAACCCCTGGAAGTTCTGGGCAAAAAGTGACAGGATCTGATCTATCTGGCTTCTGTGTGGGGAACAGACAAGAGTGGAACCAGAACAAGCACTCACATCTCTGAAATAGTGTAAGGAATATATGACAGAGACTTGGACGAAGGTAGTATAAGCGGGGAAAGTAATCACATTCTGGATATATTCTGAAAAGAAAATTTGCTCATGGAATAGATGTGGGAGGGGGGAAAAAAAACAGAAGAGTAAAAATGACTCCCAGGTTTTTGGCCTGAGCAAACAATACAGTTGCCATTAATTGACAGAATGAAGACTGAGGGGAACAGATTTAGGAGAGAAAATCAATAATTCCATTTTTGACATGTTAAAGTTCAAGATGCCTATTACACATCCAAATTGACATGTTGAGGGGCGCCTGGGTGGCTCAGTCGGTTAAGCCTCCGACTTCAGCTCAGGTCACGATCTCGCGGTCCGTGAGTTCGAGCCCCGCGTCGGGCTCTGGGCTGATGGCTCAGAGCCTGGAGCCTGCTTCCGATTCTGTGTCTCCCTCTTTCTCTGCCCCTCCCCCGTTCATGCTGTGTCTCTCTCTGTCTCAAAAATAAATAAATGTTAAAAAAAAAAAAAAAATTCAAATTGACATGTTGAGTAAGAGGTAATGGAGAGCCACTATAAGCTTCTGGGAAGGGAGTAGCTAGAGGAGAAGTATACTTCAGAGGTTAACCAAGCTAATGTCAGATAAATTGGACAGGGGAGACAGAGTTGGGGATTCACTAGAAGCTGGTACTAGAAGGGGAAAAAAACCAGCTGCAATGTTCAAGAGGACAACGTGAACTTGGGAAGGTGGCAATGAAAATGGATTGGGGCAGGCGTTCTCAATGGGACCGACACCACCCAATGAGGGTATGGAAATCTGACTACTAGCAATAAGCAGGTGGGGCCAAGGGTTTCACATCTCCTGCAATGCTCAGGATAAATCCCATGAGAAAAAAAAAAAAAAAAAAAGTCTCCACTTCCTTTCAAATGATTCACCAGACCTCCATACTTGTGAAAAATCTGATTATAATTACCTGAGCATAGATTCCAACTTCATCTTGCTAATAAAGTATTTCCTGCACAATTGTACCAGATACTAAATTTTCCAGGAATGCAGCTATCATGTAAATTAAAGAAAACACTTTCTTTTATGTAAAACTTTCTCCAAGAAATTTCACCATTTTGAAAAACCATGAAAATAATGCTGTTTTCTAGTATTTAAGTCATGAGCAAATACCTGTATCTGTGTTGTATTTGTAGGTACCACCTCCAAATACATTACAGGGGAGATTCAAGATGCTTTTGGTAGACTTAGAACCAGATATTTAATTAACAGACATATGAAATGCAAGATTCTCACTAATCAAAGCTGTTTTAAAATTATTAGTCATTCTGGGGCACCTGGGTAACTCAGCTGGTTAAGCGTCCAACTCTTGATTTCAGCTCGAGTCATGATCCCAGTTGGGGGATCAAGGGATCATTAGATTGAGCCCCACGTCAGGCTCCGTGCTGAGCATGGAGTCTGCTTAAGATTCTCTCCCTCTCTCTCTCCCTCTGCCCCTCCCCCCACTCACGCACGCATGTGCTCTCTCTTTTCTCTCTCAAAAAGTAAAAATAAGAAAAAAAATAATAAAATTATTACAGTCATTATATTGTTAATTTTTATAACATAAGGACAAGGTATCTATCTTGCAATAATTATTTGAAACCGAACTTGTCTTGGGGGGATTGCCTGCCATTTCAAAATCTTACTCAGAAACTGTCACCAGAGGTCTACCACACCTGTTGGCCACTTGCACTACCATTTCTGCCTCTCCAGTCCATCCTCTGGTCCTATTGTCACTTAAAGGTATGGCCTCCAAGGTTTCGTTACAAATGAAAGACAGAATGTGGATCTCAACAAGATGTGGAATTTCAAGGCAGAAGATAAGTATTTTCTGTGACAATCCATCTCTCCTCCTCCCAAGTTGCAACATAAAAGATTTTTCCGAGTCAATGGTTATAAGCGAAACACCACCCATTTGCGAGCACATCCTACTTTCTCATTTTTCCAATTTGATAATGTGTAATTGCTTGGCCTGTTGGCCTTACTTCAGTTAGGGTTACTGCCCTCTTGCTGTTATTATACCTACATAAGTCTGGCTTGTTTTTACTTCTTGTACAGAATAACTTCTAATCTGTTTGTCTCTCTTAACTGCAAAGTCGTCCATCACAAGCAGGTGCGAGCAGTGCCTGTCCCACAGTGCCTTCGAATGGCGTAGTGCCTGAGCATTTTATACAGAAATACAAACCATTTTAATACAAAGTACTTCCTCTTGTCTCTCCTTACATTACAGCTAGAGCAGAACACTTTCTAAATTATGTATGTGAAACTATATTTGTAAATCCGTAAACTTAATCTAGCAGTAGTAAAAGGGATGTTGTAAAATGCTGGTTATAAGCAGAAGGCATTGAGTCTGACATTACTGAAAATCACTGGATTAGAAGAGACAAATACTGGATGTTAAAAGGGTTAAAAAAAAAAAAAAAAAAAAAAGTTGAGCACAACAGTACGTTGAGTGACTAAGGTGCCAGAAGTGTCATCAGCATGTTCATGCCCCAAAGGGTGAAGGCAGAAAAATAGTGGTGAAAAAAAAGTAAGAGTTTCTCAAATACTAATCAACAACAGCAAAAGGCCTAGGGGGCCGATGGCACTGAAAGCATGCTCAGGGAAATAGTGAGCGGACAGGATACTCTGAAAACAACGGGGGCTGCAGAAGCAGCCTCCCTCTTAGGGAGGGCCAGCAAGGCACTGAGGCACCAAGCAGAGGTCAACTGTGGATTATGGCAGTGAGGGCAGGGGCATTCCAAGAGAAAGATGAAGCCAGAAGCATGCTTCCTTGCCAAGAACAAGAGAGCACACCGTTAAAGGCTGGTTCTAGAAGAGGCAGGAGTCATGATGGACAGGACACAGAGAAATGGAAAGTACGAGACAGACATCAGGAGGTAGTAGTGTGAACTGAGGACAGAAATTTGTAAGAACAGGAATAAAGAATATAAAAAAAGTCAAGCATGCCTGGAGAAGAAAGCCTGGTTTATTTAGAACGGTCAGGTCTGAGCTAACCAAAACCTCAACAAGAGTAGCTCTTTGTGGGGAACACTCGTTATGGGGATAGGACAGGCTGGAAAAAGTCCGGGAAGATAGCAATGGAGCCACTGCGACATCAGGAGCCAAGTTGCTGGAGGCCTGCAGAGACTCAGCTCCTGGTGACACGGCCACAAACAGTGGCAGGAGAGTCAAACCATCCACGTGATTAAGAACCAGTATCCAGTATATATAAACAGCTCTTACAAGCGCTGTTAACCCAATGTTAAAATGGCAAAGAATTTGAACAGACATTTCTCCAAAGATTCACCAAAGGCCAAGAAGTAAACATAGTCAACAATGTTTCCCATTAATGGAAATGCAAATGCAAATCAAAATCACTATAGGGTAACAATCTCACACCCACTAGGATGGCTATAATGCAAAAGACAGACAACAACAAACATTAGCAGGTTGTGGAGGAACTGGAACCCTTGTACGCTGCAGGTGGAAACAGAAAATACGCTCAGTTTTGCAGTCCTTCAAATGATTTAAACATAATTACCACGACCCACAAATTCCACTCATAGGCCTATAACCAAAGCACATAAAAACACATCCACACGAAAACCTGCACGTATAATAATGTCCGTAGAAGCGTAATTCACAATAACCAAAAAGGGGAAGCAAACCAAATGTCCATCAAATGATGGACAACAACAAATGGGATATATCTACACATGGAATACTACTGGCCATAAAAAGGAATGGAATATTGATCTGTATTATCACACGGATGTGCCTTAAAAACATTATGCTAAATGAGAGAAGCCAACACAAAAGGTCACATCATGTACGAATGTCCAGGTTAGGGGAATTCACAGAGATAATAAGTAGATTAATGATGCTTCAGGGGGGGAGGAGAAGTGTGAATGAAGGTGGACCGTTAGTGGGTGCATGACATCTTTCAGAGGGGACAAAAATGTTCTAAAATTAGATTGTGATAATGGTAGCAAAGCCCTGTGAATATACTAAAACCCACTCAACTGTACACTTTAAAGTGTGGGAGTTGTGTGATAGGTAAATTATATCTCAATAAAGCTATTTTAAAATGCCATCTTATTTGTTCCCATGGGATTTTAACTTATGGAAGTGAGTACCAACCTGGAGAGGCCAATGCCAGTGAAAGAATATCTTGCTTACATTTCCCAAGACAAGAGTGCACCCCCACCACACAGGGTAACAGAGGACTAGCAGGTTTGTTCAGTAGACAGAGCAAGAAGAGAGGGGAAAGCCTAGGCCAGAGCTTTTACCAGGGATCCCTTGGGAAAGGCAGGCAAGACAGGGTGAACAATGCAGCATTGGTTTGTCTGAATAATTCAGGCTATAGCACTGTCACTAGTTGTCCAGTACCTGGCCCTGGGATAATACAGAGTGGGGAAGATATTGGCATGGTATGTGAGTGAGATAAGGAGGTAACTGAAGGATACAGATTCAGGATTGGTTGGTTGGCAAACTCAAGGCAAGCTATTATTGTCTTTAGGAATTAGCTAGCCCTGGGAGGGACAGTTTCTCCCCAGGTCTGTAAGGCCCTCAAAAGTCAGAGCATCAAGACTACAAAATGAGGCACCTGGGTGGCTCAGTTGGTTAAGCGTCCAGCTCTTGGTTTCAGCTCAGGTCCTGATCTCTCACAGTTTCCTGAGTTCGAGCCCCGCATTTGGCTCTGTGCTGACCGTTCAGAACCTGCTTGGGATTCTCTCTCTCCCTCTCTCTCTGCCCCTTCCCCACTCACGCTGTCTCCATCTCTCTCAAATAAATAAATAAACTTAAAAAACTTAAAAAACAGGGGCGCCTGGGTGGCGCAGTCGGTTAAGCGTCCGACTTCAGCCAGGTCACGATCTCGCGGTCCGTGGGTTCGAGCCCCGCGTCAGGCTCTGGGCTGATGGCTCGGAGCCTGGAGCCTGTTTCCGATTCTGTGTCTCCCTCTCTCTCTGCCCCTCCCCCGTTCATGCTCTGTCTCTCTCTGTCCCAAAAATAAATAAAAAACGTTGAAAAAAAAAAATTAAAAAAAAAAACAAAAACTTAAAAAACAAATACAAAATAAGAAAATAGTTAATATAACTGGTCCTGTGATGAATGAATGCCAAATAGACAAATTCAGAATCTAAGGAACCAGAACAAACATAAAATAGAAATTCACAGGCTGATTCTAAAATTTATATGGAAATGCAAAGGACCCGGAAGAGTGGAAACTCCTGGAAATAAATAAATAAATACACAAACAAAGAGAACTTATACTGCCTAATTTCAGACTTATTACAAAGCTACAATTATCAAGACAATGTGGTATTGGCATGAGGATAAACAAACAGATCAATGGAACAGAGTAAGGAGTCCAGAAATAGGCCTACCCGTAGACACATGACTGATATTCTACAAAGGCCTAAAGTAATTCAATGGTAAAGGGAAAGTCTTTTCAACAAATGGTACTGAAACACCTGAATATCCACATGGGGGACAGGAGAGGAATGAATCTTGACCTTTACCTCATGCCATTCATAAAAATCAGATCACGATGAAGTCAAAGACCTAAACATAAAAGTTAAAACTATGTATGAAGCTTTCATAAAAAACAGTGACCCTGAAGTTGGCAAAGATTTCTTAATATACAAAGAATGCTAACCATTAAAAAGAGGGGAAAAAAAGATAAATTGGACTTATCCAAACTTAAAACTTTAAAAGATACCATTAGGGAAATGAAAAAAGGAAGCCACAGATTATTAGAAAATATTCACAATGAATACTGGGCAAAAGACTCATTTCCACAATATATGAAGAACACCAACAAATCAACAACATAAAGTCAAATAACCTAATTTGGGCAAAAGATGTGAACAGACACTTCACACGTATGAACAGCCAACAGGCACATGAAAAGTCATGCCTCATCATCAGTAGTCGTCAGCAAAATGCAAATTAAAACCACACTGATCCCGAAAAACAAATAACCCAGTGAAGAAATGGGCAGAAAACATGAATAGACACTTCTCTAAAGAAGACATCCGGATGGCCAACAGGCACATGAAAAGATACTCAACGTCGCTCCTCATCAGGGAAATACAAATCAAAACCACACTCAGATATCACCTCACGCCAGTCAGAGTGGCCAAAATGAACAAATCAGGAGACTACAGATGCTGGCGAGGATGTGGAGAAACAGGAACCCTCTTGCACTGTTGGTGGCAATGCAAACTGGTGCAGCCACTCTGGAAAACAGTGTGGAATTCCTCAAAAAATTAAAAATAGATCTACCCTATGACCCAGCAATAGCACTGCTAGGAATTTACCCAAGGGATACAGGAGTGCCGAGGCATAGGGGCACTTGTACCCCAATGTTTATAGCAGCACTTTCAACAATAGCCAAATTATGGAAAGAGCCTAAATGTCCATCAACTGATGAATGGATAAAGAAATTGTGGTTTATATATACAATGGAATACTACTTGACAGTGAGAAAGAATGAAATATGGCCTTTTGTAGCAACGTGGATGGAACTGGAGAGTGTTATGCTAACTGAAATAAGTCATACAGAGAAAGACAGATACCATACGTTTTCTTTCTTATGTGGATCCTGAGAAACTTAACAGAAACCCATGGGGGTGGGGAAGGAAAAAAAAAAAAAAAAAGAGGTTAGAGTGGGAGAGAGCCAAAGCATAAGAGACTCTTAAAAACTGAGAACAAACTGAGGGTTGATGGGGGGTGGGAGGGAGGGGAGGGTGGGTGATGGGTATTGAGGAGGGCACCTTTTGGGATGAGCACTGGATGTTGTATGGAAAGCAATTTGACAATAAATTTCATATATTGAAAACAATAAAATAAAATAAGCTCACAAAAAAAAAAAAAAAAACCACACTGATACCACTGCACACACATCAGAATGGCTAAATTAAAAAAGATTTTCAATACCACAGAATAGTGAGAAAATGTTCCACCTGGAACTTTCATAAATTGCCAATCCAAGTATAAAATAATACGGCCACACTGAAAACAGATCGGGAGTTTCATACCTACCTTGTGACCTAGCAATTCCACTCCTGGGGATATACCCAAAGGAAACTGACACATACATTCATAACAAAATGCTACATAAGAATGTTCGCAGAAGTTTTACTTGGAATAGCCAAAACCTGAAAGCAACCCAGTGTCTATCAACAGATTCAAACCTGTGGTATGTTCATTGTGTTGAACAGGACTCAGCAATAAAAATGAATAAAACTACTGAAACTTACTACAACATAGAGGAATCTGAGAAACATTATGTTGTGTTTAAAAATCCACCTGCAGAAAAATACACATTATGATTCCATTCATATGAAATTCTAGAACAAGCAAAACTAAACCAGTGACAGCAACTAGAACAACTATGTCCTGGCTGATGGGGAGGGACTACTGGCTAGAAATAAATACAAGTGAACTTATCAGGAGGAGAAAAACGGCCTATATATATCTTAATTTAGGTGGTAGATAAGGCTTTTTTATATCCATCAATACAGGTTGAACTCATTTAACAAATTCAGTCAAAATCATTACATTAAATGTAAATTATACCTTTAAAATGGTAAAATTCATTGGCTACATAGAACAGCCATAGAAAAGTTGCATAAAACAGAAATAATATTTAAATAAAAACAAATACCTTTGTCCATCTGCAAAGCTTCACCCCAGAATGGCTCCCAATCAACTGATAACCTGAACAGAAAAACAAGGAACATAAAATTGAACTGATTCAAAGCCTCATATTAAAAGGTGATTAAAAGGCGCCTGGGTGGCTCTGTCGATTAAGCATCCAACTCCTGATCTCAGCTCAGGTCATGATCTCAAGGTTTGTGGGATCAAGCCCCACATCCGGCTCGGTGCTGACAGTGCAGAGGCTGTGTGGGATTTTCTCTCCCCACCTCTCTGCCCCTCCCCCATTCACATGTGTGCACATGCACTCTCTCTCAAAATAAATAATAAACTTTTTAAAAATGGCAATTATAAAACTTAACAAAATCATTCTTCTTTTCTACATAATGGTAGGCAACAACCCAATGGCAGAAAACATTAACAGTTGAAATCACCAGGATGATAAAACAACGTAAAATGTTTATGTATCTAGGGGCGCCTGGGTGGCTCAGTCGGTTAAGCCTCTGACTTCAGCTCAGGTCATGATCTCGTTGGTTTACAGGTTCGGAGCCCCGCGTCGGGCTCTGTGCTGACAGCTCAGAGCCTGGAGCTTGCTTTGGATTCTGTGTGTCCCTCTCTCTCTGTTCCTCCCCCAGTCATGGTCTGTCTCTCTCTCTGTCTCTCTTTCTCTCTGTGTCTCTCTCTCAAAAATAAACATCTAAAAAAAATTTTTAATAAAGAAAGAAAGAAATAAAAATAAAGAAATACTGCCCCAAGAAGAGGAAAAACAAAATTCCAGGAACCATAACCCAACGTGAATTCTCAGGACCAGTCCCACAACCTAGCATTTAAAATTCATGAGCTACAGAAGATATGAGAAGCATGGAAAAGCCATGCCGAAGTAATCACATTTCCTTTTTTAATAAACTAGTAGAGCAAACAAGTAGAACATTCTGATTTCAGAAAGCACTTAATGAAGTTTCTCACAAGGCTTCAAGTAATAAGCCACAATTATCATGAGTCTCTTGTATAAAAAGACTCTTGACTTGCAGACAAATGAGGCAAATGGAGAAATATAGTCTGGATGATGGCAGAAGTGGATCCGTGGCTGGTTAAATATCCATATTCAGAGTGTGATGATTAATGGAACAATGTCAATTTGGATTATAAGTCTCTACTGGGCTTTGTCTTTTACCCACTTCCACATTTATGTAAATATCTTGCATAGAAATAAACAAAACACCGCTTATCTATATGAAGACAGAACAGAGTGCAACTGGACAGCTAATCTCAGATGCAGAATAAGCATTTAAGAGATTCCTACAGAAAATTCCAGTTCTTCTTTTGGATTCCTACACTCTATTAGTGTCTTTACATCCTTCTCTTCCAAGATACATAGGGTTTTATAAAATTTTGCATTGAGGAAGGTATGAGAAAAACTGCTGAGTACAGGATGGACAGACCACAACGCCAAGATAAGCCAATGGTACGCAGCTGCTAGAAATCACACTGCACAGTTCTAACCACGATAAAGTCACGGAGGATTTACTCTCCCACCTGAAACGCCAAAAATGGACAAAATATATGAACAGTTCCAAGACATGAAACACCAGGCAACAAGGGACAATAATCCCAGAGAAGACAGAAAACACAGGAGGCAAGCCCTGCCATGCCCAGAGCTTACTGCCCTCAAAGTTTCCAGGCTGTGTGGCAGGGAGAGGCAACGCACACACGGCTGGGTATTTTCTCGGAGTTGAGGACGTGGAAGCAAGAGTTGGGGAGCCCACACAGCTAGAGTTTGCAGAGCTGAGTACCAGAGAGTCAAAAGCTACACAGAGATTAAACTCAAGAATCTGTAGAGGATTCCTAGAAATTCTGCCTGAGTAATGCTTCATGCATACGTGAGAGAAAAGCTAACCAAGAATGGGAAAGAACCATCTTAAAGGACTGGAGGTGCGCCTGGTGCTCACAGCCAGCTGGGAACTGTGTCTATTCACACCAGTCAGAAGCTTAAGATTCACAAGGCAGAGTACACAGAAGTGTTTTGCCCCAATAGTCATAAGTAATTAGCCATATTCTGAGTCAGCTCTGGTCTCACTTAACAAGTCATAAAAGCCAGATTAAAAGGCTCAAACTTGTTTCCAAGTAACTGCTCTTCATCCTAGAACAAAGCTCAAGAATGTTTTATAGGAACACAAAAATATCTAGCACCCAATAAGGTAAAATTAGACCTGGCATCCAATCAAAGATTAACCAAGCATGCAACATGACCAATGAAAAAATAATCCAGCAACCAAACTGACCCAGAAATGACACAGATGTTAGAATTACATTAAAACAGTTGTCTAACTGTAATTCGTGGGCTCAAAAAGTTAAGTAGAGACATGGAGAATAGAAAAAGGCCAACACTGAATTTCTAGAGATAAAAACTGTAATGTCAAAGCTGAAAAAAACACTGGATACAATTAATGGAAGATTAGACATTAGAGAAGATTACTAAATTATACCTGAAGACATAGCAATAGAAGCTATCCTAAAATGAAAAGTAGAACAGAAAAAAGAATGTTTTTTAAATTGTCTTTAACATTTATTTATTTTTGAGAGACAGAGTGTGAGCAGGGGAGGGGCAGAGAGAGAGGGAGACACAGAATCCAAAGCAGGCTCCAGGCACCAAGCTGTCAACCCAGAGCCTGACACAGGGCCTGAACCCACAAATGGCGAATCATGACCCAACTGAGCCACCCAGGTGCCCCGAACAAAGAATTTTAAAAAATAATGAAAATAGTATCAGTGAGCTGTAGGTCAAATTCATGTAATTGAAGTCCCCAAGGAAGAGAAGACAGAGGGAGTGACAGAAAAAATACCTGAAGAGATAATGGCTAAAATCTGTCCAAATTTGATTAAAACTATAAATCCACAGAACCAGGAAGCTCAACAAATCCCAAGTAAAAGCAACATGAAGAAAACTACGTTGAAACACGTTATCATTAAATTGCTCAAAATCCGTAATTAAGAGAAAATAGAAAATCTTCAGAGTGCCAGGGGCTAAAAACATTACTTTCAAAGGAACAAACAACAGATGACAATACAGGTCTCATCAGAAGCAATGGGAGCAAAGTGGAACACCTTCAAAGCGCCGTAAGAAAAAAAGTCATCAACCTATGATTCCACATGCATCAAATAGTATCCTTCAAAGATGAGGGCAAAATAAAGTCTTTTTCAGATACACAAAAACTGAAATAATTCAGCACCAACACACCCACACAACACGAAACGCTACATGAAGCCCTTCAGGCAGAAGGAAAAGGCTGTCAGAGAGAACACACATCTACGCAAAGGAAGAAAAACACCAACAAAAGTGCTATCTACAGGGGCACCTGGATGGCTCAGTCGGTCTCTGACTTCAGTCAGGCCATGATCTCATGGCTCATGAGTTCAAGCCCCACGTTGGGCTCCATGCTGACAGGTTGGAGCCTGGAGCCTGCTTCAGATTCTGTGTCTTCCCCCCCGACCCCCACCCGACCACCCCCTGCTCATGCTCTGTCTCTCTCTCTCTCAAAAATAAACATTTTAAAATTTTTTATTTTTTTATTTATATTTTTGGTTTGTTTGTTTATTTATTTTTGAGAGAGAGAGAGAGAGAAAGAGACAGAGCGTGAGCAGGGGAGGGGCGGAGAGAGAGGGAGACACAGAATCCGAAGCAGGCTCCAGGCTCTGAGTTGTCAGCACAGAGCCCGATGTGGGGTTTGAACTCACAAACCAGGAGACCATGACCCGAGCCCAAGTCAGGGCTACTGAGCCACCCAGGCACCCCCCAAAAAAAATTTTTTTTAAGTGGTACCTATATGAGTCAGTATGTAAGATTGTTTCTAATTACATCTAATTAAGTCAAAATTAACAGATAATTGACTACTTAAACTAAAATAGTAACAATGTAGTATAGGCCTCTAAGATACATAGAAGTAAAATGTATGATAATGATTGCATGGAGGTTGACAAGGGGAAAACACAAGTGTGTTACTGCAGCTTCTTCCACTGGACATGAAGTGGCGTCTTAATCACTCAAAGATACACTGTGATATGATCAAGAGATATGTGTAACACCTCGAACCATCACTAAATACCAATACAGTGCTATAACTAACAAGCCAACGAGGAGGTAAAACAGAATCATAAAAACATAATCTAGGGGCACCTGGGTGGCTCAGTCAGTTAAGCATCTGACTTCGGGTCAGGTCATGATCTCATGGTCCGTGGGTTCGAGCCCCACATCGGGCTCTGTGCTGACAGCTCAGAGCCTGGAGCCTGCTTCGGATTCTGTGTCTCCCTCTCTCTCTGCCCCTTCCCCACTCATGCTCTGTCTCTGTCTCTGTCTCTCTCAAAAATAAATAAACATTAAAAAAAAAATTAAAAAAACAACTTAATCTAAAGGAGGCAGAAACTGGAAAAAGGAAATCAAAGAACACAAGACAAGCAGAAGACAAATGGCTACATGAGAAATGTAAACCTATCATGAAATCAGTTTAAATTGTCTGAATACCCTTATTAAAAGGCAGACTATACATATATATTATATACATACAAATATATGTATGATCTGAATATTCTTGTCTGTCTCCTCTAATAGGCTGGTGGCTCCTTGAAGAAGATACTGCATCTTAAGTTTCTCTGCATGGCCAGGACTATCACACAAAAGGGTCTCAATAAACACAGAAAGATGGAGTGAGGGAAGGAAGTCAGTCCACTCACTCCCAACTGACCACTCTTCTTCTACAGGAAATCAGTATTATTTGTTCTCAAGTAAGGCCTCCTTGATGAGTTAGGACCACAAAAACCCAAATACACTTCTACGTAAAACATTTCTAATTGACCCAGCCTAATATCGATAGAAGCTTCTTTTCTGCATTTAATAATTTTCCCTTAACAAACGACGATCTGTGAAGAGGCCGGTGATGGCATTTTCCGTCTCTGTGCCAGAGCCACGCTGATGCTAACATCCCAGGAAATGAAGCACGGGGGAAATGTGCTGGCCTGCAGCCAGCGCACAAGGGGATCCTTCTACAGGAACGAGAGGGGGCTGCCGCGACAGCTCCGGCCGCCACGGTGACAGGGCCACTGGGCCTTCTTCCCTCCCTCCCTATTTCACGCTCCTCACTGGGGTATGAAATGAGAGCGCTCGGGAGGGCGGTCCAGTGACAGCGCCTCCTGACGGTCCTCACCTTGTTTAGTAAGGGCTTCTCGGAGAGCAGGGGTTATCATAGCCCTTCTTTCACTGGCTTCACCCTTCACGGCGTTCCTGACCAGAGTGCTTTTCTCCTCCTGGTGCTCCTTCTCTCTCTGTATTGAAATTAAAAGAACAAACTTCAGAGCTGGCAGTGAGCGAGGAGAACAACGGCACAACAGTCACGGACACATGGCATGGGTAAGAAGGCGCGTCGCGAACCATGGCCCACACAAGCCAGTCTCCTCCAAAGTGACCGCATTCCCAGTCAGACAGTGAGCAGAAGGCCTGCCAGTCTCTTCTCTTTTCTTTTTGCTTTCCAAAAAAAGGAACTACATACTCAAACACATACACCCGCAAAATGTAAATCAACAATCCACTTATCTAGATGTCAATTATTTTTAGCAATCTGAGTACCGACAGCTGCCGAAATTCATCAAGTTATTTCTCTGAATTTCAATGTCCTCACCTGAAAAACAAGGAAAGTAATAGCTATAGAGCAGGAACGTTACAATTAAATGAAATAAATCACCAGGTACAATGCCTGATACATAACAGGAGTTCAATAAAATAGAACACTGCTGGTTATGTATCTGCAAAACCCCCAAAACAAGTCAAAATAGTGCTCTGAGCTGCTCAGACAGCCATTTGTTTGCAGACCAAATTACTCGTCCACCTGCCATCCCAACAATGACTCCTTCTAGATGATCCTGTGGGGAAAATGTGTCTTCAGTGACAGAAAGAAATCTGAAGGATAATATAAGGCTGATTGTGTTTCCTTTTGACTTTGGGCCCTAGAAAATTCAGCAGTACGCTGATGGCTGTGTAAAGTCTCAAATCATGTTTGTCTCGAATTCTCTGTAAGTGGCTTCATAGTACATGATGATCTTCACCCTTTACACTGATTTCTTCCTCTATTTAAAAAAAAATTTTTTAATGTGTATTTATTTTTGAGAGAGAGACAGACAGACAGAGAGCAAGCAGGGGAGGGGCAGCGAGAGAGGGAGACACAGAATCTGAAGCAGGCTCCAGGCTCTGAGCTGTCAGCACAGACCCTGACGTGGGGCTTGAACCCACGAACCATGAGATCATGACCTGAGCTGAAGTCGGATGCTTAACCGACTGAGCCACCCAGGCGCCTCAGCCTTCTTCCTCTATTTTTAAATCTTACTCTATGTACATATATTTTAAAGTTATCTGAATGTCTTTTTGTAAGATGGTAGAATGCTAATCAATAATTTCAGGGCAACACACAAAGTCTGTGCTATACTACACTTGCCAGATCTTAGTAAGAGCTGCAGAAATTCAAAATAACTCACCTTGGCAGCGGCCCCACCACCAAGCCCTAGACTACCTTCAGTGCCTGTCCATTTGCAGTGCCCGCCCCTAGAGAATCAGTAGTGAGAACACCTCACAGATCCCCGGATGTCTGAAATCTGCATCCAACTAATACAGACGGGAGGATGGTCCTTGTTTGAAGCTGGACAACAGGTGACAGGGATTCACTAGATCATTCTACTTTTGTGAATGTTCAAAGTTCTCTAAACAAAAAATGTAAAACATTTAAAATTTTTTAAAAAGAAACAGGTAAACCAATGAAATTTGGAGTTAACGTCTCTACCTTCTCTGTTACGTCAGGGATTTACTCCGAAATTGGAAGTCAGTGAAAAACTACTTTAGAGACTCAGAGGTATCATGATGAGAAACATAAATCCAGTTAGTTCTATCTGTCCTAAAGTCAGCATTCCTAATTACTAAATATAATCAAAATGCAAAGCTAATGAACAATTTTGCTTCTGTTAATATAGTTTTCAACTATACATTTCCACACAGAACTGAAAAAATTTACAAACATCAACAAATTATTCTCATCTATCATAAAAGTGATCAGTTTATTCCTAGGCATTTTCTTTAAAAATTTTTAAAGTTTCAGTTGTTCTTTTAAAATATTTAAAAACAGAAGTATCCTTTGGCTTTTTTTTTAAGTCTATTTCAGACCTAAAAAGGTGTCAACTTAAAAAGGAAGTCTGTGGTAGAGCAAGATGAACTGACCTTGAACTTGACAGCGTTTAAATGTCTCTGAGGTAATTCCACAGCAAGTTACTAGAACTCCCTACTAATCATGCAAGAATTGCTCTCATAAGCCTGTCACCACAAAACATCACCAAGCATGTATGCTTATCCCAAAGGCCACATAAATCCAAAACTGGACCCACCCGTGACACTGGCCTCTGACCAGTGTGCTCAGAGTTCCAGAGACATCCTCTTGTGGTTATAAACACACACACACACATACACACACACACACACACACACACACACACACACACACACACAAACACAAAAAAACTAATTCTGACTCCTATGAAATGAACACTCTTAAAGAACGGTCATGGACCATCCTCCATGTCCCATCACTAGAGAAATTATCCATCATAAAATATGAGGGTAGCTACTCCATTTCAACCATTTAAGATACAAAATTTATATAGGAAAGAGCTCAGAGGCCACAATGAGAGATCCTGAGCATTCAGGACAAACATTTACCATTCTGTCTCTATGGCAGTTTAGTCCCATCTTCCATATGCAGCAGTAACTCCATTTCCAAAAAGAAATACGATGGCTCATAACATTCCCGAAGGAAGTGCAAAGCGCCAAATTCTAATCTTGTAGGTGCAGACACTGTTCACTGTTCGCCCAGAATACAACATATATAGCTGCTCTATGGCTGTAATAGAAACTAATGAAGATCCCAGAACTAGTCAACCTTGATTCCCCCCTCTCCTGTGTGCCCCATTTGACAACGAGTAACCAAGTTTTAAAGGTTTAATTCCCACAGACTGGCTCACTCCATCCACAATGCCATTGCTTCTGCACACCAGCCTTGGTTTCTCCTAAGGACAGGACAACTGTAAGAGCCAAACTAAATGGTCTCCCTGTCTCCATCCTGTAATTTCATCCCTCCCCAACTCCCAAACCCGTCGCGTCTGCCCTGAAAGAAAACGAACGTCCTCTCCAAGCTGCTGCTTCCCAACATGCAAAACGGAAAGCCAATGACAAGCTACATTCCTAGGCACTTTGGAAAATGACTATAAATAAGTGAAAAGTCCTTTATACATAAACAGGACTACATTAATCTTACATAATCACAGGAGCAAAAAGTGGTACCAATTTTCTTTAAAAAAAAAAAAAAGGTATCGTACAATGTTACCTAATTCATTTTCATACCGTTGTCCCAGAAACCACAGTACCATCCCAATTATCACCTGGGAAACAGGACACAGCAGAAAAAGTCATCTGTTAAAGACTTTAAGGTAAAATTCCACCTAGCCGGGTAAGTGCCAAACAGGTGTTTTGCCACAAACAAGTGTTTCATTACCAAAGCATACAGACATTTCTGCTGGGAAAAAGTCCTTCTGATTGTTTCAATCTGTTTATTTCATTGATCCATCAGGTGATTCCCTTCCTTATCAAGTCATGCAGAAAACAGAATCCCCAAGCTCTCTCGAGAAGTCATCTTCCTATACAGTCAGTCCTTCTAAGCCTGGAGCTTTGCTGGCAAACGGTTGGGCATTCAGTAAATGGTGGCCGAATAATGAATGCCTCCAAACTACCAGACAGATATTCCTAGCTCTAGAAAAGCAGATCTCCTTTCTTTCGGTAACTGATTTCGGATCTAGCAACTTTCAATGTTAAAAACTCTCCTTCGGGGGCTCCTGGATGGCTCAGTCGGTTAAGCGTCCGACTTTGGCTCAGGTCATGATCCTCACGGTCAGTGAGTTCGAGCCCCACATCAGGTTCTGTGCTGCCAGCTCGGAGCCCGGAGCCTGCTTCAGATTCTGTGTCTCCCTCTCTCTCTCTGTTCCTCCCCTGCTCACGCTCTGTCTCTCAAAAATGAATAAACGCTAAAAACAAAAAAAAAATTTTTTTTAAAAACTCTCCTTCAGGTATTGAAGCTAAAACTGCTGCAATTTAACCCCGCATCTGCAGGTTCCATTTCTTTAAGAAAGAAACCCCCTATATGCCACTGACTTGTCATAGCTCAGTTTTTAAATGACAAATTTTCAACAGGACTCGAAGTTTTTCTGTTTACTAGGTTTTAAGAAAGCTTTCTGAACTCTCTGAAAAGCAGTTTGACCAGATGTGTCAAGAGCTTTCAAATGGTTTTCCTCTGACCCAGTGATTCTATTTTGGATAACCTGACTTAAAGAAATAATTCCAGAACTCATCCTAAGTGCTCCTGGCTGCACAGACCATGGGTGAAACAGGCTGGTTTAAAGGCAGTGGGTGTCTTGGGGTTGAAGGAATGTGTCGCCTTGTGTTTCTGGGTGAATCAAATACCCAAAGCCTTAAAAATAATAAAGAAAGAAGAACAACTTCATATTATTCTACTGCAGTACTATGCGACTTTATAATAAGAACTGGACACACTGAGATGCTTTCGTAAACTGAAATGCTTCTCTGGTGAGTAATTACCAAGCATTCACCATTTATTTCCAAAACTAATGATACGGATATCACTGTTTGTCTGCTTAACCAGAACATACTGTGGGGAGTATTTAACAACATTTATTTACTGCAGAGAAAAAAAAGGAACATTCTGCTCTACATTTACAAATCACAATCACGAGAAAAACAAAAAACAACCTAAGACTGTCAGGCTCTTGCTGACTCCTTGTGCTCTACCCACTCTTCAGATTCTCTTCTAAAAACCGTTTCTCCCCTGGGGGCTGAAACAAAGAGATGGGAGTCTAGGCTTGGTCCCACCACCTACGAGCCTGTCAGCCATCTAACTTCGGACAAATTGCTTTATTTCTCTAAACCTACTTCCTACCCTGTAAATTGGTAAAGTGGACGTAATAATAGTATGGATATCAAGGTCAATGTGAGGATTGAATGAGACAATCCAATGCGTACTTTTGACTTCTCCTAATACTCTGAATCTGTACTGAACTACCCTCTTGCCCTATACCCCAACCCATCCACTATATTCAATCAAATCACATTGCTTCCCAATGCCTTCAGGTTGAAGTTCACACCCCCCTGACAGAATGAAAAGGCCTCCAGTACGCTGCCCCTGCCTTCCTTCTCTAGTTCATTCTCCGCACATCCCCGCCCCTACCTGAAACCACAGACACACCAAACTGTTCCCCAAACACGCCACTCGCCCTAGCACCCCAGCCCTCTGCATCCGTATCTGTCCTCCTAACCTTCCCACGTTTCACACGTTAGCTCCCTTGTTCTTCGACATCGCTCCCACCCCTCGAGTTCTCTTCAGCCCTAGACTCATCATCTTGGATCTTGCTACAGAGTGAGGGAGGTAGAATACCATGGTGGTACACCAGTCGGACCAAACCTATCCTATTTGAAGATATCTGCTTATACAGTAATAGCTCATAGTTACCAAGTACACACTACGTGGCAGGCAATGAAATAAAGCGTGCCAGTGAATGAACTTAGTTAATCTTCATAACAACTTCATAAGAGGTTACTTTTATGATCTCCCACTTTAGAGACGAGAAAACAAAAGCAGAGAGTAAAATAATTTGCCCAAGACGCACAGGCTGAGACAGCAGGACTCCACAAAACTCAGTGAGTATTACTCAAAAAGAGGTTATATAATAGGAATACGCTGGCCCAACCCTAGAGCCAATTGCTAACCAGTAGTAGTGCCTCCTCTAGAGTAGCAATTCGGGCAATTTAGTGCAATGCCTGGCAACGACTGGGCAGAAAGCAACTCAGGAATATGTATGAATGGACCCTAAAAGGCCAAATAAATGCATGGGAAAAAACAAAAAAAACAAAAAAACAAAAACCAACAACCAGGCAGTAGTTTAGTGTATTCTGTCCAATACAGAATGAAAACACAAGCCATACTTGGAAACTCTGCCATAAGCTAACAATAAAGAAGAACAAAAACTGGTGGCTTTATTTTCATGTCACACTGAAGGTGGAAAAGTATTTCTTTTTGCCCCAAATCTAATGACTTTATGAGAAACTGTTTATGAGAAATCTAAAATGTCATAAACCAACTGCTGCAAGTTCATAAAGTCCAAAATCATTTCATTTAAAAAATAATTTACACAGATGTTCAAAATTCTCATTTGTTCTTTCTCTCCAGCGCCCTCTAATGGACAGAGATGAAAAGCAAAGTGAAAATGAACCCACAAATTATTCTAAACTCTTACCATACACTTGAAATTTGCTGAAATTAAATCTGAAGTGTTCTCAATACACACACACACACACACACACACACACACACACGCACACACACGCGAGGTAACTGTGAGGTGATGGATTTCTTAACTTGATTGTGGTAATCTTTTCACAATGGACACACATATCATCACATTACACACCTTAAAAAAATCAGTGTACAACCCTAACATATTTGTCAATCATGCCTCAATAAAGTTGGAGAAACAATTATTGCAAATTCTTCATTCACTGCAAACAAAGCTTTAAATATCTTCTCTTAACCTTCTGTAAAAACCCAGAAATCTGTCTAAATCAGGTATCTCGTACACTGAAATCTATCCTGTTTTAAGACCGTTTCGCCACTAAAAAATTACTCAGATTCTTAATTTAAGAGTCATAAAATTATACGTTTGCTTTGATCCAGTATATCAGTTTGGGGACAATATAACCTAAGAAATATTGACACATTTTTCAAAGTAAAAAGGTCTCGGGGTCCTTGCGTGGCTTAGTCAGCTGAGTGTCCAGCTCTGGCTCAGGTTGTGATCTCGCAGTTCTTGAGTTCAAGCCCCACATCAGACTCTCTGCTGTCAGCGCAGAGCCCGCTTCGGATCCTCTGTCCCCCTCTCTTTCTGCGCCTCCCCCACTCACGTTCTCTCTCAAAATAAACAAACATTTAAAAAAAAAAAAAAAAACAACAGTAAAAAGGTCTCAGACCTGTGCTAATTTTACCAGCAGAAAAACCTGACACAGACTAAATGGCCAGCTCTAGGAAAATGTATAAACCAGTTTAAAATATCTAAGCAACCTAACTTCTCACTTTGACATCTGTTGGGCTTTTAGAGGTGATGACACACTGTCATGTGCATGTTCCATCTGACTCACACCTGTGAGGAAGGCAGAGGGCACGGCCCCTGTTCCCCAGACAAGGGGATTAAGACTAGGGAGGGTTAAGCTATGCCCACAGGTCACTGAGCTACACACTGGCTGGGCCAAGCCCTGAACCCACACTCCACGCACTTGTCATTCTTAACAGCTGCTCTGCCAGGGGCTTCTGAAATACAGAAGCTACTAAAAATGACAGACACAATCCACACGTGGAAGTATTCAGAAACAAGGAACAAAAGCTGCAACAACAGGAAAGATGGACAGCAATTTTAAATTGAGAAATAATTTTGGATATATTGGCTTAGAGTTTTACACCCAACCAAGAATTTTTTGGTTATGAGCTTTATAAAAGTAGCCAAACCAAATGCATACAGGACAGCGTGCAGGGAAAAATTTGGCCTTGCCGGAAGGGAAATCTGGCCATTGTCCCCAGTTCCTGGAAAGTAACGGGGAATCCCTTGGAATTTCCCAAGTGACAGCAGCGTCCATTATTCACGGTGGGCCCCTCAGACCGCAGCTGACTACAAGTGGGGGGAAGGTGCTGGAGACTGAGTTCAACCACATGGGCAGTCAAGTCCCAATAAAAACTGGACACCGAAGCTCAGGTAAGCCCCCCGGGTTGGCAACACTTGATGTGTATTACTGCACGTTGATGCTGAGAGGACAACACATCCTGAGGAGGACAAAGGAACGCCTCTTGAATCTATTCTATGCGCCTCTGCCTTTGGCTGATTTTCTGTACCCCTTCCCAACAAAGAACCACAGCCATGAGGGTAACAGCTTTGGGGGAGTTCTGTGAGTCTTTCCAGCAAATTATCAAACCTGAGGGTGGTTTTTAGGAGCCCCCTCCCCCGAAATTTGCAATTGGGTGTCAGAAGTGAAAGCAATCTTGGGGACTATGCCCTCAGACCTTGTAGTTTATCTAATACCAGGGAGGAAGAAAGAGATTGTTCACAGGATAACATGTTCAACCTCGCTCAAAATGAAAGAAATACAAATTAAAATCAGGTCATTATTTCTCACCTTTCTGGCTGGCAAGATTTAAAAGACTAATAACACCTGAGGGTTGGCAAAGGTACAGAGAAATAGGCTATCTCATCTCTCTCCTATGAGAAGAAATAAAAATGTTTTCAATTTTGTATAGGGCAATTTGGAAACATCTATTAATACTATAAAATCCCGGGGTGCCTGGGTGGCTCAGCTGGTTAAGCGTCCAACTCTTGATCTCAGCTCAGGTCTTGATCTCAGGGTCATAAGTTCAAGCCCCACGTTGGGCTCTGGACTGAGCATACAGCTTACTTTAAAAAAATAAAAATAAAAAAATAGGCACCTGGCTGGCTCAGTTGGTGGAACATGCGACTCTTGATCTCGGGGCTGTAAGTTCAAGCCCCACACTGGGTGTAGAGATTACTTAAAAATGTGTGTGTGTGTGTGTGTGTGTGTGTGTGTGTGTGTGTATAGATGTAGATATAAAATCCCCTTTGATCCAGAAATTTCAATTTTATGAACTTATTCTTGAGATAAATTTATGCCAGCCACAAAAAATATAAGAGCAAGAGTGTTCAAACACCTAAATGTTAATCATCAAGAGCCAAATACATCATGGGACATAGTCCTAGACCACTATGTAAACATTAAAATGAACCAGGTGAATCTGTATGACAGCACTGGAAAGCTGTCATGTTAGATGAAAACAAGCAGTCTGTAGACTTGGGAGAACAAAATGATCCCATCTGTATAGCCAGAAAAACAAAGTTAGACCAAAATGCAGGTGTGTTTGTAAGAGCAGTAAAACACCCGGACAAATACTGCCAAACTAGAAAGTCTGGTTTCCTGTGAAAAGTAGATTTAGGAGAACAAGGACAGGGAACTGCATTCTTTGAATCTTTTAAACATATACAAAGAGGGTATGAAATTAAGTGAAACTTCAAAGGGAGGTTCAGATCAAGTTATGTATTTTCAAAGGGAATAGCTAAGAACCAGAAACTCTAAAAACACCTCCCTCGCATCGAGGATGTGAAAAGGATAGAGGACATAGAGGTAAGGACAGAGGATTTTTGAAAATTTCTTTGGAGAATGTTGGTAAGGTATTTTGAGATCCCACCTCAAATGGAGAGAGGCTGGAGAGCAGGTGCCTTGTCATATCTCAAGCCCCCGAGGCTCCACCGGGGCCCCTCAAAAGAAGCTGCTTGTATCCCCCGCACTCAGAGGGCATCATTGACTGGTGTAGGACTCCTGCCCAGTGAATCCAGACACCAAAGGACTGACTAGTTTCCCCAGCAAGTGAGCACTGCTGCTGGGTAGGAATCAGCCTGTCCTCCCAGAATAAAGAACTCAGGAGTGTTCCCGTGGGAAGGGACAAGAGTGCAGGTGGCGGTGACCTTAGATGCTGACCAACTGGGCAACCAGAGAGGAAAACAGAAGACAGACCTCAAAGAGAGGAAGCCAGAGGCACAGGGCTCAAGAGGAAGGAGTGAGCCACGATCAGCAGCACACTTCTTGGGGTACACTTGCTCAGTGCAAGGAACCAGGCAGGAGACACCATGGACAGTGTCTCCACAGACGCAATGAGAGTGCCGGATGGAGGAAGAGTCAACTTTAAACTGGACGAGGGGAGAGAGCACAGTCACCTTACACCACATACGAACTTCCTACTTCTCTCTCTCCTGCTCCCCATCCATTCTCCAGACCCTAAGCAGATCCAAAACAGCAGCTAGCAAATAGGCCAGAAAGTAGACAAGAGGGGAGGAGTTTCACCTTTGAATTAAATTGACTTAGTTTCTTTAGTATTACTTACTACCTATTACCTAGGCTTGGGCATTCTACTGTCAATTTATTAAGACTTTGTGTCTTAGGGGCACCTGGGTGGCTCAGTGGGTTAAGCAGCCAACTCTTGGTTTCAGCTCAGGTCATGACCTCACAGTTCATGAGTTCAAGTCCCACATTGGGCTCTATGCTAACAGTGGGGAGCCCACTTGGAATTCCCTATCTCCCTCTCTCTCTCTCTCTCCCTCTGCCTCTCTCTCTCTCTTTCAGAATAAATAAATAACCTTAAAAAAAATAAAAGGAGAAAGAAGAAAAAAACTTTGTGTCTTAAAGTACCTGTAACACTTTATTACCAAAAATGACCAGAAAAGTCATGAAATCTGCCAGTTCTCCCTCCTGTGCAGGTTGAAAGGGACAGTAAAACTCAAAACAAAGCAGCTTCTATAATAACTTCCCAAAATTAATCCCTGTTTGTAACACTACTTTTAAAAGATTTTTCTGGGGGTACCTGGGTGGCTCAGTCACTTAAGCATCCAACTTCGGCTCAGGTCATGATCTAATGGCTTGTTGAGTTCAAGCCCCACATCGGGCTCTGTGCTAACAGCTCAGAGCCTGCAGCCTGCTTCGGATTCTGTCTCTCCCTCTCTCTGCCCCTCCCCTCCGCCCATGCGCACACTCTCTCTCTCAAATATAATAAAACATTTTTTAAATTAGCCGATTTTTAAAAAAAGGTTTTTCTGAAAAAAACAAAAAGATTTTTCTGTGAGATTTTTAAATGAGGTTGTAAAAACTACCTGAAAATATCACAAAGATTTTTATAATAGAGATTCAGGTGCATATGAAACAAAGTTAAAATAAACATTCCAAATGCTAATAGTAATTTTTCTGGTGAGATAGAATTATTGATAGATTTTGGCCCTTTGTTTTCTAAACTTTTATTTTTTAGGTATGTTAATTTGTAATGAAAAAATTTTTAACTAGGCAAAATTAAACAAACATTAAATTTTTTTCTTTATATTACTATTTGTTATAGCATGGGACCACCCTGAGTAAAATTAGAGGGTCATCATGTTTTATGCAAGAAATAAGTTCTTAAGACCTTATATAATTCAAAACTGACCCTATCAAAAAATGGGAGATATTCTCATATGGCTATATCATAAATAGTTTATAATTCAGTTGATACTAGATTTTTTTGTTTTATTTTGGGAGCATGGAGAGAAAGTAGTTCCTTCCATACTTCCTATTTCGAATCCTCAGAAAAGCGAAAAAAGTACAATGAAGACCCCTAGTCCCTTCACCTAGATTCACCACTTTTGTTGATCATTACCTGTCTACCCTTCCATGCACACATACACATCTATAAAATACACGTGAATGTATGTGCAGAAAGAAAATGTTGCTGAACTACTTGCATGTGGTAGACACCATAACACTTCACTCTTAAACACTACAGAATTCATCTCCTAAAAAATGACAGAACTGCACAACTACAAACCGTTATTACAACAAGGGAAATTAACGAAAATCCAATATTATCTAATAAAAAATCCATTTCAAGTATCCTCAAATGTCCAGACAATGACCTTTGCTCTTTGATTCAAGATCAAAGGTTACACAATGCATTTAGTTATGTTTCATTAGCGTTTTTAAACCTTGGACCCGTCCTCACCCCAGGTTTTGTTACTGTTAATGTCTATGACATTGACTCTTTTTAAAGAGTCTGGACTGTCCCACTTTTTGGATTTGTCTGATTGTTTCCCCATAATTAGACTCAGGCTAAAAATTTTTGACACAAAATTACATAGATGATGTTGCATACATCTTACTACCCATCATGTCAGGAGGGACACGAGGTCATTTTAATACAAATGATGAAGCTAAATTTGACTTTTTCAGTACAGGCGAAAATCACCTGAACACTCCATTTGTAAAGGTATATTTTATCCTTTGTAATTAGCAAATCATCTGTAGGTATTTTTCCCCCAGTGATGTATTTATTTTTGGCATGTCTAAGTGGGTTAGTTTCTGGGATGATATTTTGAGAATACGTGCATATATGGCCCCCAAAGGCATTTCATGCAATCCTTGCTTAAATTAATTATCACCCTGGGGATAGAAAACAAATGATTAATTCTATCATACCCTCTGTATTTCTTATCTAGAAACCTTCTATAAAGACTTTCTCTTGTACCTCCCTTTTGTTGAGCAGCAAAAGGATTGATTTTTTTTATTTGATGTAATACAATCCATTGCATATAATACGATACATATTATCATTATGTTCATTTTTGATGTTCAAATTGTCCCAAATTTGGCCTGTGGGAAACTCTTCAAGCTGGTTCCTATGTCCCTTTGATGTGTCTCCATCAGTCTTTGATGATCCACTTGCCCAACAAGACATCCCAGGCCCATCTGTTATGCTCCCTTCCTCAGCCCTGGAATCAGTCATTTCTCCAAGCCCTGATTCCTTTCAATGAAGTAGGATATTGAGAAAACAAGAACTGAGTGCTCACCATGTTTGTTTCTAGGTCTGTGGCCTAACAAAGAGTACATCTGTTCTTTGTCCCCAGTTCCTGGCACAGAGCTTCAAAAAACCTTGGCATTTTCTAAGTGCCAGAAGGGTCATTGTTATGCAAATGAGGTGGCTGAGGGAGTAGGCCTAGATAGCTTTAGCATGGGGCTGGTCAACCGGAAAGACCAACTCTGGGCCAGCTGGATCTCCAGGGAAAGAAACAGGGAAGGAGGTCAGCTGGAGAATCAGATGGCCAATAATCTAATCAATCATGCCTACACAATGAAACCCCAATAAACATTCTGGATGCTAACTAACCAGCTTCCTAGTTAGCGGACACGTGGATATGGTGGGAAGGGAGGATGTGCCTGGGTTTCACGTGGAGAGGGCGCGGAAACTCTTGAGTCTCTCCCCCACCTCCCTACTCTCGGAACTCCTCCTGTTGTCTTTTCCACTTGGTTGTTTCTAACTCGTATCCATTAAAACTGTAAGCATAGTGCTTTCGGTGAGTTCTGGGTCATTCTAGCAAATTACCAAAACTGAGGGCAATCACGGGACCCCAAAATTATAACCAGTTGATGGGAAGGGCAGGCGGCCCCTACTTAGAGCCGCCATCTGAAATGGAGGCAGTCCTGTGCAAGACTATGCCCTAAATCTGCAGAGTCTGATGCTAACTCCAGGTAGCTACTGTCAGAATTGAACAGAACCGGGTGTTTAGTGGTCAGAACGTGAAAGGTTCTTTCTGTAACCACAGCTCCAAAATACCGTTTATACACACACAGCACTCAAATTATAAATTTGCAAATCTGCCATGACAATAAACTATTCTTTTAGAAAAAATCTTATGTTCAGATCAACCTCCAAATGAAATCCAACACCACATGAAAATCTCATTAATACACATGGATCCACCTTATTATTTCTCACAGATGCACAAGGTCTGTAGTGTGTGGATATATCCTGCTTTTTTCAACCAGTCTCTGGCAGCTGTTTGCTGTATATACTTGTGGCATAACCTTGGGCATCTGCTGTTCTGTATTTGTGAAGATGAATCTTCAAGGCAAATTCACACAACTAGGCCTGCTGGATGATGGGCAAACGCATGTGAATCAAAAGCCCCTCCATACAGGTTACACCGTTCCGGACTCCCCTCAGCAAGGTGTGAGCACCTGTGTTCCCACAGCCTCACCAGCTATGGATGCTGTACAGTTTTTGAACTTTTGTGATTTTGGTAGGTGAGAAATGTCACGTCAGAGTAGTTTTAATGTGCCTGCTTTAATTCTGAGTGAATGTGAGCATTTTTTCATATGCTTAAAGTCTATTTGTAGAGCTTTTTCTGAGACTCGCCTATTCAGGTGTTTGGCCAATTTTTTTCTATTAGGTTTTAGGTCTTTTTTCTTTTGATTTTTAAGAGCGCTCTGTATAATAAAAAAATTAACCCCTTCTTTATTATAGAAGAGGCAAATATTTCCTTTTTAATTTTTTTGAAGTTTATTTATGTTTGAGAGAGAGAAAAATAGAGCACACAGCGAGCAGCAGAGGGGCAGGCAGAGAGAGAGAGAGAGAGAGAGAGAGAGAGAGAGAGAGAGAGAGAGAGAATTCCAAGCAGGCTCCATGCTCAGCACGGAGCCCAATGCAGAGCTGACCCCAGGACTGCAAGGTCATGACCTGAGCCAATATCAAAGAGTCAGACGCTTAACCGATTGAGCCACCCAGGCGCCCCATACTTTCCCTTTCTATCATTTGTCTTTTGATATGCTTATAACCATGCAAATCTTTTTAAAACTCATTGGTAAATTCAGTCTTTTCTTGCTTCTAGATTTTGAATCATACAGAAAACTCTTCTCTAAGTTATAAAATAATGCATCTGGTTCTATTACTTATAAATTTTTTTCAACAAGTTCTCTAACCCAATTGGAGTCTATGGTGACCTATGAGATGCACAGAGCCAAGTTTAAATGTTCACAGGTAGCTATATGCTTGTCGTGCCATACCCCTGCCAGGGAAAAGAGATGCCACTTTTATTATATATGAACTCCCCATATATTCCTGGATCTACTCCTGCTATTTTACTCTGCTGCATCAATCTGTCTCAACAGGAGCCAAAACACAGCTTTAATTACAGATGCCTTGTAGTAAGTGTTAATATCTGGTAGGGCCAGTCTTTCTCATTACCATACCAAGGAGTTCCTAACTATTCTTGCATGTTTATTTTTCCACATGAATCAACCAGGCTAGCTCTAGGGGAAAAACGTTATTGAAACTTTTAATGGGATTTCATCAAATTTATGTATTAATTTAAAGAGAAGTGACATCTTTAGAACAGTGAGTGAGTCACCACATCTAAAAACAAGAGATATCTCTGCTCGGGAATTTTTTCAGTTTCCATCACACAGATTTAGGATATTTCTTTCTAAATTTATTTTTATGTACTTCTTTATCTTTTATATAGCCGTTATAAATGGGGTCTTCTCTTCCACTATGGCTTCTAACTGGTTATTGTTTAGAAAGATAAAGGCTATTGGCTTTTTACCTTATTATATCCTGCTACCTTACTGATTTCTTTCATTTGAGTTTGTGTCAATTTTATCATTGATTTTCTTGGATTTTTCCGTAGTTTTACTTCTTTTGTTTCTAAAACTTAGGCACTGGGCACATTCCCAGTGTAGGATATTCTCATTTCCCAAAACTCACACATGAATGGAGTCTATACACTCTTATGCTATTGTGTATACTACTCCCATTTCACATCATTGGAATCTGCGTAGACTCCTACTACACCGCACATTCTCACATTCATCTTGTCTGCGGCAATGACAACCCAGACTAAAGTTTCCTAGATTCCTAGGGCCTCCACCTACACTGATCTCAACACCTCCAGGCCAAGGTGCTGTCCGTAAGCTCAACAGCCCTCACTCTACGTGAGGCGGAAGCACGTGAAGAAAGTTCCACTTGGGGGGCGCCTGGGGGGCTCAGTCGGTTAAGTGTCCGACTTCGGCCCAGTTCGTGATCTCGCGGTTCGTGAGTTCGAGCCCCACGTCAGGCTCTGTGCTGACAGCTCAGAGCCTGGAGCCTGCTTCGGATTCTGTGTCTCTCTGCCTCTCTCTCTCTCAAAAATAAATAAATATTTTAAAAAAAAGAGAGAGAGAGAGAGAGAGAGAGAGAGTTCTACTTGGAATCTCAGCACGAGTCCATCTTCATACTGTTCACCCTGTCTCCTCAGTCACAACATTGAAGTCCCTCTAACCATCCACCCTTCCCTCAATTTCTGCCCTAAAATCTGCCTATCCTACTACAAGCTCATTTTCACGGGGCTTAGAGGGAAGATTTTCACAAAGTTCATGTAAAAATGGCAAAGAAGTAGAAAACTCTCAAGACAGGAGGCAAATGTTAGATGTTAGCTAACGGCGGGATCCAGGTGCACTCTTGCCCAAAGTTACGGTACCTTTTCTTTCTTCACACAATTCATAATTTTGCCGAGGTCCTCAACATCAACGACAGAATTTAGATTCTGGTGGTCCTCAGTACCAGACTCTTCCTCACTGGTGCTCTCAAAGGGCTCTTCCTCCTGGAACATCAATGTTTCAGAAATACATTGTTCAAAGTAGCGAGCCTCCCAGATTGTGAGTTCATGGGACAGATCTGAGATATTTTAGGCTACGGGTTCGGCAAGTATGGCCCGCAAGCCAAATGCAGCCAGCCTCAGGCCAAATCTAAAGGCAGCCATCACTTACACATTATCTATAGCTATGTTCTTAATACAGTGACCGGACTGACAGTTGTAACAGAAACCATGTGGCCCACAAACATGGAAATATTTATTAGCTGGCCCTTCACAGAAAAGTTTCCTGACCTCTCTTTTAGACAGAACCAACCAGGCTTAGTGAAGAACTAAAGGCAGGAATGAGGAAAAGGAAGGAAATAAGCATGACTCTTAAGTTTCTTTTTTAAGTAATTGAGACGGTGGTGCTGTTTACTGAGATGAGAAAGATTTGGGGAGAAATAGACCAGAAGAGTGGAAATGAAAAGCTCCATTTTGAATTTGTAAAGTATGAGATGCCTCAGACCTCCAAGCAGAGATTTTAAAGAGCGTGCACATAAGAGAACAAAATTCAAGGCAGACCTCAGGGACAAAAATATAAACTTAGGAATAACTAGCATTCAGACAGTACTTAACTGCCATGAAACTGGGTAAGATCATCCAGGAAGAAAGTATCAACAAAGAAAAGAACCTCACACCAAGCCCTGAATCGTTCCAACACGCAGAGGTTAGGTAAGGGAAGAAGATCCCAGGGGAAAAAGGAAGAAAACCACGAGAATGGTATCGTGAAAGTCAAGAGAAGAGTGATTCGAAGAAGGAGTCGCGGTATCAAACCCTACGAAGCGGCCAAGCAAAATGAAGGCAGAGAAATACCCACGGGGCTTGACAACATGATGTCCTCGGACCTAGAAAGGAGCAGCCACCGTGGGGCAGAGCGCCAAAGCGGAGTGGGCGAGCGTGAACTGGGACTTCTGCTCCCAGCTGCAGGGTGTGAAAGACACTGAACATCCTTCCTGTGGAAAATAACCAACACTGAGTAACAGAATATTTTAGTAGCACAATTTCAAGCGTATCACTGAGTCGACAAACATACGAGGAATTAAAAGTGGACAAGCATCAACTGAAAAGGGAATCCTAGGAGGTAAGCGAGTGATGGAGTGGAGGGTATCTGCTGAACTCTGGAGAACCTATTCTGACAGCTGGACAGGACCAGGGAAGAGGAAAGTCGAGGAAACAATACTAGGAGGAGAGTCTAACACAGAAGACCAAAGTCAAAGCTGGGACCCCACAAGGCTCCATCTCTCGTGTACATGTAAACTAGAAATAAACATTCCATGCAAGAGGAGAAAGCAGAAAACATAGGCAGAGAGTTTGGGGGCAGGAGGAGGGGGGAGGCAAGAGCTAAGAATAGATACAGGGATTTTATTCAAAAATTCTAAAGTTTCTGGGAGGGGTAAAGAAGGAGAATTTTATAATAAAAACACAGAACCAAATTAAACCAAAATTCCCAAAAGCAATACTCTAACTAGAAG
The DNA here is from genome assembly GCF_018350195.1 of Panthera tigris. NCBI lineage: Eukaryota > Metazoa > Chordata > Mammalia > Carnivora > Felidae > Panthera > Panthera tigris. Next base: position 15,346,371 of record NC_056675.1, read on the forward strand.
ACAACAGATCACTGTGTTCAATTTGGGGGCAGGGCGGGGGGAATGACTCCCAGCTAGAACACTATTCTCAGTGAAGCATCAATCAACTATGAAGGCAAAATAAAGACATGTAGATATAAACATTCTGAAAATCTACTTCTGAAACAACCTTTCTCAGAGAACTATTAAAGAATGTGCTCCAAAAACAAGAGTTAACTAAGAAATTAGAAGATAAAGGAGATACCAGAATCAGGAAATCCAACCCAGGAAACCAGTGACAGGAAGGCTGTGCATCACAGCAGACAGAAGACACAGGACTCCACCCACACCAAGGTTGGGACTGCAGCCACGCCAAAGTGGAGGAATAAGGACTCGTGTGAGAGGCCTCCAAGAAATCAACAAAAACTACAGAACACTAAGAAATAATTTTCAGTTCCAATAGAACTTTAGAATGAATCAGTGATAATTACAGAGAAACCAAAAATGATGTAGCCATTATCTAAGGGAAATTAATGTGTAAGAGTGAAAATGTGGGGCACCTGGGTGGGTCAGTAGTAGGTTAAGCCTCTGACGACGGCTCAGGTCATGATCTCATGGCTCATGAGTTCGAGCCCCACGTCAGACTCTGTGCTGACAGCTCAGAGCTTGGAGCCTGCTTTGGATTCTGTGTCTCCCTCTCTCTCTGCCCCTCCCCTGCTCACACTCTGACTCCCTCTGACTCTCTGACTCTCTCTCTCTCTCAGAAGAAAACGTTAAAAAGTTTTTTTTTAAAGAATGAAAATATAGGGGCGCCTGGGTGGCTCAGTCGGTTAGGCGTCCGACTTCGGCTCAGGTCATGATCTCACGGTCCGTGGGTTCGAGCCCCGCGTCGGGCTCTGGGCTGATGGCTCAGAGCCTGGAGCCTGCTTCCGATTCTGTGTCTCCTTCTCTCTCTGCCCCTCCCCCATTCATGCTCTGTCTCTCTCTGTCTCAAAAATAAATAAAAACGTTAAAAAAAAAAAAAATTTTTTTAAAAAATAAAAAAAAAAGAATGAAAATATAATAACATAATATACAGCAGAAATGTGAGCACATATACAGTCACAATAATGAAGCAACAGTCTAGCCAGAAAATGTGCTACAACTGCACGAGAAAATGAGAGGAAAAGTGACACTGCGTGTGTGTGTGTGTGTGTGTGTGTGTCCATGAGAGGGAGAGAGATTGTGAAATGTTTTAAAAATCAAGAAATAGCAAGAAGAGCCTATTATTTAGGAATGTAGAGGTAAAATGTCTGATGAAACAGCAAGAATTAAAAGTGACAACCCTGGGAAAATAAGAATTAGACAGAATAAGGGAAGAAAGGATAGTTTTTAATTAAAAGCCTAGAAGTACTATTTGAAGTCTTAAAAGTACAAGTGTTACTTTTGATTAAAAAAATTTTTTTACTTAAATCTGTTTACATGTTAAAAACCGAGAGTGACATCAGCAAAATAGCAGAACAGACAACTCCAAGGGCCTGTTCTCCCACAGAAACACCTAAAAACTAAGCAAATACCAATAGACTCAACTCTAATTCCCAGAGTTCTGACAAAGGCTTACAAGACCCAAGTAAACACTGAATCAGGAAAAAGGAAACCCAAAAATGACATTCAAGGAAATTTGTCACAACACTAGCTGAATACAAAGTAAAGAAACCATGTACAATAGGCAGTCTTTAAAAAGATAGTTTTTAAAGTCAATAAACAAACAATTATAACCTATAGCAAACTACAAAAATAAACCCTGAGGGGGGAAAGAATCTGGTTTCCAGGGTTAATACCTTATAATATTCAAAACTCGCAATTTTCAACACAATATTATGAAGCATGCAAAGAAATAAAAAAGTCTGGCCTACCTGCAGAAGAAATCAACCAAAACCATCCCTGACACTGGACTTCACTAAATAAACAATTTTAAGCCGATGGTCTTAAATATGCTCCAAGAGCTGAAGGAAACTAGGAGAACGATGTCGAAATACAGAACGACACAAAGACAGAAATCATAAAAAGGAAACAAAGAAATTCTTGATCTGAAAAACATAAGAACCAAACTAAAATCTCCTTACAGGGTTTCAGTAGCAGACTTGAGCCAACAGAAGAACCAGCAAACATGGACACAGATCAGTTAGAAACTGGCCAGTCTGAAAAATGAACAAGCGTACCAACACATACAAAAGTGGTTGCACAGGACTCTGCCCTAAATACCACTGGATTGTATCCTTTACAATGGTTAATGATATGTTATGTGAATCTTACCTCAATTTGTTTAAACAGTGTAAAAAAATATTAAAAGACCAACTGGTGGGAAGGGAAGCAAACATAAGCAAAAAGAATGGCTATAAAAGAGAACAGGGGCGCCTGGGTGGCTCAGTTGGTTGAGCGTCTGACTTCGGCTCAGGTCATGATCTCGCAGTTGACGAGTTCGAGCCCCACGTTGGGCTCTGTGCTGACAGCTCAGAGCCTGGAACCTGCTTCAGATTCTGTGCCTCCCTCTCTCTCTCTGCCCCTCCCCTGCTCATGCTCTGTCTCCCTCTGTCTCAAAAATAAATAACATTAAAAAAAAAAAACTAAAAAAAAAAAAGAGAACAGAAAAACAAAACAGCAGCTGAAACACACAAAACAGAAACATTTGTTTTGTATTTGCTTTTCCTGTTTGTTTGAACACAGGTGATTCCAGGGCATGTTCATAAACTTACGGGAACAATCTGGCGGAATGGAAGAGACTAACAATGCAGGAGAGAGACGCAATAAACAAAGGGACAAAGTCCTTGATTCCAGCGCATGCACAGAATGGCTCTCGCAGAACTCAGACCCTCGGTCTCCTGCCACATAAGAGATGGGGAAGATGTGTGGATGGGGTTGGGGGCTACAAGAGATCTCTGATGGCCTCCTACAAGAGCTGGAGGAAGGGGCAGAGAGAAGTCTTTTTTTAGGTTTATTTATTTATTTTTGAGAGAGAGAGAGAGAGAGAGAGAGCACGCACTCTCAAGCACACCAGTAGGGAAGGGGCAGAGAGAGACAGGGAGAGAGAACTGGGGTTTTTTTAAGTTTCTTTATTCACTTTGAGAGAGAGAGAGAATGAATGAACAGGAGAGGAGCAGAGAGAGGAACAGAAAATCCCAAGCAGGCTCCATACTGCCAGCCTGGAGCCCACTGTGGGGCTTGAACTCACGAATTGTGAGATGATGACATGAGCCGTAATCAAGAGTCAGACGCTTAACCCACTGAGCCACCCAGGCACCCCATGAGAGAGAGAATCTTAAGCAGGCTCCACACTGTCAGCACAGAGCCAGGTGTGGGGCTCGAACCCACAAACCGTGAGATCATGACCTGAGCCGAAATCAAGAGTGAGACGCTCACCCAACTGAGCCACCCAGGCGCCCCCAGGCATGGAGAGTATTAATCAGTCATCTTGGAGAGTGAGAAAGGGAACTCACACAAGAACGCTGGAGACTGCTGGGCAGGTCTGAGTGCATACATAGGCCTGTGGTCGTGAATCCAGGGTCAAAGAGCAAGCAACAGGAAAAGGGGAAGGCAGGTGGGAGGTTTCGACCTGGCTTGGGGTTTGGCCATTTGGGTGAGAAAAGGGAGTGGAAGGCAACGCAACTGAAGACGTTTATAAGAGAATGAGCATAAAACCTAACCTGGATAAGGGCAGAAGTGAAGAAAGCAGTTTTCACTCCCCAATGAAAAAGGCATGGGATCAAAAGAATTGTAAATTAAGTAGGACACCTGAGGCAGGTCAGAGTTCAGGTCACAGGAACATGAAATTTCAGAGATGACCATGGAAGAGGCCTAGGTGAGTGAAGAACATGGCTGCTGGGGGTATGAAGGCCAGGCAACTGGCAGGTCGGGCGGCTGGATCAATCACCTCCATGGATGGCTTTGCCCCAAAGGGTAATGACAGGAACAAGGGTGGAGAGAAAGTGAGTCAGAATGTAAAGTGGTTCCTGAATGACACAAGTGACCCAGTGCCAAAGGACAGACAGACAGCCGTGAAACAGCCTGGTGACATGAGCTTCCAAGGAACTAGGTACCTGAACCAGGAGCCAAGAGACTTGTTTAGAATGTGAGGGACAGAAGACAGGAATCTAGGATGGGACAGCTTTCCAGTCTGAGTGACTAAAGGAATCGTTCGGTAAGACAGGTCAGCAGGAGGACGTGGTTAGGGGACACGAGGATAGGAGCTCAGCTAACTTCAGGCCTCTGGCCGTGTAACTATTAACTATTAACTACCTGCTGGCCACGTAACTATTAAATAGGAGAGGTGGGAAGGCACACAGCACAAACTGGCTTCACTCTTAAGGCCGCTCTCTCTAAAACGCCACCGCATGAGTCTCAGAGCTCCCCTCTAACTAGAAGCCAGAGAAGGCGCTTCTCCGGGCAGAGGTGAGGTTCAGCACCTCCAAACACCAGGGGAAAGCAGCAAGACAGGGACACAGAGGCTCCGTACCGCAGATGATTCACACTGGCCTTTCTTGCAGTTGCCGCCACAGGGTTTTCTCTCTCCTTTCCGAAGTGCCTGTAGCCGGGAGATGAACTTGGTCTTCCAAACTCTGAAGTCGGCTTCAATACTGCCATGTTTGCTTTTAACCACGTCACAGTCACCCTCCCCTCTAGCCACCACACGGTGAGCACCAAGCATCCAGAGCCACTTATCGACATTCTTGCCAACCTGCAAGAAGACAGATAATCCTCGGCATCACAGGCTTGTAGACTGCTCTGCAAAAGGTCCATGATCCTCAGGGACCCCTGTCACTGGCTGCTGCTGGGAAGAGGGAGCTTAGCCGAAGGGCAGCAGGCCCTCCAGCCCCAGCCGCAACCTGAAACGCTACACTGGTTACATTCTGACAAGATTCTGCAAGAGACTTTATTTTATTATTATTTTTTCAATGTCTTGGGGCACCCGGGTGGCTCCGTCGGCTAAGCGTCTGACTTTGGCTCATGTCATGATCTCACAGTGTGTGGGTTCGAGCCCCACATGGGGCTCTGTGCTCACAGCTCAGAGCCTGGAGCCTGCTTCAGATTCTGTCTCCCTCTCTCTCTCTGCCCCTCCCCTGCTCATGTTCTGCTTCTCTCTCTCTCAAAAATAAATAAACATTTAAAAAAATTTAGAGTGCAAGTGGGGGAGGGACAAAAAGCGGGGGTACAGAGGATCCGAAGCGGGCTCCACACTGACAGCAGTGAGCCCGATGCGGAGCTCGAATTCATGAACTGCAAGATGACCCTAAGCTGAAGTCAGACGCTCGACTGACTGAGCCACCCAGGCACCTTGCAAAAGGCTTTTTTTAAACAAAGGGACAGACAAACCCTTTTATTAAGGTTAAGAGTACTACCTAAAAAAAGACTCTGAAAACTCCTAAGTCATGTTCAGAATAAAATAACTCATTAGCAAAATGAGATTCCAAATGTAGCAAAGCCCACTTTAATAAGAAAGTGCAGCCCGTTTGGCACGACTCACGGCTTTATAAATTCAGAACTTGAACGTATTGCAGTAAGAAGCAGTTAGACTGAGGTACAGGGATTGCCAAGATGCATGGTCAAGAGCTCAAAAACTTAAGGGGCGCCTGGGTTGGTTAACCATCCTACTTTTGATTTCAGCTCCTCTCGGGATCTCGCAGCTGTGTGGAGCTCCGCTCTGACAGCAAGGAGCCTGCCTGGGATTCTCTCCCTCTCTCTCTCTCTGCCCCTCCTCTGTTCGTACTCGTGGCTCTCTCCCTCTCTCTCACAAACTAAATCATTAAAAAAAAAAAAGAGAGAGAGAGAGTTCAAAACTTAACAGGCTTTGTGAGTGGCAAGGCATTAAACACTTACATATCTGAATTTTACCTTTTTTTTTTTTCTAATTCCTTTGAAAATACAGCCAGAAATACACACCTTGATATAACAACTGAATGAAAACAAGCTCAAAAGAAGATCTCTACTTTCACCTCTACTCACATTCTACCAAAGACAGGTGAGCCTGGCTGGGCCCAATTTTGGGAAGAGGTACATATACAAAAAGTTCCAGTAACTGTTTAGAATCTCAAGGAATGGAGAGGCTCTATATTTTTATTACTTAAAGTATAGAGAATAGAACGCAAAAGAAAAGGAGCCCAAGTTAATTGCATTTAGAAAAAAGATCTAGGAAAACAAAACAATGTTTTACTACATAAAAGGCAGCAAATGCTTTTCTTCTATTTCCCTTTAAAAATTAATGATTGGGGCGCCTGGGTGGCTCAGTCGGTTAAGCGTCCGACTTCAGCCTCGGTCATGATCTCACCGTTCCCGAGCTGGAGCCCAAGTCCATTTCAGATTCTGTGTCTCCCCCTCTCTCTCTGCCCCTCCCTCACTCGTGCTGTCTCTATCTCTCAAAAATAAATAAGCGTTAAAAAAAATTAATCATTAAAAGACAATGAGCTCAACGGTATTCAGAGTTAGCCTGAGCCATAAAGGTTGTTCAAGTATAGAACAGGCAGCTGAGACAGTCCAAAGAACCACTGATCTTCCATCCACAAGGTCTTGCCTGGGGACAGCAGACTAGACTCAATGACCATGAATCCAGGCCACTAAGACACTAGACAACAGGAGGTATAAGCATTTTATTCAATAAAATTTACTGACCGCCTACTATGCACCAATCTTGGATACATATGTGTAACAATTCCCCATTATAATAGAGTAACCCAACAAGTTTATTATTAAGTACCAAAGTTTGTGGATTATTTCACACACAAATGTGTGTATGAATTTTTTTTATTAAAAGAGAATTTATCCCTACAATTCAACATACACCTACTTTGTACCTACCTTGTTGAAGTGGTTCGCATAGGCAGAATTTCCCAGGCCAAATACAGCATATCTCATACCCTTCAGGTAAGTTTTGCCAAATCGGAAATCACTGGATGCCTCCTCTAACCATTTGCAGAACCACTCTGCACTTTCAGTGGGTCGACCATCAGTATACGTAGCAACCACGAAGGCACAAACGTTTTTACTAGTAACCTAACCAAGAAAGTAATTATTTCAGAAGAATATTCACAATATAACTTACCAGTGAAGAAAACCCCTTTTTAAAATGCTGACATCCACATTAATACTAATCTCTAAGGGCACAGGGTGCTTTCAAAATGTTACTCAGTTTCAAAAGTGGAAGAAAACAGAGCAAGAACACTTTGCACGGGGAGAAAACCCAGTCCTTTGCCCCTGCCAATACACCCCTGGTGCCCTTAACTATATATTCCATTCCAGTCTTCAGACTATAAGCTCCTATCATCTCCAACTGCCCTATTGGAAACAAAATCCAAATCAGTCAGGAAGAAAAACAGAAAGATCTCATTAAAACTATCTGAAAAATTAATGTAATCAACTTTTTAAATGTAAGGTAACTTAACACGTGGCACTATCATCTACACAGGGAAACAAAACACGCCTTCAGTCCTGCTAGCCATGGTATTCCAATCTGCTTGAATGAACCTCAAAAATTCTGAGTCATGGGGCGCCTGGGGGGCTCAGTCAGTTAAGTGGCCAACTCTTGATATCGGCCTAGGTCAAGATCTCACGGTCATGAGATCAAATGTGGAGTGTGCTTGGGATCCTCTCTCCCTTTTCTCTGCCCCTCCTTCATTCACATCCTTTCTCTCTAAATAAATAAATAAACAAACCTTTAAAAAAATGTTGTTTTTAAATTCCAAGTCATGAGATAAGTTATAAGCAATCCTTTATTAATAATTAAATCCCAATAAAATATTTTGATGGTAAAAAAAAATAATTAAATCTCAAAGTTTGCTAATAATTTTTCACAAGTAATTCTGAGCAGATTCAAGGTCACTCATCTGCACCCCACCATTCTCTTATGGGAGAAAGAAATGGACAGTTACAGCTAGGAGGCTATCGACTAAGAAGGGGCTGGCAAACTATGTCCCATAGGCCCAGTCCAGCTCACTGCCTGTTTTTTTTAAAAACAAAGTGTTATTAGAACACAGCACACTCATTCATTTACATTGCCTATGGTTGTTTTGTGCCTCAAAGGCAGAACTGTGTGCACAGCGCCCAAATCAGATGATATTTACTATCTGGCCCCTTACAGAAGTAGTTCATTAACCCCTGCTCTATAGTTCATTAACCCCTGCTCTACGTGCTTCTCCAACTTTTCAGCTGCTTCAGAATCACCTGGAGCACCTGTAAAAATACAGTCCGCCATCCAGACTTTGATTCAGCGGGGCTGGCCTGCATTTCCAACAAGTTCCCAGGAGATGCTGAGAATGCTGGTTCGAGGACCATGCCTTGAGAATCGGTGCTGTAAGGCAAACTTCTCTGAGTGTAACTAGACGAGAGCAAGGGGCATTTCTCAGGTGAAGATATTAAACCCACACAGATAATTAAGTAATGCACGGAGGTCACGCAGGTAGTGAGAGACTTCTGTAAGTCCCAAACCCATCCTCTTTCTGCTACCCAAGTGGCTCCTGACCTCTCAGCAAGCTCACGCGTGGTTCACGTGCTCTGCACACTGCCATCAATCACAATCTTCCCTGGATTATGAGGTTGGTTCAGGAGGGAGGAGGGAACTTCAAGCCACCAAGCTTCCCCACCCTTACCCCCACCCCAAGAGAGGCCACATGCCAGAGGGACGGGTCCCACACCATATATTCAACACCTCTAACTGACCCTGCAAACTCAGCCAACTGAGTTTAAGGCATTTGCCTTAGCATGAAAACGAAATTTGTTCTGAAGATTCTATTTATCCCAGAACGCAGGAGGTCAGTTACATTTGAGGGTTTGGACTGAAGAAAAACTTAACACAATTACCAACCTCTTCTACTAGATGATCATCTGGATCGTATTCTTGGAGATTAATAACTGCCACAGGCAGACCTAGGGAGGTAACTGCTTCAGCAAGACTTGCTGCAAATCCCTAATGGGAAAAAAAAAAAAAAAAAATCACATAAACTCTTCGATGAGCTAAATAAGCAAAGTACAGTCTTAATTTACCTCTGCCGGCAAGGGAATAGGCGTTTATCGTGAAAAACTTTTTGCAGTCACTGACATTTATCATCATAAACCCAAACGCTATTCTCACTTCTACCATTTTCCCAAGCATCTTTATGGAGATCAATCATTCAACTGTGCTGTTCTCACTCTGTAAGTACATATACGGGACTAAATCTAAATTGGCTTTTGACATTCCAGCTGCTTTGCCCCACTAGAATAAACATAGAGGAGGTAAGAAATCCTGAAGAGGGAAGAGAATGTGGGATGTAAGAAATCTGACATGTTTCTGGAAGATAAAAAGCAAACAGAAGCAGGTTGACAAAGAGGAGAAAGCCCTAGGGGACAGTCCATGTTCCTGACAGAACCCCAGAGGGGTTCTGGGCTCAGAGTCAGCCACTACACCAAAGCTGGGGGGACCCTGGGCAGAGAAGAGCCCATCAGTAGACAATCTGTATATGGAACAAGTGCACACAGAGCCTGGGCAACACCCACCCTTTACCCCCCAGACAAAACACCTGCTAGCTCTTCTCCAAACAAAATGAACCCAATGTTTGGGGAAAGCTCAAACCTCTAGCCAGGTGTCGGCACTCTGGAAAATGCCTTCCTATTTTTTGCTAAGTAGTCTAAGCTCCCAGGATTAAAGCCAAGCCTACCAAGCATCTATTAATTTACTGGGCATCTACTATGCCAGTCTCAGTTCTGGGAAATATTACACAACAGTGAACAAGACACACATGGTCCCTGCCTTCAGGGAGCCTGCATTCTAATGGACAGATACAGAACAAAGAAATGAGAAAACACATAGTTAATCAGAGGATGACCAGTGCTATGGAAGAAAATAAATCGGGGTAAAGGGTAAGAATACAGTATTACAGGTATGACGATAGTTGTCATTATACACAGGGAGTGTCAGAACAGGTTCATAAGATAAAAATATGCATACACATATTCAGTCTTTGCCCCTAGTTCCAGGGACAAAGGTCCTAAAACCCTTGGAACTTACTGACTTTGGTATCCTAATGAAGTAACTTATGGGGAGGCAGGCCCCAGGTAGCTACAGGAGGGAGGCTGGTCGTCACAAAACCAACAACATGATTAGAGATTTAGAACTTTCAGTACCATCGTTCCCAGTGAGTTCAATCATCAATGGCCAATGATTTGAAATGTCCATTAATACCTCTAACGGACAGGTTTCAGGGAGTTTCTGGGTTGGTGAACACATTGTTACACTGAGAAGGTGGTGCACAGAGAAGGTCCAGAAGCTCTGAGCCATTCCTCTCCACCATACCTTGCCCTACCTATGCATGTCTGCCATTTGTCTGTGTCTGTCTCGTGTCCTTTACAAGAAACCAGTAAATGTAGCCAGTCAGGCAATTCCTGAGTTCTGTGAATCGTTCCGGGAAATTATCGAACCTAAGGAGGACCATGGGATCGAACTTATAGCTGTTCCAGTCACAAGCACAGGTGGCCCCTGGCATCTGAAGTGGAGACAAGTCTTGTAGACTGGGCCCTTATACCTGTGGAATCTGACAAAAACTCTGGGTAGCTGGTATCAGAACTGGAGAAGTGGTCTCAAAGACAAAGATTGGAGCCAAACCTGAAGGAAATGAGAGGGCAAGCCAGGCGGCTACCCCAAACAGAGGTAACATGGAAGTGAAAAGGCCCAAAGGAGGGGGCAGGCTTGGCAAAGAGGTTGACAACACTGGGGGGGGACTGGGGGGGACCAAGGAAATGAGGTAAAAGAGATAATGGAAAACCAGACGTGAGGGCTTCCTGGCCACTGTGAGGGCTTTGGCATTTACTCTAAGTGAATGAGGAGGTCACTGCTGGGAATGTGGTTCCGCTTAAGTTTTCAGAGTCCCTCTGGCTGCGGAGCTGAGGGGGCCCTGAAGCCGAGGGAGGGGCCGAGCGGCACTGAATGAAGGGGACGTGACTGCAGTGATCCAGACAAAATCTGAGGGTGCCCCGAACCACAGTGCTGAGAAGTGACTGGCACCTGGATCCACTGTGGAAGTAGAACAAACAGCATTTGCTGACAAACTGCATGGGGGGAGGGGAGCAGGAAAAAGAGAGAAGCCAAAGGTTTTCTTTGAGCTAGGCAACTGGAAAGATGAAGTTGGTAAAGACTGTAAGTGAAAAAGGTCTGGACAAAAAACTTGGGAGTTCAGTTTGAGCATCTGAATTCCGAGATGCCTACTAGACATCACACAAAGATCTAAGATAGGTAACTGGACATGGGAGTCTGGAGTTGAGGAGAACAGTTCAGATGAAAACCATAAATTCAGAGGCCCTCAGCACATACAAACGAAGGCCGGCAGGTCAAATCCAGCCCTCCGTTTGGTTCTACAGGTGCAAGTTACAGGAACACAGTCATGCCACTTAATTTACGTATTGTCTGTGGCTGCATCCACGCCAAGGCAGCAGAGCTGAGCAGCTGCAACAAAGACTGTTTGGCCCACAAAAACTAAAAGCCTAAATACATACATATACATAGCGTAAAAAATAAAATGGCTTGCCCTTTACAGAAAAAGTTTGCCAAATTGTATCTAGAGGCACGAACATAGTCTAGATAATAAGATCCCTTAGAGAGCACAGTGAGTGCAAATAGAGACAGGGTCTCAAGGACGGAGCCTTGGGACACTCCTACCTTTAGAGGTCAAGCAGAGAAGAAATTAGCAGATGATAAGTAAGGAAGACTAGCCCTGGCCAAGCAGGATGACCTAGAGAAGAATGTCAAGTAAGATGAAAGGTGAGAACTAATTAGCAATATGGAAAGCACCGGGAACACGTCAGGGCATAGAAGCCTGGCAAGAGTGGTCCAAGAAAAACAGGAGTAGGGAAATTGGAGATTTAGAGATAGTGGCAGATATTTTCAAGGCGCTTTACTCTTAAAAAAAAAAATCTGAGATGGTAGTTAGAGGGAGATATGGGGCCAATAGTTCACACGGTATGCTCTGACCCACCCTGCACAGAGCGTCCGGTGAAAAATTTATAATTAAAGAACACACATCTGTTCATACAAGAACAGAGAAAACCCACACCAGCTAGCCCATCATTCTGTCTAAAAATGAACAGAAAACCATGGTTCACCAGGAACTTGACTAGAACAAGCAGCAGGAAAGAAAAATGGCAAGGTCAGAAAGTGTCTGACCTTGGCTCAGGTCCTAATCTCACAGTTCTTGAGTTTGAGCCCCACATCACACTCTCTGCTGTCAGCATGGAGCTTTCTTGGGCTCCTCTGTCCCCCTCTCTCTGTCCCTTCCCCACTCACTCATGTGCACGAGCTCTCTCTCAAAAATAAACATGTTTTAAAAACGAACAAAATTGGGGGGAGGGGTAGGAAAAAAAACGAACAAAATGGTGTTTTTGCAACTAAAAACGTAAGAACCAAAATAAAACATTCAAAAAGGTTTGGAATTGAAATCCCACAACCCCAAGTGGAAAGAAAAAGAGTTACAAAAGAGAAAAGATTTAAGACAAAGAAGCCATCCAAAAGCTCTAACATCCAGCCAACACGAATGACAGAAAGAAAAAAAAGTTAAAAAAAATTTTTTTTAATGGGAAACCTGGGTGGCTCAGTCAGTTAAGCGACCAACTTCGGCTCAGGTCATGATCTCATGGTTTGTGAGTTCGAGCCTCACATCTGGCTCTGTGCTGACAGCTGAGAGCCGGGAGCCTGCTTCGGATTCTGTGTCTCTCCCTCTCTCTCTGCCCCTCTGCTGTTCACACTCTATCTCCGTCTCTCTCACTCTCTCTCTCAAAAATGAACATTAAAAAAAAATTTTTTTTAATAAAAAAAAGAAAAAAAACAGAAAATGGAAGGGAAAAAATATGCCCAAAAACATTAGCAGAAATGCTCACAAATCTTCAAAAGAGCCCGAGTGTCCAGCACAACAGCTGAAAAAAGATCCAACCTAGACACCATCTCAAAAAAGTTCCAAACCTCAAGGACAAAGACATGACTCTTTTAGAGCTTCCGGAAACATAAAAATCAAGTCATCTACAAAGGAATGAGGAGACTAGCTTTTTTATCAACAACACTGACTGGTGGAAGACAATGAAGTGATGCCTTCAAAGCTGTAAGGAAAAACTAATCTACACCCAGCAAATATGAAGCCATTAAAATGTGAAAGCAGAATAAAGAAATTCAGATGGCATAGCTTTTAGGAGGGTCATCTAACCCGTATCAACAATGAGATGGCCAACGACATTAAGCCAACAGGCCAACAACTGATATTTGAGGAAAGTCTGTGTTAACTAATATAAGAAGTCAATAACTTTTATCCAACATTGATCAATCTAGAAACACAGCATAAAGAAACAGCCATCAGAGGAATTAAAAAGAAGAAATAGTTAAAAAGAGATTCACTAGAAAGTACTTTTCAGAATGAACCCTCCATACACCTGGATTTGTTACAGTCTTCAAGTGTCAATTTGATCTTTTAAAAAAATTAAAAACACACATAAAAAGAGGCTTTGAGATCTTTTATGAGTAACATAAAAGGACTTTGTTTTGGCTGCTCAGATGCCTTTTTTACATTTCTTCTGGTTCCCCACCTCTGTTGCTTAAGGCTGAACCCTTAATGTTAAGTGACCTTCAACTATGATGTGGCACAAAGCCTGCACTAGAGTTCTGAAAAGCGAAAAAATATTATTCTACAAAACATCCACAAGAGGGCAGTACGACCCTCTTTAGTACCACACAAAAATCAGTTGACACTGACTTTTTAACTTCATTTTCACCTTCGTCTTAGAATCTTTTCCTAAAAAGCACTAAATAGCTGTGACCTTCATAACAAAGAAGCCAACAGCAAATACATCCGCAGCACATATCTACTTTAAACAGTATTCGATGTCTACTGTTAACACTTTTAACACTATCGAACCAAAACACATTTTATTAAGTAGATGTGTGACGTTGTGAAAGTCAGGGCCCCATCCCATACTGGATGCTACTGCTGACATGCTCTTTTCACTATCCCCTACTTCTGCACCCGCCATCAGTAATAGGCTTAGAACTCTCCATTCTGCTGAGGCAGAAGCAAGCTTCAGCACAAAACCCCTCAGGACAGTGACCATCAGACTGGAATTGGGCTGGAATTGGGCACAAGGGTTAAACACCCACGCAATGCCCCAGGAAGGAAAAAGGTATGCTGGGGAAGGGAAAAAAAGAAGATTTAAAAGAAAAAAAAAAAAATCAGAAGACCGATTCAGTTCACTGTGAATGGATACCTTTAAGGGATCTTCTAAAAGATCAAGAAACCCAGAGAAAAATATCATATGAAGTTCTCACCTTCGCTGTTCCAGTCTGGGAACCATAGAAAATCTTCACTCCAGACACTAAGATGTCCTTCTTTTGAAGAGAGATATAACCATTCGTCATCAAATCCCGAGTTGCTTTTGGAACAGATTTCTCCTTTGAGTTCTTGTCCTTGAAGATAAACAACTACACAAAATCCATCAAGTTTGAGGCTTTTCCCAACTTCAGTAGTGATGACAGCACAGACAATAACCGATTTTACTATTCTCTTAATTTTTCTGGTGTACTCCTCAAATATTAACCCCTTGATATAATTAGGTCCTTTAAAGGCTGGACCTACGATCCTTAAGGCTGTAAAGATTCCCAATTCCTCCAGGACAGAACTATACATACATTCATCCATAATGTGCTTTATCGAAATAAGACTAGGCACTTACTTTTCAATCCTTAATTAGTGGTAAGAAAACAGAAGACTACTACTCTTTAAAAGTGCTAAATAGATTTTTCTTATGAAGGCTTAATTTTTCATTATGAACTCTTCCTGTATCTCAAGAGTAAAACATCCACAGCCCATCAAAGAAAACATAAATAACTTATTTCATAATAAATTCGTCTCTAAAAACTGAGAATAAAATTTTTAGGCATAAAAAAAAAAAAAGAAACCCTATGTAGAGACCAAACATAAAAGTGACTGAAAAGTTCCTCTTAGCTTTTCTGAAAACCTTAGAAAATCTGCACTCTAAATTCTCTATAAATCTAATGCCTTAATTCTCTCCTATAAAAACCAACTCCACTTACCTGCTTCCTGATGACAATCTGGAAACAAATCCAAAGGCTAATGCCAAAGGCAAAGCCCAAATATATGTAAAACCTGTTTATCCATAATGATATTAAAGGTGAAGAGAAGTCCCATGTATCCAAAGAAGGATCTAAATTTAAAACAATACATACATGTAATTTTACATAAAATTACATATACAAAGCTGCCCATCCTTATTTTAAGAATAAAAAATAAAATAGGGGCGCCTGGGTAGCTCAGTTAAGCATCTGACTTCAGCTCAGGTCATGACCTCATACTCCATGAGTTCGAGCCCCACATCTGGCTCTAAGCTGTCACAAGCCCAGCAATGGGCTCTGTGCTGAATAGCTCAGAACCTGGAGAGCCTGCTTTGGATTTTGTGTCTCCCTCTCTCTCTGCTCCTCCCCTGCTCATGCTGTCTCTCTCTGTCTCTGTCTCTCTCTCAAAAATAAACATTAAAAAATAAAATAAAAAATAAAATAAAACCAACCTTCATATTCAACAACCCGGCTAAGAATTCTAAAAAAATCAACTCTAATAAAAATAATATACAACTGCATGTGGTCATGTGATAAAATTACCGTAACGATGCTAACTCAGAAAAATACAAAATTGTACCTTCATTTGGGTATAGCACTTGGAAGCAAGAGAGGTGAACAAAGTCAAAACACTTTACGTGGAATTAACTCTGCTGTGTTTTGAGTACTCCATAAGAAAAGCTTTAAGAAATACTATTCTCTTTGCTCCAGTTTTACTTTAAAGACCCACTGTAACTTGCAATGGATCTCACACCCCGTTTTTTGGAAAGACGTATGAATGGACCTGGCCTCAAATGTTGAACTGGAGGCAATTTCAAAAGGCGAAGCCTAAATTCTGGGGTTTACAGGTGCTGCTCCACCGTGGAAAAAACAAACATGGGCTTTGCCGTTGCTGCTCCACCCTGGAAAAGACCCAAAAGCCACCAAACACGTGGGTAAAGAAAGTGGGCAGTTCTCTATGCGTTTTACTTGAGGTCAGAAGCACAGTTCCTTCTGAACTCATCCCCTAACCTCATGAGGCAAAAGCCAGGTCAAAAGCAAGGATCAATCCTCCCTTGCTGTCAATGGCTCCTGTCCCGGGCTGACAAGTGCAACAACCTCTGAAGGACGGTCCTCGAGGACGCCACTCCGCCAGGAGAGAGTGAGAAAAACGGTTCCCTCTCTCCTCCCCCTCCACGATTTTGCCTGTCGGGGGGCGGTGTGGGGGGTGGGGTGACGGCTTACCCATTCTCCTCAGAGCCCAGGCTCTGCGGCCCGATAGACAAGGACTGCAGACCTGAAGAACCTGGCTCGGACACCGGGAAACGACCAGAACTATCTTGAAGCATTACCAGTATACCCCGAGCCCGGAGAGCTGGGGGCAGCCATGCCACTCGCCAGCCCGTCCGGATTGGTTCAGAGGGGGAAGGGGCGGGCCCAGAGAGAAGCCCCGCTTAGAGATCCAAGCTAGGTAGCCCGAGCGCTCCCGGCTCCTCTCGGATTGGCTCAGAGGTGCAAGGGGCGGGTCTAGAGGGAAGCAGGGTCAAGACAGGCGTGGTGGCATAGGAAAGAAACCTGGGAAAGATGGGCACGTTAAAAGCGTACCATCAACCAGACGTAATCTGTGTCTCCTTTGGACCTCACTTCAAACACACCGATTGTGAAAAAGCATTATTTCGAGAAATTGGGTTATGGGCTGGCTAGTAGATGGTATTAAGGAAAAATGGTTAATCTTGTTGCGTTCATCTGTGAGGAGTACAGACTGTAAAGCTAAAACCTTATACTTTGCTTTAAACTATTCTGACCAAAAAGAAGAGGGAGAATGGAACATGAATGGCAAAATGTTGATAATCGTTGAAGCAGGGCGATGGGTTCATGGCGGTTCATCACACTGTTTTCTCAAGTTTTTTATTTTACAATTTTTCCGTAAGAGAAGTTTGAGGGCGCGACCCCGAAATCTGCGGAACTCTGAGGGACCGACTCTACGTTTCCAGCCGGTAGCTAAAACATCAGCATCACCAGCCAATCAGAGCTCCTTGGCGGAAGGAAATTACATCAAGGAAGAGCGCTTCTCTTGTCGCGAGCCGATGTCGTAAAAGCCACAATGCGCAGGCGTCGTTGCTCACTTTTCCTCGCCCGGTTTCCGGAACACCTGACGCCTGCGCAATAAGTCAACTAGGTGTATTGTGGCGGCCGTCCGGGTAGGTAGTGGTCGTGCCGCGCGCCGCCGGGTCGTTACAGCGAGGCGCAGGTGGTCCCTCCGGCCCGCCGTACGGGTGTGCTCTGGTTCACCAGACCCAGGAAGGGCTGTGAGCAGCCACCATGTCGATCTTCACCCCCACCAACCAGATCCGCCTAACCAATGTGGCCGTGGTACGGATGAAGCGCGCCGGGAAGCGCTTCGAAATCGCCTGCTACAAGAACAAAGTCGTCGGCTGGCGGAGCGGCGTGTGAGTGACCCTCTCCGTCCGAGCTCTGGCCGGAGCTTGCAGCCTCCGAGGCGGCCTGCCCCTAGTGTTCGAGCTGGTGTCTTGACAGGGAAGGAAATGGACAATTTATTCCTGCAGTGAGCGTGAAAAGTCGCTGTTTTTCCCGAGCTTAGCGCCTAAATCCAGGGTTCCCTTTTTGTTGAATTGGTGTGGTTTGGGTTGTTGGTTTGGAGTTTTGTTTTAATTGGTTGGTGTCCTGAAAGCTACAGCCAAGAAATCCCCAAAATATGGCCCTTTTGCCAAAATAATGTTAAAGGGTGGAGACCTAGTCTTCCAAATACTTCCGTGGCTATAGCACATCCTGATGTCACAGATCTTTGCCCTGTAGTTTCACCGAAGTGCGTAGTGTCTTCGCTGCTGCCATCTAGGGATCGGAATTCCCTGGCAGCAGCCCGCCCTCTGTCCCCACAGCTCAGTATTTCATACATGATCCCGTGACGTTTTTCTGCAGTGAGTAAGTGGGAATACAGATACGGTTCTGAGTTTTGAAAATGTTCCCTCTCGTTGAGTATTTGTTGTTTCTTACTATTATGTCACTGCCATCTTGTATTTAAATGTGAATGAATTTCCAAGTTTCAAGTGTGTTCACTTAGGACTTTTCTCTCCTGCTGTCACAAGGGAAAAAGACCTTGATGAAGTTCTACAGACCCACTCAGTGTTTGTAAATGTTTCTAAAGGTCAAGTTGCAAAGAAGGAAGATCTGATCAGTGCATTTGGAACAGATGACCAGACAGAAATCTGTAAGCAGGTGAGTTCTAAGAGCTATGTATTAGAAGTACTTGAACGTATGTTAAACTTGAATCGTTATTTTTGTGACCTGAGTAACATCACTTTTTTAATTGACGTATAATTAATAGTGTTAGAATTAGTTTCAGGTGTACAACATAGTGATTCAACAATACACATCACTATGTGTTCTTTTGTATGCATTCTGTAATTTAGTGCTTACCATGATAAGTGTCGTCACCGCCTGTCACCAAGCAATGTTATTAGTCTTATTGACTGTATTCCATATGCTGTTTTTTCATCTCTGTGACTTATTTTATAACTGGAAGTTTGTACCTCTTAATCCCCTTTATCTGTTTCACCCATTCCCTACCCACCTCCCCTCTGGCAACCACTATGGTTAAGAGTCTTTTTTTGTTTGTGCCCTTTTTTTGTTTGTTTATTTGTTTCTTAAATTCCAAATAGGAGTGAAATCATATGGTATTACTCTTTGTCTGACTTATTTCACTCAGCGTTATACCATTTAGGTCCATCCATGTCATTGCAAATGGCAAGATCTCATTCTTTTTTATGGCTGAGTAATATTCCATTGTGTATGTATACTATTTCTTTATCCATTCATCTATCAGTGGACATTTAGGTTGCATCATGGCTATTGAAAATAATACTGCAATAAACACTGGGGTGCAAATATCTTTTCAAATTAGTGTTTCCATTTTCTTTGGGTAAGTACCCAGTGGTGAAATTACAAGATCACATGGTAGTTCTATTTTTATTTTTTTGAGGAACCTCTATACTGTCTTCCACAGCGGCTGTACCGTTTGCATTTCCACCAACAGGGCACTGAGAGTTCCTTTTTCTCCACATCCTCTCCAACACTTGTTGGTTTCTTGTTTTTTTGATTTCTAGCCATTCTGATAGGTGTGAGGTGAAAACTCATTGTGTTTTGATTTGTATTCCTTTGATGATGGGTGGTGTTGGAGTGACGTTCAGCATCTTTTCATGTGTCTGTTGGCCATCTGTAGGTCTTGCTTGAGAAAATGTCTATTCGAGTTCTCTGCTCGTTTTAGTCAGATTATTTGGGGAGTCTTTTTGTGTGGCATCATTTTTAATAATGCAGGACATGAATATATTTTGTCAAAGTCTCCAAAACTTAAATTTTCTACTAAATTACCTTATTTTTGTCCATTTTTATATTTTGAGCATAATATACCTAAAATTAAATTTTATTTTCTTTTCATTTTCTTTTCATTTACAACCTTTGCCTAAATTGACTTTTCACCTTCCCCCACCTAAATAAATAGTATCTTAGAGCACAAGATAATCCAGTGTATCATTTAGGCAAAGTTCAATTTATTACCTATATGTGAGTAGCTGAAGAGGATGGAATTTAATTTTCTCTCCCAAGTTATTAATTCTTGTGGTCAGTTAACAAATAATGTGCAATAAAGACATTTAAATCTGGGGTTTTTTTAGATTTTGACTAAAGGAGAGGTTCAAGTATCAGATAAAGAACGGCATACACAGCTGGAGCAGATGTTCAGGGACATTGCAACCATTGTGGCCGACAAGTGTGTGAACCCTGAAACAAAGAGACCGTACACTGTTATCCTTATAGAGAGAGCCATGAAGGACATCCACTATTCAGTCAAAACCAATAAAAGTACAAAACAGCAGGTGAGTGATTTTTAATGTCAAAAAGTATCCAAATGAAACTCAATTTTCTCTGAAGAAACCATTGAAAATGATCTGTCTGTGATAATAAAGTGATACTACTTGGAAGCAGTAAGGTAGGAGGTTAGGGGGAGGGAGGAAGGAAATGATGGGGGTTTTAGGGAAAAGTAATGGAATTTTTTTTAACTAAACACAAATGTACTACAGCTCTCATCTTCCTATCCAAGTCAAACCTTTAAAGATAAAACTTGAATTTTTAAAGAATCCTTTCAACTCCACATCTTAGATTTTTTTGATTTCTATCTAATTCACATGACATACAAGGTCATCTTTTTACAGTGAACAATTCAGTGGCATATTCACAAAGTTTTTGCAGCCTTCCCTACTACCTAACTTGAGAACGTTTCCATCACCCCCAGACGAAACCTTGTGGCCATTAGCACTCACTCCTCATATACCCTTCTCACAGCTGTTCAGCAAATTTGTTTTCTGTTTTTATGGACTTTTCTCTTCTGGACATCTCCTATAAATGGAATCAGACAATATGTGGCCCTTTGAAGGTTCATAGTGCTTTATTCCTTTTTGGGACTCAACAATAACCCATTGTATGGAAATACCATATTCTGTTGATTCATCCATCTGTTGATGGGTATTTGTGTTGTTTCTACTTTTTAGCTATCATGAATAATGCTGCTCTGAAATTCATTGCAAATTTTTGTGTGGACGTGTTTCATTTCTCTGGACTCAGGAATGGAATTACTAGGTCATATGGTAACTATATTTAACCTTTTGAGGAACTGCCAAACCATTTTCCAAAATAGCTGAGGCATTTTACATTTCCACAGTCAGTGTGCAAGGGTTCCGATTTCTCCACATCTTTGATATTTGTTGTTAATCCACCTTTCTTATTACAGCCATCCTGGGTGTACTATTCTGGTTTTGACTTGCATTTCCCTAATAACAAGTGATTTCAGCATATTTTCATGTGCCCGTTGACCTTTGGTCATCTTTGGAGAAATCAGTATTTAGATTCTTTGGCCATTCTTTATTTGTTTCTTCATTATCAAGTTGTAAGAGTTCTGTATATATTCTGGATACTAGCACCTCATCAAATGTGTGATTGACTAATATTTTCACCTATTTAATGGGCTGTCTTCACTTCCTCAATAGTGTTTTGAAACCCAAAAGTGTGTAATCTTCAAGTCCAATTTATCTTCTCTTTTCTATGGGTGTTTATGTTCTTTGTGTCCCATCTAAAAACCACCGTCTAATTTGGCCGGATGGGAACTGCTTTGTTTTGAATACCTTACAAAGTAATGCAGCAAAGGTAGCAAAGAAATTGCCAACATTTTCAATTTCGTCTCGCCAGGCTTTGGAAGTGATAAAGCAGTTAAAGGAGAAGATGAAGATCGAACGTGCTCACATGAGACTTCGGTTCCTTCTTCCAGTGAATGAAGGGAAGAAGCTGAAAGAAAAGCTGAAGCCCCTAATCAAGGTTATAGAAAGCGAAGACTACAGTCAGCAGTTAGAAATTGTAAGATAAAAATATTCTTATTCTTTTGCGTCCGTGTTACCAGAATCCTCTGTTTTCTAGTCATAAATGTGTCACAGACATTTAAAGGTGTGAACAATAGACATTTCCAGAAACATCTTACCTGGAATTAAGTAAAAATCTCAAGGTCAGACGAAAACGAAATTATAGTTAATTAAGCACAACTTGGGATTTGGGGGTGGGGGGGTGGTTTGTTTTTTCTGGTTAAATCCATGCTCAGTTTAGACGAGAGAATATATTTTACGGTGAGTCTTCTATTATGAGGAAATTGGAAATAAGACGAAAAGTTGGACGGCCTCATTGCCCATAGAACATTTTAAAGACGCGGCAAAGCATGGTGTCTTTGGGTCCTGGCCCCGCAGTGTCAGACGCAGCAGAGATTCGGTTGTCTGCAAACCCGGGCCCTGAGATCTGGCTCCAGCGCCAGTATAAACAAGCTCTGGCCGGGGTTGTTGGGCATTCCTCCCTAAACGCGAAGGGACACATCTGACATTCTGAAGTTCTCCGGTCTTTTCAGAACTTCACATGTGATTTCTAAATAGGCTTTCAAGCTGCTTTTTCTCCTTCTGATGTGGATAAATAGAGGTGCTCTCGCCAGACTGTAAATCCTCGCGCTAAACCGTAGTATCAAACAACCACGCTCTCCTCTTCCAGCCACTTCACTCGATGGCTGTGGAGTCCAGAGACGACCTCAGACGGGGAGGTTAACGCCTGTCGCGGGGCCTGTGTGTGCACTTAAAAGAGCGAGGCTAGACTAGAGCCTTGCCTGCTTCCCTGTGCTCTGTCTTCGTTCTGGCACTGGAGGACGGTAGCAGTAGAGACATCTGGAACGTGCTGTGTGTCTGAGAGAAAGCGGGGGCTGTGCTCATTCCGTTGCACCTGCTGAGCACCTGTGTTCCGTGTTTCAGGTGTGTCTGATTGACCCAGGCTGCTTCAGAGAAATCGATGAGCTCATAAAAAAGGAGACAAAAGGCAAAGGTTCTCTGGAAGTGCTCAACCTGAAGGACGTGGAAGAAGGGGATGAGAAATTTGAATGACTCCCGTCAAGCTCTTCAGCTCTAAAACACTAAAGCGTTTTCTTTTCCCACGGTCCTCTTTCCTTTCTGTGGTCTGCCAAACGCTTGCTCGGACTGTTTGACGTTTTCCATCTTTGTGGTAACGTGTACACAAAAAGACTTTACTGATAAAGTATCACACTGTGGGATTCATGTAGTTTTAATGATAAAGCGGGGTCTGGGGCAAAAATGAAAAATCCAGGATACGAAGGGCAGAGTAGCATTTTGCCGCTGTCTCATGACTTGCACTTTCCAACGTGCACGTTATCTTGGGGGTGAAAAGTTAAGCTTTGTGGATTAAGATAAATGTGAGAAGATAGGACGATGTGACAAAAGGGGTATTTGCTGAAGAAAACATAATGTCTTATTTCTACTTAATGAAACGTGTGGCCTGAGACAAAGCTTGGATGCTGACTTCCTGATTTTGTGAAAAATAGATCTAGGACCACTGTGCGGGGCTGAAGTAAGATTCGCGGAACATATGGCCGTACCCTAGATTATTCTCGGCAAAGAATAAAGTCATTGGTTTCTAATCCTTAAAGTTTATAATATATATTAATGTAGCTGCAATTATATGTTATCAATAAAACCACTCTTTATTTTTATTAAACCATGGCTTGTGTTTCTAGACAGCTTCCAAGCTCCCTTCTTTTCTCTGCCTGTTGTCGGGTAGGGTTGGAGAGTTCGCAGCAGGACTAAATAAGCCCCATGAGGAGTGGGTAGAACAGAGCCTGTTCTGCTGAACACCTGATAAATCTTAGTGATTTGGGATATAATTGAACAGAACTATTTTAGTACTTAAATGGACAACATGCAAGTTGTTTTCAATCTGCTTATCTTCAAAAAGGTATTCTAGAACATAAATTAGGGTTTCATTCAAAATTAACATACAAGGGCACCTGGCTGGCTCAGTCAGTTAAGCCTCTGACTCTTGACCTCAGGGGCATGACTTTGAACCCTGCATTGGGCTCCACGCTGGGTGTGAAGCCTACCTAAAAAAAAAACAAACTTAACATACAAATGTATTTTATGGATAGAAGTTTTTAACTAGAAGAGGTTTTGACTTGAAAACCCCAGATGGGTTTTATACACGTTCAGAATTCATTGCTAATAGAAGTTCACAGAAATGGACCGTTTTAAAATAACTCCAATCAAAATTACGAAGTCAAAATTGTTTCTTACAGTGTTAGAAGTACTCCTGCTTGATAACTTGGGAACACAACGCTTTCTGTGGTGCCGAAATTGAATTACTGTTTTAATACCAATCCTTAAGATGGCCCTCACTGGTTCCATTTTACTGGTGCAGTTTTTTTCATGAAGACGATCTAAACTCAATCCCAAGGGAAGATTTTAAGTAGTCAGGTTTACACTTTATCTGCAGCTTAGACAGTTAAAGCGGTGTTGCAGATTGGAAGTCCTGGTCACTGGAAATGTTCATTAGCTGCACCTTGAGCAGGAAAGTTAGAACGTTGCTGTAAGTTTTTCTCATTCTCGTTACTGATCTCCTAAAAAGCTGGAACCTCTAGAAATGTCAAATGCAGATCACATGTGAGCCATGCTTCTGAACCTATAGAAAATAAAAGATTTTTACCTTATATGAATCTCATTACTCAAAAGTAGTTAAAAAATTGTGGTTCTCGGTCATGCTCTCACTGCCGGTGCTATAATGGGTTGTTCTAAGGATTGAGCTGTTTCTTTTGCTTTGTCAGTGCAAGCTGTATTGTGTGCTGTTGGTCAGGGTGACGGTTCAGAATTAACTCTCTTCTGTTAACACACCCCTTTTCTGTGAAGTGTCACCTGTCCCCATACACGCGGGACCTCACGCCACTTTGAAACCCCCTCCTAGGCCTTGATTTCACCCTACTTTGTGTTCTAGAGACCTGCTTAAATACCCATCTGGCATGCTAGACGGTGAGCTCCCCAAGGGCAGGATGAGCCATTGCGCATTTGGACCCAGTAGGTGTGGAATAGATGTCTGTAGAGTAATACATGCTCAGTGAGGGTGGGTGATGACAAACGTGTCTGCTAATGACTTTTTCAAATCCATCTTTAAAGCTAGAATAGGTGTCAAGGCTTTGAGCCAAAGCTTCCCACCCTTCATACTGACGCGTGCTGTTGTGCTGCTTGGTGGCTTCTGATCTGCACAGATCCCCTCGGCCTGAGGGCATTCATCTCTGCCTGCAACCAGCCTCTTGCATTTACTTGTCCCAGGTGGTGATACACACCTAATATCCGTGAGGCTGTGATGGGGGGAAATTGGGTAACGCTCATAAGCAGTAGCCACACACATGATTTTTCCTGCATGCTGCACTCAAGCCCACATCATGAGGTCCCTACAACTTTGGTAGTAATGAGGCTCCTTATTATCTTTAGGAGGTTTTGTTTTTGTTTTGGTTATCAATCTGCTCTTACTGAAATTCAAGGTACTGATTATTGGAAAACATTTTTCTGCTGCTGCATCATGAAGATGGTTGTGCAGACATATTTTGCCACTGGCAGCATTCAATGGCTGCAGGGACAAGGGCCAGTGATTTTCATCTCCACATGTATGTATCTGTGATGATACCCGCAAAATTAATGAGTCGAAATGGAATTTCATGACAACAATTCTTAGCTAAAAGTACAATCTTGACCTATCAGCTTGGATATTCCAGCTCCTACCCAGGAATGATTTCACAAGAATGAGTACACGTAGTTGAATGGCCCAGGACCCCTTACAAACACCCCTTGGACGCCCCCGTTTCACCGAATTCCTAGTTGAATCTCTGCAGATTTCTGGTTAGCAGAGAATGGAGGTGAATGAGTTCTGAAATTGAAGAATGCAAAGTCTTTTACTGCAGAGAAAAGTAGACCTGCCTCCTACACTCAACACTATTTATATCTCAGGAGACCTTTTTGTCTGGTGAGCCACTTGAATGCCAAAAGATTCACGGTGGAGCTCTTCCTGTGGTCGACAAGCATAGTTGACATGCTTTTCAAGGGAAGAGGTCCACAGACTTATTTCTTACTGTCATGTGGAGATAGAATCAAGACTAGAAGTCTTGCACGTAATTAAGGTAAAATCATTTGTGGATTTATAGTTAAAACTTTGCACATTATATGGATGCGGGGGTGGTTCAATATTCACAAATCAGTCAACATGATACATCAAAAAGAGAAAGAATAAAAATCATATTATCAAAAACTAAGTCATTCCTGGATAGGAGCTAGAATATCCAAGCTGATAGGTCAAGATTATACTTTTAGCTAAGAATTGTTGCCGTGAAATTCCATTTCGACTCATTAATTTTGAGGGTATCATCACGGATACATACACGTGGAGATGAAAATCACTGGCCCTTGTCCCTGCAGGCATTAAATGCTGCTGATCAGAAAAAGTATTTGACGAAGTACAACATCCATTCATGATTAAAAACCCTCAACAAAGTCAGTTTAGAGGGAACAGACCTCAACATAATAAAGGCCTTATATGAAAAACCCACGGCTAACATCAGACACAATGGGGGAAAACAGCTTTTCTTCTAAAGTCAGGAACAAGACAAGGATGTCCACTCTCACCACTTTTCAACTTAGTACTAGAAGTCCTAGCCACAGCAATGAAACAAGAAAACCAAATAAAAGGAATCCAAATTGGTAAGGAAGAAGAAACGCAGTCACTATTTGTACATGACAGGATACTATATAGAGAAAACCCAAAAGACTCCACCAAAACATTGCTAGAACTGATGAATAATTCAGTAAGGTACAGGATACAAAATCAGCATACGAAAATCCATTGCAGCAAAAGAGAAATTAAGAAAACAATCCCATCTACAACTGCACCCAAAATAATAAAATATCCAGGAATAAACTTAACCAAGGATGTGAAAGACCTGTACTGTGAAAACTATAAACGCTGATGAAAGAAATTGAAGATGACACAAAGAAATGGAAAGATACCCCATGCCCATGGATTGGAAGAACAAATATTGTTAAAATATCCAAACTATCCAAAACAATCTACACATTTAATGCAGTCTCTATCATAATACCAACAGCATTTTTCACAGAACAAGAACAAATAATCTTAAAATCTGTACAGAACTACAAAAGACCCTAAATAGCCAAAACAATCTTGAAAAAGAATAAAACTGGAGGTATCACAATCCCAGATTTCAAGATATACTACAAAGGGCACTGGCAAAAAGTAGACAAATAGATCATTGGAACAGAATAGAAAGCTCAGAAATAAACCACGATTATATAGTCAATCTTTGACAAAGGAAGCAAGAATAAGCAATGAGAAAAAGACAAGTCCCTTCAACAAAACTGGACAGCTACATACAAAATAATGAAACCCAAATGGATTAAAGATCTAGACTTGAGACCTGAAACCATAACAATCTTAGAAGAAAGCACAGGCATCTTTCTAGATATGTCTCCCAAGGCAAGGAAAACCAAAGCAAAAATGAACTATTGGGACTTCATCAAGATAAAAATCTTCTGCACAGGAAAGGAAACAATCAACAAGCTAAAAGACAACAAAATGAGAAAAGATATTTACAAATGACATACCCAAAAAAGGGTTAGTATCCAAAACATACAAAGAACCGATACAACTCAACCCCTAAAAAACATTCAGTTAAGTGACCAGAAGATATGAACACATTTTTCCCAAGTTCTATGCTGTTCTGGAAACAAAGTTCCCTCCCTGTGTGAACAGATGTGGATGGACATTGGCCAGAGGTGACTCTTAGCTTGAGCTTCTGTCCTCACTGATAAAATATGCCCATACCAGAGAGTAGACAGATGTGAGGATCAGATATAAGCAGAGTATCTGCCCAGATTGCACTGGGAAGCCAGGCCTTGGTTCTAGTAATCACCACATTGCTCCTGCAAAATGAGGCTCCCAGGAGGACAGGAGCTTAATATAGTAAGCACTTGATAATTCAATAGATGATTCCCTGAATGTCTCCTCAAATCACGCATCTGTCTCCTATTTCCTCATAGGTTATGAAAATCTAACTCCCTACTGTGTTAGGTTTTGAAACTATCAGCAGCACTTTGATTTAATCTAAGCTTGTAAATATCTGCACAAGAGAGTCCATTAATTATAGTGGTCATCTTATGATGAAAAGTGACTCTGGGGCTTTCATAGCTTTTTATAGATGAAAAACCCAGAAAGACGAGGAGAAATTTTAAATTCAAAACGTTCATTTGCCATCAGTGAATGAGGAACCACTATTATCTATTACCCCAACCAATTATTGTGCCTCTCCACAATTATCTAAAATACTTTGCAGAAACTTTGACATTCATAGGGCTTTAAAAGTTTAAAAGTCTATAAAGCTCAGGTCACCTGGATGGCTCAGTGGTTGACCATCCAGTTCTTGATTTCAGCTCAAGTCATGATCCCAGGGCCATGGGGTCAATCCCCGAGTCAGGCTCTGTGCTCAGCGCCGAGCCTGCTTAAGATTCTCTCTCCCTCTCCCACTCCTCCCTCCCCTCTCTAAAATAAAATTTTAAAGAAAGGTTTAAAGTCTATAAAGTTCTGTAACTAAAACAGTTTGTAAGAGTCTTTATCTCTTTATATTAAGTGGAAGGAAACACAACAGAGGAAACAACAGAACATAATTAAGTTTGGTCTTGCTTCGGACCTTGAGATTGGATCATCAGCTGGCCCAAGCTCTTGATAGAGTTCAGAAGCTTGTAAATTTCATTTTCATATCAGCACCAACTAAGCCATTTCATGGCACGGCATTAACAAGCACTTGAGTCAGTGATTTGATTCAGTTTCCTTTCATTTTGAAGATAATTCCTTTCTTGGGGGGAGACCCATATCTCTGATCTCATATTTTGCTTTTTAAAACAGAGAGCATATATATACCGTTCTCTTTGTACATGGTCATTCTGTTACTTTTGACCAAAAATTATTACGAGGCAGTTAGTAGACGAGAAAGTTTCCGCCAGGTAAGTTACAGCGTTAGGTTAGGTTTCCAAGCAGGAAGATAAGTAACTTCTCAGAAGACATGTCGGGGGAGGGAGGGTTGGGGGTTTTGTTTTTGTTGTTTTTTTTAAGTTTATTTTCTTTAAAGAGAGACAGGATGAGTGGGGAAGGGGCAGAGAGAGGAGAGAATGCAAAGCAGACTCCACACTGTCAGCGCAGAGGCTTGAACGTGGGGCTGGAACTCACGAACCGTGGGATCATGACCTGAGCTGAAACCAAGAGTCAGACACTTAACCCACTGAGCCACCCAGGCACCCTAGAAGACATTTCAGTTTTAAAAAGTGGTCCTTCTCAGGGCCCCTGAGTGGCTCAGTCAGTTAAGCATCTGACCTCGGCTCAGGTCATGATCCCCCCCATTTGTGGTTTCAAGTCCTGCGTCGAGCTCTGTGCCGACAACTCAGAGCCTGGAGCCGGCTTCGGATTCTGTGTCTCCCCCTCTCTCTGCCCCTCCCCTGCTCGTTCTCTCTCTCTCTCTCAAAAATAAACATTAAAAAAATTTTTTAATTGGTCTTCTCCTTTAGAAGGAATACCAAGCAAATGGCATAGAAATAAAGTCTAGTGTAAAACACCAAATTTCTAACGAGAATGAACTCACTTTTTTCTGAGCCCTTATTTCCTTGGCCTCTGCATTTGCTGCCTCTCGGACGAGGCCACTTTCATAGAGACACTCTGATTTCCAAAACACAGCTGTAGAATCTGACATGCAGTCCGCCGGCCACCCAGTCTTCTGCCTCACGACCTCCAGCGCCCCACGCACACCTCAGGCACTTCCCTCAGAAGCCACCGTGGGGGTGCGGGCAGGTGCACGGGTAATTTACCCCCGAAGGGCTCACGGACATCTTGCAGTCCTTTTTTTTTTTTTTTTTTAATGTTTATTTATTTTTGAGACAGAGGGAGAGAGACAGAGCATGAACAGGGGAAGGTCAGAGAGAGAGGGAGACACAGAATCCGAAGCAGGCTGCAGGCTCTGAGCTGTCAGCACAGAGCCCGACGCGGGGCTTGAACTCACAAACCGCGAGATCATGACCTGAGCCGAAGTCGGAAGCTCAACCGACTGAGCCACCCAGGCGCCCCGGACATCTTGCAGTCTTAAATGTGCTTGTAGGACAATACTTTCCTTTTCAAAAGGCCAAAGACTATCCAATGACAAACTTCTCTCTCTCTTATACTTCTTTATCGTCTTACAAATTCATCGCGGTGGTTTCACTTTTCGACTCCGGCTCTCTACAGTAACAATAAATTTCCATTTCCAAGGTTTGCAGAAATATTGAGTGTACCCAGAGCTTTTCGGAGAAACTACTCTCAGCAATTTCTTTACCAAATTTGCTCAAATAAAATAATGAACACGGCCGAATTTTCCCTGCATGTTTGCTGATTCAGTACTTTCTATCAGTACAATTGACCTTTCAATAACCCAGGGCTTAGAAGTGCCAGCTCCCCTCCCCACCCCCCCTACCCTCTCCACCAGGGGAAAAATCCCCCTATAACTTTTGACTCCCCAAACACTTTACTACTAATAGCACACTGTTCACCAGAAGCCCAATATCACAGACAGCTGATTAACGCATATTTTGTACATTACACGCATTATATACTGTATGCTTATAATGAAGTGAGCCGGAGAAAAGAAAATGTTAAGAAAATCATAAGGAAGAGAAGACACATTTACAGTGCTGTGCCGTACTTACCGAGAAAAATCCACATGTGAGTGGGCGCACACATTTCAACCTGTGTTGTTGCAGGCTCGACTATTCAAAGCGCAGCAACTGTGTGTCTGGAGTGTGGTTCAGACATCAGTTCATTTTACCCTGTCTTCAAAGTCATCCCGGTTTTAAGCAGCCTTCATATATGGAGAGTGTGAAGTTACATAAGCACCCGGGGCACAATTGCATGGCAGGGTCCAGAATTTAGATATAAATGTTTGTGTTCGGATATTACTATGTTATTTTAGAACATGAATTCAGCGCAGGTGGGCTGGCGGCTGGGCGGTGGCCTCTGGACAGTACAGGGGACGCCGGGGCTGAGTCCATGCACCCTGGGAGTGGTGGGGAAAGGCCGCTTCCGGGGAAGGGGCGTCAGCCGCTTGGCCATGGCACTTTTTCTAATATCTCACGTGCCACAGCGGCAACCCCTGGGCACAGATTGTCCCTGATCCCCTGAGTGACACCTGGAAAGAGGAATGCCCTCCTAAGCAGTAGGCCTGGTTGGTGGAGGAGGGGCAACCACAGACCCGCCCAGGAAGCTGCCTCCGCTGGCGAAGGCATGGAACCCGAGACCACAGCCACTAGTCTAGCTGGGCATCGCAGCAGCAGGAGCTTCCGTCTCAACGACTCGCCTGAGATCTGGAAGTGGAAAGGCGGATCGCTGCCAGTCAGCTAGAAAGATGTAGGCTTGGGGCAGAATCACCAAGTACGGCCAGCACCAGCTCAACTGAGAAGTCCGTTCCTTGGAGAGTGACAGGTGTGCCAAATACTGGCGCAAACCAACCTAGAGTTTCTGGCGCTGTCCGCCACAACAACTATCTCATTAGGACAGAGCCAGAACATTCACCAGAACACTCCTCTCTCCGTGAAAGATCACTGGGTAACTCAAGTTCAACACAAATTCTGACAGTGGATCCCAGGAAGCAGGGAGTTCCCGCAACAGCCAGAATTTGAGTAAGGCAGATAACAGCCCGCAGCCTTCATTCATAGGATCAACTGATAACCAATTGGTGAAGAATTCAAGAGCGGAAGGATGAACACTGGGTCAGGCCATGAGAAGAGTGAGTTCAGTTCCATCTAGAACGCAGCCTCCTTTCTATGTTATCAGCACGGGTGGGTCTCCTCAAGTGGATCACTGAGAATTCTGGGTGGTGAATTTGGCTCTCCGACTCCCAGCCCCTGAACCCCAGTGCATATTCCTCCACTACATTATCTGCGCAGCAGGCAGCCTCTCCATACTCTTCGCAGAGTCACCTCTCCCAACAGCTGCAAGTCAGATTGGCTCAGTCACCTCCCAACAGATCTCCAGTCCCA
The DNA here is from genome assembly GCF_018350195.1 of Panthera tigris. Classification (NCBI taxonomy): domain Eukaryota; kingdom Metazoa; phylum Chordata; class Mammalia; order Carnivora; family Felidae; genus Panthera; species Panthera tigris. The sequence continues at coordinate 15,377,913 of NC_056675.1, forward strand.
ACGGCCCAACCCCTCAGTACTAAACCACCAGCCCAGTAGGGTCCCCGCCGACCCCGAGGGATGCACAGAATCAACTAGCTTCACCATCCCAAGGCTAGGCAGTGTCATCATCCCCCAAACACCCGGGGATGATCGCCATACCACGACACGTGGGACTTTCCTTCAAAGGACTGTTCACGACGTGGAACAATTTGGACAGCAGCTGTATGGAATTTACAGAAAGATGGTTCCACCTCGGCCACACAGCTTGACAGACTTACGGAGCTCCTGTGCTGGTCAGCACAGCCAGCCTGGGCAAGACGTTCATGCGGCTCTGTCTCCTGAGTTACACACCAGTCCTATGCGTGAGGGGAGGGCCTCTTACAGCCCAGTGTACCGCAGCCCAAACCACGGAACCACGGAGCTCCGAGGGTACCAGGCAGCGTCCTATCGCACAGGCTCGGTAGGTGCCGGAAATCTGCAAAGCACATCCAGCCAACGACGCGCCCTTACATGCCAAAAGAATACGCTCTGAACACAACGGCAACCTACGCAGACCCCTGCGGGCCACTACAATACCGAGGGCAAGAGGGCAATTGTAAGAGGCTTCAGCACCCAGCACCAGCCGATGAGGGCACCACGAGTGCCCTATCAACAGACAGCATTCAGAAGGACCCCAGGGAGTTCGCCTGGTGTGATCCCGAGTTGCCCGAAGTCATTCGCCTGCCGCGGCACCGGATCCCCTCAGCCCGGGGGGAGCCCACGGTCCACCTGCGGCACCTGCACTGCGGTGACAGCCACGTGAAAATGGAGGTGTGTAGGGTAGGGGGAATCGAGCATCTGGTGGACCTCTCGGACCACGGACTTGGGCAAGTTCAGCAGAACGCTTACGGTGCCATCCGCGACCTCGTTTTGGCAAGCCTACAGATGAAAAGAAAATGACAGTGAAAGAATGTTGGTGGGGTGCCTGCCTTGCTCCGACTGTTGAGAATATCTGGCGCAGAAGTGAGGGAGCCTGTTACAGGCATTCTCTGGAATGTGTCCTCACGCGAGGCTGTAAAGATGGCAATCACTCGAGATGCTCTCTGGACCTTAGCAAACCCTGTGACCAGTCCACACTCTGACGGAGTAACTGGTCTTCGGATGATGATCACAAAATCAAATTCCACATGTCGCTCGTTCCGTGTAACACGACAGGTTGCCCGAGGAACCTCAGCTCTGGAGAGGAGGAGGCGAGGACGCGAATGCGCTTCTGCGAAGGGGCCGGTGGACTCGCTGCGGTATGCAACCCCTACATCCGTGAACACATCCGATTACAGCCGCCAGACCGTGGAGAATTGCGTGTGCACCCAGAGGAACCTGTCCTGTCGGCCGGCTGCTGGGGCTGAGTGGGCTGGATGACTCACTAGGAAAAGTCTCCCAGCAGGGATTCAGAGTCAAGTTGCTGGGGGAAGAAGAAGAAAAAGAAACAGAGAACACCACAAGAGGATCAATGGGATGGAGTCAGTCCTATCCCAGGACTGTCAAAGCCCCCCCAAAAGATGCCGTGGCATCCAACAGTGCTAAAACCATACCTGAACCTTCTAGCAGAAAGTTCCAGCCCAGCTGCCTTGGAAGGCTCTGCCAGGTCTCTCCAGAAACCATCTGCTGGAAATTGGGAGTTTGCGGCATACATCCGGGCAGACTTCCGCAAAGAAAAAGGGCTCTCCATCCTTATAGAACTTTTGAGAATGGATACGGTAAAGTTGTATTTTCTCTGGCAACTTCCCAGAGGAACATGGCTCCGGATGTACACAACAAGGAGCTCACTGGTAAATATGTCATGCGAGACCAGGTCAACAGGTTTCCCGGCAGGACTGGCCCCAGCGTGCTGTCTGATGAGACCACGGTGGCCATCTGCTGTGCTCTGCGCAAGGTCACCGGCAAAAACATGGAGAATGCCAAAGCCCTGGCTGATTCAGGGAGGATAGAGAAGCTGACGAACATGACCTAGGGCAGAGGAGACAGATCACCTCTGAAAGTGATGAAGGCAGCAGCCCAGGTCTTGAATACATCATGGCAATTTCGGGACCTCCGGAGCTTTTATAGAAAGGATGGGTGGAATCAGAACCATTTTATTACACCTGTGTCTACGTTAGGGCAAGTCTGATTCAAATCACATCCTTCCTCGAATACTACCAACCAACATTCGGGCAGCGTCAACAGCTGTATTATAGTCAAGACAACTCCAACAGAAAGAACTTTGATGCAGACAGATTGTGTTTGCTGTCTCCTCATAGCCATAAAGATCCTTATCTTGGTGACTGAGCTCACTTCCCAGCTTTACTGATTATTCAACACAGTATGGGCCGAAATCGACCACAAATTATGTAGATTCTTAATCCATGAAACGACCTTCTTTTTCTTTCTTTTTTTTTTTAACATTTATTCATTTTTGAGAGACAGAGAGAGATAGAGCATGAGCAGGGGAGGGGCACAGAGAGATACAGGATCCAAAGCAGGCTCCAGGCTCTGAGCTGTCAGCACAGAGCCTGATGCAGGGCTTGAACTCACAAACCGCGAGATCACGACCTGAGCCGACATCAGAAGCCCAACCGACTGAGGCACCCAGGTGCCCCCGAATGACCTTCTCATAAGCAGAACAGGACCCAGGGTCCCCAGACTCGTGGGCGGAGCATCGAGATGCTCAGTAGAGGAACTCTTTTTCTCTAACCTTGTTTGGATTGAGATGAAAAAGTCCATCTTGCTGATTTGCTAATGAAATGTGAACGTGACATGGAAGGAATGAGTGAAGGGCATGATTTTTTTTTCTTTTTTGAGGGGTTATCAGAGAAGTGAGAAGACCTTCAGGAGGGAGGACTTTCTAAGCTCTATTTAGGTGGATTGATTACTTGCAGACTCTGTAGTCTGGTGAATGTGTGGGTGATGTGGTGAGAGGGTTGAGAAATGCGTAGAATGAGATGGGGATGTGTAGGTCAAATCCAAGATGATTCTTTAAACGTGAATAGGTTTATGTTCTGCCGGTCTGTACAGGGGAAAAAATGCTTTTTATTTATCATGTTTTGTTGCTATTACTAAACGTCAAGGTTGTATGCTATTATGCCCTGTGAATTTCTTTTGTTGGTATAAATATGGAAATGCTACATTACTAATTGCCATCATTCGTAATACAGTGTGGCGTTTGAAAAAGGATTTGAAGAAACTGACAGCTTAAAAAACAAATGGGAACCCCAAGGAATTGTTAGCAATTAAAACCAAGCTATGACATCTTTTGTTTTCAAATGAATAGTGTAACTTTGAAACACAAAGTCCAGTATAGTATAGAAGTGCCAGGCCCACTCCCTGCCTCTGCCATTTTCTATGTACATGAAAGAAAAATGTGGAAAGTTCATCCTTGGGGGGACGAAATTCATTCATCTTCCAGTGTGAAAAGAAGAATTTTAAAACTAGCATTTTGTCAAATGTTTTTTTCTTTTTTAATATGTATTTTTTTGGGGGCGGGGGAGAGACAGCATAAGTGGGGGAGGGGCAGAGAGAGAGGGAGACACAGAATCTGAAGCAGGCTCCAGGCTCCGAGCCGTCAGCACAGAGCCCGACACAGGACTCGAACTCACGAACCACGAAGTCATGACCTGAGTCACAGTCAGACGCTTAACCGACTGAGCCACCCAGGCATCCCTCAGGTGATTAATAGTTACCAGAAGATGAAAGAAAGGGAGGGAGAACTAAATGAGACGTTTCTAAATATGCTAAATGTATCCCAAATCTTTTGACAAACGAAGCTTTGAAAGCAAGAAAGGGAAATTTCATTCCCGTTTGTGGCAGAAGAGCATCCCACCAGGCTGCCACATGTGGTTGCACAGGTTGAGCACTGAATAATTCCCAGAGTGGTGTCACATTACCTACTTTTGTCCTGCAGTGGCCCTGGCTACCAAGATAGCTCTTTATGACAACAGAAAATCTTTTCTTTTCTTTTTTAATGTAATTGATTTTCTTTAATGTTTGTTTAGTTTTGAGAAAGAGAGAGAGCAGGGAAGGGGCAGAGAGAGAGGGAGACAGAGGATCCAAAGTGGGCTCAGCGCTGACAGCAGAGAGCCCAATGTGGGGCTCAAATTCATGAACTGTGAGATCATGACCTGAGCCAAAGTCAGACACTTAACCAACAGAGCCACCCAGGTGACCTTAGGCAAAGAGCCTTTTATCAGTTTTCTAATACAATTTAAAAGCAGCATGTTTTAGAGAAGGGCTCCAATCTAAACAGCTAAATGTATGTGAAGAAATAATGAAAAAAGTGCATATGCTGCATTAAGAAGTTCATCCCATACAATAATGTGAGGCGTTACGCTAGGGGCTTCGTTCATGACTTTGGCTTTTCCAGTTAAGCAGTTCCCAAAGTGTGGCCTCCAGAACAGCAGAATTAGAATCTCTTGGGAGCTTGTTAGACAAAAATGCACGTTATTGAACCTCACTCCAAACCTAATGAATTAGAAACTCAAGGAGAGGGCACAGCAGTGTGTTTCAATAAACTTCCCAAGGGGTCCTGATGCACAGTGAAGTCTGGAAATGAATATTTTAAGCTAAGACCTAGAATTTGGATAGTTCAAAGCTGGGAGGAAGGTGCAGGAATGCCAAGAGACCAAACGCACATGAAGGAAAGACTTTTGTTCCGCAACAAATTTTCTGGAAATCTGATAACTTTGGGGGGAGGCTAAAGAAACTAAAAAGAAAGGATCAGACAGATTTGTTTTAAAGCATCATGGGAATAGAACAAGCCCAGAGTCTAGAATAAATTCGGATAAACGGGAATTTAAATCTTACCAGTTGCATGGACTTGGTATACAGCAGATGCCTTTTTTGTGTTTGTCGATCCCACGATCCTTCCACTGCTTGTGTCAAATCCATTGCTCAGTCTTTCTGGAGCCGGGGCACAGGGGCGCAAGGGTGCCTGGTTCCAGGGGGTCCCAAACAGACCGGGCTCAGTCACTTGCAGAGAGAAAGGTGGCTGTGAAACAAGAAAGGGATTTATTTCAGTGAGGTTGACACCGGGAAGAGAGCGGACTCGAGTCTCAAACACTGTCTCCAAAGTGCCGAAAATATCTGCAGGTCTCTACGAGGAAAATGTGGGACAAATGTCAGTGGGTTAGCAGTGAAGGTCAGGTCGCTCATTGTCTTGGGCTCAGTCACGGGCAGGGTCTTGCTGGCTCAGGCCGGTATTTACTGCTTGGGCTGGTGGTTTCGGTGCCCATCAGGGGATGCTTTCCCTGCACACCCTTTTGCCTGAGTTCAGACATAAGCTGGAAAGAACTTAATCAGAAAGCTGGAGGCCAAAATGGAGGTGGTTGAAGTCGTCTTTCGCTTCCACACATGGAGAAACTCTAACAGCCATATGCGTGTGCCTGGCTGTGGGCCCTACTAAGATCCAGATGTCCCTGTAAAGCATTTAGAATCAGAACCAAGCAACAATTGGATTCAGCAGGTGGCTGGCCCTGTCACTCATGACTTCAGGAGCAGTGGGACGGCCATTATTCTCCACAAGGATGAAGAAGCCAAGAGAAAGAAACCACTCGGCGGCCAGCGAGAAGGATGAATCAGGGCTGTGTTTGCTGGGCTCCCAGCTCTTTCCCGATTCAAGTTCAACACCTTCCTGACTCTAGGGGCAAGCCTGACTGTCAGTTCAGCAAAACATCCCTGGATCCTCCCTGCCCCTCCCTCTTCTTTCCCCCTTTGCAAAATTGAGCTCAAGTTGGTTTCTGTGACTCACAACCAGGAAGGCTTTGCTAAGACAGGTGAGCAATTTATCTAATGTCACTACCCCTCGGTGTCTGTGTTTGTACAAGGAGGGCTCATGGTACCTACCTCATCGATTGGTGATGGTCTAAGTGAGATAATATACATAAAACACTTAGAACAACGTCTAGAACACCATGGGCTCAATGAAGTTGCCCCTTCAAGTCTTTAGAATGAGCTCTGCCCGCCCTTCTTCTGGTCCAGGACAGAAGGACAAGGGTGGCTCCTGTGACTCTTACCTGGTCTCCACCCACTGCCCTGAAGCCGGGGCATCCACAGATAACTTGTTCTGACAGGCAAGGAAATGAGGACAAGGCGCCTGTCCGTGATGTCAATATCTGAAGATGTTACGTTTCCCAAATTCTTCTTTCCTTTTCTGTGATGAGTTTTCCCATGTCCTTTAGAACACACGTTTAAAATGACCAAGACAGAGCTTTTTCTTCCTCAGTTCACAACAAATCAACAGGGGCACCTGGGTGGCTCAGTCGGTTAAGCGTCCAACTGAGGCTCAGGTCATGATCTCGGGACTTGTGAGTTCGAGCCCCGCGTCGGGCTCTGTGCGGACAGCTCAGAGCCTGGAGCCCGCTTCGGATTCTGTCTCCCTCTCTGCCCCTCCCCCATTCACACTCTGTCTCTCTCTCTCTCAACAATAAATAAATATTAAACATTTTTCAAAACACATCAACGGACAGTGCCAGATGCTGAGGGCACAGTGAAAGACACACCCTTTGCCCTCAAGGAGCCTGAGGTAATAAGGAGATACATCATTACATGGCAGTGGGATAGATGCAGATTTTACTTTACTGTGCTCAAGTCTGTCCCATTAACTCTCAAAAAACACTGAGAAATCGGAGGTGCCTACTTCTTTCTCCCTGCAGAAAATATTGTGGATGCTGCTCCATTCAAAAGATTTATTTGAAGAAAACAACAACAACAACAAACAACAACGGATGCTGTACATGTGAATTCCATTCGTGTCCGCACCAAGTAAAAGATCTGTGTGGTTTGTATTTTCCTGGCAGATGTTAAAATACAATTTATACTGGGGCGCCTGGGTGGCTCAGTCGGTTAAGCCGCTGACTTCGGCTCAGGTCATGATCTCGCGGTCCGTGAGTTCGAGCCCCGCGTCGGGCTCTGTGCTGACGGCTCAGAGCCTGGAGCCTGTTTCAGATTCTGTGTCTCCCTCTCTCTGACCCTCCCCCGTTCATGCTCTGTCTCTCTCTGTCTCAAAAATAAATAAACGTTAAAAAAAAATTTAAAAAAAATACAATTTATACTGAAATATGGAGGCAGAGGAAAAAAATATTAAGGAGATTTCTGATTTTACTTCCAGACAAAGAATAGAGATGGATTTTCTTTACATTTTCTTTATGCGCCTGTTTCCCCAATAAAATACTAGAATGGGAAAGAGAGTGGGAGCAGAGGCTGAGGTTTCTAGAATCATCCCTGCCCAGATCTGCCCCAGCACCCCTCAGAAGCTGCATAACCGGAACAAAACGGGGTCTGAGGCACAGGGCCTGCCGATTGGCCTCCGGTTCCCTGGGGCTGCTGGGCCCACCTAATAGAGGCAGGGGTGCTGGGGCCTCAGCAGCGGGCTCAGGCCAGGGTGTCTCTGACCAGACTGGTCCCAGTTGAACCCAAACATCAAAACTCTGAACAGCTTTAAAGAAAAATAAACAGTTCCCAAACGGAGCTATTCTGCAAGTTCAACTTGACTGACGTGTGCATTCATTAGTAACAAAAGCTTTGGGGTTTTCTTGAGAAACCTTGGCTCAGACTCTCTCCATCAAACACTGGGCCCCGCTGTACCCGCAGTGCAAACCATCCTGATGATCAAGAACCATCTCTTCTACAAGGAAAGGAGCACCCGGCGCTGGGGCTCCAGCCCATCCACACCTCCGTCTGGGCCCTCCACCGGGAGGGAGGTGAGTGTGCGGAGTGGACAGGGTCCTGGGGTCAGAAGTCAGTGGGACTCTGCCAACCGCCAGCCTTGGCATTTCCTTTCCTGTGGAAGGTGCTTAGTGCCCTGTCCCCACAGAGCACGTGGAGAATGACCTCCACTGAGCACAAACCATGTGGGAGGGACACGGCGCTGAGACACCTTCCATTCCCAGACCTTCAGTGAATCCACTGGACTAGTAAACACTAAGTGTCCCTGGAGAAGCCCCCCATGGTCCACACTTAAGACTTAACACACACTTTTTTCATGATCAGTCCTCCTTCTCATCCCCAGCTTCAGAAAGTCTTGTGATGACCAGGGAAAGGAAACCAAATATCACAGAGGGACACAGACATCTCAGGCTTACATGAGACAAAAAAGGAAAAAGGATCCTAAAGAAGAAATGTGCTGCTCTGAGGGAACCACGTCTTCCCAGGGCAGGGAGCACACCGTGAACCCAGACACTGGAGGGCAGAAAGCCCCACGCAGGCAGGCACTCAAGAAAGAAAAGGACCACGTTTTGATTTTGCACAGAAAGTAACCACCTCCCCCCGTTGACCAAAGCTTACCAAATATTCCTAGAAAACAGCTTAGATCCTTAGACCTGGAAGCCTGATGGAAATGGTACTATCTTTTCCCCACGTAAGAATCCATAAATCCATTTCCTAAGTAGCCCCTCGAACCACCCTGGAAGGAGGAAGTCAGGTGCCCATGGAAACTTCATGGCACCTCAACTCAGAAATGAGACCGAATTAAGAGGAAACACACTCCCAGTGAGCGGGGATTAAGAGACACCAGACATTTCCATGTTTTGTGCAATTTTCAGATAATTCTTCTTGGCTTCCTCCCTGTACAACAAGTCATTTTGCCGGTCCAAAATGTCTAGGGTCTGTTCTCCATAGTTTTGTTTTAAAGCCATTATTTTGCCCTTAATAATATTCCTGGAATGAATTTCGATGGTGCGTGTTTTATATTTTGTATTAGTTTCATAGGCATAGTATTTTTATGTCCACAAGGTTTGTGGGAATATTTTCATATTTTAGATACAGTGGATCATCTATGGAAAGAGGTGGATAGGAAGTAATGGCCACCATAGCCTCAGCCACGCCCTGTAAGTCTGTCTGCTTTTTACAGTGTTTAATGACTGTTAAATACTTCTGTGAACAATCTCCCCAGCAGTCTCAGGGTTGTTTGTTTATCTCAGTGCTACACAGGAGGTAGGCACAGCTCTTTAAAGAGTTAATGAGCGTCTCTATTTTTTAAAGAATTTTGTTTGTTTTGTTATTTTTTTTATTTGGGAGAGAGAATCCTAAGAAGCCTCCACCCTCAGTGTGGAGCCCAATGTGGGACTCAGTCCCACAACCCTGGGATCATGATCTGAGCCAAAATCAAGAGTTGGACGCTCAACCGAGTCACCCAGATGCCCCATGATTTTTTTTTTTTAATTTTAAAGGAATCTCTACTTATGTAGGGCTCGAATTCACAACCCTGAGATCAAGAGTCACACGCTCCATTCACTGAGCCAGCCAGGTGCCCAAAAGTTAATGAACTTCTAATGTGTCCCTAAGAGTTTCCTGGTAGCAACATTTGGTGGAAATGTCACAAAAACTAGAAATTAATTTCATGGAAATGTCACAAAAGCTAGAAACTGGGTTCTATCACTTAATAGCATGAGGCCTCCAGAAAGTTCCTTAACTTCACTAAGCCAAGGTTTCATCGTTTAAAAAAAAAACGACGGGAGTTCTCCTGTTTAGACAAAAATCTCTATTGAAGACCACTTTTGGAGCTGTTGTTACTTTGACGTAATTGTTATTATGAAAGCCCCCCCTACCCTCTCAGAATCAGGCCCAGCACTGGATGGGCTTTCCAATAATCGGGAAATGGCAGGGACCCTGCACCACTTTCTCAGGCCCCGCTCTGTGACAGGCACCGCACCGAGCACTTCGCATGTGCTGTCTCATTTAGCCCTCACAACCCTTCGAGGTGGTTTAATATCATCATTCCACTTTGCAAATGATACATTCAAGTTTTAGCTTGAGGGTAAGTTACTGTAAGCCAACCACGTGGCTCATTGTCAGCATTCAAACCTAGGTGTGCCAGACTCCAAAACTCAGCACTTCACCATGACCCATGTCACAGACTTGGTCCTGAAGTGCCAGAGGGGCCACGCACTCTGAAGTGGTGGCCCCTTGGTGTACCACACTCCCCAAATAGAGTGAAACCAACACTATGGTTCAGCGCTCCCCCACAGCACCCACCGGTGCCCATGACCTTCACTGACCCAGGTCTTCTCAATCACCTGACGAAGCCCCTGTGCTCTGGGCACAACACTGTTAGCTTCTCTCCCCACATGCCACCGGCCACCCGATACTGTCTCAGAACCTGCCAAGAATGAGAATGCAGTTTTCTTCTGAAAAGAGAATCAAAATCAAGTGACAATGCTGTCCTGGTGGTCCATGACTACTGGACCGTGATGGTGAGTATCATATGAGCTGAGCTCCGTGGGTACGGCCTTTGTCTCCCTTTACTCTTCTCCTAATGACAACTGACAGCCTAGCTTTGGGGCTCTCACAGCCTGGTTTTGAGTCTTTGCTCACCTGCCTACTTGCTATGTGACATTGGACAATTTGTCCCAACTCTGTAAATTTTGGTTTCCTCATTTATAAAATGACGATGATGGGGGCACCTCAGTGGCTCAGTCAATTGAGCCTCCAACTCTTGATTTCAGCTCAGGTCATGATCCCAGGGTCATGGGATTGAGCCCCACATGGGGCTCCATTGCTGAGCATGGAGCCTGGTAAAGATTCTCTCTCTCTCTCTCTCTCTCTCTCTGCCCCTCTCCCCACTTGTGCACGTGTTCCCTCTCCTTCTCTCTAAAATGAAAATAATTATAAAATAAAATGACGATGGTGGTCATAATCTGTAGCACAGCAAGGCCATTCTGAGGATCACAATTTAAATGATGCATATAAACACTTTGCATAGTCCTGATGTATAGGAAGCAATCGATGAACAGTGACTATTATGGTTCTTCTTCATTAATATGACTCTCATTTAGCCTCAATTTGAGAAATCTGAGAAATAAGCACTTGTCCTCATAATACATATAGGCGTGATCCCTATTTATTTGGTGTGTCTGAGCCTGTATTTTGATTCAGTCCTATCAGACATCTTAGACATTAGACATTTACTAAGTGCCTAGCATGGTGAGGAGTTTTTAAAAGGCATACGGGCCTTTCTCATAGATTCTGATACCTGAGGAAAGACAAGATTTACACCACATGAGGGGCGCCTTGGTGGCTCTGTCAGTTGAGCATCTGACTTCAGCTCAGGTCATGATCTCATGGTTTGTGAGTTTGAGCCCCGCGTCGGGCTCTGTGCTGACAGCTCAGAGCCTGGAGTCTGCTTCAGATTCTGTGTCTCCCTCTCTCTCTCAGCCCCTCCCCTGCTTGTGCTCTCCCTCTCTCTCAAAAATAAATAAATAAACAAACATTAAAAAAGAAAAGATCTATACCACAAGAAAACATGTCTAAGAAAGAGAGAGTGTCCTACAATATATTTAAAAGTACTAAACTGGACCAAACCTAAACCAAAACTTAGTGCAGAAAATAATAATGAGGGAAAACTTGATAGAACTTTGATACAGGTGAGAAGTGAGGAGGGATGTTGAGTTATAGCGCCGATCCCTTCCTTGCCATCGGGAACCACCCGCTGGGTCCAGAAGAGCCACTCAACACAGGGCAGTCTCCAAGATACTTGCCCTTTGAGGCAACAGCTCCACTAGTGAGATAGCCTGGCTCGTGATGGGTGGCCTTGTGGTCACCATATTGTGAGGGCAGCCAGGCTGCCGTGAGATGCTCTGGCCCGAGGGACTTCCGCTGACAGGTGCATCCTTCCTCCAGGAGGTGGGCTTGCCTGCAGGGCGGGAAATCAAGTCCCAGGTAGAACCCGACAGAGGGCCAGGGCAAGCTGCACTCTTAGGGCTGTTCTCTGCCTCCTAAGGGCTGCTATTTCAAAGCCTCCTCCTTGGGCAGCTACCAGAGTAAAGTGCTTTCAAACCTTTTGATCATAGCCCCAGTAAGAAGTACATTTTCTTTTCTTCTCTTCTCTTTTCTTTTCTTTCTTTTTTCCTTTCTTTTCTTTCCTTTTCTTTTCTTTTCTTTCTTTTTCTTTTCTTTCCTTTCCTTTTTTTTCCTTTTCTTTTTCTTTTTTAACTTTATTTTAGAGAGAGAGTGTGTGTGTGAGCAGGGGAGCGGGGAGAGGGAGAGAAAGAATCCCAAGCAGGCTCCATGCTCAGTGCAGAGCCTCACACAGGGCTCGATCCCACGACCATGAGATCATGACCTGAGCTGAAATCAAGAGTAGGACACTTAACCGACCAAGCCACCCAGGCGCCACAAGAACTGAATTTTTAATAAATGTCCTGAGTAACTGTGATGCAGGTACCCAGTGTTTCGAGAAACACTGTACTGGGGTGCTCAAGGACACCAGCGTCATCAGAAAATTCAGATAGTCACAACTTGCTGGCGTGTACAGTCCGTCCCCACCTCTCCTCACAAGACTCACATAGTGACTTCACTTCACTGTGACACTCGCTGGTGACTTCACCATCAGACAGGAACTTGGCTCACTTCTCCTGAACATGAACAATCTCTGCAAACAACCTACAACTTTGTGGTCTCATCTTTGATGGATGGCATAAGAGGCCGGTAAAACCAAGCCTTCAGGAGAACAATACATTTCTTCATCGAGGATCTGTTCCTTATCCTGAGATACAAAATTACTCCTAGTTAGATGGGCCCCAGCATTTGACAAAAGCATCTATAACCAAATAATTTATACCGTCAGGGTCAGGACCCAGGACAGGAGCACAACGAATCTCTTTCCTACTCCAAATTTGAAAATTCCATTTTGAACATGTTTCAGTGTTAAAGATAGAGCCAGGAAGAGAGGTATCAGGAAAACATATAAATGGTCAAGAAAAATAATAGTTCAAAAAATAGCACATCAGCCAAAAGCTGACGGATGCAGATGGAAACAGATATCTAAGTATAATTGTAACATGTGGTGACATCTCTTTGCCTAAAATGTTCTTCTTTTACTAAATTAAATAGCATAACAGCCAAATCCAGAAGAGCATCCATTTTGAAACAATTCACCTCTTTTAAGTCTTTATTTACTGCAGGCAACATCCTGATATTGTAAGAAAGGGAAAGACACTGGGGCGCCTCGGTGGTTCAGTTGGTTAAACATCTGACTTAGGCTCAGGTCATGAGCTCATGGTTCACGAATTCAAGCCCCACATCTGGCTCTCTGATGTCAACACAAGCCCGCCTCGGATCCTCTGTCCCCCTCTCTCTATGTCATTCCCCTGCTTACACACACACACACACACACACACACACTCTCTCTCTCTCTCAAAAAAAAAAAAAAAAGAAAGAAACATTAAAAAAAAAAAGAAAAGGAAAGCCACCATTTTCCTGACAAGCACGCACATCAAGGCATAATATTACTGTTAGGTACTTCAGGCATTAAAGTCACAAGCAGTCACTGAGTACTTGCGATGTGCAACCAGCAGATACTGGATAAGTCACATTCATTTGCTCCTCCAAGAGTCCCCCTGGGCCATCAATGCTAGGCTGCTGGAAATACAGAGATGATTGAGATGTGGTCCCTGCATCAATAGAACTTATAGTCTGTTAACTGGGGATTTTTTTTAAGTTTATTTATTTTGAGAGAGAGAGAGAGAGCAGGTAAGCGAGAGTGTGAGCAGGTGAGGGGCAGAGAGAGAGGGAGCGACAGAATCCCAAGCAGGCTTTGGGCTGTCAGCACAGAGCCCAATGCAGGGCTTGAACCCACAAACTGTGAGATTATGACCTGAGCCAAGATCAAGAGTCGGACACTTAACTGACTGAGCCACCCAGGCACCTCTGTAACTGGGGATTTTAAAGTTAAGAGATCTGACAGTTACAACACTAGAAGCATAGAATGTTACAAGAACCCAGAAAGAGAGGAAGAAAGTCAGGGAATGCACAGTTAATATGAGAGGAGTCAGCAAATGTGCAAGAAGACAGATGTGTGAGGCAAGGGGGCGGCCAGGACAGCAAGTGACCTTGTGTGACTGGAATCCAAGCTGTGTTCATAGATGGGAGAGGGGTCCAGGGAAGGGGGGCTGACCACACATGTCCTTAGGGGCCACTCAGAGGAGTGTAGCCTTGATCCTAGACAAGATGGGCAGTCATCGAGGATGTATAAGCAGGGAAGTGACATATTGGACACCACATGGATAGACAAATTGGGGACTGAAACTGAACTGAGAAAATAATTTTTGCTTCTGATGCAGCCCAGTGTTGAAGAGAGGACCATACTTTCAGTGGTGACACATCGAACCAATGAGTTATTGACACCCCTTTCTTCCAAGAACCCTTCACTAGGCTTGGGGAAATTGTCCCACATCAAAGTGTGTGTTTACTGGGAAGTTGGGGAGGCAGAGTTTCAAGGACCATGAAACATAGAATTCTCCAGGATTTGGTGTCTCCGGTCTCCCCATGAAGGAACCAGTGTGCCCAATCTTCCTATGAAACTGTGTTTCCGTGGCTTCAACCATCGTGGACATGTGAGAGATTCTCATGTCCGTGTCTTGAGTCTGATGGCTCTCCTGGGCTCCACTGGTGCCTCGGACAGCTCCACTTAGATGTGCCCATATGTCCCTCAAAGGCTTCCTTTTCCCTCCTTCCTACCTTCCTCTCCTGTGTTTTCTCATCAGCCACCCAGCAGTGTAAGTCAGAGACTTGAGCATGTCCACATCACAGTCATCACCCACATCCAGGCAATCCCAGGACCTCTTGAGTCTACTTCATGGCATTTCTTGGCAAACCCGTCACGACTGCTCCAGTCCTCACGCCTCATTATCCCACACCTTGATTCCTGCTACAGGCTCCATCCCAGGCTGGCTCCCCTCCTACCTGTACGTTCCTAATGAGGTATACTCTCAGGAAAAAAGTGAACTGGAAGACAGCTGTTTTGTTTTGTTTTGTTTCCCCAGTAATCATATTGTTAGCGGTAATGTGAAAGTATTATTATTATTCTGAGATTGTTGAGTATGTATTGTGGGACAAAGCAAATTTGTAAATATACTAGTGTCAGGGAGAAGTAGGTTTTTCAGCTTAGGAGAAAGGAGATACAAATATAAGACCAATGAGGGTAAATTTAACCAAAGACAAAATTACAAGGAGAATTAGAGAGCACATTAAGGAAAAAGACACGAAAATACAGCATAACAAAAGCAGGCCTCAGAGGAAAACTTAAAGCTATAAATGCCTACATTAAAAAGAATTGAGACCTCAAATCAATAATCTAAACTTCCACCTTGAGAAACTAGAAAGAGAAGAGCAAACAAAACCCTAAACAGGAAAAAAAAGAAAATAATAAACATGAGAAATAAAGTGAAATGAAAAGAAGTGAAATAAAGACTAGAAAAACAATAGAGAAGAACAAGGAAATCAAGAGTTCTTTGAAAAGATCTACAAAATTGATAAGCTACACTGACCAAGAAACAAAAGGGGGGTGGGGGGGAAGACTCAAATTACTAAAATCAGGAATGAAACTTGGGGACATTACTATTGACAATGAACATGGCATTCATACATGGCAAAATGCCAGCCGGAGCCAGAATCGCCCCTCAGCCCTGGGGGCTCCCAGACGCAGCTGAAGAAGTAGCTGTTCAAGCAGCAGGTGCTGAACCAGGAGCAGCGGGCTTGATCGCACGGCGCCACCGCAAGAAGCGGGCGTCCAGTGCCTGTACCTACATTACTCTCTCTGGGAAGAAGCGCAGAAAGCTCCCCCAGAGACAGCGTGCCCAGGAGGACAAAGCAGCCATGGGAGTGGCAGTCCCCACTAGGCAGCCAGGACTAGTGAACCACAGCCCAAGCGGCAAAAGAAGGGTAACACTCCCCAGGATGTAGACATGGAGAACCTTGAAAATGAGAGCTCGGTCTCTCACCTCTCCCACCAGAAGATCCTCAGCTGGAGCCAGCAGGACTCTGGTTGTTTCAGAGGACTTCAGAGAGGGCATTGTCCCTTTTCACTCTCCTCTGATTCCTCTTCCTTGATGGCCTAGTGAGCTGCCTGGGGGTGCCGGGGCGGAGGGGGTGGTGGTGGATGGGTCGAGAGGAAGAGGGTGGAGAAGAAAGATGGGAGAAGGGGCTCCTTAGCGGTCAGCTTCATGTGTAACAAAGCCCTAGAGTTCTCACTGAGATGTGTGTGATTAAATGGAGGAACGGCAGGGTGGGGGAGGGAGGGGGTGTCTGTAAGTGTGGAAGCAGGAGATAGGACCCACGGAGCTTACTTGAGCAAAGGCAACAAGAAGCCAGTCTGTGAGATGGTCCTATCCCCCCAGTGAGTGGCACTCCAACTTTCCATTTCTGACAAAAATACAGATGATTGTAGAGATGGCAGAGGAGGTAAGCGTCCTGTTATCAGCCCTGCCGCTGCCCCTGTGTAACCAGAGTGGGCAAGTCACTTTATGTCATGTTTTGTCTCTGCTTCCTTTGCTGGATTATATTTCTGATAAACTGAAGACCATACATTTTTTAAAAAAGATCATAGAGGCGCCCGGGTGGCTGAGTCGGTTAAGCATCCAACTTTGGCTCAGGTCATGATCTCATGGTTCGTGAGTTCCAGCCCCTGCTGACAGCTCAGAACTTGGAGCCTGCTTTGGATTCTGTGTCTCCCTCTCTCTCTGCCCCTCCCCTGCTCACACACACTCTCTCTCTCTCAAATGAATAAACACTAAAAATTTTTTAAAAAAAGATTAGAAGAGAATACTATAAATGCTAGAAATTTAGAAAACCTGGATGAAATGGACAAATTCCAGAAGCCCACAAACTACCAAAATCCCAATATACCAATTAAAGAGATATAGTTAGTAATCAAAAAAAAGTTTCAACAAAGAAAAACTCAGGACCAGATGATGGTTTCACTGATGAAGGCTACCAATCATTTATAGTAGAATTAATACCAATACTTCTCAAACACTTTTAAAAAATTGAAATAGCACACTACCTAACACATTCCTGACTCATTTTTACCCTCATACCAAAAAAAAAGATATCAGAAGAAAAGAAAACTATAGCCCCTCATGAATATAGATGCAAAAATTCTCAATACAATACTGGCTAACTGAATCCAGCAATATATAAAAATAGTTATAAAACACGACTAAATGGGATTTATCCCAAGAATGCAAGATTAGTTTGACATACAAAAATCAATCTAGGGATGCCTGGGTGCCTCAGTCAGTTAAGCATCCAACTCTTGGTATCGACTCAGGTCATGAACTCATGGTTTGTGAATTTGAGCACTGACAGCACAGGACCTGCTTGGGCTTCTCTAGCTCCCTCTCTCTCTGTCCCTCCCTTGCTCAGTCTCTTTCTCTCTCTCAAAATAAATCAATAAACATGTTTTAAAATAATAAACAATTTAAAAATCTTAAAAAAAATTTTTAAGCATCAGTCTATGTAATATACCATATTGATTTTTCAAATGGGGGTGGGGCAGGTGGTGGAGGGGAGACAAGATCATCTCAGTAGACACATAAAAATCATGTGACAAAATCCAACACCCTTTCATGATAAAAACATCCAATGAACTAATGGAAGGGAACTTTCCCAATCTGATAAAAGGCATCTGTAAAAGCCCACAGCTAACATCATACTTAATAGTGAAAGGCTGAAAGCTTTCCTCTTAAGGTTAGGAATAAAATAAGGATGCCTGCTTTTACCTTCTATTCACCTACATTATTCACTGCTGTTTTACTGTACTGGAGGTTCAAGCAAGGGCAATTAGATGAGAAGAGATAAATTAAATAAATCATAAAAGACCTCCAGATTAGAAAGGAAGTGAACCATTTGCAGATGACATGATCTTATATAACAGAAAACCCTAATGAGTCTACAAAAACTTATTAGAGCTAATAAATGAGTTCAGCAAGGGGCGCCTGGGTGGCTCAGTCGGTTAAGCAGCCGACTTCAGCTCAGGTCATGATCTCGCGGTCCGTGAGTTCGAGCCCCACGTCGGGCTCTGTGCTGACCACTCAGAGCCCAGAGCCTGTTTCAGATTCTGTGTCTCCCTCTCTCTGACCCTCCCCCGTTCATGCTCTGTCCCTCCCTGTCTCAAAAATAAATAAACGTTAAAAAATTTAAAAAAAAAATAAATGAGTTCAGCAAAATTGTGTAGGCTATAAGATAAATATAAAAAATTCAGTTGCATTTTTATACACCAGCAATGAACAGTCTTAAAATTAAGAAAGCGATCCCTTTTATAATAGCATCAAAAATAATATAATTCTAATTTGTATCTAAGTACTTTAAGACTTCTGCACTGAAGACTATAAAACATTGTTAAAAGCAATTAAAGCTCTAAAGAAATGGAAAGACATAGCATGTTTATGGATTGCAAGACTTAATATTGTTAAGATGGCAATACTCCAGTGGCGCCTGGTGGCTCAGTCAGTTGAGCATCTGACTTTGGCTCAGGTCATGATCTCGCAGTTGATGAGTTCGAGCCCAGCGTCGGGCTCTGTACTGACAGCTCAGAGCCTGGAGCCTGCTTTGGATTCTGTGTCTCCCTCTCTCTCTATTCTTCCCTCTTTCATGCTCTGTCTCTCTCTGTTTCAAAAATAAACATAAAAAATTAAGATGGCAATGCTCCATATCTACAGATTCAATAAAATCCTAATCAAAATTTTAAATGATTTTTTTTTTTTGCAGAAATGGACAAACTGATCCTAAAACTCATATGGAACTTCAAGTGACATAGAAAAGTCAACACAATCTTGAAAAAGAAAGGTAAAGTTGGAGGGGTCACACCTTCCAATGTCAAAACTTACTACATAGCTATAGACAAAAGAAATTGAATTAAGAATCTATAAATAAATCCATATATTTACGTTCCATTGATTTTCACAAGGTTGACAAGGCATTCAACGGAGAAAGCAAGCCTTTTCAACAAATGGTATTGCGACCACGGGATATCCATGTACAAGAAGAATGAATCTAATCCTCTTCCTCGCACACAAAACTTAAAACGTATCATAGACATATATAAAAGCAAAAAAATTACATACAACTAACTCAAGTGTCTGTTGTCACCTTAATGGATAAAGAAATTGTGACATGTACATAAAATGGGATATTTTTCTCCATTAAAAGGAAGAAAATATGCTACAACGTGGGTGAACCTTGAGGACATTATGCTAAGTGAATTAAGCCAATCACTAAAAGACAAATTCTGCGTGATTTCACCTCAAAACCATAGAGACAGGAAGTAGAATCGTGGTTACTGAGGCCTTGGGGGTGTGGGGAATGGGGAATTATTGGTTAATGGGTACAGAATTTCAGTGTGAGAAGATGAAAAACATTCTGGAAAGGATGGGTGGCAGTGATGGCTGCCCACCAATATGAATGTACCTGTAGACCCCAAAATGGGTAAGATGCTAAGTTTTATGTTATGTGTATTTTATCACAATAAAAAAAATTTGGGGGAAAAGTTGTGTGATATGAACACAAGGATAGACAAAGAGATCAATGGAACAGAATGGAGTTTATGACAAAGGTGACCCTGCGTTTCAGTGAGGAAGCTCGGTCCATTCCACAAATGGTTTTGCATCATTAACACCTGATTCCTATCTCGTACGTGAAACAATTCCAGATAGATCGCATGTCTAAATGTGGAAGGTAAAACACAGTTTCTAGAAGGAAATCTAAAAGAATATCTTCTTGAGTTTGGTTTAGGAAAAGATTCCTTAACAGGACACAAAAACTGCAATCATTGAAGAAACAATTGATCTATTAAACTGCATGAATATTAAAATTTTATTCTTATCAAACCACACCGTTAAGAGAATGAAAAGACAAGTCACAAAGTGAGAGAAGATATTTGCAATACATTAGCTGACAAATGACTTTATCTCAAATATATAAAGAAGTCAATGAGATAAATATTGACAATGCAATTTTAAAATAGGCAAAATACAAGCTCTTCAAAACAAGAAATATTCAAATGGCCAATAAACACAGCCACCAGAGTGGCTAAAATACAAAAACACAATGTTACTATTTTTAAAATATTTTTTAATTTTTTAGAGAGAGAGAGAGAGCAGGAGAGGGGCAGAGAAGGGGGAGACAGAGGATCCAAAGCAGGCTCTGCGCTGACAGCAGAGAGCCTGATGTGGGGCTCAAATTCACAAACCATGAGATCATGACCTGAACCAAAGTCAGACACTTAACCAACTGAGCCTCCCAAGTGCCCCTTTAATCTTTTTTTTTTTTCCTTCGGTAAACTCTATGCCCCATGTGGGGCTTGAACTCAATAGAGCATGCAACTCTTGATTTCAGGGTTGTAAAAGACATGCTTACATATGTTCAACAACATATATGTATGGTAACATTCATAGCAGCCTTATTTGTGATAGACTCCAAATAGAAATCTCTGAAAGCCCAGCAACAGAACAGGTAAGTGTAGTCGATTCACACAAAGGAATACTATGCAGCAATGAAAAAGAATGAACTATTGTTTTACATGCAACCACATCTACAAATCACACAAAGATGATGTTGAGCAGTAAAAGCCCACCACAAGAGAATATATTCTTTGTCATCCATTAAAATAAGTTTTTAAAAGTCAGGACTGTAGTTACCTTTAGGAGGATGGTAGTGACTGCAACGAGGCCCAGGGAATGCACCTGGGGAATGGCATTAATGTTCTGTTCCTTGGTCTGAATGCTCATTACATTGGCGTAGTCATTTAGTAAAACTCCAGCAAGACAAATGCTTGTGATATGTGAGACTTCAGTAAGTGCCTTACTTTCCTTTAAGGGCTCACAGACTCTCAGAAAGGATCAAAGACCCAGGCTTGTAGGCTATACAGATAGTAAGACCACTCCACAGACTGGTCTGGTGGAGACACACGAGATACTATAGTTCTGACACCAACCGTACTGGATTCTGGAAGCTGCTGCTAGAGCTGGACATCCCAGCCCCCATGGCCGCCCCTTCCCAACAGGGATTTGCCAGACCCAGCGTCTTGTCATCAGATGCTTGACTGGTGGAACACGCATGGGTGCACCTGACTAGAGAAGTTGGGTCATGTGCCCCTGGCTCAGTCAGCTTGGGCTGCCATCACAAAATACCATAGACCATAATGGCTTCAACAGACATTTATTCTCTCACAGGAGGCTAGATGTCCAAATTCAGGGTGCCACACTGTCACATTCTAGTGAGACCTGTCTTCCTGCCTCGTAGGTCATGCTGCTGTGTCCTCACATGACCTCATCTTCGTGCATGCTTGTGACAGGGGAGACAGAGAGAGACGGTGTGTCCTCTTGTAAAGACACCAATCCCATCACATCAGGGCCCCACCCTTTGACCTCAATTACCTCCTTACTAGGCTCTATCTCCAAATAACAGTCACCTTGGGGGTAAGGCCTTCAACATGAAGTTGGCGCGTTGGGGGAAGGCACAATTCAATCCCTAGCAACCTCATGAAGCATTTTCAGCCACCGTACTCAGAGGCCAGCCAGCCTCCTAAGGTGAGGTGTCCCACAGAGAAAGAAAGTTCAAATGCTGGGAAAGAACGACAAAGGTCCCCAGTGTGCCTATCACTTTTCCTTTCCTCCGTGACTCCCGCACCCTCACCCCCATCCCCTGGTGCTCCTCTTTTCCTCTTTTCCCCGTGAGTATCTTGCAGGCTTCCCCTTCCTCATCTCTTCCTTTGAAGCTTCACGGCCCGGGATGTCCTGCTCACGAACGTCCGGAATGAGGAGCCACGTTAGAGCCAAAGCGGCCGAGGCCGCGCGGGGCGGGGCTGAACCGGGCAGGCGGGGCGCCTACTCTGGTGTGCGCAGCCTCTAGAACGGAGGCGGGGCGGGGCTGAACCGGGGGGCGGGGCGCCTACGCTGGCGTGCGCAGCCTCTAGAACGGAGGCGGGGCGGGGCTGAACCAGAGGGGCGGGGCGCCTACGCTAGTGTGCGCAGCCTCCAGAACGGAGAGGCGGGGCGGGGCTGAACTAGGGGGGCGGGGCGCCTACGCTGGCGTGAGGCGGGGCGGGGCTGAACCAGAGGGGCGGGGCGCCTACGCTAGTGTGCGCAGCCTCTAGAACGGAGAGGCGGGGCGGGGCTGAACTAGGGGGGCGGGGCGCCTACGCTGGCGTGAGCAGGCTCTAGGACAGAGGTGGATGCGGGTGTTGGAGGGTCCCCAGATGGAGGAGGAGGCGAGGGTCCGTGAGGCACAAGGCCGGGAACCAGGGAAGTGCAGCGATGGGTCAAAGAGGAAGCAGAAAGGAGGCCCCGCGGCTGCCGCGATGGCTGCTCCGTGCGCGGGTAGCACAGCAGCCGGACCTTGAGGATCAGGGCCGGGGGAGCCCCGCCATCTCCTTGGGGGTCCCCGACGTTGCCTGCCGCAGGCCTCCTGGTACTGATGGGAGACGTCCACAGCCGTGTTCCGGGTTTATGCCCCTCCTTAAGAAACCAGATGCTCGGGGGGCGCCTGGGTGGCGCAGTCGGTTAAGCGTCCGACTTCAGCCAGGTCACGATCTCGCGGTCCGTGAGTTCGAGCCCCGCGTCAGGCTCTGGGCTGATAGCTCGGAGCCTGGAGCCTGTTTCCGATTCTGTGTCTCCCTCTCTCTCTGCCCCTCCCCCGTTCATGCTCGGTCTCTCTCTGTCCCAAAAAATAAATAAAAAAAAAAAAACGTTGAAAAAAAAAAAAAAAAAGAAACCAGATGCTCGGAGCAGCCTAGGGCGACAGCGAATCTACAGCCCAATCTCTGATGGTTCTGGCCACAGCGCCTGGGTCAGCTTTCCCTGGTGGCAGGCAGCAACACTGGACCCTGTTCACGTCTCAAGCAACAGGAGTGTTGCCAGAGGGTGTGAGGGGAAGCCACAGGGTGAAAGAGAGGATGAAGACCCACCTCTAGAACAGACAGGGCCTCCATGGTAGGAACTACTCAGCAGTCCCGTCTGGGAGTTACTTTCAGAGAGGCTTTTAGACACTTCTCCACCCTGTGTCACTGCCCTTGAGGTGCATGGTCCCACAGCAGACATACTCCTCAGCAACACAGTTCACAAGCCTGGCCTCTGGCAACTTGGGAAGGGGAGAGAAAGTGTCCAGTGGAGGGACCATCCTGGGTGCTGTGGCAGAAAGGCAAGTGGCCCGGATGTGCCATCCCAACAAGACCGCACACATACACAGTGGCGGAGAGGCATTGACAATGTGGAGTAACGTGTGGTCATCCGGGAAGGCCTGCGTGTCCCCGACATGACAAATTCTTGTTCTGCTTAGAGCGGGCACCAGAATGTGGGGGTCGAGGTGAATCATCATAGTAGGGGTCATTCTCAGCTCAGAAGGTCTCAGAGCTCTTTTAACTCGTGGGGTCTTAGGGAGTCAGGCTCCAGGGTTTGGCATGGGCAGCGGGCAGTGTCAGAAGAGCCAGAAGGCACGGCAAAGCCAGGGGACCGCTCAGCACCTGCCAATGTCGCTTTGGCGCCAGGGACGCATAAGTCACACCCGTTCACCAGCAAGTCTGAGTGTGTCTCAGACAGCTTGTAGCTTCCAGGAGGACCATGGTGCTGGGAAGTAGCAAGCGTGGAAGCACTGGGGGCTGTGGGAACAGCGTGTGAATTCAAAAGAGGTGAGGTGGGTGGGCCATCTGGTCGTCTCCACAGACATTTGAGAAGATGCTGTCGCCATTTGAAAAGTTTCCTTAATGAAAACTTTTAACACTAGGGATAAAGTGACACTTGTCTTACCATGATCGTTCTACAGCGTCCAACAGCAACAATTCTTTGTGTACCTTCAATGGGTGGAAAACAAAACGGAGAAAGTCCCTGCCCTCATAGAGAGGAGACAAAATAAACAAGCATGGTGGGTTTTTGCTTTTAATGTTTATTTATTTATTTTTGAGACAGAGAGGGACAGAGCATGAGCATTTATTTTTGAGACAGAGAGGGAGGGGCAGAGAGAGAGGGAGACACAGAATCGGAAGCAGGCTCCAGGCTCTGGGCTGTCAGCACAGAGCCTGACCTGGGGCTCGAACTCACAAGCCACGAGATCATGACCTGAGCTGAAGTCAGACGCTTCACCTGCTGACCCACCCAGGCACCCCAGCATGGTGGTTTTCAAACAGTGCCCACATTCCTTGGCCCTCTTCCCAGGGAGAGGTGGAGTGATTCCCCTTCTCCTTGAACCGGGGCAGGGCTTGTCACTGCGTCACCGGTAGAGAATGGCAGGACACTCTTCTCCGGGACACACCTATAAACGCTCTAAGAGGCTCACACCAGCTGGAAAGGCCACACTGAGGTGCTCCAATCAGTCTCAGGTGCCAGACAGGTGATTCTAGCCCGCAGCCCTTGGAGTCACCCCCAACGGAGACCCCAGACATCGTGGAGCAGAGACAGTTCCTGTGCTTGCTATGCCTTGCTCAAATTCCCGACCCACGGGATCCGTGAGCTTGATAAAATGATTGTTGTCTCACTGAGTTTGGGATGGCTTGTGACGCGGCAAAATCTAACCAGAACAAGTACCCGATGCAGTATCTGCGTGATGTTACGTAGAAAAGCAAAGCAGGGTAGGGGCAGTGCTAAGGGAGAGGGTGGCATTAAGCGAAATGAAGCCAACCTGCTAAGGAGGGAAACGCGAGCGAGAATGAGGGGACAGAGGAATGGAACAGAGGACTGCCGTGTGTGCCCATAACGTGGAAACCTGCCGCCCCCTCGGCCTCAGGGTGGCCCGTCTCGCAAGCTTTCGTGCAGAGGGCAATGAATCCTGGCTCCTCAGTTCAAGTCAGCTGCTGCTTCTGGGAGCTCCATTTTTTTTTTTTAATAATTTTTTTCCTAATCCTGGATAATTTAAGGAATTTACATATCTACATTTAACCAAAGACGAGTTTACGTAAATTTCTTAATTTACTCTTTTTTGCACTTGGTATAATATTGAAAGGTACGAAAGTTCCAGAGCAAAAAGCCTAACCTCCCACTCCTGGCCCCATCTCACTCAATGACCCTCCCTTGATGCAACTCTCTTGCCTGTTTTTGGAGAATCTTTCCAGAAATGGTCTCAACGTTCGAGAGCAAACTACACCGACCATTCTGCACCTTGATTTTCTCACTTATGACGGAGTTGTCTCCATATCATTACTTAGATGTGTTTCTCATTCTTTAAACAAACAAAACAAAACAAAACAAAATTTTTTTTCCTTTGGAGTAATTTTAGCTCTACAGAAAAAAATTCAAAGACAGTGAAATTACCATGTATCTTTCAGTTGGCTTTTTCTAAATATTAACATCTCACATAACTACGTTGTCAAAACTAAGTTCTCATTAGTACAATACCACTAACTAGACTACAGAATTTCTTCCAGTTTCGCCAGCTTGTCCGTCAATACCCTGTTCCTGTTCCAGGACACGGCCCAGGGTACCAGTAACATTTAATCTTCACATCCCCTTAGTCTCTACCAATCTGCGACAGTTTCTGTCTTTCCATATTTTTATGACCTTGACCATTTTGAAGAATAGTGGCCAAGTATTCTGCAGCATGCCCATCAATTTGGGTTTTTCTGATGTTTTCTCATGATTAGAATAGGTTATAGGTTTGGGGGAAGAATCCACAAGGTGAAATATCCTTCTCAATGCATCATTTTAGGGGCTCACGATATCAACATAACATTAATGGTGAGATTAACCTTAATGACTTGGTTAAGATTGCATCTACCAGATTTCTCCACTTTAATGTTTATTTATTTTTGAGACAGAGAGACAGAGCATGAATGGGGGAGGGTCAGAAAGAGAGGGAGACACAGAATCTGAAGCAGGTTCCAGGTTCTGAGCTGTCAGTACAGAGCCTGACATGGGGCTCAAACTCACGGACCGTGAGGTCATGACCTGAGCTGAAGTCAGATGCTTAACCAACTGAGCCACCCAGATGCCCCCAGATTTCTCCACTTTAAATTGTTGTTTTTCTTTTTCTGTGTTCTTTGGAAGTGGATCACTCAGCCCAAACCACATTCATGTTCCACCTTATTTTTTAATTATTTTTTTTAACATTTATTTATTTTTGAGAGACAGAGCACAAGCGGGGGAGGGACAGAGAGAGAGAGAGAGAGAGAGAGAGAGAGACAGGATCCAAAGCAGGCTCCAGGCTCTGAGCTGTCAGCACAGAGCCCGACTCGGGGCTTGAACCCATGAACCGTGAGATCATGACCTGAGCTGAAGTCAGACATTTAACCGACTGAGCCACCCATGTGCCCCTCACGCTCCACCTTATTAAGCTCCACCTACCAGAAGGGGGCAGGGGGCATCTACACATATTATTTGGAATTCTTCTACATGAAGATTTGTCGCTTTTCCCCCATTATTCATTTCAACCATTTATTTTTTAATTTTTTAAATCTTTTTTTCATTTCAACCATGTCTTTACATCAGTATGGACTCAGGGATCACTAGAATCAGCCACTTTCCCAAGGAGCCCTGGTTTATTTTACTGGGGAATGGTTATTTAGAAACTAAGATCTATGGGTGTCTGGGTGGCTCAGTCGGTTAAGTGTCCAACTCCAGCTCAGCTCATGACCTCGCGGTTTGTGAATTCGAGCCCCACATCAGGCTAGCTGCTGTCAGTGTAGAGCCTGCTTTGGATCCTCTGTGTCTCCTCTCTCTCTCTCTCTCCTTCCCTTGCTCACGCTCCCTCTCTCTCTCAAAAATAAATAAACAGTCACAAAAAAAAAAAAAAAAAAGAACCGAGATCTGGGTACTGGTTATGCTTATTGCTACCAGAGCGTGTCTACTTCAAGGCCTTCTCTGCGGACAGAGTTTGGAAATAAATGTACGTTTTCTAACCCATGTGTATATACACATCTGTAATTCTTTCTGTACCTATCTTTATGTGTCAAAGTAAACATGAGTCCATACTGACTCCACCTCTAACCCAGCCCAGGGTTTATTGTAGCCTTTCCCCTTGCTTATTTGCAACCTGGTTCCCGTTATCTACAATCTATTACTTATTTGTTCAGTCCTAGTACATATATAAAGTAGTTTCAGAGGGCGCCTCGGTGGCGGCTCAGTTGTTAAGGATCTGACTTTGACTCAGGTCACTATCTCACGTTTGAGTCCCATACTGGGTGAGCTCAAGTCCCGCTTTGGGTGACCATGAACCCCACTTAGGATGAGCCCTGCTTCTCTCTCTCACTCTCTCTCTGCCCCTCCTGGGATTCTCTCTCTCTCTCTCTCTGCCC
This sequence comes from Panthera tigris, assembly GCF_018350195.1. Classification (NCBI taxonomy): domain Eukaryota; kingdom Metazoa; phylum Chordata; class Mammalia; order Carnivora; family Felidae; genus Panthera; species Panthera tigris. The sequence continues at coordinate 15,404,896 of NC_056675.1, forward strand.
CTCACTCGCACCCTCTCTCTCTCAAAAATATATAAATAAAGTCATTTCAGAATCGCCAAACTGTACTCCATGAAGAACAAATTTACCCTAGAGTACAATGTTTACCTACAGTACTTTTTTGTCTTCAGTCTTATAGTATCCAATCAAAGAATCCTTTTCCAAAATGACTTAGATCAGTTCCTTTCCTCTCCACCCCCTTCATTGAGGTGCTGTCATACGTAACACAGGGTAGTTTGTCATAATCTGCATTCCATTCTGGGATCTCATGACATCTTGGCCGATTTTTTTAAAAATTTGCATGCAGCAAGGCTCGTTGTGTATGGGTTTTGACAAAATGCATGGAGTCATGTATAAACTACCTCAGTGACGTATAGAACAGTGCCATCACCCTGAAAATTCCCCTGTGCGTATGGTAACCAACTTTCTGGTTTCCCTGAGACTGCAGAGGGGTCCCAGGATACAGGACTTTCACCCTGATATGTATCTTGATATTTCATCTTGATATTTATCAACCCACTGAGCCATCTAGGCACCCCAGCTTTTCGTATTTCTTATAATGCAAATCTGCTAGCAATGAATTCTCTCAGGCTTTGTCTTTCTTTCAACCTCATGTTTGAAAGATAATCTTTCTGCATACAGAAGTCTTGGCTGGCCGGTTTTCTTTCAGCACTTTGAATATGCCGCCCACCATCTTCCTCCCTGCTGTTGAGAAGTCAGTTGTTAATTGCATTGTTGTTTCCCCGTCATTTTTTTTCTTGCTGCTTTCAAGATTTGCTATTTGTCTTTCTTTTTAAAAATTTTGTTTCATGTTTATTAATTTTTGAGAGAGAGAGTACGAGCAGGGGAGGGGCAGAGAAAGAGGGAACACAGAGTCTGAAGCAATCCAGGCTCTGAGCTGTCAGCACAGAGCCCAACACGGGCCCAACTCACAAACTGAGAGATGATGACCTAAGCCAAAGTCAGAGGCTTAACCAACTCAGCCACCCAGGCACCCCTGCTCTTTGTCTTTCAAGTTCAACCATGATGTATGTAGGTAGGGATCTCTTTGTTCTAACATGGATTTGTTAAGATTTTTGGATCTGTAAATTAATGATATTTATCAAATTTGAAAGTTTTTGGCCATTATTTCTTCAAATATTTTTCCTGTCCTTTTCTTTCTCTTTTCTTCTGCTGTGACTGCCATTTCTCTATGTTGGCATGGTTGATGTTGTCCCTAGGTCTTGAGGCTCTGTTCATTTTTCTTCATTTTTTTTAAATTCTCTCTAGTGTTCAGGATTGAGTCATTTTTATAATCTGTGTTCAAGTTCACTGATTCTTCTGCCATCTCAAATCTACTGTTAAGATCATCTAGTAAATATTTCATCTAAGTTATTGCAGCTTTCAAGTTGAGAATTTCCGATTGGTTCTTTGTTATATTTTTCATTGTTTTTGTTGAGACTGCCTGTTTTTTAGTTGTAATTATATTTTGCCTCAATTATATTTTCCTTTAATTCTTTGAGTGTATTTATAATACCTGCTTTGAAGTCTTTGTCTGCTAAATCCAACATCTGGGTCCACTTAGAGACAGGTTCTATTGGCTGCTTTTTCACCAGATATGGGTTTTATTGTGTTTGCATACACACTTCACACTTTTTTGTTGAAAACTGGACATTTTGGATAATATATTGTGCAACTTGGGATTCCGATTGGATTCCTGCTGCTATTGTTTTGTTTTTAGTGACGTGTCTGAAGTTAACCTGTGGAATGTATCTCCCTCCATAGTGTGAAGGAGCCTGATGTCTTTGCTCAGATTTTTAAAAAATTGATATTTTTAGTTCAAATACTTGTAGACTCACATGTGGATTTAAGAAATAATACAGAGAGATGTCACGAGCCCTTTGTCCAGTTTTCCTCAGTGGCAGTATCTTGTAGAACTATAGTATAATATCACCACCAGGATATTGGCATTGTAGTGAAAATCCAGAATACTTCCATCACAAGGATGCCTTCTGTTCTTTTATAGCCATATCCACACCCATCCCACCCTCCATCCTTAATTCCTGGAAACTATTAAGAAACGTCCTCCAATTCTATAATTGTCATTTCAACAGAGCAGGTATATAGCCTGTGAGCCTTTAAGCCTGGCTTCTTTTACTTAGCATCATGCCTTTGAGATTTATCTCAAATGTTGCATGTATTAGTAGTTCATTCTTTTTTATTACTGAGTAGTGTTTCATCATATGAATATACCACAGTGCCATAGACTGGATTTTTGTGTTGCCTCAAAATTCATGTTGAAACCCAATCCCCAATATGATGGTATTTAACAGTGGGGTTTTGGGGAAGTGATTTGGTCATGAGGGCAGAACCCTCAAGAATGGGATTAGCGCCCTTATAAAAGAGAGATTTGTCCCTCCTGCTATGTGAGGACACAGAAGATTACTGTCCATGAAATTGGAAGGAGACCCTCCCCAGACATCAAATGTACTGGAGACTGGACCTTGGACCTCTCAGTCTTCAGAACTGTAAGAAATAAATTTCTGTTGTTTATAGGCCACCCAGTCTATGGTGATTTGCTATAGCAGCACAGAGTAAGACACACAGATTATTTAATCATTTACCCATTGAAGAACATCCAAGGTCATTTCTAGTTTAGGGTTATTAGGAATAAAGCTGCTGTGAGCATTCATGTACAGGATTTTGTGTAAACCTATATTTTCATTTCTCTGGGATAAATGCCCAAAGGACAATTTCTGGGTTGTATGGTAGTTGCATGCTTGACTTCATAAGAATTCCCCAAGTGGGACACCTGGGTGGCTCAGTCTGTTAAACAGCCAGTTCTTGATTTCGGCTCAGGTCATGATTTCACAGTTCCTGAGTTTGGGCTCCACATTGGGCTCTGTGCTGTTAGCGTGGAGCCTGCTTGAGACTCTCTCTCCCTCTCTCTCTCTCTCTCTGCTCTCCCCAGCTCACTCTCTCTCTCAAAATAAATAAACTTGGAAAAAAAAACAAAGAAATTCCACAGTTTTCCAGAGTAGGTGTACAATTTTACATTCCCACCAGCAATGTATGAGTAATTCAGTTTCTCTTTGCTCTTACCAGCATTTGATGTTATCACTATTTAATTCATTCATTCATTCATTCATTCACAATTCTGATAAGTGTACAGTGGTATCTTGTTGTGGTTTTAATTTGCATTTCTCTCATGGCTTAAGATATTAACCATTTTTCTATGTGTTTATTTGAAATCTCTTCAGCAAAATGTCTGTTCATGTCTTTTGCTCATTTTCTAGTTGAATTGCTGTTTTTTGTTTGTTTGTTTGTTTACTGTTGAGTTTTATGAGTTCTTTATATATTCTTGATAGTAGTTCTTTGTTGGATATGTCATTTGCAAATATTTTCTCCAAGTCTCTAGCTTGTCTTTTCATCCTTTTAACAGTGTCTTTCACCAAGAGTTTTACATCGATGAGGTCCAATTGGTCAAATTTTCCTTTTATGGATTTTGTTTGTGGGGTCATGTCTAAGGAGTTTTTGCCTAGTCCTAGATCCTGATTTTCTCATATGTTTTTTTTTCTAAAGTTGTATAGCTTTATATTTTACATTTAAGTTCATGATCCATTTTGAATTAATTTTTGCATAACATGTGGGACTTAGAGTCAAGGTTCATTTTTTTTCTATGAATGTTCAATAGCTATGGCACCAGTAAAAGTACTATCCTTCCTTTGCTAAATTGGTTTTTGCACCTTTGTTTAAAAAAATCCAATGGACCTACTTGTGTGGGTCTATTTCTAGGCTGTCTATTCTGCTTCTGATCTCTGTGTCGGTCCTGTCATCAGTACTATGCTATCTTCATTTCCATAGCTGTCTAGTAAGCGTTCATATTGGGTACAGTGATTCTACCCCTTTAATCTAAGATTATTCTAGACATTCGAGGGCCTATGCCTTTCCTTATACATTTTAGAATAAGCCTATGTCTATCAAACAAATCCTTGCTGGCATTTTGGTAGGAATTGCATTAAATCTTTAAATCAGTTTGGCAAGCATTGACATCTTGACTCTTTGAGTCTTTCTGTCATGAGCACGGTATGCCTCTCCATTTATTTGGTTTTAATTTCTTTCATCAGCTTTATATATGCTTTGTTAGATTCATACCTAAGCATATTTAAATAATTGTAAACGTTACTGTATTTTTCATTTTGCTTTCCATTTTTTTTTGAACACTGGATGTTTTAGATAACATATCACATCCGATTTTTTTTTCCCCCTGAATGTTATTTTGTTTTTAGTAAATGCCTAGACTCAATCTTTGGAATCTCTCTGCCTCGTGGCACACAACCCATAATGTCTTGGCTCAGTTTTTTAATTTATATTTTCATTTTTTGTAAAATAAAATCTGCCTATACATTGTCTCTGGGTCTGTCTAGTGAGTGGTCAGGTAATGATAGGCTCTGTTCAAACACCAGTGAGGCTTTCACCCTTGGCCAATGGACTTGGGGACAGGTGGGGGGCCTATTCAAAATTCAGTCTGTTTTCAAGTCTCTCCCAGCTTTTACTTTCTACCACAGATCTTGAACCTTCTTGGGGTCTCCCCTGTGTATGAACACAACCTCCCATTCCATCAGGGATGTAATGGAAAGCTTGATCAGCCCTCTCTGGTTCTCTCTTTTCTGGGATTTCCCTGGCAAATTTCTAGATAGCCCACTGGTCTGCCACCTGCCCCAAGTAGGCCTGCAGCCTCAGGCTACCAAAGCTGTGGCTTTTCACCTTTCATTTCCTACGGAGTTTCCTACTTTTACTGACAATGCCAGTGAGCATGGGGTTTTTCTCCCTCCCCTCCAAATCAAATCCAACAGTGAAACCGCCAGTATTCAAAGGCATCTTCACCCTGGTAGCGCGACAAGCTGGGGATGGGGAAGGAAATGGAAACAGCTCCAGGCAAGACTCCCACAGTTCTTTCCAAAAGTTCAGTTTTTCCATAAATAGATGCTTCTCAATTTTTTGGCTACTTGCCTTTGGTCAACTTCCAGAGCCCTGGAACGGTTGGTTTTGTCAATTTTGTCCTGTTTTATAGTTGCCTAACACTTTGCCGGAGACACTCAGCCATGACTGAACCTTTTAGCCCCGGACCACCTTGAAATCCAGCTGGGATCCAGACTCTTCTACCCTCCCAGCTCCAGCTCCTGTGGGTGAATCAGCCTCCTTAAGTGAAGCTCTCCATTCACATGCAGATCTCCCTCTACCGGTGAGAGAAGGCTCAGAATTAGGTTTGCCTGCTGACAGGTCCCGACACAGTCCAGGGCAGTAATCTCCAGAGTGGGGTACACAAGCTCAGACAATGGGACGGCACCAGTCAATTCATAAGGGTGTACAAACTTTTAGATTGAAATTAGGCGCCACTCAGATTAAGTATACAAACCGACATCATCACCCTCCCTTGGATGGTCAGTTGGATGGGCATGGGTCAACGTGTGGGGTCGAGACTCCTACGCGAGGTGTACGTTCCTCACACAGTTGCCCTGAGGGAAGCACCCTCACACTTCATCCACTCGCAGCTTATCAAGAGCTGCTGCAATGTATATGGACACTATCAAGGGGAGTCACGACTTGTTAACTGGTTTAAAACTAACACCCACAACACGGACAAATGGGTTAAAAAGACTCCTTCAAATAAATTACTGATTGAGAATAACACTCAAGTGCAGGCAAATGACAGATAATGGTGGAGGCAATTCCTCCTCCTACTACTGGGAGGTCGTCCCAAGTTCCATTAGGAGCTCAATATAATGATGCTTTCATCAGATCTGACAAGAAGTCATCCAGAAAATAATGCCAAGTTAATGAGCACAGTTTGAAATACAGATTGACAAATTCCGAGGGATGAATCTCACCCTAAGCCCCTTAGGTGGCTTGAGATATTAGCTAATGGACACTATGATGTCATCACATTGTCAAGGCATTTTTAAACTGCTGTATTTTGTGTTTCTATTTTTATGTGTATTTTACTAGGTAGAGAATTTAGTAATATAGTCACGCACGTACATAATATTCTGAGAAAATTCATATCCAATGTGTGCAATAAAATTCACTGCCACTAGAAGTGAGAGATAAAGTCCCCCTGGTCTCTAGGGTACTTCTGCATTGGGATCCCATGGTAGTACGTATGCCACTGTGCTAGCTGGGGTCTCTGCCACAGGGCTGCCAAGTCCCAGACACTCTCCACCCGGGATTCCTGTCTGGCGTCAAGAGGTTTTGGGGCCGAACTTGCAGGACCAGAACTCAATACATCATCAGCAGACTGCACCTTGCAGGCTGGTATCACTCCTTTGCCCCAACCCAAAGTACCCGCTTTATCAGTGGGACTCAAGACGACAGATGGGCGACCTCCCAGCCCTCCACATCTCCAATCAGAGAGGTCATGAGAAACCTCGTGTCACATAGTGGGATCTGGACAAAAGAGCTCTGTGGAACTGGATCATTAACCTTTAACATTTCCGGGGACCAAAGTAGGAAGGGTGTGAAGAGGACAGTAGGCAGGGCTTACGGGCTCAGCTCTGGTCCTGTCTGCACCAACTGACCCCCGAGAGCTGTCCTGCAACCCCACCATATTTCCTGCATGGACAGAGTATAAGGTAAGCAGGCGGACTCCAGACCTCCCCAGTTACGGCTCACATTCATCACCTACGGCCTCCACATACTTCAATTCACTGAATTCTCTCAAGAACCCTAGGAAGGAAACACTATTAGTAAGCATTCTCTTTACAGATGAGGAAATGGAGGCAGCGAGTATAAGTGAAATTTGCCCGAGGCTCTCCAAGAGTAAAGTGTTAGTGCCAGAATCGGAACCCAGACAATCCTAATTAGGCACTAAATCCGAAACCCAACCTCCTAACCACCGTGTTCTCCTGCCTCCTTACATGCTACCATCTGTCCATGACCTGGTCACCAGTAACTGCTGACACTAGAACTGGCCACCAGAGGGAAAAGCACGATCATTTGCTCTAAATAAGGCATGCGTGTTGCAGGCTTAGTGTTGGGGCTTAAGACACACAAAGATGTACTCTGAAGGGACCCCATCTAAAAACCACACACACACACACACACACGCATCTTGCTTCATCCATCTGTTGCCAATACTTGCAAATTCTGGGCAGACCACCTCAAAGATTTTCTTTGGTCTGCCTGCCTAGCTTAGGCTTTTGACATCTCATTTTTTCAGTGTCCAACCCAGGGCAAAATCTGTAACATCATTTTCACTAAAAGTTGCATATCCCACTCTCCAGGGACGGTGCATTTCTAGCCAAACTCTTGGTTTTCCACTGTGTATTCCTGACCTGTTTCCTGCTCATATTACTTCTACCCCATGAACCACCCAACCCTCCCCCCACCCACCCCATCCAATATACAGCATGTTTCTGTTGCGCTCCAGCAACTTTATGGGTAAATTTCTTACAGCTTAGAGCTACAGGCTATCATTTTTGTATCTGAGAATGGCAAAAATGTACATACCGGAATGTGGGTAAAGATCAGTTATTCTCTTTTCTTGCTCTCCTGGCATTCTGTGCACTGGGAGTAGGTATGCGGTGGGAGGGAGGGGCTGGTGAACACAGGAAGAGGGATGGAGACAGGAAGTACATCACTTGTTCCCCAGTCCCAATGCCTGCTTGAGTGGGACCCTGGCTTTCACGAGTGCCAGATGGACATCTTTGCAGATCACAGGACTGTCCCCTTGGACCAACCTCCCTTCCTCCTGGCGGACTAAGGACAGGGAAGTACCTCTCCAGCTCATGGCCTCATCTTGAAGTGTGGGCCACAGTCAGGCAAACTGAGAAGAGCCCTAGATCACAGGCTGGTAGACCTTGACCCTAGGGGCCGGGGAATGAGAGCCATTGTAAGCGTCCAGGGTTGGTAGGAAGCCAAAAGCTGAGGCATCGAGGGAACTTTCAGTCTAGGGCAGAATGCATGGGGTGAATATGCCGGGACCCTGGTTTTCAACAGGGCAATGCCAGCCCTAGGGGAACTTTGTTTAGGAGAGATTTTGGGTTATCACAATAATAGGGGACCTCTCCTTGCATGTGGAGGCTCCCCGCAGGACAGCGCAAAGACCTGTCACATTTCACAAAGCTTCCAGGGTCTTACCCATCCTTCGGGTAGAGACGAAAAATGTGTATCATTTGAGACTGGAACCTATTTTGCACAAATATTTTTTAGACATGCACTATACTTTCTAGGATCCCAAGTAAACGGAGGGAAGAGTGTACCTTGTTGTTTTGGGAAACTTAACAGGAATCCCATCTCCTGCAGTCCTGCCGGGGTTGGAGTGGCAGCCAAGCCTCACCTGTCACTCTGTGCGGGGCTGTCCCGCTCACAGAAATCCTCTCACGGGTACAGGATCTAATCCCATTGTCATCACTTCAAGGTTGTGCCCAGGGGCACGTGGGTGGTCCAGTCAGTTAAGCATCAGACTTCATTATCTCGCAGTTCGTGAGTTCGAGCCTTGGGTTGGGCTCTGTGCAGACAGCTTGGAGCCTGGAGCCTGCTTCGGATTCTGTGTCTCCCTCTCCTTCTGCCCTCCCCCACTTGCTATCTCTCTCTCAAGAATAAGCATTAAACATTTTTTCTTAAAAAAGAAAAAAAAAAGGTTGTACCCAGGCCTTTACTTAAGATGCAGCTGAGTTCATTACATGTTGCTTTCCTTCTATTTATATTTCAGTTAGTCCTCTATTTTTTTAATGTTGATTTATTTCGAGAGAGACAGAGAAAGAGAGAGAGAGAGAGAGAGAGAAACAGGGGAGAGGCAGAGAGGGAGAGAAAGAGAGAGAGAGAGAGAGAGAGAGAGAGAGAATCCCAAGCAGGCTCTGCACTGCCAGCAGAGCCGGACGCAGGGTTTGAACCCACAAAACCACGAAATCATGACCTCAGCCAAAGCCAAGAATCAGATGCTCACCCAACTGAGCCACCCAGACACCCCGTCCTCTATTTTTTTTATTTTTATTAAAAAAATTTTTTTTTATGTTTATTTTTGAGACGGAGAGAGCACGCAAGCGAGGGAGGAGCAGGGAGAGAGAGGGAGACACAGAATCCGAAGCAGGTTCCAGGCTCTGAGCTGTCAGCCCAGAGCCCGACGCGGGGCTCGAACTCACAAACCGTGAGATCATGACGTGAGCTGAAGTTGGACACTCCACTGACTGCGCCACCCAGGCGCCCCCTTTTTATTTTTAATTACATGTTGGTAAATGATATTCTCTTTTCAGGATAGTAAAATCTATAAAAAGAAAAGATTAGGCCTCATCAGGTTGAGCTCAATGTGCTAGGGGCCAAGGGGCCCTAGCTCGGAAAGCCAAGGGGCCCCTGATGCCTTAAGTGTGACTTTGGTCCTGCTCTTTAGTGTGTCCACGGGTGGCCTGCAGCTGCCCCAGCACCAGCGGCCCCCCCAGGTGGTGCTAGAGCAGGAAAGCAGCCAGGCAGAGCCTGGAACGGGCGCCCTGGACAAGAGGGAAGGGGAGGGGTGCCCTTCCAGCTGGCAGACCGCTGCAGTGTTCATCACGTGTGCCGAGTAGGTACCCCCGTGTCAGGGACGGGTGGATTCCCCAGCTTCTACGTGGATGAGGCATGTGAACCAGCCACACGGGCATGGATGTGGTGCAGGGTAGACAGCCAGATTCGGCTGAAGGACACGGACCGAAGACGGAGAGTCTTCCAGATTCAGGATGTGATCCAGTGGCCAGGCTGGAGATGAAAGGGCAGAGGAATCATGTCTGAAAGGCACACAGGTTTGAACTCGAAGCATCTTCCCTAGCCCCTTCTGTGTGTCTGTCTTCTTTTTTATGACTTTTCTTAAAGATTAAGGGCTACTTCATCATTAAAATGAAGGTGTGGCCAATGTGATTTCAAGTGGTCAGGCTCCCAAATTCTGAGAGGCGGAGAGATTGTAAGGCATTCTCAAAATGACAAAACGAATTCTTGATAGCTAGAATCCTGGAGTTCAGACCCTGAAATCTCTCAGCTGTGAGGTCTCTCATAAATTATCCAGGGTCGGTGGTTTTGAAACTGCAGTCTGCTTTCCATTAGTTGGCCGTGTAATCAATTTAGTGGTCAAGCTCAGTTTTTAAATTAAATAGAAGAAACTAAAATTTAAAAATATTGGTGTGTGTCATTCGTGGCGGGGGCAACGATCACTTCATGATGTTTGTTTCAATTACGTAACTTCCTTCCGGGCATCCATTCTCATCCTTGAAAAGTGAGAAGCCAGGGCACAGGCAGCCCCACGGCCCAGAGAAGCCAAACCCAGTTCTCCTCTACCCCCAGGTAGCCAGAGGTGACCCACCAGCCCAACTCTTGCACACCCGCCCTCCCCACTTCGTCGGAACACACATTCACAGAGTGCTGGACACTGTTCTAAGCACTTGGCATTGGGGCGCCTGGGTGGCTCAGTCGGTTGGGCATCCGACTTCACTCAGGTCATGATCTAGAGATCCGTGCGTTCAAGCGCCAGGTCTGGCTCTGTGCTGACAGCTCGGAGCCTGTACCTGCTTCAGATTCTGTCTCCCTCTCTCTCTGCCCCTCCCCCAACTCATGCTCCTTCTCTCTCTCAAAAAATGAATAAACACTAAAAACTTTTTTTTTTTAAATAAGCATTTGGTATTAATTTGATGAATTCTCACTGCATTCAAGTGAGTGCCATCATCCTTACTTTACGGATGAGGAAACTGGGGCACAGAGAGGTTAAGCCACTTGGCCAAAGCTGCAGGGCATGTGGGAATTGGAGCCGGGGCTCATTGCTGCCACGCCGGACTTCAGTTCCTGGACCAGCCAGGGGTGCGGCATCTCCCTGCACGGCCTCTGGCACACCAGCCCCATGGGGCCACCGTAGCAGCAGCGTGGGGGAACCCTGTCCTCGGGAGGTGGACAAATCCCCAACGGGCCCCCATTCTCCACGCGGCAATGAGCCCGGGGTCCCTGAGCGCCGGGGTCGCAGCTCCGCCCTCTGCATCCAACGCTCCCACCCCACCCCAACCCCTGCTCCCATTCCCGGGTGCATGCAAACCACAGCTATTCCAAGATGCCATCTGGGGCCCCCCGAAGAGCCATCATCCTCTGCCCTGCAACCCTCTTGATCTCATCACTGTCTGCCATTAGATTACACTTTTTCGTGCACTGTCTCCCCAACTACAAGGAAGGGCCGAAAAGACCAGTCTTGTACAGCACCTTCAGCTCCCAGAACAGTGAGGACACTTAGGAGAACCCGAGAAAGATTTGTTACTGAGTGATGCAACAAGTCGATCCCCTCTTCCCCTGGGACACAGTCCACACACTTGCATCTATTCTCACAGTGGTCAAACCACCCTAGTTCACCCATAGTATCAACAACTAGCATGGCACCAGTCTGGGGTCTTTGGAGGCTAAGAAGAAGAAGAAGAAGAAGAAAAAGGCTCTCTCAGATGAAGAGAGAAGTTTGGGCAAGTTCACGAAGACCTTGACCGGACTCCACACCGCTCCTCTGGTCTTTGCGTTCATTCTGATCTTTTCTGCGCTCCTTTGCTGGTCTGTGAGTCTGAGTGGCTTCAGGTGCAGCGTGCCTGCCAGGGAATAAAATAGCAACTTGACTCGAGGCCTCAGCACAGGTCAGATTTTACACGGAGCGGACAGAAGGAAGATAGGAGCTCTTACTGACCAAGGACTCTTGTTCACACGTGATGAAGCAGGACATGCCATCTAAGAGTGCAGGGGGAGAGCAGTGAGGGGCACGAAGCGCGGCCTGTGAGAGAGACGAGGCAGGAGAGGCGAAGAGGTAGAAACAAATGGGACTGTTGAGGCATCCTGTTCAACACGGTCCTGGCCCCAAGAGTGCCTAGAGACCGGCCTCTGTGACCCTGGAGCCTGCCGGGAAGGGAGGGGAGGTCCACAGAGCCTCCGCCCATCGGGGAAGAGAAGAATTCACGTTAGCCAACACGATCTCCCTTGATAAGCTGCTCCACAAATAACTGTAGGGGATGCGCCGTCCTGGCACAGGGCGTCTGGCACATGCGGGAGCTCTGTGACAGGAGAAGGCAGAGCGGCTGGCGTCTGCTTCTGGCGGTGACTCAGGCCAAGTACACGTGAAGGGCTTATGTAACTGAGAAGGGCGTCTTCACATCCCCACGTCTACTCACATGCTCCGCAGTGGTCTCCATTGCTTAGTTTACTCACTTCTGGGCAGGATTTGGGTTAAGTCTGTGGGCACCTGCTGGTCTTCCAGGGCCGTCAAAGAGGTTTTGTACTCTCAGGGAGAAGACCTGTATGTTCGCTGAGGCCAGCTTAGTAGGAGACGCGGCCCACCCCGCATCCTGACGATGAGCGACACGTGGAGAAAACAGGTTGCAAAACACCCCTAGTAACTGATCACATATGTTCTTCCCTTAGAAAACACCCATCAGATGGGAGGAAAACAGAGACACGGCAAATAAACTCAGATGTTTTATTCTGTAAAGCACATATGCACATATTTCAAACACAGAAAATGAATCTGGGAGTAAATGCCGTAACAGATCAGCTACTGACCATCATGCAGCAAGGTAAGTGAGATGGGTCCGCCGGCCCTTCTAAGCCCACAGCGCCTGCAGGAGGGTGGAAAACCAGGATACTGAATCCCTACAGACTGCCAAAGAAAATGCAACCGAAACGGCAGGCTCCTAGTGACGAGAAAAACTTACAAATAGAATCAAAACTGATTCAAGTCATACAGTGAAAGCACAAAAGGAAAAAGGAAAGAGATCAATATGATCTGAAACAACCATTTAATAGTAAGTTGCTAACCTTTAATTGGACCTCCAGTCCAAGATGCCTGAGGACGCGCCAGTGCTCCCGTGCGGGGTCACTCAGAATGGCCTGTGGGCCCTGTGTGGGACGCTCTTCTAATCCTGAGGGTCCCCCAGCAAGACGCAGCAGAGGACTGGGCCTTGTCTCCAAGTGCCCAGATGTTAACAGGACTCTGGACTTCCTGAGATTCCATGAAAGTCTCTCCGGTTCCTAGACCTCTTCACCCAGGCCCATGGCCTCTCCTCTTCCCCGCTTTCTTTTTATACGCCTGACTGACTCTAGGTTTCTAGAAGATCTTTGAGAATTACCTGCTAGAGTAAATGCTGGATTTTTTAAGTGTGTGTCCTGGCCTCATGGACAAGTCATACTGTCCAGGCATTTTTGGCACTTCCTTCCCTCATGCCTAACAGAGTCCTTCCTCCCCTGGCTAGAGATTCCAGCCATTCCCTGTTATTAAAACAAGTGTAATTGACATTAGCAACAAGCTGGACTGAACAAACCAGTGAAACTGACGTTTTCCACCTGTCTTTCTCCTTTTATGTTACCCTGCCAGTTTTAAATCTATCCCTGTAACTCAACTTCATGGGGATTTTATCAATTCAGTAGCAGCTTAACCTAAAATCTGTTGGTCTTAATGATACTGATGTTTCTAAAGGCCAAGCCAAATGGCTCTTTCTCAATCTTGTCTCATAAAAGTCTCCAAGTCTCTAAAGAGAAAACTAAAGGACCAGGTTAGCCATGCATCATGTAAGCAACTCATAAAAAAAAAAACTGGATAGACAAGTATGATCACTACACTTGAAATGTACTAAAAGGAAAAAAAAAGGGATATTAACATATTAAGTTACTACAGTGATTATTTTAATAATCTTCAGTAAGAGCCCACAATTGTTTTCCATTCAAGAATGCCTGGGATCAAATGTTCTAGGCCAATTATTTCAGACTGCAGGACTAATTCTAATTGGGAACAGACTACAGACCTGAAGTTCAGGGGAAAAAGTGCTGCGAGTCACGTCTAAGGTTTTAATTGCCCTTCTGCTACATAATGTTGCTCAGGAGAACACAGAAGTCAGTAATGACAAGGACTTATTAAGGCAAAGAGCTATTAAGGAAAAACCGTAAGAAGACAAGAAACAACAAAGGACTAGAAAAAGTAACACAATTTTTTAAAACATAAATATGGAGCAGAAAGAAAAAGGGATAAAAGATTTAGATCATCCAAATGCCACAGGAAAGAAAAATGCTTTGGGTTTTCCTGATACGTGGCAAATCAGAAGTCCTTTCCTCAAATTTCACAGGCATTGTTTCCATGTTACTGATCTACGAGCTGCCATTTTCCTTCTGAAGATATGTTCATTGCATAAAAACATATGCAAAAAGTAAAAAGAAGAAAAAAAATCCACTCCCTCTTCAAAGAAGAAGCTCTTTTACAACTATGAGACTGAATCATCTGTCTCTCTTTCTATACTGCCAGCTGCACTCCAGAAAACAGAACAGCTAATTTCTACTCTAGAGCCATTTACTTAATTTTTAAGCTCTTTTGAGTGAGGACACTGCTTTAACTTTTATAAAGGAGGGAAGGGACAACAGAGAAGAAAAGGACAGTGGCACATTCTGTGCCAACTCAACTCAAACAAGACCAGGTTCCTCACCATCCATGTGGAAAATGAAACTTAGATCTTTACCATGTAGGTGATTTTTAAATATTTAACTCTTTACTCAAGATAAAAGCACAAGTCTGTCCTAACTAGAGTAGTATTAAAATGTGACTATTTTACTTGTTCTTCAAAGAAAAAAAACAAACAGAACAAAAAAACTAAGAAAGATAGGTATGTTTCCTTGCAAGCAAAATGGAGAAAAAGGTATTATTGTTGTTACCATGATTATTAAGCCACAGACACATAAAATCCACAAAATGGATTGGTGGCTTTGGAAATGCAGTATCATATCGAAGGTGCAGACTGTTTGGAACGTTCTGTACATATCGGGCTGAAACAAGAACCAAAGCAAACCTCAACCCCACCAGCAATGAAATGCCCCTGTGACCTTGGCAAAGACGGCATGGTCTGCTCCCCAGCAGTAAGATCACGCTCCTCTCTGGCGCTACGCAGAACCATCCCAAGTCCACAGGTGAGGCTGAAGGGTTCCCGCTGCACCCAGTGTGAAGCACGTGCATCATTGGACCAATTTCGGAATAGATTTTTATAAATATATACAAATCAGTTACAGGCACTTGAAATGTCTTTGGCTGGAATAACCCAACATTGCAAGATAATATATTCACAGAGTGTCCAGGCCCAGGCTGGGTTCAGCAGGCAATGATTATGGTTCTCTCAGTCTCTCTTAGAAAACGGGCAGTTGTGGGATTAGGCATCAGCCAAAGCCACCTAGAAAAGAAGAGGAGGAGCAATCCGGTCACACGGTAAAGCCCAGGTAACTCAGCCCCGCCCAGTACTCTTACTGAGTTCGGGTCCCCAACCAAACACCAGGGAGCCATACGGAATGCATGGATCAGGCAGGGGAATTACTAAATCCCTAAGAAAACAATGTCACTTGGCAGAGAATGAAGAGAAATCTCAAAGTCCGTTGCAGGAAGTAGCTGATCTAGTGAAACCACCATGCTGAGACAGAGTTAACAGTTTTCAAACCCTGATCAGCATTCTAGGAGAGGATTTCTCAAGCCGATAGAAACCGAGAGGAAACAGCCCTTCGGGGTCGGCTGCTCTCCAGTAGGACTTTGAGAACAATTCCCAATCAGTACCTTTTGCCAGCTAAGGCTTGGGTATACGACTGAAAATCCAAAATCATCATTTAGGCTGAGAGTAGACTACATCTGATAAAAAGACAGGAACGAGTCTCACTAATCGAACTAGTGAGTTTGAGCCCTATGTTGGGCTCTGTGCTGAAAGCTTGGAGCCTGGAGTCTGTTTCAGATCCTGTGTCTCCCTCTCTCTCTGCCCCTCCCCTGCTTGCAGTCTGTATGTGTCTCTCTCTCAAAAAGAAACAAACATAAAAAAAAAAAAAAAAAAGACAGTAACTAATTTCTCTGGTGGAAAGGTGCCATCCATAATAAATGGAACGGGGACTAAGTGGGGACTTCCTGTCTGCAGAGATCTCCAGCAAAATCTCGGCCAGACCCCACCCACTGCTCACCTTCTCAGGACAAAAGTCAGGATTGCTCTGACGCAATTTGCTGGGTCTGCCTTTGATAACCGCATAGCAAAACATTGTTATCACCATCACGAAGAGGAAGTAACTGGTGTGCATGAGATGCAAATTTATTAATGAACGGTCATCCTAAATGAAGAGAATAAACCAGAAACATCTGCACTGAGTTACTGGAAGATTTTAATGCTGGGTTTCGGGAAACAGGGTTCATAACCTCCTGACTCGCCTAAACTTTAATTCTCAAACTGAAACAAGGTTTCTCTTTTTCTCTTCTAAACTATTAAAGCTGGGTCTAAGTAAAGATGGTATTCCTGGAACCACCCACTCCTTCCTAAGGCAGCCCCCTGCCCTGGCTTCTGTACTCCTATACTGCCCAGGAACTCAAGAATGCCCTGTCCCCATTTCCCCCCACCCCTGAAGTTCCCAGAGACCAGAGGCCTTAATCCAGACCCTTCTCTTGAGTCCTCTGACTGCCCTCAGGTCACATGGCTGACAGCCCAAGACTGTGTTCCTAATTCCTTGTCACTCCCCCACCAGGAAGGCTTCTCCCCTTGGGCAGCTTCATTCCTCTGCCTTTCTCCCACTTTTCAAGTCCCTGATTCACTCCTCTCTGACCTCCCACGTGCAGTCAGTCACCAGGCCTGCCAGCTGCCGCGTCCCAGCCACGCTTCCCTCCCTTTTCCTTCACACGTCTCCAGGCCTTGAAACATCAAGCCTTGGGCTCCATCGCATAAACACGTCATCAGGTGGGAGACCAGCCTTCCTAACACACTGCTTCACAAAGACCCTACAGTGTCCCTCAGCAAGGCATAAAGGTCTTTCTGGAACCTGGCCTCTGCCCAGCATCCAGCCTGATCTCCATTGGTGACTCCTTGCAGGGCCCCAGCCCACCAACTTCTACAACTTGATAAAATGAGATGTAAGAGAAAAGGACCAGGCAAAGAGAAAAGAAACCCACCTGACATATAGTGACCAGAACAAAAGTAAGGGCGTTTACAATAATCCGTGCAGTCTGTTAAAAGCAGGTTCAAGTCTAAGCAGGAGGCTAAATGAGCCTCCCATCCACTGGTCCAGATCCACTGGTCTTCCTCCTTATTAAGTAAGATCCTCTCCAGCTCTCCATATCTGGCCAAAGACTCAGCTCCTCCTATTTACTTCTACCTTTCTAAATTCCAAACTTGCTTATTTTGCTCAAATTGACGCTAACCAAATATTCTGAGTGGCGGTGTGACTGAGCAGACGGTATAAGCACCTCTCGTCACCCCCATGGGTCGGGCACACGACAGCTGCTCAACGAGTAACCGCAGCCGAGCAGCGCAGAAAGTGAGCAACAAATGCAGGGCTGGTTAGCTAAAAAGGTGGCCTATTTCCCCAAGTCTCTAGTCTCCCGACCCAGCTGGAAATCTAGAATGGCATGACTAAGCTAGCCCACCGAGGTAAAGAGGGCCTACACTAATAGTTCTCAGACGCAGGGACACACACACTACTTTTCTCACTTACATCCGGAACAATAACTGTAAGCTTGGGATTTAAAGCATGATAGACTTTTCCAATGGCCCCCTTGTAACACCAGAAAGGATTGTAATCTTGAGCGTATTTTGTGTTGGCATCTCTGGCAGTCGTGAAGATCTTGTACCAGAGCGTGGCATTGCTGTATGTGTCAGGAACACAGTGCGGTGGCTGCCTGCAGGGGAAGAGTGGCAAAGACACGTGCTCAGTGGCCTGAGACGGCTCCTCGTGTCTCCCCCGCAGCCCTGGCACAATACTGAGCACAGCCACATGCGTGGAAAGGAGAGATAAGAGACATACATTTAAGGAAAATCACATGATGTTTTTCGTTCACAGATTTCTAAAAAATTATTAAACACGTAACAGAATAAGAAATCGGCGTGTCACATTCATGAGACCGGTCGTTAAGACCTTTGCCTCCACAGGTCAGTCAACACGGTTCTCTCGCATACAACGTAGCCAAAGAGACACTTGCTCTTTTTAAGCCCGGTTTCTCAAATTATCTAAATTCTTAGTCACAACTGGAAGTTTTATGCACAGACGACTCCATTATATTATATATAATTGGTTATACACAGCCAATAGCAAATGTTTAACTTACCTGCTCTTGTCCTACAATCTCCAAATGTCTCAAATAGATAAATCACAGGATAACTATTCTTATTTAAAAAAGGGTTCATCACAGAATTCTTTTAACTAGGCTACGTCTTATGTATTTTATGTATCTATATATCATTGTATCCTTCACAGAGAAAGGAGAGGCAAAAAAACCCCCAAAACCTTAAAAGACCAAGTGGTAACACTGATAGCCACGCAAAAAATTCGAAGCAGAAATTTCACCAACAGAAACTATTTCACAGAAAATAAGATTCATTTATGCTCTCGATTTAAAAAATAACTCCTTCTGAATAACGGAGACCAAAACTTCACGTTTCGGGAAGCTTCATTATGTCATTCCGGTCACAGGATCAGCTCTTACTTATCTTTTCTGTGACATGCTTCCACCAACGGGAAAGGCAGCCTAAGAACATGGAACAAAAACCAGATGCTTTTACCACCTGCGGAAGGACTCACTCGCTCTTTAATACCTCTATGCAGAAGTTCTACCTGTAAGATTCCAAAGTCAACTTAAATAATCCTTCAGCCACGTCTGGCTGTGACAGTCCTACAGAGTAATTGACTGGAAGCCACCCTGAGAGTCTGCTGCTAAAGTGCCCCAGTCATACTCTGGTACATGGAGCTCGTGACACGCAACCACTGGGCCCAGGAAGCCACTTACACGGTGACGGGGAACACGCCGGGGTTGGCCGTGAGGGTCATGCAGGCTGTGAACACCACCTGCTCACAGTGACCGTGAAGGGCGCAGTCGTCCGAACTCCAGGCTGTAGGCAGGGTAAAGGTAATGTTTATCTCCTCGTGGGCTTCCCTGCCTAGGAAAAAGAAATCGGGGTGGGGGGGTGTTTGGTAAACAAAGGTAAGACACTCATATATTTGTTATGTTCTGGGATTTCAATGAATCCTAGAATCAAACCCACCCAGGAATCCCCTATCAGCCCACAGAAGAAACACACCTGCCTTTGTGGGATTTTAGGAACAAGAGTTCTGAGCCAGGCTCTGAGGCCTGCTCACCTGGTAGAGCCACAGCTTGGCAAATGGAGAGGGGCCGCTGTTTGCCAGCGCCTGGAGATGTCAGGCAAGGGCCTACAGTGACTGAGCTGGAAAGCTGGGGGCTGGGTGAGCCATGATCACCACCATTTTCGCATGTGAACAGCACTCGTACCATTTTCAAATTGCTTTTGTATGTGTTCTTTCACGTAAAGCGTGCCATCAGCCCGTGAACGTGACCACAGGAGTACTGATGTTCCCCTTTCACGTAGGAGCAGACTGAGGATCAGAAGGTCTAACGGACTTAAGGAAGGGCAGGGAACTGGTAAGGGCTAAAGAAGCTTAAACAAAAATGAAGGTCTTCTGATACCACAGCGGAAGGCCCACTTGATGCCCAGAAGTCACCCTCACCTCAGTCCCACGGGAGCAGCTCTCGCCTGTAAAACCAGCGGGAGGCTGCCAGGCACTTTAAGCTACCTGAGGACTTTAAGAGGCTCTTGGTAACAAAGAACCAAAGATACTTCTTCTAAGGTCCAGGCCTCTGCAATGAAGCCTTTCCTAATTATCCCAGCTTCCGCTGCTTCCTCAACACTCTCCTGAATCACTTAATAGTCTGTCATGGTCAGAGGACACTATTGGTCAAAGGGCAGTGCTCACTGTTCTGTAGATGTTTTTTTATTTTTTGAGAGAGGGTGCGCAAGTGGGAGAGGGGCAGGAGAGGAGAGAGAGAGAATGTTAAGTAGGCTGCACACCCAACGCAAAACCCAATTTGGGGCTTGATCTCACAACCGTGAGATCACTACCTGGAGCTAAAATCAAGAGTTGGATGCTCAACTGAGTCACCCAGGCGCCCCTAGGTGTTAATTTTTAATACTACTTAACACGCACTTAATATAGCATTTCCTTTGTGCCACGAACTATTGTAAGTGCCTGATGGATATTAACTCATGTTATCCTTGTCTCTTCCATAATCCTAAAATTCCAATTGGACAAAACCTTAGCCTTTTTCTAGTTCTTTTCAGCAGCTAGGGCTGAGCTAATGTAGGCATTCAAAAATTTGTAGACTATAACAATATTTATATTTGTAGACTAATAACAATATTTATAGTATGTACTGAAAACTCCATGATGAAAAACTTGAATAAAAATTTGCGCTTGTAAGTATTAAAACCAGAACGAGGCCTTAAAGTTGCTTCTCGGCTGCTTTTATTGAGCGCCTACTACACACCAAACACTTTAAGTGAAGATGTAGTAGAAATAGTTCCTTCTTGACTTCATTTAGTTCAAACTCAAGAAAAGGGGAGACATGCAAAAATAAAAATAGTCTGATGAGTAAAGACCACATACTACTAATACTCTGCCTTCGAAGAGTTGTTGCCTAAGAAAATCTGGAAGGAAAATGGCTACACTCACACACCTGAAAGTCCAATCTGATGCCCTAAAATGGTCGAGTACAGATGGGTGACATTGCGGGAGTACCCTCCAAAGGGCTTCAGCGGGTCCAGGGTTAGGGTGATCGCAACTGAGATGTTAACTGGGCCTGAATCCTCCAGGGCCTGAGGGGACTGTGTGGACGCTCTGGCCTGCCCGCTGGTCATTGTGCTCTCCGGAGCCGTGGTGTCATTTGTGAGGTGCTTTAACGTTTCATTCTCGGATACACACAAGTCCAAATCGTTAAACCGCAGCAGAAACGTGTTCCAATCCTGCAGTAAAATGCAACAGAGGGAAGTAAGTGTGAGAAAGTCGGAAAGTGCTGCCACCACACCATCTGGCCACGACCTGATGACCCCCCAGTGTGGTGTCACGGGGCTGCGGGGGAATGACACTTCTGAGTCACTCATTTAAAACAGCAATGACAATACAGCCATCAGCCTCTTGTGTTGGTGTAACAGTGGGGTTTCCAAATCACTCTCATATTCACAATCTAAAATATGAATCCTTAACCGGCATGAGATACTAAATATACCAGGAGATTAAACCAACTTATTCAAGAAACTGTGTAGAAAACAAACCAAAATAGCACATACTTATAGATAATGATCTAGCTTCAGAACCAAACCTGAAAAGAAAGCTTAAATGAAAGTAATAAAAATTAAAATTAAAAATTAAAAGCATTCATCCAAATTTAATTAGCCAAAAAAATAATCCATTATTTTTAAGATTTTGTTTTTAAGTAATCTCTACACTCAATGTGGGGCTTGAACTCACAATCCCAAGCTCAAGAGTCACCCGCTCTACCAACTAAGCCAGCAGGTGCCCCACAATTAGTTATTTTTT
The DNA here is from genome assembly GCF_018350195.1 of Panthera tigris. NCBI lineage: Eukaryota > Metazoa > Chordata > Mammalia > Carnivora > Felidae > Panthera > Panthera tigris. The sequence goes on from NC_056675.1 coordinate 15,426,229, forward strand.
AAAAATTAGGCAGCCGTGGGGTGTCTTGCTGGCTTAGTCAGAAGGAAAGGCATGCAACTCTTGATCTTGGGGTTGTGAGTTCAAGCCCCATGTTGGGTGTAGAGATTACTTAAATAAATAAAACTTAAAAAATAAGTAAGTAAATACGGCTGCATTAAAGTAATTCCTCAAAAGGGCTATTCTATAATCTTGCTTTCTCTCTGTAGAATGCAAAAGTATAGTCAATACCAATATTCATGTGGTACTTCCCCCCCTTGTCATGGACTTTGGAACATGACCACCTTAAAACAGAACAATTTCAGAAAGGAAGAGAAAAGATATTATCAGGCTTCTCTTACGGTCTGTACTGATGATTCAAATCATAAGCAATTTTAAAAACACATACAGCTCATTATGTCATGATTAAACTGAAACCAACCTAGTAAAGTACCCACCTGGTTCTATTTTAATTTTCACAGAAATGCAAAGATGAACTCAGGCTGAAACAGTGACAACAAACTAACCTAGGCTGTCCGACAGAACTTCTCTGTCCCAGCAACATTAGTCTACAAAAAGTTGCCAAATGTGAAGACAAACCCAGTTACACTTCCAATTACTCTAACACTAGCCACTGATTAAAAATGCCACTTGAGGGGCGCCTGGATGGTTCAGTTGGTTGAGCGTCCGACTTCAGCTCAGGTCATGATCTCACAGTTTGTGAATTCGAGCCCCACATCGAGCCTGGAGCCGGCTTTGGATTCTGTGTCTCTCTCTCTCTCTGCCTCTCCCTCACTCGTGCTCTCTCTCTCAGAAATAAATAAACATCAAAAAAAATTTTTTTAAATGCTATTTGATATCCCTGACTCTCCTTCAGGGAGGCGGATTTGAGGCTTTCTCTCTCGTCCCTTCATGAGGCTACCTCTCAAAAAACCTTTTCCTTGCTGCATTAAATAAAAAGCCATCTGAGCAATCCTTGAGCAGTCAAGTGAGTACCTTTACAGCATCAGCGGATCAGTGCATGGTATTTAGTAAGACTGCAACTCGATGTATAAAATTACATTCTCCCCAAACCTACAAACTCAGGAGACCTGAGCTGAAATTGAACTGAAAATTAGAGCTGAAAATGAACATTCTAGTCCCATCCCTTCACACTCCAGACGTGAGGGAACTGAGGCCCAGAGCAACTTTAAGGACTCTCCAGTCCCACAGCTGAAGGCACAATCTGGATTAAGTTTTTTGATTCATAGCCCCAAACTTCTCCCATATTCCTCAGATCCTCATTTGAAAAGAAAAGCACTAAGTTAATCATAACCAAAGTTCTGCAGTATCCTGGCACTGCTCTCCTGCAGAGTTCAAGTCCATTTTGAACAGCTGGTCAAAGCCAATGTCAGGCTCCATTTTGATTATTAAAGACTAATTATCCAGGCTACCTCTTAATCACTTAGCTTGGCTGAGTGTTCAACATGGCCTTGGGCTCTGAAGAAAAGTAATGCCAGGATGCTGCGGAGCCCTGGCTCTGACTAGAATATTCATTTTCAGCCCTAATGTGAGTACAGCCTATTTGCACAACCTTTAAAGATTCAGAGTCAGAAAAGAGGGAAAACTGAGCCAGCCAGTAGGTGTCTTCTTGGTTAGAAACTCTTTGAAAGGGTTTCATGGTAGAAATAGCTAAAACTTGTTACCTAAACTGTGTGAAAGAGTTCACTTGTGAAGGTGGCCCTTCCTGTCAAGGTATTCTAGGATCTAGAATACCAGAGAGCAGAAAAGGCCATGATCCCCATTACACAGGGTAGAACCCTCCTCTTAGTCACGAGGCACACACAATGAGGCAACGCTGCAGTCTCAACCCCCACTCCCGCTCCTACTCCCACCTAGGAACACACCCAAGAAGAAAAAGGGTACGAGAAGGAACTCCGGGAATCTACGATGACAGGTACTCATTTGTCCTAAAAGAAACTTTATCCACCAGTAAATTCACCGTATCATTAATTCAGCATTATTTCTAACATGTAAAATATATTTATTAATAGGTACATTATCATTCACTTCTGTTAAGAATTGTTAATTTTGTATTGTTTTCTTTGTATTTGCAAAAATACACCTTTTAAGATCTGTATTATGAGTGTTCAAACTATTATATGCCTAGATTAAGGATTAAAGAGCAATACCCTAATAATGTATTTAAACTGACCACAACATAAAAATCTAGAAAGCAAGTTTGTAGATAACTGAAATTCGGCCTAATAAAAAAGACAAATATATTTGGAAATAAGACCCAGGTATTCTATTTCTTTAGCATCCCTTCTTTGGCAGTGAAAAAGCTATCGGTACAGCTAAAAGAAATTCCATGACATGTGGCTTCAAAATAACAAATATTTACAGTTTTCAAAAATAGCAATTAGCTAATTTAAGATAAATTTAAATTACTTATTATTAATTTAATAACAGCAAATATGTTAGTTCCTGGTCTTCCTGACACAAACATTTTTACAAATATATTTTCCAAAATACACGCTTCATTGCTGAAATAGTCTAACTGAAACTGATAGCATTATTTAAATCAACAGTTACCTAACTAGATACCTTCTAACAAAGTGAGTCACAGGGAAGACAAAAGATTGTGAATAAATGCTGCTCTTTCTCACTGGGTTAACATGTCCCCACCAAAGAAAGGTGTGTGGAGAGCGCAAGGGTGTTCTCCCACTGGGTAAGGTCGGGCCAGCCTGACAGGAAAACTTAAAATATACAATACCTCTGCCATTTCCGGTGACTTAATCTCCTTGATTTTGAAGAAATAGCCCAAGGTCAGGAAAGCTATTGCCATGGCGCTGACACTGATCATAAAGACCACAAGGGGAGGCCGGCTGCTGATGTACAGCTTCAGGTTCTCCAGGGGGTTGATGTTGAACATTATTCTGATCAGCTCCACCTAAAAGGGATTAATCAGAAGACTCACGGACTGACTCACCCCAAGAAACCCTATGATCCCCATTGTTGTTTCCTTTAATGGTGTTGAGGGGTGAGGGGTGCCCAGCTGGCTCAGTCAGTTAACCGTCCAACTCTTGATTTCAGCTCAGGTCATGATCTCGTGGTTCGTGGGTTCGAGCCTAGCTCAGCTAACAGCACAGAGCTTGCTTGGATTCTCTCTCCCCACCATCCCCTGTCTCTTCCCGGCTCGCACGTACATGTTCTCTCTCTCTCTCCCTCTCAAAATAAATAAACTTAAAAAAAAAAAAAAAAAGAAAGAAACTATAAAAGAAATGGCGTTGGGGGTAATGAGGTCACTCACTACTGAACTTGAGAAATGTTTGATCATAAATCCACTCCAAAGTCTAGAAGGCAAAAACACTAAATGTGAACTGTCATTATGTCAAAGTAGTAAGATATTGAAAGATACGCATTTCTCTTTCCATCTGAATCTAATTATTCTATAACGAACACTTACTCTTCCATAAACACTATTATAACAGCACTTGTTACTGCCACTTAAGATAATGCGGCACCAGGTCAGTAATATGATATAAATACATGCCAACACATACAAAAAGAAATTGAGGATGCGCTCGTTTCCTACCATCCAAAGGCTGACTTCTATTTGTTCAATTCTGTCCCGTTCACTGCCATACTCATGCCCATCCCAGTGACAGGCAGAGAGGCACGTAATAAATATTTAATTATACCACTCCCCTGCTTAGAGCCCTCCGAAGCCTTCCCACTGGACCTAGGATGAGATCGGTGATAGCTCCATGGCCCACAGGGTTTCATGATCCAGAAGTGGCACCACTTCCCCTGCTCCCTCCCTCACCGCGCTCTGGCCACACTGGCCTTGCTATTGTTTAGGATCACCTTGTCACTTTCTACAAGGAAGTCAGCAGGGACTCGGCCGGAGACTGCGCGCTGAATCTGTAGATCAGTTTGGGGAACGCTGCCATCTGAACAGTATTGTCTTCCAGTCCGTGAACCTTGCCATTCGTTTGGATTTTCTCTCATTTATTCCAAGAAGTTTTGTAGTTTTCAAAGTATACATTTACACTTTTTTTGCCAAATGTATTCCTAAGTATTTTATTCTTCCTGGAATTTTTGAACATGTCCTTTATGAAGGTGTTTCTCCCTCCCCCCCGCCCCACATTTTCCACGTTTGCTCTTTGTAAAATACAGGTTTCCACTCAATAGCCTTCCCTGACCACCCTCAGCCCCCCTTCCCCCCCTCACCTCTCAGTAACCCTGCGTTAGTCCCTTCACACTGTTAAGTGCCAGTCAAGAGTATAATTAATTTTCCACTTGTGTGTTGTCTCTCATCCTTGGTTTCTGGGCTCCATGACAACAGGAATTTTGCCAGTCTTGATCACTGTGATGGCCCTGGTCCCTGGCCCCTCAATCTGACATGTCATAAGCAATTATATACATGAACAGACTACAACACTAAACAAAGCAACTAAAAAAAATCTGTGACAGCTTTTAAATTTAAGAGCAAAAAAGATGGATCCACACCTCCTAAGAACCGACAGCAACCACTTGCAATAAGGCAGGCTGTGTATTCGTTCGCCCTCACGAAAATCCTTTAAGATGGAAAGTAATATCCTTTGTGCTCTCCCCAGAGGCAACAACCATGTATGTTCTGTGTACTTTTACTACATGTATATGTCTAATCAGATACAATTACTAATATTGCATACGAAGACTTGTGAAAAATGATATACTGACTATATCCTTCTGCTATTTTCACCCAACATTCGGTTTTGGAAGTTTATCTGTTCACCTATGCAGATCTAGTTACTGAATTTATCTGCTGTGTAATATGCAGCTGTAGCTGGGTTTGGCTGGACTGAGGAGCCCAGCGAGATTCTTCTTGGGTTGCCTCAGCCAGGGCCCTGCGGCAGGCACAAGAGCGGCTCTGACACAAGTAGGTCACAGGGTAGGCCCGTGTGCAACCTGACCTGGTCACACCAGACGGCTCTCCAAAGGAGCCATGCCGGTCTACACTTCCTCCAGCAATGAAAGGGCTTGCTCAGTTTCCCAACACTTGTACCAACACTTGATATTCTCAAGTAAACTTACTGATTTGGACCGATGTGGAATGTTATCTCATCATTTATTTTATTATTTTTACTTTAGAGAGAGCAAGCGCAAGAGGGGGAGAGGAAGAGAGGGAGAAAGAATCCTAAGCAGGCTCCACACTCAGTGCAGAACCAGATGCGGAGCTCAATCCCATGACCCTGGGATCATGACCTGAGCCGAAATCAAGAGTTGGACGCTCAACAGACTGAGCTACCTCATCATTACTTTAAATCGCATCTCCCTTGAACTGAGCATCTTTTCACTTCATCAGCCAGTTAGGTTCTTCCTAGGTAAACTGCCATTTACTAGTTAAGATGTTTGTCTATTTCTTATTAATGTTCAGGAGCTCTTTTTACATTCTGGATACTAAGTCTTTTCCAATTTTTTATGTTGTATGTAACTACTCCAAGTTTGTGGATTTTTCTTTAATGTAGTCACAGTATTCTTGCCATACGAGAGGTTCTTGATTTTTTTAAACAGCTTTACTGAGATATAATTCACATACCACGCAATTCAGCCATTTAATATATACAGTTCAATTCACAGGATCGGCAACGATCGCTATAATTGATTTTCAAACATTTTCATCATCCCATAAAAAAACCCCATACTCTTTAGCAGTAACCTCCTATTCCTTCCAGCCCTAAGGCAACCACTAATGAACTTCGTCTCTATGTATCTGCCCATTCTAAACATTTCAAATGAATGGAATCATAACACGTGGCCTTTGGTGACCTGACTTCTTTCACTTAGCATGATGTTTTCAAGGTTCATCCACATTGTAGCACATACCAGTACTTCATTCCTTTTTATTGCCCCAAATATTCCATTGTATGAAAATTTTTTTCATACATTTTGCTTATCTCTTCATCAGTTGATAGACATTTGTTTCTACTTTTCATCTATTATGAATGCTGCTGCTAAGAACATACATGTGTCTTGTGTGGACATAAGTCTCCACTTCTCTTAGCTGGATCTGTCCTATATACCCTAAGAGCGGCACTGCTGGCTCATATGGTAACACGTTCAACCTTTGGCGGACCTGCCAGGGTATTTTCCAAAGCAACTCCCACTCTGAATTCTCACCAGTAGCGTGTGTGTTACAATTTCTCCACAACCTCACCCACACTTGTTATTACCTTTTTTATTAGAGCCATCCTACTGGATGTGAGGTGGTATCTCGCTGTGGTTTGATTTACATTTCCTCAATAGTTGTTTAAGTCCTTGACTTTAACGTATTTAAATGTATCAACCTTTGCCTTTTATGATTATGTGTATGTATGTATTATTTGGGTATCTTTACATGTCAGAAAGATTTTTATCATTACTTTCCTCTACAGGGTTAGAGTTCCGCTTTTGACTTTTAGTGTCTCTTAATCTACTTGGAATTGAATTGGGATTCCAGAATCTAGGTTTCTCGTTTAGTCCTTTTCTACACAGGTGGTCAACTGTCCAATTCCATTACCTGAACATGGTTTTATATTGAACGTAGATTTCCCATGGATTTGTAATGCCGTCTCTCATATACATCAAGTTCCCATATGTGTGTGGGTTTGTTTCTAGGCTTTTTCTTGCGTTCCATCACCATGTCTGTATCTCCCACCTGTATGAAATCTTGCTAATACAAGAAGTCTACCGTTTTATTTTTATTCAAAATTGTCTTAGCTATTCTTGGCCCTTTACTCTGCCATATGAATTTTAGGTTCCAACTGTTAAGTTCCCAGAAAAATCTTGTTAAGATGTAAACGGGAATTGCACCAAAAAGACTATTAATTTAGGGAAGAAATGACATCTTTATAACACTGTGTTCCCTAATCTATGAACAGGTCTCTCTCTCTCTCTCTCTCCATTTTTTTGGGTCCACTTTTCTTTTTCAATAATTTTTAAAAACTTTCTCTTATGCATCTTGTTAGACTGACTCAAAAACATACTAATTTATGCTGCTATTACTGACAGTATCTTCTAAAAATTACATTTTCTGTTGTTAATGTATACATAAGAAAGACTTTGGTATACTGATCGTGATTCTAGACACATTGCTGAAATCTTTTAAATTCTAATTAGGCTATTTGTAGCTTCTCTTATTTTATGTAAACAGTCACACTACAAGCTAGTAACTGTTTCTTCTTTCCAGCCCCCATTTCATTTATTTTTCTTACGGTTTTGACTAGAATCTTCAGAGAAATGATGAACAGAAGTGGCAAGAGTAGAAATCCTGGCCTCATTTCCACCTTTAAAGGAAACACTTCACTATTAAATACAGTGTATGTCAAAGGTTTCTAAAAGAAACCCCTCACCAAGTTAAGGAAGTACTCTTCTGTTTCAAGTATGCAAACAGATTATAAACAAGTGTTACATTTTAATGAATGCTTTTATCTGCAACTTAAATTTTTTCCTTTAATCTGTTGACGTGAACTATGTTGATTTTTTTCATGCGGACTCATATTTCCACTTGGATAAACTTAATATGATCAATCATGATTTTTTAAAACTACATTGCTGATTTATGTTTGCTAAATTTTATTCAGACCTTTCAGTATCTACTTGTAAGTGAGATAAGAAAATGATCAGCCATGATCACACTCTCCCTGACTATATACACTCCTTGACTGGTAGGATGAAGTCATCCTAGTATCATAAAATGAATCTGTGCAGACACGTATTTTCTAGAACATATGTAAGAAATTAGCTTTTATTTTTCTTAGAAGCTTGACAGACCTTGACCAAAAAGACCACCTGAATTCACCAAGTTTTTGTTTGGTTTTGTATCTGGTTGAGCTGTCTTAAATGCTTCATCACAGTTTTAATGATGGCCAGTCTAGGTTTTTTATTTCTACTGAGTTGGTTTTGGTAAGATGTGTTACTCTAGGAAATTACTCCTTTGATAATTGGTTTTTAATATTTCTGGCACAGTATTATTTTGTGATTTGTTCAATTTTTAACTTACTTACAGTTATGTTTCTTTCACTACAAATGTTTTTGTGTGTTTGCCGCCTTCTCTTTTTAACCAATCTTACCATAGCTGTATTGCATTGATGTTTTCAAAGAACCAGTATTTGGTTTTGTAGACTGTGTCTAAATAATTTGTTTTCCATTTCAGTAATTTCTACATGTATTTTTTTTTTTTTTTAATAATTTCTCCCTCTGCTTTCTTTGGGTTTACTCAGTTTGATTTTTCCAACTTCTTCAGTTGGAATCTTAGCTCAGAATTTTTATTCTTCTTTTCTGAGATAAGCATTTAAGAATATAAATTTCTGCAACATACTCCTAAATTATGTTCATGCCCTTCCCACTACCACCAATCCAATCCATTAGCTAATCTCATTTTCTGTCTAAAATAGATCTCAGATTCACCCACTTTCCCCCATCTTCTTGTGAAGATGTACTAGCTCTCTACAGCCCTAAGACTTCTATATCCAAGTGTCTAGTGCATTATCTCTACACCTACACATTCCACAACATGTCCAAAACTGAACTCCTCTGCTTTCCTGCCAATGTAACTTTCCCCCCTGTATCCCCATCTCAATACAGATCTCTGGAAAACATTCTAGACTACTTGGCCTTCCCGCCATATCCAAGCAATTACTAAGTGCTAAAGATTCTATTTCTTTAATATCTCTTCCTTCCTCTTCTTTTCCATACTCCTTGGCACCGGCCCTTAGTTCAAGCCCTCATCATCGTTTTCTTATAACTATCACTGAGAATCACACCTGGATCTGCATCAAATAATCCATTCTTCACATGCTGTGAGAGTGATTTTTCCAAATGCAAACCTGGTCATGTTACCACTTAAATCTCTCAGAGCTCCGATGACCAAAGGATAAAAGTCCAAGCTCTTTAGAATGGCAGTCCACCATAAGCTAGGTCTTGCCTACTTCTCAACGATCTAACTGCTTGCAATTCCCAGGACATATTAGACAATATTATAGCTTCAAGCCTTTGAGTCCACTGGTCCTCCTGACCTTCATGAACCACCTTCCACTAGTTCACCTGCCTCTTCCAAGACTCAGCTCATGGGTTACCTCCTCTATGGAACCTTTCCTGGCCCTTCCCCGCACCCAGCCCCTCAGGAAGAAGCGACTAATTTCATTTATATCCCCTCACTATACTCTGCAAACTTCTCATATAGAAACTGAAACACCTCACTGCAACTGTGTGCATATACATCTATCTTCCGAACCAATCCGTAAGCCCCTCAACGGCAGATACAATGTCTTACTTGTCTCTCCATAGTCAATATCCAGACACAAAATAGGCTATGTTTTAAAATGCACAAGTTCATTAAATGAATTCATCAAATAAATCCAGACTTAAGACATAAACTAAAATAATAATCTAGAAAGTGATTATAACAAGATTGCTGGACACAAGGCCAATATACAGAAGTCAACTGCATTCCTATATAACAGTAAGAACAAGCTGAATTTGAAATTATAAACACAATACTTATATTAGACCCCCCAAAATTAAACACTTAGGTATAAATCTAACAAATATGTACAATACGAGGAAAACTATAAAACTCTCATGAACAAAATTAAAGAACCGAATGGAGATATTCCACATCTGTGGACAGAAAAACTCAGTATGTCAAGGTGTCAGTTCTTCCCAACGTGACTTATACATTCAACGCAATCCCAATAAAAAATCCCAGCAAGTTATTTTGTGGGTATCAACAAACTTTTCTAAAGTTTCTATGGAAGATAAAAGAACCAAAATAGACAATACTAAAGCAAAAAAACAAAACTGGAAGACTAACTCTACTTGACTTTAAGTCTTACTATAAAGCTACTGTCAGTAATCAAGACCCTAGAGTATTGGTCAACGGAACAAAACAGAGAGCTCAGAAACAGACCCACCTACATGTAGGCAACTGATCTTTGCAAAAGCAATACAATGAAGCAAAGCCACATCTCTTCAACAAATAGTGCTGGAACAACTGAACATCCACATACAAAAAAATGAACCTAGTGCTCGCTTCGGCAGCACATATACAAAAAAATGAACCTAGGGGAGCCTGGCTGGCTCAGTCAGAAGAGCATGCGGCTCTTGATCTCCAGGTTGTGAGTTCGAGTTCCACAGTGGGCGCAGAGATGACTTAAAAATAAAATCTTTAAAAAAAAAAAAAGACTCTAGACACAAACCTTATACCCTTCACAAAAGTGAACTCAAAATGGATCACACACCTGAATGTAAAAGCAAAACTATAAAACTCCTAGAAGATAACATATAAGCAAATACAGATGACCTGGAGTTTGGTGATGACTTTTTAAATATGACACGAAAGGCAACCATCCATGAAAGGAAGAACTGATAAACTGGATTTCATTAATGCTCAACATCACTGATCATCAGAGAAATAAAAACTACAATGAGATATCACCTCACACCTTTCAGAATGGCTAAAATCAAGTAACTTAATAAAAGTTATTAAAAATATTAAATAAATAAATATTTTTTAAAAGGGGGTGGTGCCTGGGTGGCTCAGTCAGTTAAGCATCCAACTCTTGATTTTGGCTCAGGTCATCTCACGGTTTGTGGGTTCGAGCCCCATGTCAGGCTCTGACAGCATGGTGCCTGCTTGGGATTCTCTCTCTCCCCTCTCTCTGCCTCTCCTGCACTCGTGCGTGCACGGTCTCTCTCAAAATAAATACACTTAATGAAAATTATTTTGAGAATGGCTAAAACCAAAAACACAAGAAACAACAGGTGTTGGCAAGGATGTGGATAAACAGGAACCACACTGTTCTTGCACTGTTGGTGGCAATGCAAAACGGTACGGAGGTTCCTCAAAAAGTTAAAAAATAGAACTACCCTATAATCCAGCAATTGCACTATGAGGTATTTAGCCAAATGATACAAAAATAATGATTCAAAAGGATACATGTACCCCAATATTTATAGCCGCATTACCTACAACAGCCAAACTATGGAAACAGCCGAAGTTTCCATAAACTGATGAATGGAAAAAGAAGTAGCATATACATACGAGGAATATTCCTCAGGGGTGCCTGGGTGGCTCAGTTAAGCATCTGACTCTTGATTTTGGCTTAGGTCATGATCTCATGGTTCTTGGGATTGAGCTCTGTGTCAGACTCCTTACAGGAGTAAGACATGGCAGAGCATGCTTTGGATTCTCTCTCTTAATAAATAATAAGTAAACCTAAAAAAAAAAATTTTTTTTTTTGAGAGAGATACAGAGTGCAAGTGGGGGAAGTAGAGAGACAGATGGAGACACAGAATCCAAAGCAGTCTCCCGGCTCTGAACTGGTCAGCACAGAGCCTGACGCGGGACTCGAACTCACAGACGGTGAGATCATGGCCTGAGCCGAAGTCGGACACTTAACTGACTGAGCCACCCAGGTGCCCCAATAAATAAACTTTTTTTTAAAAAAATGGAATATTACTCAGTCACAAAAAATAACGAAATTTTGCCATTAGTAAAAGCACAGATGAAGCTAGAGTATCATGCTAAATGAAATCAATCAGAGAAAGACAAATACCGTATGACTTCACTCCAATGTGGAATTTAAGAAACAAAACAAACAAGCAAAGGGGACAAAGGCCAAGAAACAGAACTCTTTAAAAAAAAATTTTTTTTAATGTTTATTTATTTGAGAGAGAGGGAGAGAGAGCACAAGTGGGGAAGGGGTAGAGAGAGAGGGAGACACAGAATCCAAAACAGGCTCCAGGCTCTGAGGTGTCACCACAGAGCTAGACGTGGGGCTCGAACCAACGGACTGTGAGATCATGACCTGAGCTGAAGTTGGACGCTTAACCGACTGAGCCACCAAGGCGCTCTAAGAAACAGACTCTTAATTATTAAGAACAAACTGATGGTTACCAGAGGGGAGGTGGGTGGGAGGACGGGTAAAATTAGGTGATAGATATAAAGGTGGGCACTTGTTATGATGGGCACCAGGTGTTGTACGGAAGTGTTGAATCACTAAATTGTACACCTGAAACTAACATTACACTACATGTTAACTAACTAGAATTTAAATAAAAACTTTAAAAAAAACCTAGGTTTCATTAAAATTAAGGATTTCTGCTCTATGAAAGACACTGTTACCAGAATGAGAACACAAGCACAGACTGGGAGAAAATACTGCAAAAGACATATCTGATACAGGACTGTTATCCAAAATATACAAAGAACTCTTAAAATAAGAAGAAAACAGCACAATTTAAAAACTGGCCAAGGATCTTAACAGACAGACATACCTCAAAAAGGAAGACATACACGCTCCTTATCAGGGAAATACAAATCAAAACCACACTCAGATACCACCTCACGCCAGTCAGAGTGGCCAAAATGAAGAAATCAGGAGACTATAGATGCTGGAGAGGATGTGGAGAAACAGGAACCCTCTTGCACTGTTGGTGGGAATGCAAATTGGTGCAGCCGCTCTGGAAAACAGTATGGAGGTTCCTCAGAAAATTAAAAATAGACCTACCCTATGACCCAGCAATAGCACTGCTAGGAATTTATCCAAGGGATACAGGAGTACTGATGCATAGGGGCACCTGTACCCCAATGTTTATAGCGGCACTCTCAACAATAGCCAAATTATGGAAAGAGCCTAAATGTCCATCAACTGATGAATGGATAAAGAAATTGTGGTTTATATACACAATGGAATACTACGTGGCAATGAGAAAAAATGAAATATGGCCTTTTGTAGCAACATGGATGGAACTGGAGAGTGTGATGCTAAGTGAAATAAGCCATACAGAGAAAGACAGATACCATATGGTTTCACTCTTATGTGGATCCTGAGAAACATAACAGAAACCCATGGGGGAGGGGAAGGAAAAAAAAAAAAAAAAAAAAGAGGTTAGAGTGGGAGAGAGCCAAAGCGTTAGAGACTGTTAAAAACTGAGAACAAACTGAGGGTTGATGGGGGGTGGGAGGGAGGGCAGGGTGGGTGATGGGTATTGAGGAGGGCACCTTTTGGGATGAGCACTGGGTGTTGTATGGAAACCAATTTGACAGTAAATTTCATATATTAAAAAATAAAAAAAAAATAAAAAAATAAAAAAAGGAAGACATACAGATGGCAAATAAGCATACAAAAAGATGCCCCACATCACAGGTTATCAGGAAATCCAAATTAAAACAACAATGAAATACCACTACCCTTCCTAGAAGGCCCAAAACCCAGAACACTGACAATGCCAAACACGGGCAAGAATGCAGAGCAACAGAAACTCTCATTCATTGCTGGTAGGAATGCAAAACGGTACAGCCACTTCAGTAGTTTGGTGGTTTCCTACAAAACTAAAACACACTCTTAACCACAATATCCAGCAAGTGCACTGCTTGGTACTCGCCCAAAGTAGTTCAAAACTTAGGTCACATAAAACTCTACACATGGAGGTTCACAACAGCATTATTCATACTTGCCACAATTTGGAAGCAACCCAGATAGATACCTTTCAGTAGGGCAATGGATAAACTGTGGTACATCCAGACAGTAGAATATATTATTCAGTACTAAAAAAGAAATGAGCTATCAAGCCATGAAAGCCAAGGGGGAAACTTAAATGCATATTACTACATGAAAGACGTCAATCTGAAAAGGCCACAAACCCTATGATTCCAATGATATGATATTCTGGAAAAGGCAAAAGTATGGAGCCAGTAAAAGGATCAGAGGCTGCAGGAGGGAGGGAGGGATGAACAGATGGAGCACAGAGGATTTTTAGGTCAGTGAAAATACTCTGTATGATCATGGACTCTGAATGACAGTGATGGAGGTTCACCAATTATAACAAATGTATCATTCTGGTGGGGGATGCTGAAGGGGGGAGGCTATGCATGTGTGTGGGATAGTGTTATACAGGAAATCTCTGTACCTTCCTCTCAATTTTGCTGTCACCCTAAAACTGCCTTTAAAAACTTGAGTCTTTTTTTTAAAAAATAAAAACAAAAAATGACATTAGTTAGGTTAAGAATCCTAAGATTGAGAAACAAAAACATCAACAGTAAATGAGAGTTCCATAAGTTTATTTAAAGTTATAATAAGCTCTTATATATGTTTATACAGTTTATTAAGAGATATAACAAGCTCTTATATATGTTTATACAGTTTATTAAGAGAAAGACAAAATCTGAATCACATATAAAAATAAATAGGAACCATTCACCACCTGGAACTACAATGATAAAACATCTAGAAAAGTACAAAAATCTAAAATAAGTTCACTTCTAGAGAAAACTAACAGTCATTAAAACCACGTCACACCAGAATGTAAACATCTATATATCAACATAAATACCTACAAATCAGCAAATATCAATATAGCTAATTTAATCAGAGAAAGTTCCAGGGGAGGCCAACTGTATTCACTTAAAAGTGAAAGACTTTCTTTTTTAATAAAACAATTAAAAGTCAAATATTTCACAAACTTGAAATTCCTTTCCTACCGTTCACCAGCATTTTCAAATAATTAACAAAAGCTAAACAAATGTATTTCCTCTGGAAAGAATTAAAAGAACATTTCTATGATCTTTACCATAGTAAATATCACTTTTAATTAAAGAATAGGTTAAGTTCTGTATGGGGTTAAGAAACGTACATAGAGAGAAAGCACACTATCTGGCCCCTTTTCCTAAATTCATCCCAAGTCCAATTAGAGGCTTTCACAAGGATAAAGAAAGAAACCACCAGGGCTGTGAAGCTGCCTCTTGGGAAAAGTCTAGGGACTTAAGGTACGCAGAACACAGCCAAAATGCAGTTACATGTGAGAGTATGTGACCGAAGTCCATTGACGGAGTACCTAGAGCTCTGAGACCAACTGAATGACAACACTAAACATCAGGTGGCAATTTAAGTAGGCAAAAGGCAATACCAAGATTATACTGGAGTTACCTCGAGCAACCCACAAGTTAGGAGAAACACCAGAGTTACTTTAAAAGAAGAGAAGAGGAAAAGAGCTGTTAAACTTTCTAGAGATGAACTTGGCCACACGTATCGATAGCATTACAACCCAACATACTCTTATCTGTGCTGTTCAACTTCTAAAAACTTCACCTGAGAAAACAATACTGAAAACAAAGATTTAACTACTAAGACAGTTATCTCAGGAGTGTTTAAAATAGTAAAAAACGAAAAACTAGATACCCAACAACAGCAGAGAAATGGTTACAGCATGATATATCCCCAGCAGAAACACTATGGTCATTAAACACACAGCAGCTAAAATAACATACACAGAATGAGGCTATTCAGGTTTTTTAAGTATGAGAGTTGGTGCACACAAGTACCCATCCGGGAAAAAAAGACAAATAACATGCCCTCAAATGTAAACAATAGTGGTTCCCTCTAGCCACCTAGGGTAGGCTAGCCAATCTAGGGTAATCCCTCAGATTACATAGATCTTTTTTCTTTTTTAAAAAAATTTCCATCATGAATATATATTCCTTTTGTAATACTTTCTAACAATAAAATTTATAAATGTAAATAATCTTCAATAGATCCTGCTGGTCTCGTGGCCAAAATAAAACTTCCTTAAATCTTAATTCTCTTCATTTTCTTCATTAATAAAGGTGAGAAATAGGAGAAAAAAACCCCAGAACTTTCTTAAACCAAACTAGAAAAAAAAAAAACAAAAACAAAAACAGAAAGCAGGACAGTCCTCTAGCACGTCCTGGTGCTAAAGAAAGGCAAAGCTTAACTTGCAGTCATCTGTACTCAGAGGGATCTGTGAGAAACCAAGAATAGCAAACAATATTTAGGTGAGGCTCCTGCAGACAACCCAGTACTGTGTGCTCCCGGGGCAGGTGGGCACAGAAGTTCTCCAGACAGGCATGGGCCCCTCCATTAGGGCAGAGGTTGAGAGGCCAGTGGAGGCCACAGAGGGGAGGAAGTGACCATGAGCCAAAAAGGTGCCCAGGATGGTGAGGTATCCTGCAAGTGTTTCAAGAAGGAAGAGGTACTGAGAAGTAAGTATTACGATTAAGAAAAGAAAGGATCTCTGAGCCTCTCTGCGCTTTAAAAAATACTCCAGTGAAACTAAGCTTGCGTAATGCTCCACCTGGCAAGATCACCAGTGACCTCTAAAACCACACTCTGGCAGGGGGAAAGCAAATGGTGAGGAGAGAAGAACAAGGATGAGGAGACAGACAACAGGTGAACACCACGCCTCAAATGAAAGGGACAAGAGACACTGGGTAAGAAGTGAGGAAACTGACACATTTGTAACCAGAGAAAAGCGCCACTAAAAGAGGAAGGCTGCCCAAGGGGCCAGTGACAGCTGAAATATGCAATTTTGTAATTGATTATAGTATCTTATTAGAAAGGAAATTAACACTGACCATGCCAGATAAGGAGCCTTTCACAGGGTCTCCCTTTCTCCAAGTATACCACATAGCTACTTGCCCAAGTTTAAAACTACAATCTAAAACTCGAATTTAAGATCTGCCAAACCACTACCTGTGACCCAGACCAAAAAGTTCACTTTACGTGAACAACAAAACCACCGTTCATTTTAAACTAGATTTTCGACCTCAGGCCAAATGGGAAATTCCTTAAAACTCTCCTATAAAGTCATGTCCTTCTCAAAGTTTGAAAGTGACTAGGAGGTGGGGGCTGGGGGCAATGCCAGGGGAGGCTTGGAGAGCCTGCTGTGTGTGCCCACCCCAGGAAATACACCGCTCTTGTGCTAAAAGAATATCAGGAACTCACCTCCATGTGGGAGAGGGGCCCACTTGGTTTATTGTGGGTTTTTTGTTTTGTTTTTAATGTTTATTTATTTTTGAGAAAGAGAGAGAGAGCATGCAGGGGAGGGACAGAGAGAAAGGGAGACAAGGGATCTGAAGCAGGCTCCATGATGAGCTGTCAGCAGAGCCCGATGCCGGGCTCAAACTCCCAAACCGTTAAACCGTGATCTGAGCCGAAGTTGAATGCTTAACTGACTGAGCCATCCAGGTGCCCCAGGGCCCACTTTGAATGTAAAAATTTTAAAAATATCCTGAACCTAATAAAAAGCACTAATGGATGTGAAACTAGATTATCCAACACTTAGCAGAGATGAGGGCACCTGCTAATATCAAAGAAACCTGTGCAATCTCAAGCACGCAGCCACCATCCTTGAAGCAGAACAGACCCTCAGAGAGGCAAATTAGTAGTGACGAAGACGGGAAAACTTCCAGGTCTCCAGTGAGGTCTCAGTTGGTAAAGCCAAGCCAGAACTGCAGTCCTTAACTCCCCTCCCTGCAATATTTGACACAGACACAGTGTCTTCCACCTCCAGGACATCAATCACCGGGCTTTCCTTTTGCTTAACTGGCCACCCCTTCCTTCTCCCTCTTCTTCAAGAGCTGCTTCTCCCCCTGAGCTCACGGCTGGGCCTCTGCTCAAGGCACACACACTTATTCCCTGCAATTTTCTGTATCTATCCCCGTGCCCAGACCCAAACATCCACATACAGGAGCTCTGTACTTAGCTGACCCACAGGCACCTTGAGCCAAGGTCAAAACTTCTCCAAAGTCACCAAAGCCGCTCCTCCTCATAATGAAAGACACAGCCATCTAGCCAGTGACCACTGCCAGCCATTCTTGATTCTCTCTCTCTCTCCTATAAACAGCTATCAGTTACCAGTCAAGCAGTTCCCACCTTGTAAATGTCTCTAACAAGAGGCTGTCCTCCTCCACACACCCCGCCCCCCTGCCCCCCCATACTGCCTTCTTCAGCCAAACTGAAAGCCAGATGTATCCTGTTCATGTTGCCTCTTGTTTCCATGATGTTTCTGCAGTTGCTTAACAAGAACATCTAACATAACTGCTCACTCTTTACGAAAGAGGCACCCTGAGGCACCCTGTTTAGGAGTTTTGCGTGTATTGTATATGATCCTCACAATATCTGTATTTCGCAGAGGGGTAAATTAAGGCATAAGAAGTCAGCTAACTTCCCCAAGGTCATACAATAGTAAATGAACCTGGATTCAAATCCAGTCAGCCTCCAGAACTGGTGCGTCAACCAGGAAGCAGACTACTGCCTCCCAATAAATGTTACGGGTTCAGATTAAGAGTCAACCCGAGTCAACCCCACCAAATGAGATGAAAACCGAAGAGTATCCATACAATTTTACAATTAAGACATCAGTAGTTTTGTAAGTGAAACCCCTTTAAGATGATGTGATAAAGGCAGAAACCAGATGCCAAAGGGCTAAGGAGAGAGTATCATTTTTAACAGCTACTACTTAAAACATGCCCTGTGCCAGGCACCATGCCAAGTACATACACCATACTTTTTAATCCTCACAACGCTGCCAGGTAAATGTTACTATCCTCATTTTACAGATGAGGAAACTGAATCAAAAGAGGTTAAGTAATCTGTGCTAGGTAATAAGTGGCAAGAGAGAGATTCTGACTTAATTCTTCTCACTCTAAAAGCTGTGTCATCAATCACAATACCAGGGTTGATAAGTAGGTTTCAAGTCTAATGCCAAGCTGAAAAGAAACAAAATTTTCTTACGCCATGGCTATATAAGGTGTATCTTAGTCATAAAAGCACAAGACTGATTTTTTTTGAAGTTTAAAATGGTTAACTTATTTTCCCCCTCTTTAAGCAAGGCAATTCATAGCTCACAACTGTCATCAATCAGAATATAAAGCAAAGATGAGTAGAATCTTCTCTCAATGGTTTCCTGTTTCTCAAGCTAATACATTTCATAGTGCAGAAAAGACTTTCACAATAACTCACAACAAGTTTAAATGATCAAGATAAATTACAACAGGAAGCATAAAGTTTTAATGCATTTTAGGCAACACCAGTACTCGAATAAAGACAAAAAGGAACAACATGGGCTGACATAATTACATGTTTGTAACCAGACTTAGTTCCAAAATTCAGACTCTAGCTGTATTTCTACTCACTTATAATTAACAAACGCATGGCTCCATTTTCAAAGGCATAATATAAAATCATGGTAACTTCCAACATGCCTCCCTCTCCTTTTAAAAAAATTAATTCACCATAGTTCCAAAACGGAAAATAACTTATCTTTGTTCTTTAGTTTTTTTTTTAATTGTTGAGCATCTTAGAAACCAAATTTAAAAGTATCCCCACATTAAAGTTTAATGACTTGGAGTTTAATTAACAGATATTTAAAAAAACAGATCATGAGTGATGACAAGATTAAATCAACACTAAAAGTTCAATATGAAATTGTAACATCCAAACTCAGTGTAAAGACTGGCAGATGTTGTGAAAACAGCACTTTTAACCAAACAGCGTAAAGGCCCAACCAAATGACCATAATTCATAGACAGTCATCACCAAAGGTTGATGTACACTCCCAGGACTACATTTAGGTATGGAATTATACACAGAGAGAACTACAGACCTCTTGTCAAATTTATTCAATCTGTACCAGGGAAGGAGAATTTAAAGATTTCCATATTTATCAAAATGAATCCAAAATGGAAAATCAATTTGCTAAAAACTCTTATCTTTCCTCCATTCCTTTTTTTTAAGTCACTATGATACTGGGCTCTTTTTTTTTTTTTTTTTTTTTTTTAGTTTCTACTTAAATTCCAGTTAGTTAACATACAGTGTAATATTAGTTTCAAGAGTACACTACACTGTGATTCGACACTTCCATATAACACCCAGTGCTCCTCACAAGCGCACTCCTTAATCCCCATCACCTATTTCACCCAGCCCCTACCCACCTCTCTTCTAGTAACCATCAGTTGTTCTCTATTAATTAAGAGTCCATTTCGGGGTGCCTGGGTGGTCAGTTACACGTCTGACTTCGGCTCAGGTCATGATCTCAGTTTGTGAATTCCAGCCAGGCATCAGGCTCTGTGCTGACAGCTCAGAGCCTCAAGCTTATTTCGGATTCTGTGTCTCCCCCTCTCAGCCCCTCCCCTGTTCGTGCTCGGTCTCTCTCTCTCAAAAATAAACAAACATTAAAAGAAAAAATTAAAAAAAGAAAAGAGTCCATTTCTTGGTTTGCTCTTTTTTCTTATGATCATTTGTTGTTTCCTAAATTCCACATAACCTTTTTCATTTTAATAAAATGTCATAGTAAAATACTTTTATAAAGGCTGTCTTACATGGCAATGGGATTCTGCAGCATGTTACTGACAAAAAACATCCCGCAGATTGGCCATCCCTGTACTACGACATGCTGTGTCTCCTGTAAAGGCCACTCTTTTTCAGATGCATGTCTATAACAAGGAGACAGAGCAGTGGCTAGAAAGGGAAGAAGAGTCTAAAAGAAATATCAAAAAGTTAAGATGGTGCAATCCTGAGAGTGTTTAACGAAAGACTAAGGTTGAAGCCAGTGAGGTCCTGAGACTAGTCATAATGTTGCAGAGCAATTACATGGCATCCTAATTGAATGGCTTCAAAGGTCTTCCACAATACTGTGTAAGAGAAACCAGCCACATCTCAGTGAACTAGACGTCAGTAAAAACACCCAGGGGATGTCTGGGTGGCTCAGCTGGTTGAGCGTCCAACTTCAGCTCAGGTCATGATCTTGTGGTTCATGAATTCAGACCCATGACCCTGCGTCAGGCTCTGTGCTGACAGCTCGGAGCCTGGAGCCTGGAGCCTGGAGCCTGCTTTGGATTCTGTCTCCCTCTCAAAAATAAACAAACACTGGGGCACCTGGGTGGCTCAGTCCCTTGAGCGTCTGACTTTGCCTCAGGTCATGATCTTTCGGTTCACGAGTTTGAGCCCTCTGTCGGGCTCTGTGCTGACAGCTCGGAGCCTGGAGCCTGCTTCGAATTCTGTGTCTCCCTCTCTCTCTGCCCCTCCCCTGCTCGCGCTCTCTCTCTCTCTCAAAAATAAATAAACATTAAAAATAATAATAAATAGATATGTAAACATTTAAAAATTAAAACAAAACACTCAGGAATTGGCTTAAAAGCCTGCCATTCATCAATTGGCAGTAGCCAGAGTGGCAAAGATCATACTAGAGCCGAGTTCCCACAAACTAAACACAGGCACAGAAACAACTTGCAGACACTAAATTTAATTTCCTGACTGTTAATACCAGACAGGAATCACAATCAGCATCTTTTTCATTGTCCTTAAAGTAAGTTAAGCACTGCTTTGTGTCATTGTCTGAGTAACAGAACAAAAGAAACCCACCAAATGAAAACAATTCTTTAGAACTCAGAAACCTACCAGAAGCCAGACTGGGTAGCCAGTGCTTTTTCTGTCTTAGAAAAGCATTTAACCCTTCTTACCGACTGCCTCTGCCACTGCTTCCAGGTTTCTACTGCCCAGCTACCTAGCCTGAGTGCTGTTCCAACACCTGGCCCTAGCTTTTTCATTTCCCAGTTAATTCGGACCCAAATGCTCAAGATCTTTTGAGGTCCACCTCAAGGGTCACTTCCTTTATGAAGCCTAACCATAACAAAAACCTCTGATAGTTATCTCCACGTGGCCATTCAGTCCTGCCACTTTTATGAGCCTACTGCTTTCTCTAAGTATATTCCCTGCGGGCAGAAACTGTATTTGCACTTAGGTCTTGTCTCTCTTCCTTGCAACAGCTGCCAGCTGCCCTAACACAAGGATGCTCAATCAGCATTTGGGGATCTCAGTACCCAGACGTGGGTGGCAGGCAGTCGGCTTCCAGTCCTCCCACCTCAATTAGGCCACAGAAATTCTTCCTCCACCTTTACTAGGAAGTCAGCACACTGCCTCCTTATCCCAGGGAGTAAAGAGCTTGCAGTCATCAAGTATATCTTAGCTGCACAACGGTCTATTTCCTTTCCTTAAATCAGGAAACTGGAAGGTGTTCTTACCCTTCAAGCAATTTCATCTACACACAGGATACAAATGCTCAGACCCCAAGCTAACCAGAGAGCTATCGGGACAAAAAAAGTTATTAAATATCCATCATGAAATTAATCAAATTCCAGCCTTGGAATTTTTCCTCCCACTGCCTCCCACAGAGGCTCACCTTTGAGGCAGGAAAGTAGCAGTTCAGGAGCAGCCACAATCTTCCCTGCTTTAAAGCAAGCTGCAAAGAAGCTCCCCATTCATCGCTGAACGAGGGCTGTAATCTGCTAGTTGAGAACTAAACTACAGGCATCGTATTCTTCAACAAAGGCCCCCTCACCAGCTGTCCCCCGGTTATGGTGTTCACACAGTTCAAAACAGCACAATAGGCTTGGTTTTATTTCTAATGCTATTTATCAAGAGAAACAGAACTACTTGCCTCTAAATTACCCCGCAGCCACTCCTCGATTTATTTTATTAAAATATGAGTGAAGACGATTATCCACCCCATCTCTGGGTATTTACCAAGCCTGACCCATAATATACCACTATTTCAAGTGTCTGCACATAGGTAAAGTCTATCCCATCTTCTTCCTGAGATGTACATGATTTGCAAATAGAGAAGTAACGCAAACACGACCCAAAGTCAAAAATGGCAAACTACCAAAATGTTCCCCGTGCCAAATCCAAATTATCCAGGCCTCAGGTCCGAACGGGGGACGTCCCGCCATCTCGAGGGCGGCAGGGCACCCCGGCTCCAGGCATGCGGGTGGACCAACCCGGGGGGGGGGGGGGGCGGGTAAACAGGCCCACGCCAGCGGCGCAGGCCAGACTTGGGCTAAGGCGGAGCGACCCCCACCGCCAGCTGGGGCGGGGGCTGCAGCCCCGAGAGGCGGTGAAGACACCCGGCCGGAAGGGCCGCTCCCGACCAGCACGGCGCCCTCCCGACCCCGCGCTCAGCCCCGGCTGAGCCCCGACCCCGGCCCGCCCTACCCCGGCTCACCCCGCCCCGGTGGGCAGCGGCGCGCCCCGGGCCCGGCCGGGCCAGCTGCTCGGCGGACGCCCGCGGCCGCTCAGAGATCACTCGCGGCGGCGCGCGGCGGGCCGGGGGCCGCTCGGCACCATCCTCCCCGCCGCGCCGGGGGCGGCCTCGGGCTCCACGGGGCCCAGGCGAGGACCAGAGGCCAGTCCGGCTCACGCCGCCGCGACACAGACTCGTCTCAGGGTCCGGCAGCCGCGGTTTCCGGGTAGAAAAAAAACGCCACCGCCAACGCTGCCGTGACCTCCGACACCTGGCGTCCGACGGCGGCGCGGCCGGGACAAGATTCCTCAGTCGCGAGCTGCGGAGACCACGCCCCCTGGCTGGGCTACGTCGGGGCTTGCGTGCGAGTACCGGGGCTGCGTGCGTGCTGACACGGCGCGCGGGGCCTGCCTTTCTGTGTCTGTGTTTGAGCGGGGTGTGGTGAGGCTGGCATCGTGGTGAGTGCGCGTGCCTAGTGCACGTGGGTGGACCTGCGTGTCAGTGCGTTCTGTAAAGACCGTGTGTGCTGTGCGTTTGTGGGTCCGTGTGCGTGTTCAGTGCTGTGTGTGATGGTTAGGAGTATAACGTGTGTGCATACGTAGGTGTGTAGTGTGTGTCTGTGTGTGCCCGTGCATTAATCACTGCCCATGGAAGTATAATTTTAATACAATCCCTTTGTAAGGTAATTTGGCATCGTCCAGGAAACTTGAAGATGTGCCTTCTTTCTGGAGAATATATTACCCCGGAGAAACAGTTGCACATCTGCGCAAGTAGACAGAATAAAGAATGTTTATAGCACCGTTATTTGTAGTCACTAAGAATTGAAGAGAAAACAAACCTCCATACAGTCAAACGTAAAAATAGGCAGTATATTCTTATATAAACAATTTCGACAGCGAAGATTATCCAGAACAGCTTGACAACATCCGGGCTCACCCTAAGGGCATAACATGCTGGGGGGGGCGGGGAGGGCGGGGGGCAAGCCACGAAACGATACATTGCAGCATAATTCCATTATATAAAATCCCCCAAACATGCTAATCAACGCACTGTTTAGAGATGCATACGTGACTGGTGGAATTCAGAAAAAAAAACGAAAAACAAAAAACAGGAAGAGATGCACAAACTTCATGTTAAGTGGTAAGAGGATAGAATGGGGGAGGAGCACACAGGCTACTTCAAGGTACCTTGAGCAAGTCACAAGCGCTCTGAGCCTCCTGTACTTGGTTTCTGAGGTGGGGGTGATAACATCAGCTTGTTCCAGTTCGTTAAATTCCTCCACTCTGTAAAACTGTAAAGCACTATCCAAAGATAAGTTATGTGCTTTGAGAGCTAACCACGGTAGGACCTGAGCTGTTTGTCAAAGTTCCTGCAGGGCACTGACCCCTGGTCGGTATGACACACACCGATTTAATAGTATTATTTTATGGGTTCAAGGAGCTTCAGAGTAGTTTATGTCAGCTTATCAGCATTATTTGTTGATAATAGACAAAGGGCTCTGCATTTGGGGCTAGTTACAAGCAGGAATATGCCTATGCTGTGTGACCAGAAAAAAACATTAGAAAAGAAACCAGCAGAGACTCAATTTTGGGCTCCCTGCTCTAAAGCGTTCCATGCACATGTTGGTGGTTCCTGCCCCAGGAGTGAAAGCGCCATCTGTTTGGGCTCTTACAGAAGAAGGATAATAGAACCTTGCACCTGGCCTTTCCAGCCCTTACTTAAATATTATTGGTGTATTGTATTTTTTGTCCTGTAATAAACTGTAGATTTGTTAGGATCTATGAGTTTTCTTTAGCAACCAAAGCCTGTTAAACCATTTCAGCAGCTGGTGTCAGATGTAGGATTTACTGAAAAAACCCTGACTCATTCTTAGCTCAAAATATGGCTAAGGCATTACTAGAAAAAAAAAAAGGGGGGGTGATTCTGATAAAAAAGATGAAAATGAACAAGTTACTCTTGGTTTGAAGTAGCACAGACTTTGAAATTAGATACTAGTAGTAAAACATTCCAGTGAAATCTGGAACTGAAAGAATCTGAACCTCAGGAGCTAGAAAAATGGACCAGCAGGGAACTGCAAACTGATACCAGGTCAGCTAAAAATTCAGATCTGTGGTTGCTGCTTTGAGCATCAGCAAAATGAAAGTTAAGTTCAGAATCTCCTTGGGGTGAGCTGTGTCCTCTCTGGTTGGCACCATATGTTTGATGAGTCAGCTAATTCTGTGAGACTTAGGACAACAAAGAAGATAATTCAAGTTGGGCAAGATGACAGGGAGGGCAAGAAACTAGGGAAATAAGGGATTATTCAGTGAGGGAACTGAATAATTTTCCAGGTCATTACAGACATCATCCTGATAAACCTTTGTTAAAATGATTCCTGAGAATTATAGAGAATTTTAGAATGAGGAGCAGTGTCTCTGCTCTGAACACTTCTGACTAAAGGGGAATATTTTGGTCCACCAACTATTGGCTAATACCTTTGTGGGGATGGTTCATAGGGAAGACCCTAGGTTTCTAGAATGGATTAAGAGAAGGATCCATCATGCTTATCCAGAGAAAGACAATGTCACTTCCCCTCCGTTGTCAACCAATACTAAAGTTGCAAAAACACTGCAGGCATAGGCAGTATTGAACTATCTATATAATGACAGAATCGAGCTCCCTAATGGGATGCCCCTCACCCAGGCTATGACCAACACTGTAACTCAAGGCGTCCCGCCAGCACTAGCACCACGTATGACTTTGATATTGAGACCACAGGAGAGTGTAAAAGAGGCAACCTCAAATCCTTTATCCCAGCTACCACATGGAGGATTAAAAAAAAAACAAACTGGCACAGCCACTTTGGAAAACAAACTGGCAGTTCCTCAAAAAGCGAAACAGGGAGTTAACATTTTAGCCCAGCAATTCCATGTCCAGAGACCCGAGAGGATTAAAGCATGTCAACACAAAAATAGTCAAAAAAATGGAAACAGCCCAGATGTTCATCAGTTGATGAATGGATAAACAAAATGTGGTACATCCATACCGTGGAACATTATTCACCCGTAAAGGGGAATGAAGCTTCAAAGCGTGATAAATGAAAGAAGCCTGTCACGAAAGGCCACATATTCTATGATTCCATTTGATATGAAATGTCCAGAAGAGGCAAATCCATGGAGACGGAAAGTGAATTCGTGGTTGCCAAAGGTGGGAGGTGGTAACTAAAGGGGAACAGGGTTTCTTTTGGGGCCAAGAAAAACACTTGAAAATTGACTCGGTGAATGCACTGAAAACCATTGAATTATACACTTTAATTGTGTGAATTACATGGTATATGAATTACATCTCAGTAAAGATGTTTTCAAAAAAGTTAGAACTTTACAAAAGAAAGGAAGTCAACACAAGAAAGGGACTAACAATTCAGCCTCTAATCATGTGGGAATCTTTAGACAGCTAGTTGTAAAAGTCAAAAAAGAAAGAAATTGAGAGAGAAAGTGACACCAAAACCTTTATGAAAATCTGGAGATCCCACATCTAAGTCTCCTCAAAGCCCCTCGGATGGAAAATCCAAAGGTTTGGGGAAATTCCAGAAAGAAATATGGTTCCAGTGAGCCTACAGCATTAGATTCTAAAATACTCTTAATAGAAAGGTAGTAGTTCTTTGTCCAATACCTGCAAGTTTTCCTTAAGATGGATATTATTTTGGGGTGCCTGGGTGGCTCAGTCGGTTGAGCATCCAGCTCTTGGTTTCAGCTCAGGTCATGATCTCACAGTTCGTGAGTTTGAGCCCCGCATCAGGCTCTGTGCTGACAGTGTAGAGCCCGCTTGGGATTCTCTCCCCTCTCTCTGCCCCTACCCCACTCGTGCACTCTCTCTTCTCTCAAAATAAACAAATTTTTTAAAAAGTCATCATGGAGGAAGAAGACAAAAACGCCGGGGCCTCTTGACTCAACTCCCAGTGGGGTTCCCAAGGTCTTTTACCAACAATGGGTGGTGAAATGGCCAGAGGTGGAGAAGTAACTCTTCTAGATCTCCTGGGCACGGAGCACATTTACAGTGTTGCCTCGGCCTGCTAACAAGCCCCATAGGGGCAATAGAATTAATCCAGGGGGCTATGGGGACGCTACTGTAAAAGGGACCAGAATTAAAGTCTGGTCAAAAGTTGGAATATGTGATTTATAAATGTATGCTGTGATGGTGTCTCCCTTACCTGCCATGCTTTTGTGGTGGAGTCAGGGCAGGGGGGAGGGGAGGTGGCAGAGGAATTCACACAGGGGCCTTCCCCGCTGCACTCTGTTTTCTCTTTCAACATTGAACCTGCACTAAAACTTCAGGTAAGGGCTCCAGAGGCTGGGACTATTCCACAACAAGATACCATGTCCGGAAATTTGGACCTAACGGCAGGATTTCAAAGGGATCGATAGGACTGACGGTCACTTCCCCGCACCCCACTGCGGTGGAGCTGGCTGCTGAGATGTTTTGTTGCCCAGTGGATGGGCCAGATGCACTTCTCTGCACGTATCCAATCAGACCCTCGAGGTGAACTGAAGAGAAGGCTCCTGCCCATCTCCTGTTGCTGCCAGCAGTATATTGGCACGGTAGGGAACCACAGGGCCTTCTTTAGAGAGAAAAGACTGGCTTAAAATTGATGATATATGGAAGAAGATGCAATTGCTCCCAGGGGAAAGGGAGCCAATAGCTTGTTAAAGGGAAAGTCTAACCAAATCTCCATGGCTGGTTGAGAAGCTTAGAGGAAGGGAATAAATATGGTCTCTTAGCTTTGACTCCGAAGGTCCTGGGGGCAAAGAACTGTGTCAAAAGCTCCTCTTTTTTGAAGAGCCAACAAGTGACCTGACCACTACGGACAACCGTTTGGCGGACCCTCAGAAGGTTAGACATAGAATCACCATATGGCCCGTCAATTCTAATCCTAGGTGTACATCGCGAAGAACAAAAAGCAGGAGTTAAAACCGATGCGTACCCACCGATGTTCATCACCCCATTATCTGTAATAGTCAGAAGGTGGAAACAACCCAGATGGTCACCAACAGATTAATAGGCAAACAAATTGGCCTACACATACGAAAGAATATCACCTTGCAAAGGAAGGGCACTCTGACACGTGCTGCAACATTATGTGAAATGAAAACATTATGATAAATGAAACAAACCAGACACAAGGAACAAATGTTACATGATTTAACTTACATGAAGCAGCAAAGTCATGGAGACAGAAAGTAGAAAAGAGGTCATGGGGGGGGGGGCACGGGAAGCAGGGAATGGGGAGCTATTGTTTCATTGTATAGAGTTTCTATTAGTTCTGGAAACAGGCAGTGGTGACAGTTGCGTGACATTGCGAATGCACTCAATCCCACTGAACTGGACACCCTAAAAGTGTCGGTGTGAGTTGGAAACATTTCACCGCGTTAAGAAAAAAAAACCACGCGAGTGGACAACGTCCAACCTAATGACCTTCTGCGCGTGGTCTGTGTCCTCACAACCGATGACCAGGTGTGAGGTCTGTGTGACCACAAGGCAGCAATTGCAACGGGACTATGTCTTTGGGTCTGCATTTGACGTTTGCTCAGGAAATACTAGAGACAAGGCCTCTGACTTATACTGCTATGAGAAGCAATTATGGTACATGAGAAAAGGTAGATTTTGTTGGAAGGGACGACATCATAAAAAATTGGTTGATTGTAGTTTAATCAGTCAACAGAAGTATGCCACAAAGCACAGATAGCCAGTGATCAGGGAGGAACAGGATTGTCAAGTATGAAACATTTGTGCTCATATTATTTATTAGTGGATGGATCAGCTCTCTGTTCAAATGGATGCCAACCCCCCAGATGACTGCAAACATTTGAAATCCGTGTGCACATTTGGATCTTCTATGTGAACGGAGTACCTGTTCCAAGGTGTTCTGTGCGAGTGTAGGTGGTTCCTGAACCAAGAGAGGGGTGGGTAATAGGACCTTGCACCCGGACGTCCCAGACCCTTAGGGTGAGACAGCCTTTGGCTGTGATTTCCTTATTTCCATGCTGTTGCTACCTAGTACCCTTTCCAGGAATAGACTGTAGATAGGTAAGCACTGCCATTTTGAGCCCTGTCATTTTGGGTCTTGAGCAAGTCAATCCTGTTTGACTACCACCATAGGTAGAGTTTTGCTGCACTAATGATCACTGGGTCTCCTGATGGGGTGCACTGAGAAGGACACATCACCTCTTTGGCATTCCTGCCAAAATGCTAACACCTGAAAATAATCCTCAGGACGTGATCAAGCAAATCCAGGATGAGTGACATTCTGAAAATACCTATCCCACACTCTTCAAATACATCAATGTCATGAAAACAAGAAAGACATGTATGCCAAATTCATGTATACCAAATCATCATGATGTACACTTTCAATATCTCATAATTTTATTTGCCAATTTTATCTTAATAAGCTGAGGAAAAAAGAAACCTGGGCAATTGTTCTAGATTAAAGACCACTAAAGACACATGACCACTAAAAGCAATCCTGCACAGGAACCTGGATTGGGAAAATTTGGATATGGTCTACTGACTGCATCAATGTTAAATTCCTGTGGTTACGTAAAAGATTGTCCTTATTCTTAGGAGATATATACTATATTTAGATATATACTAAATAGAGGTATTGAATTATGATATCCGCACCTGAGAGAGAGAGAGGAAGTAAATGTGACAAAATGTTAAGTATTGAATCAAGGAGAAGGGCATACAAATGTTCATTATAGTATTCTTTCAGTATTTCTGTAGATTTGACACTTCTCAAAATAAAAATTTAGAAGAAAAAATAAAAATCACTGTGATACATTAGGCCAGAAGTCAGCAAACCTTTCTGCAAAAAATATATATATTTTAAGCTTTATGAACCATACGGTGTCTGTCGCAACTATTCACCTCTGCCACGTACTGTGAAAGACACAGAATGAATGGGAGTGGCTGTAGTCTAATAAAATCTTATTTACAAAAGCAAGTGCTGGGCCAGATTTGGCTGCAGGCCATAGTTTCTGACCTCTGCTTCAGGCTGTGGTAAATTCAGGGCAATTCTGCTGCCTCCTACAGTCAACTAGAAATTCATGGCTGCTCAGGAATTGACAGCATGTGTTAAAATGTGAATCAAATATTGTAGCTTGAGATGCTATTATCCTAATCTCCCAACAACTGATGACCTAACAGCCACGCCCCACTGAAAACATCCTCTCCTCTTTTTCATCTTGACCCTAATAAAAACTCTTCAAATCTCAGGGCGCCTGGGTGGCTCAGTCTGTTAAGCGACCGACTCTTGATTTCAGCTCAGGTCATGATCTCGTGGTTTGTGGGATGGAGCCCCACATCGGGCTCTGTGCTGTCAGCGCAGACAGTGGAGAGCCTGCTTGGGTTTCTCTCTCTCCCTTTCACTGTCCCTCCCCTGCTCACCCTCTCTCTGTGTCTCTCAAAATAAATACATTTAAAAAAAGAGAAATGGGAACTCTGTGGGAATGTAAAATGACACAGCCGCAATGGAAAATAGTATGGCATTTCCTCAAAATATTAAAAATAGAACTGTAGAATTACCATATGATCCAGCACTTCTGGGTGTATTATCCAAAAGAATTAGAAGTCACGATCTTGAAGAGATATCTGCACCCCTGTGTTCATTGTACCATTGTTCACGATCGCTAAGACACGGGAATAACCTAAATGGCCATCGACAGATGAATGGATAAAGAAAATGTATACTCATACAGTGGAATGCTACTTGGCCAAAAAAAAAAAAAAAAAAAAGTAAGGAAATTCCGCAAAATGGGATAACATGGATGGACCTTAGGACATAAGGCATTATTCCACTTACATGAGGTATCTAAAATAGCCAATTTCATAACATCAAAGATTGGGATGGGGGTTACCAGGGGCTGGGGTGGGGGCGTACTGTTATTAATTAACAGTCCAAAAATTTCAGTTAAGGTTCTAGATACCTGCTGTGCAGCACTGTACTTAGAGTCAACAATAACACACACTCCAATATTTGTGAAGAGGATAGATTTTACGTTAAGTGTTGTCACCACACTAAAAAGTAAAAGAAAGAAAAAGAGTGGGGGCCCTGGAGCTAGTCTTCCCCGGGTTCGAATGCTGCCTCCCCGCTTCAGCTCTGTGATCTTGTGCAATGTCCAGGCATCTCCACGCACCAGCTTCTCTTTGTGCCTCAGGACAATTAGCACGACTGACCTGCAGGCTACCGGAGAAGAGTAAACAAGTTCTTCCAGGTGAGGCACTTAGCACAGTGCCTGGCACATATCGAGCGCTAATTAATGCTACCTGTTAGTATTCCTACTAAATTCGGTTTCCTAGACACAGTCAAGAGGTAATACATCTTTAAATGCTCACTTAGCACAGTACCTAAGGGCTAGATACATGTAAGATGTTGCAATTGTTCCACTAGGCAGTTAAACAGGCATTTGTTGCCTGTCACTTTCATTGTATCTTACTCTCAGCTGAGTCTTGAGCCATTTAACTTGTCATGTTTTTGCACCTTCCCATTTCTCCTGGATTGGGAATAAGCTGAAGGCAGAGTCCAGGACGTGTGAATCTTTGCAGCCCCTCCAGCACCACGCTATGTAGCCCGGGCTGGAGTATATACAGGGCATAGTTTTAATACAGTCTTGAAAAGAAGAATCTTGGGGCGCCCGGGGGGCTCAGTCGGTTAAGCGCCCGACTTCGGTTCAGGTCATGATCTCACGGTTCATGGGTTCCAGCCCCGCAGTGGGCTCTGTGCTGAGAGCTCGGAGCCTGGACTCTGCTTTATCCCCTTCTCTCTCTGCCCCTCCCCTGCTCGTGCTCTGTCTCTCTCTGTCTCTCAAAAAATAAATGAATGTTGAAAAAAAATTTTTAAAGGAAGAATCTTCAGTAGACCACCTAATCCAGCACGCTACTGATTGACTCGTCCAAATAAAGTTTACTTATTTTGAAAGAGACAGCAAGTGGGGGGGGGGGCAGAGAGAGAGAGAGAGAGATTGAGAGGGAGAGAGAGCAGGCTCCACGCCTCCAGGGCCGAGCCTGAGGCAAGGCTTGAACCCAAGAAACCCCGAGATCCTGACCTGAACTGAAACCAAGAGACGGGCATTCAACCGGCTGAGCCACCCAGGCGTCCTCATCTCCACACTTTTAAAAAG
This sequence comes from Panthera tigris, assembly GCF_018350195.1. NCBI lineage: Eukaryota > Metazoa > Chordata > Mammalia > Carnivora > Felidae > Panthera > Panthera tigris. Next base: position 15,458,190 of record NC_056675.1, read on the forward strand.
ACAGAGCTTTCAGAATGAGTCACTATGACTTATGAGATGATAAAAGAAACTCTTCACTTGACAGTGACCGTGTCCATCCACCCCCTCTGACTTTTCAAAATCGGGAGGAAACGACCAGACTCCTTCCCCTCCCAGACCTGTCCTGCGCTCCGCAGCAGGGACCATCAGAATTCCAGGTGAATTCTGACCATGGACTCAGAGCTCAGGCGAGATGCCTCCGTGTTTGAGAATGCTTACCAATCTTCCGGCTGCCACCCCAAGTCCAAGAAACTCGATTTCTTTCAGCTTCACTGACTTTTTATTACGGGAGTAGCACTTTTCTTCTGGCAGTGAAACCATTCAGCGGGTGTGTACTTCCATAGAGGGAATTTAAACCAGACACCTAGCCCTGCAAACAGCTCGTCATTCTTTTAAGGAGGAGGAGGCCTCAGAACCTTCCAGGAGGATGATTCTACCCCAGAGGTGGCATTCTATATTGGCAACCGCAGAGGGGTTGCCTGGGAAACCCTGTTTAGACATCAGCTGCGTCACTTTTAAGACAAACTTCTCCCTTTAAGAGCTAATGTGCACGATTACAATTCTGTGTCGTGTGGTGGTTTGGACAGCGTTTGTTTTTATGCTCTTAGAATAATTTTTCCATTTTTCTGATTACAAAACAACCATTGTATTGTGTACAGTTAGGAAACTTTAGGAACTATTAAAAAGGAAATTAAAACCATCTGTAATAACCAAACCCAATGGTAGCTACCGTTAAGATTTTGCTGTATTTCTGGAGCAGCTGGGTGGCTCCGTTGGTTAAGCGTTGGCTTCTTGGTTTCAGCTCAGGTCATGATCTCACGGTTCGTGAGTTCAAGCCCCCAGTCGGGCTCTGTGCTGACAGTGAGGAGCCTGCTTGAGATTCTCTGTCTCCCTCTCTCTCTCTCTCTCTCTCTGCCCCTCCCCTGCTTGTGTGTGTGCGTGTACTCTCTCTCTCTCTCAAAATAAATAAGTAAACTCAAAAAAAGAAGGAAGAAAGATTTTGCTGTATTTTTTTTCCTTTTTTTCCAGCATTGCATGGAATTTTAAAACAAATTCGGAACTATGCCTCACATCATGCTAGGATAGTTTTCTACATGATTATTATTTGATTTAAACATCCCCCTCTACACAATTTAAACACTGAAAAATTTTAACTTCTGTAGTCCTTATTTTTAATGTAAATTTTTATTGTGTTTCTTATGATTTTTTTTAGCATAGCTTTCCAGAAATGGGATTACTGTGCCAAAAAGTAAAAAAATATATATTTTTTTATTTAAAAAATTTTTAATGTTTATTCATTTTTGAAAGACAGAGAGAGACAGAGCACAAGCAGGGGTGGGGTGGAGAGAGAGGGGGACACAGAATCTGAAACAGGCTCCAGGCTCTGAGCTGTCAGCACAGAGCCCAACTGCGGGGCTTGAACTCACAAACCTCGAGATAATGACCTGAGCCTAAGTCAGAGGCTCAACCGACTGAGCCACCCAGGCGCCCGTATATTTTTTCATTTTAGAGGGAAAGAGAGTAGGCAAGCAGGGTAGAGGGGCAGAAGGAAAAAGAGAGAAGCTTAAACAGGCTCCACACTCACCGTGGAGCCTGATGAGGGGATCAATCCCACAACCCTGGGATTATGAGCCAAAATCAAGAGTTGGTCGCTCAATCTATGGAGCCATCCAGGTGCCCAAAAGTAAAAAGATTTTTAAGGCTCTGACACATCGTGCTGATTGGCCATCTGGAAATTTTATAATCTGTGCTTCCATCAGTGAGGCACATTTCTCTGTACATTCATAGTCCTAAAACGTTATAAAATTTCACCTTTGCCAATTTGACAGGCAAAAAAATACGTTATTAAATTATTTTACATTTCTGATTACTAACGGGGTTGAAATTTTCATCTGTTGCTGTCTATTGGTGAGTCTAAATGGTGAATTGTTTGTTCATGTCCTTTGTGCATTTAAAACAATGTTTATTTATTTTTGAGAGAGTGCAAGCGGGGAGGGGGAGAGAAAGGGGGGTAGTGGATCCCAAGTGGGGTCTGAGCTAACAGCAGCGAGCCCAGTGCGGGGCTCACACTCACGATCCACGAGATCATGATCTGAGCCGAAGTCAAACACTCAACCGACTGAGCCACCCAGCCACCCGCGTTTGTGAATTTTTAAATGGTTAAAATGTTTTAAAGTTTCTTATTTGAAAAAGTACTTCCGTTTTCTTTCATATTTGTATTGGTAATTTGTCTTTCTTCTTCCCCCACCCCCAACTTTATTGTGATAGAATTGACATATAACATTGGTAAGCTTAAGGTGTACAACATGATTTAATACACACTTATGTTGGGGCGCCTGGGTGGCTCGGTCGGTTGGGTGTCTGACTTCGGCTCAGGTCATGATCTCGCGGTCCGTGAGTTCGAGCCCCGCGTCGGGCTCTGTGCTGACCGCTCAGAGCCTGGAACCTGTTTCGGATTCTGTGTCTCCCTCTTTCTCTGACCCTCCCCTGTTCATGCTCTGTCTCTCTCTGTCTCAAAAATAAATAAACATTAAAAAAAAATTTTTTTTTAAATACACACTTATGTTGCAAAATGATTACCACAAAATGGTTAGTTAATACATCCATGGCCTCACACAATTACCTTTTTAATTTAATTTTTTTTTTTTTGGTGAGAACATTTAAGATTTTAATTTAATTTAGTTTAATTTAATTTAATTTAATTTAATTTAATTAATTTGTGAGAGAGAGAGCACACGCAAGCAAGGGAGAGGGGCAGAGGGAGAGAGACAGAGAATCTTAAGCAGGCTCCAGGCTCAGTGTGGAAGCCAATGTGGGGCTCGATCCCGTGACCCAGGGATCATGACTTGAGCCCATATTGAGTCGGATGCTCAACTGCCTAAGTGACCCAGGAGCCTCTAAGATCTACTTTCTTAGCAATTTTCAAGTAGGTAATACAGTAATTATTAACTATTGTCACCATGCTGTGCATTAGACCCTCAGAACTTCACTCCTCTTGTAAGTGGAAGTTTGTACCCTTTGACCAACATGTCCCCATTTCCTACCCCTCAGCCCCCGGCAACCACAGTTTTGCCTTCCGTTTCCATGAGTTCAGCCTTTTTAGATTCCACATACAGATTCCACAAGTGAAATCGTGCAGTATTTGTCTTTCTCTGATTTATTTCGTTTAGCATTAATGCCCATCCATGTTGTCAGGATTTCCCTCTTTCCTATGGCTGAATTTTACATTTCTGTATCTATTCTCTGTCAGCCGTCACAGGTTGTTTCCAAACTTTGGCTACTGTGAGTAACGCTTCAGCGGACATGGGGGTACAGATACCTCTTTGAGATCCTGTGATTTCATCTCCTTCCACATGTATACACAGAAGTGGGATTGCGGGATCGAATAGTAACTGCATTTTTAATTTTTGAGGAAGCTCCAGAGTGTTTTCCACAGTGACTGCACCAGTTTAAATTCCCACCAACGGTGCACGAAGGTTCTCTTTTCTCCACATACTTACTAATGCTGTTGTCTCTCATCTTTTTTTTACAATCATCCCTACAGGTGTGGGGGTGATATCTCACTGAAGTCTTGATTTGCATTTCCCTGATGATTACTGATGTTGCGCATATTTTCATATATCTATTGGTCATTTGTATGTCTCCTTTGGAAAAATGTCTATTCAGGGTTTCTGCCCATTTTTAAAGCAGATTATTTGAGTTTTGTTTTTGTTTTTGCTGTTGGGTTGTATGAGTATCTTATATATATTGGCTATTGGCTAGCACCTTATTAGATATATAGTTTCCAAATATTTTTTCCCTTTCCATAGGTTAGTTTTCATTGGCTTGATGGTTTCCTTTGCTGCACAGAAGGTTTTTGTTTTTTTTTTTTTTGCTTTTAATTTTTAGTGAGAAATAATTAACATATTATGTTGTATTAGTTTTAGGTGCATAATATAATGATTTTATAAATGTGTATGTTGTGAAATGATTACCACAATGGGTTTAGTTAACATCCATCACCACACATAGTTACAATTTATTTTCCTTTTTTGATGAGAACCTTAAAGATTTACTTTCTTAGCAAATTTCAAATATACAATATGGTATTGTTAATTATAGTCACCATGTTGTACGATACATCCCCAAGACTTATCTATCTTATAACTGGAAGTTTGGGCCTTTGACCACCTTTGCCCATTTCTCCCACCAACCTCCCTCCCCACCCTGCCCGTGGCAACCACCAATCTGTCATCTGTATCTAGGAGTTGATTTTTCTTTAAAATATTCTACATATAAGTGAGATCATACAATATTTCGCTCTCTTCGTCTGATTTATTTCAGTTAGAATAATGCCTTCAAGATCCGTCCGTGTTGTTGAAAATGGCAGGATTCTATTTATGGCTAAATAATTTTTCTCTCTCTCTCAGAGACTGAGAGAGAGAGAGAGGGAGAGAGGCACCGGAGTGGCTCAGTTAAGCATCTGACTTCAGCTCAGGTCATGATCTCATGGTTTGGGAGTTTGAGCCCCGCATTGGGCTCCGCACTGATGGTGCAGAGCCTGCCTGGGATTTTCTCTCTGACCTCCCCGCCTTTTCAAAATAAATATATAAAACTTAAAAAGAGAGAGAGAGTGCGCACACACAAGTGGGGAAAGGGGCAGAGAGAGAGAGAGAGGGAGAAAATCCCAAGCAGGCTCCACACTCAGCATGGAGCCCAATGCGTGCTCGATCCCACAACCCTGGGATCATGACCTGAGCTGAAATCAAGAGTCAGATGCTCAACTGACTGAACCATGCAAGCGCCCTGAAAGTGTTTTCAAGCCCCCTACTGTGGTTGCATTGTTGGCAATGTCTCCCTTCAGATCTGTTAGTATTTGCTTAATATATTTAGATGTTCTGATGTTGGATGCATATATACATATATACATATATACATATATATGCGTATTACATATTATATATTGTTATATTCTTGTGGTGAATTTACCTCTTTATCATTATATAATGAATTTTTTTGCCTCTTGTTACTTAAAGTCTATTTTGTATGATATAAGTCTCTATTTTGGTTTCTATTTGCATGAAATATCTGTTCCCATCCTTTCACTTTGAGTCTATGTGTGTTCTTCAAACTGAACCGAGTCATTTGTAGGCAGCACCTTCTTTTTATCCAGAAAGCCACTCTATGCCTTGAGTTGGAGGATATAATCCATTTACATTTAGTAGTGTTTATATTTAATTGATGTTATACATAGAATGAACTTCCCCAACTTAACCACCTTTATGGAATATGCATTCTGCAAATGAAAACATTTTAAGAACAACAAAAGGTAAAGGGAATATTTACATATATTTTACACTGGTTGTTTTACCATTTTATATTTTTATATTTGTCTCTCTTTTAAAAATTTTTTTTAATGTTTATTTTTGAGAGAGAGAGGGAGAGAGAGAGAGCATGAGTGTGGGAGAGGCAGAGAGAGAGGGAGACACAGAATCCAAAGCAGGCTCCAGGCTCTGAGCTGTCAGCACAAAGTCCGACACAGGGCTTGGACCCATGAACCGTGAGATTATGACCTGAGCTGAAGTCGGACGCTTAACTGACTGAGCCTCCCAGGCGCTCCTTTATATTTCTCTTTAATCCATCAGGAATTATATTCATGATAGTGTGAGACGAAGTTCTACTTTGTTTACCAAAAATTGGTAATACTGTAGTGTACCATTGGGGAGTGGAAAGAAATGACTTGTGACAAGGAGGAGAGTGCAAATCAGCCAGCTGGGAGTTGTACATCTCCTTCCTCGGTCATTCTTAGACTTCGTTCTACCACTGAGACATCTTACTGTTGAAGCTGGCTCTATTCAAGGGTGTCGCCCTGGTGATGTTTAACCATCACCAACAGACAGCACAAGATCAAGATCTACCATCACAAAGCAACTCCCTCGGGCTGCCTTCCGCTCCTGTCCCTCACCACTAGCAGCCACTAATTTTCCCCCATGTCCATAATTTTATCATTTCAACCATGCTATGTAAATGGAATCATACAGCATGTAACTTTTTGAGCCTGGATTGCTTTTCACTCCAACTGTTGCAGGTATTAACATGCGGAGTAGTGTTCCATTGTACGTATGTGCCACAGTGAGTTTAACCTGTGAAAGAACATATGGAACGTCGCTAGTTTGAAGTTATTCAAAATAAAGCTGCTTTTAACGTTTGTGCACAGGCTTTTGTATGTTCAGGAGTTTTCATTTCTCTGGAATAAATGCCCCGGGGTGCTATCGCTGGTTTGGAAGGTAAGTATATGTTTTACAAGAAACTGCCAAACTATTTTCCAGAGTGGCTGTAGCATTCTACACTTTCTCTTTTCTGATTCCATGTTTTCTTTTTCTTGGGTTCATTTTCCCTTGTTTATCAAATATAGTTCCTTTCACTTCTTTTTAATTTAAAAAATTGTTTAAATTGTGGTAAAATACACTTCACAAAATGTGCCACGTTAGCCACTGTAAGTGTGCAATTCAGTGGCAGTAATTATATTCACGATGTTATGCAACTATCACCACTATCCATTTCCTGAACTTTCCTATCATCCCAAACCGAAACACTGTATCGATAAACACTAACTGTCCATTCCTCCTCCCGCTTAACTCTTGGTACCTTCTGTTCTGATTTCTGTCTCTGTATCTTTGCTTATTCTAGTTACCTGACATAAACGGAATCATACAGTAGTTGACCTTTCGTCTTGGTCTTTCACTCGGCAGAATGTTTTCAAAGTTTATCCATGCGTTGCGTATCAGAATTCCATTCCTTTTTAAGGCTGAATCTTTTCCACTACAGGGATACCCCGATTTTTTTAACCCATTCATCTGTTGATGGCCATTGGAGTTGTATCAACCTTTTGGCTGTTGTGAATAATGCTCCTCTGAGCCTTGGTGTGTAAACATCAAACTAAATCGTGTCCCCACAAAAATTCATATGTTGAAGTCTTCACCCCTAGCACCTCAGAATGTGACTCTAGTTAGGGACAGGATCTTTACAGGTGTAATCAATCTTAAATAAGGTCCTTAGGGGGCGCCTGGGTGGCTCAGTCGGTTGAGCGTCCGACTTCGGCTCAGGTCACGATCTCACGGTCCGTGAGTTCGAGCCCCACGTCGGGCTCTGTGCTGACAGCTCAGAGCCTGGAGCCTGTTTCGAATTCTGTGTCTCCCTCTCTCTGACCCTCCCCTGTTCATGCTCTGTCTCTCTCTGTCTGAAAAATAAATAAAATGTTAAAAAAAAATTAAAAAAAAAAATAAGGTCCTTAGGATGGACCCTAATCTAGTATGACTGGTGTACTTATAAGAGGAGGGAATTTGGACGTAGACATATACAGAAGGCAGATGATGTGAAGACACAGGAAGAAGATGGCCACCCACAAACCAAGGAGACGCCTCAGGTCCAACCCTACTGACGCCATAACCTCACATTTCTGGCCTCCAGAATTGTACGAAAATGGCCTTTTGTTGTTTAAGCTACCCAGCTTTTGGTACTGGTTAGGTCAGCCCTAATAATATAGCAAGTATCTGTTTGAATCCGTACTTTCAGTTCTTCTGGGTACTATATCTAGAAATGGAGTTGCTGGATCATATAGTAATCCTAGGTTTCACTCCTTGAGGAACCACCGAAATGTTCTCCACGATGATGGCACCATTTTATATTCCCAACAGCAATGCACCAGGGTTCCAATTTCATCACACCCTCATCGTCACTTGTTATCTTCTGCTTTTCTGACAAAAACCATCCTGACTGCTGTGAATTGGTACCTCTCTGTGATTTTGATTTGCTTTTTTTCTAATGACTATTGGTGTTGAGCATCTTTTCATGTGCTTATGGGCAGTTGTGTATTTTCTTTGGAGATGTCTATTTAAGCCCATTTTTGAATTGGGTTGCTTTTTTTTTTTTTTAATGTTTATTTTTCAGAGAGAGGGAGACAGAAAGAGACAGAGCACGAGTGGAGGAAGAGCAGAGAGGGAAACACAGAATCCGAAGCAGGCTCCGGTCTCCGAGCTGTCAGCACAGAGCTTGATGTGGGACTCAAACTCATGAACCATGATATCATGATCTAAGCCAAATTCGGACGCTTAATCAACTGAGCCACCCAGGATCCCCCGCTTGGGTCTTTTTTTTTTTTTTTTAATTGTTGTTGAATTGAAGGAGTACTTTGTATATTCTGGATATCTAACCCTTATCAGGTATATGATTTGCAAATATATTCTCTTGTAAAATAGTGATTTCTAGGAGCTTGGGGGAAGAAGGAATGGGCAATGACGCTCAAAGTATACACAATTTCAATTATACAAGATAAATAATTTCCGGAGGTCTACTATACAACACAATGCCTATAGCTAACAGTACTATATTATATATTTAAATTTTTCTAGAAGGGTAGATCTTAAGTGTTCTTAACACCATTACTCCCCACCATGAAAATTAATAATAATAAAGAAGATAGGAGGAAACTTTGAGAGGTGATGGATATGTCTATGGTCTGGATGTTGGTGATGGTTTCACAGATGTATACTTAAACTCATCAAGTTGCACATTAAATATGTACACCTTAAATTTTTTCCCCTCCCTTTCTGTGGGTTGTCTTTTCACTCTCTTATTACTGTCCTTTGAGGCACAAAAGGTTTAAATTTTGATGAAGTCCCATTGATCCATTGTTTCTTTTGTTGACTGTGCTTTTGGTGTCATATCCAAGAAATCATTGCCAAACCTAATGTCGTGGGGATTTCCCCCTCCTTTTTCTTATAAGTTTTATAGCTTTAGCTCTTATGTTTAAGTCTTTGATCCTTTGAATTGTTTATGGTGTAAGGTCCAACTTCATTCTTTTGCACAAGGTTATCTAATTTTCCTAACACCATTTATTGAAAATATTGTCCTTTCTCCCACTGAATGGCCTTGCATGTATCTTCTATGGTTAAGTTTCTGTTCAAGTCTTGTGTCCATTGTCTAACTGAATTCTTTTTTAACTGTTGAGTTCAGGGGCACCTGGGTGGCTCAGTAGGTTAGGAATCTGACTCTGGCTCAGGTCATGATCTCATGGTTCATGGGTTTGAGCCCCACATTGGACTCTTGTGCTGACAGTACAGATTCTGTCTCCCTCTCTCTCTGCCCTGCCCCCCACTCATGCTTTGTCTCTCTCTATCAAAAACAAATAAACATTAAAAAAATTTTAACTGAAAAAAAAATTTTAACTGTTGGGGCGCCTGGGTGGCTCAGGTCATGATCTCATGGTTTGTGAGTTCGAGCCCCACGTCGGGCTCTGGGATGACAGCTCAGAGCCTGGAGCCTCCTTCGGATTCTGTGTCTCCCTCTGCCCCTCTGCTGCTTACACTCTGTCTCTCACATTGTCTCAAAAATAAATAAACATTAAAAAAAATTTTTTAACTGTTGAGTTCAGACTATTCTTTATATATCATGGATATCAATTGTTGGTTGGACATGTAATTTGCAATTTTTTTTTTCAGTCTCTAGCTTGTCCTTTTAACAGGATCTTTCATAGAACAAAAGTTTTAAATTTTGACTCAGTCCAATTTATCAGTTTTTTTTAAAAAAATGTTTTTGAGAGAGAGAGAGAAGCAAGTGGGGGAGAGGGGCAGAGGGAGAGAGAGAAAGAATCTCAAGCAGGCTCCATGCTCAGTGTGGAGCCCAGCATGGGGCTTGATCCCCTCCCATGGATCAGGACCTGAGCCGAAATTAGGAGATGCTCAACCGAGCCACCTAGGTGCCCCTGCTTTTTTTTCCCCCCCGGTTATTGTAGTTTTCAGTTCTAACATTTCTATTTGGTTCTTCCTTATACCTTTGCTTTGCTGGGACTTTCTACATCTTCATTTGTTTTAAGCATGTTCATTTTAGCTCACTGATGCATTTTTATGATGGTGTCTTAAAATTTCTCGTTAGATAACATCTTGAATAGAAGTGGTGAAGGTGGGCATCCTTGTCTTGCTCCTGGTCTTAGAGGAAGAGCATTCAGTCTTTAACCATTATGATGTTAGCTGTGGGTTTTCTTATATGCCTTTGATTATGTTCTTGTTTTCTTCTATTCCTACTTTATTTTTTCAAGAAGTGTATTTAAGTGCTTTTTCTGCTTCAGTTGAGATGATCATATGGTGTTTGATCCCTTTATTCTGTTAATGTATTGGTTTTTGTAGTTGAACCATTTTTGCATTCCAGGAATCAATCCCACTTGGTCATGGTGTATAACCCCTTTAATGTGTTATAGATGGCTACTTAGTTACTTTTGATGGCTAATATTTTGTTGAGAGTTTTTACATTTATGTTCACCAGGGAAATTGGTCTATAGTTTTCTTTTCTCAGACTGTCCTCAGGAAATGCTGGACTCATAAGAAGTATTCCCTCTTCTTCAATTTTTTAGAAGAGCTTCAGAAAGATTGATGTCAGTTCTTTAAATGGTAGAACTCGCCAGTGAAGCCATTTGGTCCTGGACTAAAATTATTTTTTTTGATTTAAATTTTAGTTAATATACAGCACAATATTGGTTTCAGAAGTAGACTTCAGTGATTCACCACTTACATACAACACCCAGTGCTCATCACAATAAGTGCCCTCCTTAATGCCCATCACCCATTTAACCCATCTCCCACCTGCTTCCCTCTGTCAATCCTCAGCTTGATCTCTATCATTAAGAGTCTCTTGTGGTTTGTTTCCCTTTCTTCTCCCCTCGGCCCCTTTCCATATGTTCATCTGTTTTGTTTCTTAAATTCCACATATGAGATTTTTAAAGTTGTATTTTCCGGGGTACCTGGGTGGCTCAGTTGGTTGAGCGTCTGACTTCGGTTCAGGTCATGATCTCGCAGTTCGTGGGTTCGAGCCCCGTGTCGGGCTCTGTGTTGACAGCTCAGAGCCTGGAGCCTGTTTCAGATTCTGTGTCTCCCTCTCTCTCTACCCCTCCCCTGCTCGCACTCTGTCTCTCTCAAAAATAAACATTAAAAACTTTTTAAAAAAATTATATTCCCCCCCCTACTTTTACTAGCTATCATTTTACTGTGAAGGCTTTCCATCAACTGGGTGTCACTATAGTTCTTCCTCAAAATTGGTTGGTATAATGGTAACCTCCAATATGTGTGGGTTTATCCTGAGAGAGAAAGAGAGTGCAAGCTGGGGTGAGGGGTAGAGAGAGTAGAGAGAAAGAATCCCAAGCAAGCTCCACACCATCAGCGTGTAGCCTGACGTGGGGCCTGAACTCATAAACCACGAGATCGTGACCTAAACCAAAACCAAGAGTTGGACGCTGAACAGACTGAGCCATCCAGGCATGTGTTTTTTGTTTTTTTTTAATGACATATTGATTCAATGTTTTTCACAACTCCTCATTTTATTCAGACTGCCCCCAAACTGTCCAATGGGACCCCTTCCATCTGACTCCAATGTCCTATTGCGATATACCCATTAAAGTACTTTCTTGCTTTCAGACCAAAAAGATACTTTTCACTCATTTTTTAACTTACCTAGCTGTAGATCCAGCCTTTTCTCCAGGGAACATGCTGGATAAAGGGTGAGTGACGCTTGTTCCCACTCCCCAACTGGCCAAGATGCGGCTGTCAGCCAGCAAGCCATCAAATGCGCCATCATGTCCTGGTCCAATGCCCCATGCATGCATACCCAGCTGTGACCATTCCTGAGCGCCCAGGCCCCAGCTACAGTGGTCACAGAGTGGAAGCGGTAAGACCAAGATCTCATCCAGGAGGGTGGTGGGAGGCAGGACTATGCATGAACCGAGGCTCTAAGCCGCACTGTGCATGCTCCATTGTCCCCTCAGACTTCACTCAAAAACATGAATCCAAAGACATTATTAAGAATATCCAAGATGGCAGAGACAGAACATTAAAGCCCCAGCGCAGGGAACTTCTGAGCACAGGTCCGAGTATGTCTTCTGTTTCTCAATTTTGTATTTTTTCCCATATAAATCCTAAAAGCTCTTGCTGTTTGATTTGTAGGTTTCTATAGTGAACACAATTTTCCCATCGTATTTGCTAACTGGACAGTTATGAGATACAGAAATATCATTTTGTACTGTTGCTTTTGATGGCTACTTCTCATGTCATATCTCACCATTTTAGTGAAATGTAATGTTTCCGTATCAGTTCTCTTGGGCTTTCTAAGTAGGAAAAAAGCACCTATACATAGCTATCACTTGAGCACTTAGCACTGCTAGGTACTGTTGTATGTCATCTAATCCCCAGAAGCCCTTGAAGCTGGTGTGATCGTCACACCCGATTCACAGATCGGGTATGTGAAAGAGCAGAGACTTGCCCAAGGCCAAAGAACTAATGTTTACGTGTTAGCCAAAATTTCAGAGCCAACCGCAAGCCTCAACCACGAGGCTAGAACATTTCTACATAGGTTAGGTTAAGCCCCCTTCATTTCTGTTTGAAGACTGAGTACCTGGGGTAATACTTTCAGAAAAGCGCTAATGGTAGTGACAGCAAACATCTTTCTCTTGTTCTTGATTCTAACTGGAATGTCCAATGCTTCATTTTTAAGTATGATACTGACGGTTGTGACTTAAAACGGAAACCTTTGCAACATGAGGATATTAGTAATGTATCTTTTCCTAAAATAAAGAACTAAAACTCAATCTAGCTGAAAGAGGGATGGGTCATGAGACCCTGTTAATATGGGTTTCCGTTCCAAAGGTTTATTCCAATCACATTTACAGTACATAAAATAGCGATACTCTCTTGTTGAGAAAACAGAAAATGTGGCCACAGTGTTGATGCCAACTTAAGAGAAATATAAGCCTCTACCTAAGGCAAGATTTCCTATCTACAGAATTCAACTAATATGAGACACGTTCAAAGAAATCAATTCAACAGCTTCCCTTCAAGATACGCAAGAAATCAAAAGAAGACAGTTTTTGTGGGAGGCTGATATGCACATTTTATTTAACAAACATAATGTACAAGACTAAAAGAACTGTATATATTCCCAGGAGAATTCAGAGTGTGTATACCTGGATTAGCACCTAGAAAGTACATAGAAAAGAACGGAAAAGGGGGAAAGCTTTCTGCAAAAATCACTTGGGCTCGGGTTTCTAAGTGCAGATTCTCACTGGCATCGGATAGTAACTCCTCGCACTCCACATGAGCTCCGTGATCGGCTGACTCGGTTACTGCTTCACGCCTTTAGCGCTTCGTGACAACAGGTATGTCAACCGCATGGCTCTTACGGGGAAATTTAAGTAAAGGATACAGAGTTTTATACTCACCCTAGTTTTATTCCAAAATTACTGCACTACAAATCTGTGTGGTACACTGTTAGGAAGATACTGAGATACTGCTTGTGTCATGTGACCTTGTTTCAGAACGATGCCCTGGAATTATGCACAATTTCACAGGTACGCTGATAATCTATAGAAATCACTGACTGGAAGGAGGATCATACGTGGCGTATTTAGGTTATGAAGGGTTCCGTTAGGATTAAAACGGTTCCACACTGCCAGTGGCTGTAAAGCCTCACTATCAGTTGACCGCACTGTGCATTTAATACAATATTCTTTGGTTACATCATATTAACCACAAGGAGGACAGCTTCCTTGTCTACACAATAGATTAGTGGTTCTCAACTGAGGGCGAATTTGCGCCCACTCCACCCTGGTAACATTCAGCGATGTCTGGAGGAGATTTTTCACGACTGTGGGGGTTGCCACTAGTGTCTAGAGGGTATCGAGGCCAGGAATACTGCTAAACGTCCTGTAATGCACAGGGAAGCCCTCATAACAAAAAGTCCTCAGGCCCCAAATGTCAGTAGCACTGAGGTGGAGAAACCCTGAAAGAGGTTTATATGACATGCGTCTGGGTTGCCCATAGAGTCAAAGGTCTGCTGCAGACGGAGGCAGAAAGAAGGGTGCTACAGCTCTGAGGAGTTCCCCATCGGCTCTCGCCAGTGGAGGCCCGTTCACTCCTGTCTTCTGATCTAGACCCAGGACCAGCTCCTTTACGAAGACCTCTATAAATACCTCCTGAATGAGTGGAGGACGACGGTGCAAGAGGCGTGGTTCAAAGTCTTCAAATGACTATCTTGAACAGTAACTTTATACGACCTAAAAATTATTCTGAACCTCAATGGTGTCACAGTCTCTGACTGATTATACAGAACCTCAAAGTTAGGCTAACATATTGTTAAAGACGGAGTCAATATCTTCAGGGGAGTATGTCTAACGTTTCTAGATTCATTCAAGTGGGGCAAACCAAATAAAATGGTGTTAAAGGCAAACATTCAATATACTTCATTTTAAACTAAAAAAATTAACGCATGAAACGCCATGCACAGCAGACACCATTCCTTTTTTTTTTTTTTTACATATTTACAATTTTACATATTTACTTATCAATATATCTTCTATCTTTACAATTATAAAATTATTTCAAACTGTAGAAGAGTGGTACCATACATTTTGTAGCATTCATTTGTTTTATCCTTTAAAGGCAATTATTTACCCAAATCCAAACCACAGTGAATGCCACAGAGGAAGCACGTAGGAAAACCATGGACAAAAAACAGATTTAGACAAAACTTTCACATAAGCCTTAAATGAATCTATTTCAGTAACTCAAATAAATAGTATTTTATTATTTACTAAGCTTCCCCTGCCAGGAAAAACAAAACAAAACAAAACAAACAGAACAATCCCCACAAACTGTACCTTTAAAAACGCTCTGGCATTTATAAGCATTAAGTTATAGTCTAGATCCCAATCATGGACTGTAGTAAGGGCTAGCTACAATTTAGGCTCAAATAAATACTACCCATGTAAATATTTATCATCCTGCATAAACTTGAGGTTGCAATGGTGGAGGCAGTTTATCATTTTCAACATTTTCAGAGTCAATAGCTGCTAAAGACTGATTCGGGGGCTTAATTTCGAGTGGATACTTCTCAACAATGTCTTGAACCTCTTTTGCAATTCCATCTGTCCACTCTATGAGGTCTTTTTCAAGTTTCTTGGCTTCACTCATGATCCTTTCTTGCCGTTCATTCAACTGAGACAGAAGATCCAAGTTCTTATACATTTGCTTAACCCCTAAGCAAGCATCAGGAGACCAATTCTCAGATTCTTGCTTCCTGGGAGAAGTCTGGCCGGACATGTATCGATCAAAATCTTCCTGACTTAAATTCAAAGACTGAGCATCTAACTTCTCAATGAAAGCCACAGCACAGCACTAGAAAAAACCAGAAGGTTATTTACTATAGCCATAAGGGGAAAGGTACAAATATTCAAATACATCTTTTTAAATCCTTTTATTATGGTGAATTTAAAACAGAATCAAAAGTAGGAAAAAACAGGTAATGACCCACCATGGACTTCAGCTTCAAAAATTACCAACTCAGAGGCACTTGGGTGGCTCAGTCGCTTGAGCCTCAACTTTAGCTCAGGTGATGATCTCACAGTTTGTGAGTCTAAGCCCTACGTTGGGCTCCCTGCTGTCAGTGCAGAGCCTGCTTCAGATCCTCTGTACCTCTCTCTCTGCCCCTTCCCTGCTTGAACTCTTTCAAAAATAAATAAACCAAACAAAACAAAATTAACAACTCACAGCAAATCTGTTTTTCTTTCTCTTTCTTTCTTTTCCTTCCTTCCTTCCTTCCTCCCTCCCTCCCTCCCTTCCTTTTATTGACTCATTTATTTTGAGGGAGAGAGAGTGTGAGCACACCCAAGCAGGGGAGAGGCAGAAAGAGAGAGAATCTTAAGCAGGCTCCATGCCCAGCACAGAGCCCGATGTGGGGCTTGACCTCACAACCATGTCATGACCTGAGCCAAAATCGAGAGCTGGATGCTTACCTGAGCCACCCAGGCATCCCAATCATGTTTCCTTATACTCCCACCCGAAATAATACATTTCTTCCTTAGGAAAAAAAAAAAAAAAAAAGAATTGCATTGCCAACTCCCATTGGGCCTGTGAGAAATTCAGTCCTCTCCTTGGGTTGTTCAAAGGTCTAGGGGTCTTATACGGAGTGAAATGTCGGGGGAGGCACCTTCAGTGTTTGTTCCACACTGGCTACAGAGTTTCCCGTGGACAAAAACTGAATGATTCCTCAAACTCGGAGACTCTCTGCTTCCCTGCCATGTTGCAGGGAAGAGGAACCACTGTTGGGACTGGGAGCTCTAGGGGCAAGCGACTGGGGAACATGTCCCATAAAGCCATTCCCCTTTGAGGTCCTGCCAGCCCCACAATGCTCACTCAGGGCTTGGCCAGCTACCGGGCACATCAGCAGGTACTGGAGTGGCACACAGACCTCTGGTCCTCTAAGGACCTTTGGTGCTTTAACGTCAAGTGGTTGAAAGAACAGGCTTTGAAATCAAGCAACCTGAGTTGTCACCTCCGTCATATGTTGGCCAGGAGTTTCTGTGAGCCTGGGGAAAGTTACCTACTGTCTCTGGGGTTCCTGTATCTGTAAAACGGGAAATACCACCCAGATTTATTGTGAGAATGAAGCAATCCAGCACGTGTAACGTGCTTAGCTCACAGGTCGGCAGTAAGAAATGAGCAAGCGGGAGCAATTATTAGTACAGAATCCTTGGGCAAATGCTCAGTGAAACAGACATCTGTTGGCTATACTTTCTCATAGTGATTTAATTTGACAAAGAAAATGAATTTTCGCATTTTCTTAAAAAACTATTTTCACAAGAAAGACATGCAATATAAACAGAGGGAAACGGGCAGCTCTCAGAATTTCTTCTGAGAACTCATTCCCAGGATCCAACATTATTACACATAAAAAAGGGAATCATCTTTTTGAGGAATATTTAGCAAATCTACTACAACGGACTCATCTGACAAGAATGGGCCCATCTGACCCTGCCATACAGGTGCCCACCGTGTCCGTGGATGTGCTGCAGTCCCCGGAGAGAGGAGGAATCTAAGAGGATTCTAACATTCCTGGCATGGATGGATGCTGTTGCCCCAAGTGGAAACAGCGTATATGAGAAAGGAGAAAACCATTTGGTGGGGAAGTAGGTTTAGTTTTGAAAAAATTAAATTTGAGGCCCAATAAATAGCCAGAAGTGGAGCTCAGCAGGAGGGCAAGCAGGTGACGTGTGTGTGTCATCACTGTGCAGATGACAGCAGAGCGGCGGCCAGACCAGACAGCCTAGGGAGAGAGATGCATAGAGGACAGCACCCCACGGAAAAACCCAACTTGAGAAGACACAAAGCTCACAAGGAGACAAGTAAGGAGTGGAACTCTGAAATCCAAAGGCAGGAAGTTCTAGAACAAAGGAGTTACCAAGAATGTTAAAGAAGTAAGATGAAGGCTGACAGTTTTCATGGGATTTGACTTCTGCCGGAGCAGTTTCACTGGAGCAGAGGGATCAGAAGCCGGACTCTGAATCAGCAAGAGGACGGAGACATAAGGTGCTAACAGGGCTGTAGGTCAAGGTGCTGGGAAGCTGCAGGGAAAAGGGGAGCCAGCAGCCTCCACTGCTGACCACCAGGACGACCCTCAAACACCTCCCAGCCCTGCTCATTTCTCTACTACCAGCCACGTCTCCATCTTCATAATTCTCAGGGATTTTCCACACTTTCTCACGTTCTCTGGATAAAGAACTAAATCCAAAAGGCTCTTCCTGGCAGTCAAGTGCATGTTTTCACTTATGTTAAGAAACGCTTACTTCAGCTACTTAAACTTTTGGGGGAGTATAGTTAAACCACCATGTGTCTGGGAGGATGAAAACTACTGCAAATAATGGAACAAGCATCATTTTGAAAAAGGGCATTCCCAGGACGGGCTAAGTGGGTGATGGGTATTAAGGAGTGCACTTGGATGAGCACGGGGTGTTGTACGTGATGAATCACTGAATTCTACATCTAAAACTAGTATTACGGTGCATGTTAACTAACTGGAATTTCATAAGAGCTTGCAAAAAGGAAAAGAGCATTCCCAGCTCCCCGCAAACCACATCCTCAGATGCCACCACAACAGTCATGAGCGGCTGGATGCCATGGCTGAGGGTGAGGTTAACCGGGGCAGGTCCAGGTTCTGCAGCACTGGAAATTTATACACTTTTGGGAACCCACTTAAAGGAAAACAAAATACAGAATCAGGAACAAAAGGGAATACATATTTAGCATTTAAAAATAAATCACAACAAATTTCTGGAAGCTTGGGAGATTCAAGCTTGTCTTTTTAGATTCAATTGTCTTTTTAGACAATCTACTAGAAACGCTGCCTTATGTAACCTGGTTTCCTCTCCCTATCACCCTGTACAACTTCCTACCCAGGAAAGAAGGCACATAAGGTATCCTGAGGCTCAAATCCATTAGTAAATCTAGTCTCAAGCAAACAAACAAAAGTTAAGTGGTCAGTAAAAGGAAGTATTCAGCCTTACAACTTAGATACACATATTTTAATGCCATCTTGCCTAGAATCAATCAGCACGGTTAACAACAGTCGAAAATCATTTCACGTCCTCTAGACTGACCCTTGCCTAAAATCTCAGGATTCAGTTCTAAGAGATCATTTATAGAAATAAAGCAAAAAATAATTCTTAAGTCTTTCAATAAAGAAGTCAAAGTCCATGATCTGATTCATTCATGGTTGAAACAACCCAACTAAGTGAATGGCCCTTTGAACCAGGACCTGGGGAAGTGATGGCCAACAGCACCAGACACTCCTCCACGTGACTATCGTGTCTTCTGTAAGAGGATCACAATCTCTGGTCAAGTACTGAGAGGTGGGGTGTTTGCCCGGCCCAGTCACGTGTGCTGTGTGACAGCAAGCAAGCCTCTTTAGCTTTACTGATTCCTCAACTCACGGGCAGTAAACTGTCACAGGCCTGTGAGTGATGTGTCACATCCCTAAAATAAATACCTTCACGGTTCCTCTCTGTAACTCCAGGAAATCAAATCCTTACCAGATTGGTGAAATAGTAGCCATCCTCTCCAGTCATCAATCGGCTTGGGTTGCAGAAGCGGGTGATATACTGGATATTGGACTGAAGGCGTGGGGGGTTGCCCTTCAAAACAATGTAGATGAGAGTGGGTAAAAAGTCATCGGCTGACGCTGGCTCGTTCTTGGTGATCTTAATGGCATTGAAGATGTGCTTGCTACACTTGGTGATGCAGGCCAACTTATCTCGAGGCACACGCTTAGAATCCATTTCAATGATATCTATAAAGCAGAAAAGACACTGCTTCCAATGAGAAAATGATTACATAAAAGAAGTATTAGAATAATCATTTTTTTAGTCTATCAAATTACAGAGGTTAACCCTTTCTCCACCAGGTAACTTAGTATATAAAAAACTTTGACCACAGAAACTGTAAACACTAGCTCATCATTACAGAATGTGTAACCAGGCACAGAACCACAGACCAGGCATTATATGCATTATTTCTGTGCTCCACAAGCCTATTTCTTTTCCATCCTCAGATTGTACAATGGATACTACTTGTAGGAAGGGAACTGAGGTTCAGAGAAGTTCCATAATTTGCCCAAAATTATATAGACAGCCAGTGACAGAGGGCAGATTCAAGTCTGATTCTCTAACGCATGCCTTTAATCACAATGGTGAACTGCTTATGAGCTCCTTGGAGAATTAAGAGCGTTTTTCCTGCTTCTGTTCCTCTAATACACTGTAAAAGTCAGTTTAGGAAGCCTACTGCTTTTTAGAAAGGTGGGTACTATACAAAGCACCATTGTATTGGATATAAAAATACAGCTGCTAAAATCTATCACACGTATAGTCCATAGCGGCCAGTCCCCACGGCATATAAATCTCCACCAGCTACAAACACCTACAGCACTTTTATGACATTTATAACCTACTAGTTAGCACAGGGGATAAAGCAAGGGTATACATTTACTCTCATTCATTCCCTTCAGAGAAAAATTACTTCACTGCCCCAAACTACCACTAAGTGCCAGGCTCTTGCAAATGGACACTCTGTGCCACAAAGACCGGGAGGTGGGGAGGAGTTCAGCACCACTAGAACAACAGAAGAGGAAGGAGGGAGTGCGCCTCTGGATAGGCGTTTCTGCCTGCCATCTGGAGCAGCGTGAAAGAAGAGAGCTGAGGCAGGTTAATTTGAAAGCAATTTCTGGTCAACAGCAGCAACAAAAGGTTCTGATTTAGGTGGGGTGATGGCGCATGTCACGGTTCTTTCTGCTCCCAGCTCTCATCCCGGAGGTCGGTCACTGGGAGGAATCCTCACGGACCACCAGCCATGGAAGACTAATGTATGGGACAGAAACACCCGACAGTGCAGAGGCTGTATTTTAACTTCCTAATGCTTCTAGTCCCTGTACATACATGTCTATTGTATGCTTTTGCTTATTTTATGGTTTAGTTCCTTTACTCTTACAATGATGGGTTGTAATTATTGTTACTATGTCTCAAACTATTTTCTTTTTCTATTTGAGTAGAATGTATGTAAAAAAGATCTGGGGCAGGGGGGTGCCTGGGTGGCTCAGTTAGTTAAGCGTCTGACTTTGGCTCCACGATTTGTGGGTTTGAGCCCTGCATCAGGCTTTGTGCTGACAGCTCAGAGCCTGGAGCCTGCTTCAGATTCTGTGTTTCCCCCTCTCTCTCTCTCTGCTCCTCCCCCCTCCTCTCTCTCAAGAAAAAACATTGAGAAAAAAAAAATTTTGAGACTTTTTAAAAACTGTTTTTACTACTGTTTTTATCCTGTTTAGCTTTCTACCTTTATTGTTGGCTTTTATTTTTTATTTTAAACCTTTCTCTCATTTTAAACCACTGTCTCATTATTTATTCTTTAAGTTTTGTTTAAAAAAAGTTTTAAAGTTTATTTATTTCTGGGAGAGAGAGAGAGAGAGAGAGAGAGAGAGAGAGGGAGAATGCGTGTGCACATGAGCATGCAAACAGGGGAGGGGCAGAGAGAGGGAGACACAGAAACCGAGGTAGGTTCCAGCCTCAGAGCTGTCAGCACAGAGCCTGACACAGGGCTGGAACCGGTGAACTGTGAGATCATGACTGAGGCGAAGTCAGACACTTAGCTGACCGAGCCACCCAGGTGGTCCTATTCTTTAAGTTTTTTTTTTTTTTTTTTTAATGTTTATTTATTTTTGAGAGAGAGAGAGAGAGAGACAGAGCGTGAGCGGGGGAGGAGGAGAGACAGAGGGAGATACAGAATCCGAAGCAGGCTTCAGGCTCTGAGCTGTCAGCACAGAGTCCGGCGTGGGGCTCGAACCCACAAACCGTGAGATCATGACCTGAGCCGAAGTTAGATGTTCTACTGACTGAGCCAAATGGGGCATCTGGCTGGCTCAGTTGGAGGAGCATGGGACTCCTGATCTTGGCGACATGAATTTGAGCCCCATGTGGGATGCAGAGATTACTTAAAACTTAAAAAAAAATAAATAAAAGTGAATTACTTTTTATCTGGATGCATGTGTAGCTGCCACTGCCAAGAGGGAGGGCCAAGAGTGTAAAAAGAGAAGGGAAGGGAAAAGAAAAAAAAGTAAAGAGGGAAGGGGGTATAGATTTCCATCACACTCTTTGTCCTGCAGCAACCCCTCCTCTAGAATCCTTTAGTCTGAAGGAAGTTTTCTGGGGGGAACTCTTTTGGACCCCCCCCCCCACTTTTGTAGCTAGTTCCATGATTTGCACTGCTCTAAAGCCTAAAGGAGGAGATCCGGGAGGAAATAACAACAGGAAACTCACCACCATATTAATTCTTTGAGCAATGATTTCCTGCCCTAATCTGTCTGCTCTTATTTACTTTTCAGAATCCTCAGATAACTGCTTTGTGTCCACCATCCAGGGCTTTTACTTGTAGTCAGTAGGAAGGACAGGCTGAGGGTGGGTCCTCCATCTTAGCAGAAGTCTTAGATTTATCATTCAAGTTTTGTAAACAAAGTAGGCTGTAGCTCCAAGTCATGATTCCTCAACCTTGGCACTAATGAGATTTTGGACTGGATAATTTTTTTTTTTTTTGTAGGGGACTGTCCTGTCTTGCATGATGTTTAATAGCATCCGTGGCCTCCACTTCTAGATGACAGATGTCAACTGAAACGGAAAATGCCTTATTCGGTATATTTATCAACAAAACTGACAGTGCTGATTGGTAGCACCTGGGACAATGTAGAGACATTTAACTGATGTCTCCATATTTAAGACCACTGTTACAGACTGTCCTCTCTGGGACTCCTGTACTTAGGCTAACAATTTCAGATTAGGAACACAGTGATCATTAGAACCTTTGGCCCTCACAGAGGCAGAACGTATCTGTACTTGGACTGGCAAGATACGGGGGTTAAGATGAGGAAGAGTAAGAAGGCTTTTAAAATTTTATGGCCAGGGGCGCCTGGGTGGCTCAGTTGGCTGAGTGTCTGACTCTTGGTTTTGGGTCAGGTCATGATCTTATGGTTTGTGGGTTCCAACCCACATCAGGCTCTGTGCTGACAGTGTGGTGCCCACTTGGGATTCTCTCTCTCTCACTGCTCCTCCTCTCTCTCTCTCTCTCTCTCTCTCTCTCTCAGAGTAAACATTAAAAAATAAAATAAAATCTTGTGGCCAAATTTCTACTACTAAAATACCTCTTCAAACTCCAACTCAGATGACTTGAGAGAAAAAAGTTTCATCTCTCAAATTCTATTAACAAACTGTTGATGTATTAAAATCCTCTTAGTTCTATTCTTAAGCAAACAATGGTCTGGCTCCTGTAGTTTCTGGTTTTATAAGGTCTATCCTATGGCATTTCAGAAAAGAGTCCCAAACATAAACTCCTTTGAAGTACTTTAAACATAAACCAATTGGTCTTGAACTTGGTAAGAGTCTTTGGGAAAAAACACAAGTACAATGTCCATATCCAGGCTTCTCACCTTCAATCTCTTATGATGTTCCCTGAGCAAAAGGTAGGAGTGGGGGTGGGCCTTGACCCAAAGGAGTCAATTCATGAAGCCTATAACACAGCCTTGCAGAAAAGCTTTGAACAACAAAGATGACAGTATTTAGCTAGGCCAGTTAGACTCTGCAAGGGGAATTACAGAAAACAATTCATTTAATAACAGGAGTTAAAATGCAGAGATACACAAAGAGAAGCAGAACCTGAAAGAGCGCAAGAATCATGTTAACAGCAGATATCCCGGTCCCCAGAGGGGCTGTGGAGCTAAGTTTCCGTGACAGTGTGGCTTCCTTTCCTACCTTGATAATCTCTTAAGTAACCCCCTATTTCTTCCTGCAACATGAGTGAGTCTCTAATTCTTACAACCAAAGGAGCCTACCTAACGGTTTGCCTCCAACACTGCTAACAGCAGCTGAGCAACTAACTTTCTTTCCCAGCAGAATTTCACCAACAATCTCTAAATGGGCAAGTCTTTCCAACTCTTCTTAATTGAGGAGAAGCTGGCCAAGGTTGGATGTCTTCTCTAGTAGGAGCAATTTGTTTTGGTTCTTTGCTTTTTTAAAATTTTCATGGGCTATTTCTGCTGGGCTATTCCTATGACTAAGAAACAGAAACCTTATTAGGTGCCTGGACCTGTCCAGGATGCTGGAACCACAAATTCAGGGCACTTCATTTACTTCTTAGACAAACCAGAAAAATAATCCAAAGCACATCTCTAATTAGCCAATTAGAGAGACATCATTTTAATATGTAACTTCAGCTCGGGGAGTACCTTGTACCACCAACTCCCTTCCTCCCTCTAAAATTATCTTGAATATACAAATGCCATTGAGTTTTAAGAAATTAGCCTTAGCTGCATTTGACCTTGGTTTAGTTCAATGCCCAAGAAATAAGAGACCCTGGTCACAGAAAATAAAGGGGAAATGTAGTTTACCTGCTAATGTGAATGCTTCAAATTTATAAAACTAGCACTCTTGCAAAAGGCTTTTCCCACATTCCAATATACCTCTGGCAATATACCTTACTGTCTGGCTGCTCACTGACCTAAGTATGGATTTATGTTAACTTCAAGGAGAAACACCCAGATAAGAAAGCTCTCAGTTTCACTGACCTGTGATTGCTTTCACCACCATATCAGATACTTCGGAAATTTCTTCATTAACAGGGACGCAAAGCATCTGAGGCGTGACCCAGTGCAGGGCTCTACAAAGAGGGAAAGACAGTAAAAATCCCAAGAATAGACTGCAGCCATTTGTCTTGTCATGTCCTTCAGTTAAGGGGAAATATGGGACACCACTGACTAATGAGGCCATCGTAGGCCCAAGCATATCGCTGCTGAACATATTAGGGGCTGAGCTGAAGTAACTAGAATCCTTAAATGAGGCTTCTCTTCGGCACTTATCACAAGGAAAGCAGAAGACAACTTTACTGGTTGAAATGAGATTATACTGAGGCTGAAGAGAAATTTGAGGATAAAGATCTGAGAAGAATCTGCTGCTTCCTCTCTTCACTGTCCATCACCCTTAATGTCCACTTAGGCTCTGCCTTCAACTTATGAGACTGAGTAAGAGGTCAACAAGTGTGTGTCGCCCTAGTCTGAATCACTGAATTTCCTGGCCACACCCTAGCTTCCCAGCAGAGACTCTGCTGCTGACCCTCACCGGTTGTCTGACAAATGCTCTCACCCTGCATGTCAGTCCAAAGCCCATCTAGCTCCTTCTGGCTCCATGTGGCACCTTCCCAATACCAAGTCCTCACTTCTGGGGTGACACTACCAAGAACAGATCTACCAATTACCAGCCCCACTGTCTGGGAACACCGTTTGGATTCCTAGGGCCCCTCCTCCAGAAACACCTGTGCACAACCAATCTCAGACCTATTCCCACATTTAGATGGCCTATTTCCTAAGTGTTTCACTGCCACCAGAATAGAGCCCTGGGGGAATAGAGCCCACTCTACTGCCCATGGAAGATTAAGCACTTTGGGAAGTGTTATCAACCCAGTGCTAGGGGGAGGATGTAATTGGAGGAACAGCTAAATAAGGAGCACCACTGGTTGCGGGGGGGGGGGGGGAATAATGACACCTTAATATGGGTATGTGCAGCTTAACTTCCTGCCTCACAAGACAGGACAAAGCAATGAGAAGTAATGAAATTTCCACCTGTTCCTTGGAAGTTTTGGAGATTTTGAAACAATCTCAAACACTGGATCTGCTTCTCATCTAAAGCTGCTGGAGTCAGAAGGATAAGCAAGAAGGTGATTTCAGGCCTTTCCTCCTAGCAATTTACCATATTCCTTGTCTTTCTGACACCACAAAGAAGCTCAGTGCTAAGGCTGGCAGGTCCCTTTGCTGTTATTTGCCCTCAAGGTTTGAAATGCAAGTGCTCTGTTCTCCCACAGTGTGTTCTTCCCATGGTAGGTAGTAAACACAAGACAAAGCAAAACAACCAACTACCGGATCCTCTTTTGAATAGCGAGATCTTTCTTCTCATCATCTGTAGTTTCTGGACAGAACACATACTTATAGAGACGAGTCATGATGTACTTTTCGATCTGATCCATTATCTTCTCAACTTTTTCCGGAGGCACTGAAATATCCAAATGGACACAAAAGCTCAAGAGAGGGATGGACAGTTTATTTTTATTTTTATTTTTTTTTCAATATATGAAATTTATTGTCAAATTGGTTTCCATACAACACCCAGTGCTCATCCAGGGATGGACAGTTTAAATTAAGAATATGTTTTCATAGTTTTTCCGACATAGCAGAAAACTAATTTACTAGTTAATACATTAAATATACCCAGAAACAAAAGTACAAGATGTTACATTAAAAAATATCCTTTAGGGGCGCCTGGGTGGCTCAGTCGGTTAAGTGTCTGACTTTGGCTCAGGTCATGATCTCACAGTTTGTGAGTTCGAGCCCCGCGTCAGGCTCTGTGCTGACGGCTCAAAGCCTGGAGCCTGCTTCGGATTCTGTGTGTCTGTCTCTTTGCCCCTCCCCCACTCATGCTCTGTCTGTCTGTCTCTGTCTCAAGAATAAATAAATATTTAAAAAAATTTTTTTAAATAAAAAAATAAAAAATACCCTTTAAAAACTTAACCTCAATTTTTCGGACTGCCTCTCACAGAACTGCCAGTTCTAACCTAAGCTGCTTGGCGGGACCTAATAGGTTGTATGCCTTGCCAAGTGGGAAGACCTCAGCATGGCTCACACTATTGCTACATTAGAAAAGCACTTGAAATTCCCAAAACAGAATGACAGCAACCCACTCTTCCATTTTTTCTGAGGTTTACTATAAAACCTTGGAGATTTGGAGGTGTACAGGTGGGGCTTATTTCTCATTTATACATGTATGCTAAGTATATCCTAAAACCCAACATTAATGGAAGTCAAATTCAAGAAAATCTCAAAAACCCTACAGCTCTAAGTCACTGATTCTCAATTTTTATTCCACCCCCACCCATCTGAGGAATACATAATCATGAAAAATGACTCACCATAATGGTGATTCCAAGATGGGGGTTTCATTTAGAAGCCTCCTAAATGGGTTTTAATCGACTCTGTCCCTGCCCCAATGGAATTATTAAACATTGTTCAATAAATGACCCAACTGCTGTGATTACTTTGGAATGATACACATGGTGGTATTGAAAGACACTCTAAGGATAAGACCAGCTACCAGGATGTCAGTGGAGTCATTTATAGGACAGAGTTGGCAAACCAGCCAGGCCATCAGAGAAACAGAGAAAGTTCTAAAAGACTCAAAGGTCAGACTCTGTACAACTGACCAGCAATCCCTTAATGGCTGGCTACCAAAGTATTACCTTTTCCACGAGTCTGCATTCTTTCAGTCACATTCTGGTAGAAATCCTGAGTAAACTCTGACTGTTCCTCAATGCTTAAATCCTGAAAAAAAGGGACAAAGAGGTTGCTTGGTAGCTGAAGAAAGATCACGCATAAAGCTCTAAATTTTATAAAGTTTCCAAAATCCACTCCTTAATTGGTGCTAATCTCAAAAGTACCTACCAATTACATAACCCTGTAGAAAAGAAAAGTCTGTCCTGTAATGTTATTTACAACACCCCATGACCTCTTATTTCTTTTGATGTATATATGTATTCCTACATGGGTATAATGCATATGTTGATAATTTACACACTTATGTGCATTTCTATTTATCTGATCTACTTAATCATTTTTGGTGGCTTTCTCACATCTCATTATATTAAATGATGTATTTAACCAGTCTCTACCATTGTGCGTTTGGGCTCCTCTCTTTTTTTCACTATTATGTACAATTGTGTGGACTGTTTCTCTTGGGTTATTTCTTTGTGATACATTTTCAAGAGTGACATTAACAGTTCATAAATATGAACAACTTTGTATCTCTAAGTATCTACTGCTAGATTGTAATCCTCAGAAACTCCCAATGCAGAGTCATTAGCCATGTATGTGTATTTATTTCTCCAGGGCCCCTACAATAATGGTCTTCGTAATTTTTATTTGGGTTTACTCATTATGTGGTATAATATGTATACTTATTCCCTACTTTCTTTTCAAGAATAAAGTCTACATAAAATATAAACACAGTTCAGGGAGCCCAGGTGGCTCATGAGTTCATGAGTTCAAGCCCTGCATCGGGCTCTGTACTGACAGCTCAGAGCCTAGAGCCTGCTTCAGGTTCTGTGTCTCCCTCGCTCTGCCCCTCCCCTGCTCGAACTCTGTGTCTCTCTCTCTCTCTCTCTCTCAAAAAGAAATAAACATTAAAAAATATAAACACAGTTTAGCACAGTTAACTAGAAGATGATAGGGACGCTTGGGTGGCTCAGTCGGTTAAGGGTCCAACTTTGACTCAGGTCATGATCTCATAGTTCATGGGTTCGAGTCCTGTGTCGGCTCTGCTTATAGCTCAGAGCCTGGAGCCTGCTTAGGATTCTGTGTCTCCCTCTCTCTCTGCCCTTACCCCTCTTGCACTCTGTCTTTCTCTCTTTCTCTCTCTCTTTCAAAATAAATAAATAAACACTTAAAAACAACTAGAAGATGATAGGAAGAAACACAAAACATGGAGAGAAACAGAATACAGAGGCAGGAACAACAGAAAATGTAGTCCTTAAAGATAGAGAAATTAGTCCAGTCAGTCCAGTTTAGTCTCTAACTAAACTTTCTAGCAATCAACACCAAGACAAAAATAGTCACATAATTGGGTGTTCAAAATATAAATGCAAACGAACCCTTCAGGTGAAATTCTGACACCAAACCCAGAAATTTCTCTCAAGGGTTCTCCTAAAGACTCACTGTAGAAGGGCATGATCATGGCCCAGGACAAATTCCACAGGACCGTTTTTCACAGCCTGCCTCTATGCAGGCCAATGACAGCATGCCGGCAAGGGCCCATAAGGCCTTGGTGAAAGCACGCAGACCCTGTCACTGGCTTAAATCCCGAAAGACGCGTTAGGGTCCAGATCGTGTCGTTCTGCCTTTTACAATGTCCCTCCCACGTATCCTTTCCCGGTTTGGGCCTCAGCAACCCTCCCCTCGAGTATAGCTGCTCTCCCCAACTGTGACATTTCTCACTTTTCAATCTATCCTGCACCCCACAGTCCAACTGATCATCTGAGATTCAGATCTGAGCACAGAATGAGATTAATCATCGGAGCGTCATACTTCCAATGGTTGTCCATCAGATGAATGCCGAAGCCTGCACTCAGAATCACCACCCCTTCCTCCTTCCCGCTTACCCTGCCAGGTTACCCAATTGTTCTGAGGTCTGCTTTTGGCTATTCCACCTCTCCAACACTATAAAGTTACTCTCTGCCTGCATTACTTTGACTCCTCTCCAGTCTTCCAACAGCTGTCCGAGGAAGGCTGTGTTCATACCTTACTTCTAAGAGCGGTCTTTCATTCCCTTAGTCCAAACAGCCTTGTGGGCCTCACAGCACTCACAGTGCACCTGCTGCTTTCTTAACTAGGTATTTACAGAAGAGTCCTTTGGTTGAATTAAAATTGATCCCTTGTCTAAGCAAGAACTTGGTACTAAGTAAACTTTAGACGTTTTGAAATGTTGCTTTCATTTGTATTTACCACCATTTTCCAGTGCTGCCTTCCATTCTACCTTTTATTTTACGTTACACAGCTTTTAAAAAGTGAATACCACTAAACCTTTTACCTGATCCTTAAGAACAATATTTAAAAAGTTCAACTGCAGCTTGAAAACTGTTTTAAATTTCTCCACAGAAATAAGTATCTCTCCAGCACAAATAAATATCCTAATCGACTTCACTAATTTACTTCTAAGTTTTTCATGTTTAACTCTGAAATGTAAGGTGCAAGTATGAAATATGGACCGTAAGTAATCTATATACAAACTTCCCTTTGTCAGTAGCAGATAGTAAGTAAAAAGCAACACTGCTCCCTCTGTTCCCCCAGTTGCTCCTGAGAAACTGAATTTATTTCTGGAATCCCTGGTTTATTTCACTGTCCTATATTTTAATTTTTTAATTAAAATCTCACCTAGTTGTGATGTCTTTCATTTTAGGATACATTTTGAAGTCTGCTAGATTTAGAAACCTCTCCTACCAAATTCTTGTTCCCAAACCCACCACACAAAAAGATTATATATTTGCTTTTTTTTCTAGAATAAATATAACATTGTAATTTAAATTTTTCTTACCTAGATCCAAGATACTATCTTTAGTCTTTTATTTTTTAAATGTTTGTTTACTTTGAGAGAGAGAGAGAGAGAGGGAAAGAGGGAGGGAGAGAGAATCTCAAGCAGGCTTAGCATTATCGGTGCAGAGCCTGACATGGGACTTGACCTTACGACCATGAGATCATGACCTGAGCTGAAATCTAGAGTTGGACACTTAACTGACTGAGCCATCCAGGCGCCCCAACAATCCTTAGTCTTTTAAATCTTTGTATGAACTAACTTTCCTTATTAGACTTTTACTAATATTTAATGCTATTTATCGCTATTATATTTAAAAATTACTATTTTTTAAAGGTTTATTTTTGAGAGAGAGACACAGCGTGAGCAGGGGAGGGGCAGAGAGAGAGGGAAACACAGAATTTGAAGCAGGCTCCAGGCTCTCAGCTGTCAGCACAGAGCCCGACGCAGGGCTTGAACCCAAGAACTGTGAGATCATGATCTGAGCTGAAATCGGACGCTCAACTGACTGAGCCACTCAGGCGTCCCCCAAATTACTATTTTTTAATACTGTGCTAGGCTCTTTAGCTTTTTATCACCAGTATGTCATACTGTAACTGAACTTTATGAATTTATCTTGTTATGCCGGTAAATTTACACCTCTATTAGTACACTTAGATTTTCCTGAGAAGATCATTTTTCCTAAATTTCATGGAAATTTTATTTCTATTCACTCAAAAAGCACTTGCTGTATGATCAAAATTGCTAGCCACTGTACCAGACAAGGTATTAAAAACAAAATTAATAAAATGCCCAGAAGGCATTCCATTTGAATGGGAAGATTGAACGCAAATAAGTAATCATAATATTCTATGAGAATTAAAAACCAGAAGGACAGAAAGTGCCATGGGCCACATGATAAATCCTTCACTTCTCCTTTTTATTGCATCTACCTTCAACAATTCTCTCGAAATAGGTATGGGTATACTGTAGCAGTAAGTATTCTTATTTCATACTAATATCTATGTGATATAGGAACGACGTTTCTAGTAAAGCTCAACGAGACAGGATGTCTCCATGCTCTGGGGTCTGAACTTGAGCAGATCACATCTACTCTGTGAGAAAAGTCCTGATTCTACCCACCTCCTCCTGCTGCTGGAGGATGGGACTCTATCAGAGCATGCTCAGTTTGTCCAATACGTGGCTCTGCTTTCCATACTGCCGCTTCCCAACGAGACTTCAATTTTTTGCTTCCTATCTAGCCCTTGTCTATGAATGGATCAATGAAACTTATATTGTAAATATAAGCTTCATCCCTGCACTAAAGTAGATAACCAGACAAACAGATCCATGGACTGAGCAATTTTAAGTCCACTGGTAATATTTCTTCAGAAAACTAGTTTTAATACTATGCCTGGACTTTCATGTGGGTAATTATAAGCAGCGGCTACATGAAGAATGTGTCCATAAGAACATGTTTGTAAATTCTAAATACCATCAAATTAGTCCCTTCTTCTCCTATTCTTAGTTTAAATCATTTTGTAAATCTTTTCAAATCCTTTCAATAAGCAGACTATGTTTAAATTAACAAAAGGACTATCATTATGGAGTCTGTGAGATGAGAAACTTTTTATTATGAAGACTATAAATCTAATTCTATTTTTACAATATGGGGGCTTCACTTAACATCTTAACAGTAATATTTTAATTTTCCTTTAGCATGCTATAATTTTACTTGTTATTCTTTCAGTTTATGCACTTTCTGCAATAGATTATTCTTTTTTATCTCCTAGGTGCCTCAGACATGGTTACCTTTCATTTGCACCATATCTCAATACTTAGAACAAACCACAGTACACTGATTCTTAGGATTACTAGTACTCACTTTTTAAAAAAATATTTATTTTGAGGGAGCCAGAGAGAGCGTGCGCTAGTAAGCAGGGGAGGGGCAGAGAGGGGGAGAGAGAATCCCAAGCAGGTTCCTTATTGTCAGCACAGAGCCCGACGCAGGGCTCGATCTCATGAACTGTGAGATCATGACCTAAGCCGAAATCAAGAGCCAGACGCTGAACTGACTGAGCCACCCAGGTGCCCCAGTGGTACTCACTTCTAAGTAAAAACACTGCGACCTCCTTTTCAAGGCCTAAATGGCCTGTTTTGCTAGTGGCAATGAGTCACCTATTCCTCCCCCGGCTCCACACAATCACTGCAATTCTATGTTACTATTCAGAAAATTTCTTTTTATATTTCTATTTATATCACACAGACTTACACTACATTAGACTGTTTATTTTACAATTTACAATAACTCCCCTGCTACTCTGTCCTTTTATCTTGTTTCAGATTCTTTGTAGGACTTACCACTATGTTATATTACAAATCTGTTGATTATTTTCGCCACTAAAATGTGAGCTCCGTGAGGGGACTGTTGACCACCAATATCCTCAGTTCCTACAACAGAGCCAGGAATAGGGCTATTGCTCAATTAGTTGAATGAAGAAATAAATGTGACCATTTATCATTGCCCCTCTCTTTGTAATACTGTAGAAACACTCGGAGACAATTCTACATAGATTTCTTCTATTTCTACAGATCTTGTGAGGAGAGTCACTGATTTTGTTCTGCACTATCTTTTCAAGGATAGCTAAATAGCAAATAGCCTTGGAAGACAGAGATAGCACCTCCCTCAAGTAAAAGGGTAGACTGTTTATTGTCCAGTATAATAAAGATAACATTTCCATCTGAGGCAAAGGTCAGACAAGTTTAAAACATCCTCTTATCTAACATTACTCACTGCAAGCACAGGCATTACCTGGTCTTTGCATTACCCTGTGGGAACTGACACTCAGGGAATTGGTGCAAAGGCTAATATACTCTAGATATGGCTACTGCTGTGAGTAATAAACTGGCCTTCTTTTCTGACCCAGGGGACTCATGGCTTCTGCCAGTATCCATGGAATGATGGCAGGCTAATTTGTTAACTTGAGAGTAGCGAAAATCTCAGATCCTTCACAGTTCTTCTCAAAGGAGCTAAGCAGGTTTGTGTTGGTAAATTTTTAGGTTCTACAAAATTCCAAAATGTTTTTTCAGTTTTCTAAGAAAAATTACAGTCTACCAAAGTCTACTTTTCCTAAAGTATTTTCAAACTATTGACTGGGATCATCTTTTCTATAATGTCTGTGTGTAAAGTCATTTTATTTTTTTCCTAAAAAATTTTCCTGTTTTGTTTGAAAGTTTGACAAGTGGGTGTATTCTTTTGACTATTAATACGGAGAGGTATTCTGTATACCTTCTTGTCTGGTTGAAATCTTTTTTTTTTTTTTTTTTTCACTCTGTTTTGAAAATCTTTGCCTATTTCCTTAATCATGTTTTCTATGTAGTTCACCTGGCACATCTCATCATTAGAATTTAGAACTCCATAATCTGTTTTCTGGGTTAAGTTTCTTTTGTACTGCAGTTAACTGTTGAATTTATTTAGGTTTTAGCTTCGATGTCCATATTTTTTGTACTGCCAGTTTCTGTTGCCTTCAATATTTTTTTTAAGGAAAATAAACACATTGGTGTTTCAATCCTCTTAAATACAAATTTAAAATTAAACGTTAACATTTAAAGTAGACCAAGCATGTGGTTCCCATAGTTTGAGATAGTCCATCTTACTAGGGAATATACCCTGAGGTCACTAGTAGCTAGTTGAACACAGATTTAAACATTTCTACATTTAGATGAACAAAACAGAGCAAAAGTAATTGGTTTTTGTCAAATCCAATTACTGCCAAAATAAAGATGGTGAGAATTGTTAAGGTACATTATGTCCATTTCACATCTCTAAGGTAAAGCCAGTAGTTGATCATTTTTAGCACCTGGTTAGTTAGTAATTACAAATGAGCTCACATATGTTCTTCACAAAGGTCAGCATTAAATTTTTTTAGCAAGAAAAATGTTTATACTCTTGCCTTTCATTTACACAGTGAGATGCGAAAGAACCACAGTGCAGCGAGTCACGGCCAAGTAACCCCACAGGATTCTAGAAGACACTGTATTCATTTAAGATACTTTGATGTCACCAGAATTTCAGCAAACATAGCATTATTCATGATACTCTAGAGGACTAGCAGTGTCCAAGTGGCTTCTTCTCTACGTATGTGAAACTACAAAACATGGAATCCTAAAAATCAATGAACAGACTCCTGAATTAGAGTTCGTTAATTGAATTGTTTGCTTAGCCACTTGGGTTTTTCCAACAAAGTTTGGGGAAAGGTCAAAAGTACTCATGGATGAGAAAAGACGAATCAGCCTTTCAAGAGTTATAGCAGCTAGTTAGAGGCAGCTAAGCTCCTTTCACCATGCCCACCAAGGTAGGTCCTGGTGTGGGCCATCAGCTTGTACCTCGCCTTGTTAACTAGCACTGCTGTGCCCAGCTCTTTCCCCTCACCAAGAATGCAGAACAAAGCCTCACATCTGTAGGGTCAAACTTGGCTCAGTTTGAACCACAACTGGTTTCATTTGAGTAAGCCGTGATTTTTGAACATCTTCTGGATGTGGATTTCTGTCATTATGGGGCTCTTCTATAGGTTTTATAGGGTTATCATCTTTAATTTTTTTCTCTTGGAACACACATTGTGTTGCTTTCTCTAAAATGCCTACAACCTCTAGCAAGTCCTCGCAGAATTCCTAAATACCATATAATTATGCCTCCTCCACCACTTTTGGCTCCTTGGCAAACAGTTCTCTGTATCTGCCAAATCTTGCTTTTATTCTTCCGTACACTCTTTTAGTTGCTCTCCTAATGACTCTCTCTTCCATGACTATCCTCTCTGTAGAGGAAATACCTCTCTTCCGTTCCATTTTGACCCGTGTCCTCTTCTATTCTGGGCACTGTTCTTTTGTTTTGCAGCTGTGCACAACAGGAGAGGGCCTGAGAGACGATGCCAAAGCTGGGAGCCAGCCTCACCCACTGAGCCATCACGGTTCCCCTTGCTAATGTCTTAAGTTTTCTCGTACATATCGCTATATTCTTCTATGATACATTCTTATTTTATTCACTCATCACTTTCAACATAATTATCAATTCAACCTTTTATCTATTTTCAGTTCTTACAACTTACAGATTCTATCAGCTCAGATGCTTTCCCACGGTCTTGTCACCTCACTTCTCATCTAACTTTAAAATTGAGTCCTGGGTTTCTCCCCTAGCCCAGCTCCCCAATTTTCTAATCATGATTAAAGCCTATTTTGTTAATTAAAATTTCCTTGCCTTGGATACAAACCTCTGCTCTCCTAACAGTAAATACACAGCAGGTCAAACTACTCCTTGCACACATATATGGTTTAGAATAGTGAAATCATTTTTAAAAGTTTATTTATTTAGGGGCACCTGGGTGGCTCAGTCAGTTAAGTGTCCGACTTTGGCTCAGGTCATGATCTCATGGTTCATGGGATCGAGCCCCACATTGGGTTCTGTGCTCACAGCATGGAGCCCACTCCCTCTCCCCCTGCCTCTCTCTCTCTCTCAAAATAAATAAACATTTAAAAAAGTTTATTTATAAAGTGTATTCATTTGTTTATAATGTTTATTTATTTATTTTGAGACAGAGAGGCAGGGGGAGAGGGAGGGAGGGAGGGAGGGAGGGAAGGAGGGAGAGAGAGAAAGAGAGAGAGAGAGAGAGAGAAAGAGAGAGAGAGAGAGAGAGAGAGAGAAAATGTGAGTGGGGTAGGGGCAAAGAGAGAGAGGGAGAGAGAAAATCCCAAGCAGGCACTACGCCACCAGCACAGAGCCTGACATGGGGCTTGAATTCACAAACTGCAAGATCATGACCTGAACCAAAATCTAGAGTTGGATGCATAACCAACTGAGCCACCCAGGCACCCCTAGAATAGTGAAGTCATTTTAAGGTATAGGAGGACACCTAGCTTTCTATTTATTCTTGGAAAGAGAAGACAAATGAAGATATAGCTATGTTGTAAACTGTAATTTTTTTCTCATTCAGGTTTAGAAAAATAGTTTTTCAAGAGAGTTGACATGGGAAAAATTTTAAGTTTATATAATATAACCAATATCAGAATTTTATAGAATGAATGCTTGGGAAAAGAATGATGAAAGTAACAAAAGGTCTTACGTTTGTGCTTGACTGCTTCTTTAGTAAGGAAAAAGAATATCTGAATGACTGCTAATAAAGGAATCTTGTTTTTAAAATTGCACTGAGGGGCACCTGGGTGGCTCAGTCAGTTAAGCGCTGAGTCTTGATTTCAGCTCAGGTTGTGGTCTTGTGGTCATGAGATCAAGCTCTGCATGGGGGTCCATGCTGGGTATGGAGCCTGCTTGGGATTTTCTCTCTCCCTCTCAAAAAAATAATGCATCGAGAAATCCACAAAATTCACTTATCAAGAAGCTTTAATTCAATATCTAATAAATTAGAAGGTATGTATTTTAAGGAAGTAGAGGGTATAATAAGCTCCACTTTTAAAAATAGAGTAGGCTCCACTTTCAGAATAGGGGAGAGTGCTTCTGAGTGATTTATTAATAATTAACAATGGCAGGATTTAAACATTTTGGGCAGCAAAAGAAACTTCTTGATTTAACTGCAGTCTGTTTTGTGTTTTGAAAATGTTTTCATATAAATAAACTTATGGGAAAAAAACTTCACCAAGGAAGGGATCTTACTAAGTTAGAAAATAGGGTTTTCTAGTTATGATGGAAAAGGTTAATATTGAAAGTTGGCTCTATATAATACTTTAAAATTACCCTGGCCACATAAAAAGGCTTTGTCCGAATGACAAAAAGAAACCCATACATCCTTCATTTCATTGGTGACCCTATACATCCAGAATCCATGGCCACTCTTAGACCTATCTGAAGCTTGGCTCTTACAGTGAGATTCTTAAATTCTAGTTATTTTTGTAATGATAAGAAGTTTAAAACACTAAACCTTATAAATTCTTCTTAGCTTCTTCTGTATATGCCAGTCCCCCATCAGTCATTTTCTTAGTAAAATTTAAATTCTTGCTATGATGACTTCTAAGAAGAGAAAAGTGGCTGATGACAACATAAATATAAATGGATTTTGTGTTAATGATGTAGCTGCCTATTTTGTTTGCAATAAAAATACCTCTTATTCTAAATAATATGAAAAGGAACTGTAAGAAATATATATTTTAAGTAGCTAATAAGATTAACCAAACAGAAAAAATGACAAAATAAACCACCTTCAGAAGAGTCTGAGCAACCAACAATATTTGTTGAACAGTAAAGCATTACATTGTATTACTGCAGTGTGTATGAATTATGTAAGGACTGAATGAAATTTCATCCCAAAGAGACATCCTTTTGGGATGAGGAAATTGAAAAAAGAAAAAAAAATTCTGAGTGCAGATGAGGTGTTTTGTGATAAAGATAAAATGGCTGAAAATAAACCCAACCTTTTTAATGCAATTCTGTAAATATTTAATTTTCTAGACTTGAGCCAGATATGGAAAAGGCTGCTCACCACTGACATACACTCAGATTGGAGAAAACAGGAATGCAGTAGAAAAAGATGTGGGCAAGAGCGGTCCATTGTTCTGGACCTCAGAGATTTGGGGAAGACTGCTACTGGGGGGCACAGAAGAAAGAATCACCAGTTAATGGCAACGTCAACAGGGTGGGTTCAAACATATAGGAAATGAATTTTCATACTGTATAGGTCACTAGAATAAGATGACTTAGAAAGTCCACTTGGTGAGACTAACATTAAATTAAGTTTTTTGAGCCTTAAGTCTAAGCCTAAGTTAAGATTTTGAGTTTTGGTTACCTGAGTACAGAGGACACCTTTCACACACTTCATTACCTCAGCAACTATCCCCAACTGCACTCAATCAGATCCTCTCAAGAAATTTATATGATTAAGTGATTTGAAGCTTATTAGGTAAGATTGGTTCATTCTGATATAAAAACTGTTTTATTTATTTAAAAGGACATTTAACTTGCAGCCAAAGGTAAAAGGGCATCCTGGAGAAGCGCTGGACATTTCAGTTTAACAAATATCTGTTC
Organism: Panthera tigris; assembly: GCF_018350195.1. Taxonomy (NCBI): domain Eukaryota; kingdom Metazoa; phylum Chordata; class Mammalia; order Carnivora; family Felidae; genus Panthera; species Panthera tigris. The sequence goes on from NC_056675.1 coordinate 15,495,719, forward strand.
AATATCAGGTATGTGCCAGGTATTGTGGCACATACCTGCCTAAGACTTGGACACTTAGCCACAGAACACTTAGTGCTAGTGTAGAAACAGAAAACTGTTGCACAATGGCTCTTCAAATGGAAGGAATCTGAGGCCACATTCAGTTCTCAGATACGGGTTAGTGATGCCTTGAAAACAGTTAGGCATGATGGTATTCTGCCCCAGTTAATTACTGTTTTACTTTAGTATATTGGTTTAAAAGTCAACTAAATTATTACAGAACAAGGGCACGTTACAGTTCTGAGCAAAAGAAAAATGAACAAATCAGTTCTGATGAGCTGATCAAATGAGCTTATTGTTTTTCTAAAATATAGCATTACACAGTACATATGCTATATGTACTGTAGTCTCTAGGCCAAAATAGTATGAATATCCTGTAAACATTCTGTATGGACTAAAGAAAAAATAACTACAGGGGTGCCTGTGTGGCTCAGTCAGTTAAGTGTCCAGCTTCGGCCTAGGTCATGATCTTGCCGTTCCCAAGTTCAAGCCCCACCCTGGGCTCTGTGCTGACAGCTCGGAGGCTGGAGCCTGCTTCAGATTCTGTCTCTCTCTCTCTCTGCCCCTCCCCAACTCACATCGTCTCCTTCTCTTAAAAATAAATAAACATTAGAAAAAATTTTGAAAAAAAGAATAAAAAACTACAAAGGCTTAGTTTTTATTTATGGCTAAAAAAATGAAAGTTGTCTTAAATACTGAGAACAAACTGAGGGTTGATGGGGGTGGGGGAGAGGGGAAAGTGGGTGATGGGCATTGAGGAGGGCACCTATTGGGATGAGCACTGGGTGTTGTATGGAAACTAATTTGACAATAAATTATATATTAAAAAAAAATGAAAGTTGTATACCACATGACCTCTGAAGATTCCATACTAAGGAAGTCTATCACTGCTTCTAACTCAAAACATCAATGATTATGGGCGCCTGGGTGGCTCAGTCGGTTGAGCTTCAACTTCAGCTCAGGTCACGATCTCATGGTTTGAGCCCCGCATCCAGTCCTATGCTGACAGCTCAGAGCCTGGAGCCTGCTTCAGATTTTGTCTCCCTCTCTCTCTGACCCTCCCCAACTCACTCTCTCTCAAAAATAAATAAATGTTACAAAAACAAAACAAAACAAAAAACCCATCAATGATATATGCTTTCTTTAAATGTTACTATGTGCTTACAAATGCTTTAAATTTTTTTTTTTTACCGTTTATTCATTTTTTGATAGAGACAGAGAGTGAGTGGGGGAGGGGCAGAGAGAGAGGGAGACACAGAATCTGAAGACAGGCTCCAGGCTCTGAACTGACAGCACAGAGCCCAATGCGGGGCTCGAACTCACGTACCATGAGATCATGACCTGAGCTGAAGTCGGATGCTTAACCAACTGAGCTACCCAGGCACCCCTGCTTACAAATACTCTGAGGAGAAAACAGGACTGCTTATTCTCAGTATAACTGCACACCAAAAAACAAGAGAGAAAGCTTCTTTTCTCCCTTATTAACTGAATTCAATATTTAAAAAGTATCTTGGCAGAAGCTGTTTGCTTATTAGCCTAGTGATAGTGACCACAGCTGAAATACAGCTAAGCAGTTAATCACCTTGCTGCTTTTCTTATTCTCTTTTCCTAAGACTTCCTCACTGTCCAGAAGGGACTTTTAGAGCTAATTCTGAGTTTAATGGGTAAAGAATGTTACAAATAAATTGATCGTTGTTTACAGAAATGAGTCCCTTTACAAGTAGTCTTATAAATTACTGCAATTGAGGGGCGCCTGGGTGGCTCAGTCGGTTAAGCATCCGACTTCAGCTCAGGTCACGATCTCACGGTCCATGAGTTCAAGCCCCGCGTCGGGCTCTGGGCTGATGGCTCAGAGCCTGGAGCCTGCTTACGAGTCTGTGTCTCCCTCTCTCTCTGACCCTCCCCCGTTCATGCTTTGTCTCTCTCTGTCTCAAAAATAAATAAACGTACAAAAAAAAAAATTACTGCAATTGAGATTACAGTTTAGAAATTGTAGGTTAAAGAGACACCTGTGGAAGGCACAAGTTCTAGTTCTGACACTGGCAAAATCTAACTGTGTAACCTTGACAAGTCACTCATCCTCTCAGGCTCCCACCTTCCCCATCTATAAAACAAAAGGGACTGAAACTGGATAGTTGCTAAGGTCCCTTTCAACATCTAAATTCTGGCTTTCCCTTCTCCCACCTGATCAAGGAGAGGTATTTTATAACAAAATACAAAACAAAAACAGAAAACCCTAAAATGAACGCTATTGGCCTAACTACTGCTACCTAGAGTTCAAGGTCTACTATGTTCCCTTAGTGGTTTAAACTACATACAAGGTGACAATTTAGGAAGGCTTATTACTAAAGTACACAATACAAGTGGCTTCGATGTCAGACTTTCCATGCAAAGATGACCCAAATACCACTGAGTTGCAGTGGAAAAGTACTAGCCTGGGAGTTGGGTTTTAACTTGGTTCAGTGACATCTCTTAGGTAAGTAACTTAACATCTCTGGATCCTGATTTTCCCAGGTGTAAAATGACAAAGTTATACTAGATTATCTCTAAGACCTTTCCTAAAACCAAAACTCTATGTTTCTAAGTGGTTACTCTCAACCTACCCTTTTGTAATGCATTGCTTCCAAAAACAGCTTGGTCTGCTTATAGATTTCTTGGCCTGTCTTGTGGAAGGTCTTGAGAAATTCTATGAACTCTTTAGACACTCTATCCGTTTCAATGCTGGTTTGCCGGTTTATGGAAGGACTGGGAGCTTTTGCTTCCTGAATTTCTGCTGGGAAAATTAAACATAGTAAGTTTCATTACATAGAAGATCCATGCATGGAATTACTTAAACTATGTAACTTGATTATTTAAATTATGCTTAATCAAAGTTAAACTTGAATTTAAATTCTGTTTAAATATTTGGACCACTTTAAAGTAAGCTCAATCTATTTTATGACGAGGAAGTACAAGCAGATAAAACTACACGATCTAAAAGATATTCCCATTCAAATAAAAGTTGCTCTACTAATATTTTCTTAGCCAAAATATATCATACTTTGACGCATATACTTAATTATAAATACTGAAATGGCGGCACTATCTTGAACAACTTTCTCAAAGACTGCATGAATTTACAAAACTAGTCAATTAGCAAAATAACAATCAGGAGAAGCACAAAAATGTTAGGTGACTTATAACATGTGAGACAACTCTTCCAAATCCATTCTACTTCTCAAAAAGGCAAAGGCTCATTTGTTTATGTGGAGACTAACAATTCCTGACCCATAATCCAGTTTTCAAAAAAATTTTTCAAGTCATACTGCTCTAAGTGCAAGAACGCATCCAACATAGCAATCATGACAGAACGAACAGCAAAGAGGTAAGCAAAGTAAGTAAAACACTGTCTAATCAGTGGCCACACACCTCTTTCCCCTCTTCAAATGGGACCTTTAAAGAATAAAGATAACAGTGCTACAATACAGTAGGCGCTCTCTGATCACATTCTAGCCTCCTGATATTCAACTGCTAATCCAATAACTGTAAGGAATTAAATGACTCATATCCCCACAGTTCCCTTTTATACACAAAAAGAAAGATCATTAGGTAGAGAAAGTATCTTCTGAAGATACTGAAATCAACTTGTTACCTGCTTACTCAGAGTAACTTCCTATCATCTTATGTTTTGAACCTTAGTACCTGAGATATATTTCAATAAAGAAGTTGCAGTAAAGTTTTCAGATAATAGAAGACTGGATTATTCAAGTGAGACAAACACATGTAGACTACCTAAAAGAATATACTATTAACTATGGTGAAGTAAAGATTCTACCTCTCTTGTATCATCACATAGCTGGTGATCAAACCAATGAGGTACTTAAATTGTTGGACTTATGTTGAGAGTAAGGGTGAAAACACCCTTTCTCCTCCCAACAGTACTATTAAGTAGTTAGCAGAACAAAGTTGCACATTATAGTTATCTTTTCAAATCAAGTATTTGCAGATCTTTCAGATTATCAGCTGCTTCCTAATTATGATTCGAACTATAGAAGCCCTAAAATCACATTAAAATAAAATTAAAAAAAAAAAAAAAAGCACACAAAAACCCCACTATATCTATGGCTAAAAATACTATCAGTCAAAAGTCAACCAACAGACTGGAAAAAATGCTTGTAAGCTTTATCACAAAGAAAGGGCTACTCTCCCTAATGTAAAGTAACTCCTATAAAGAAGAAAAAAAAAATAACAGTTCAACAGGAAAATGGGTAAGGAATCCTAACATTGCACAGAAAAGAAACCTAAATGTATTTTAAACAAAGGAAACATGCTCAGTCTCACTCGTAACAAATATGCAAATCGAAACTACTATGAGATGCCATTTTAAAAATGAACAGACACAAATCTGATGTTGATGTTGATGAGGGTATGGGGTAAAAAGGCATTCTCATCTGTGGAGGTGGGAATGTAAAATGATACAACTGCAATGAAATGCAATTTGGCAATAATCATCAAAATTAAAAATACATTTATCCTATGACCCAATAGTTCCATTTCTCAGAAATTTTCTGATATAACCACACATGTACAAAATGAAATATATACAAGACTATTCATTTTAGGACTGCTTATAACAGCAAGACTAAAAATGGCACAATGCACACCACTAAGGAACTAATAAATTGTGGTTTAATCCATAAAAGGGAATACTATGTAGTTTTAAAATAAAGTACTTTTCATGTACTAAAAAAAAAAAGAGTTCTCAAAACATATTGCTAAAGTGAAAACAAAAAACAAAAAACGACAGTATGTGAATAAGAATATAGAACAGAGTATATATAATAAAAATATATGTGTTTAGAAATGAAGAAAAGCACCTAAGGATACACAAGAAACCAATGACAAAGGTTGTCTGAATACGGGAGAACAATGGTGGTGATGGCTGGGAACTAGATGGGTGAGGGACCATACACCTTTTATTTTGTAGCCATTTGAATGTACTACTTATTTTTTTTTTTAGCAAATAAATTAATCAGGTACAATCTAACTTAGAACAAAAACTGGAAGCACCCTTTCTAAACATTTTTACCAATATGGAATACCAAAAGGTGTATTCAACAGTCTGTATGATTAGAAAAAATTCTTTAAGGAGTGCCTGGGTGTCTCAGTAGGTTAAGCACCTGACTCTTGGTTTCGACTCAGGGCATGATCTCATGGTTCATGAGTTCGAGCCCTGAATTGGGCTCTGCGCTGTCAGTGTGGGGCCTGCTTGGGATTCTCTCCCCCTCTCTCTCTGCCCCTCCCCCGCATGCACATGTGTGCTCTCTCTCAAAATAAATAAATAAAAACTTTAAAAAGAAAAAAGAAATAAAAAGTTCTTTAACACTTAGCTTAATCCTTCACTCAATCTGATAATTCCACTTCTGGTCATGATGGGATAACAGGGGTTGGGTTCACCCTACTCCCTTAACAACTAGAAAATCAGACAAAATACACGAAATAATGCTTTTCAGACATCGGACAACAGGTGGATGGGAGGGTAAGCCCTGAGAGAAGCAGACAAATATGGTAAGTCTTCCAAGTACCCCAGCTCGCTGCACAGAGAGTTTTTAGGCCATGGCAACTCAAACAGAGCCTAGCAGACCTACTGAATTTGGGAAACAGCATTTAGAGCTGAGGGAGGCCAAAGTCGCTAGAAATTGCATGGCAAAATACAGAGAGGATGGGGCTGCAGAGAAAAAATTCCAGGTAACTGCAGAGGGATTCCTGTGAGTCTTTGAGGGAGTACTTCATGTATATGTGAGAAAGTACCCAAGATTGCATAAAGAAGCAGGCAGAACAATAACAATCCCCAGAGCACACATGACTGGGAATAATTCACTTCCAAATAGCCAGGAGGAACAAAGAACATCAGCAATGGCAAATATAAAAAAACAATTTCTCATTAAAGTAAAATTTCTTTAAAAGATCATTAACTGGAGCCACCTGGGTGGCTCAGTTGGTCAAGTGACCCATTCTTGATTTCGATTCAGGTCGTGATCTCATGGTTCACGCGAAAGGGCTCCGTGGTGGGGTCTGCACTGACAGTGTGGAGCCTGATTGGGATTCTCTCTCACCTCTCTCTGCCCCTCCCCTGCGTGTGTACTCTCTCATACATACATACATACATACATACATACATACATACATGAATGAATGTATGTCTTCCTAGCAAGGTTCCTGAAAAACTTAACTATCCTACAATCCAACAATTACATTACTAGGTATTTACCCAAAGAATACAAAAATACTAATTCAAAGGGATACATGCATCCTAATTTTTATAGCAGCATTATCTACAATAGCTAAATTATGGAAACAGGCCGAGTCTCCATCAACTGATGAATGGATAAAAAAGATACACACACACATATACATATATACATACATACACACAATGGAATATTACACAGCCACAAAACAGAATGAAATCTTGCCATCTACAATGACAAAGATGGAGCTAGAGAATATCATGAGTAAAATAAGTCAGTCAGGGAAAGAAAATACCATACAATTTTATTCATATGTGGAATTTAAAAAACAAAACAAATGAGCAAAGGGAAAAAAGAGAGAGAGAGAGGCAAACCAAGAAACAGACTCTTAATTATAGAGAACACACTAATGGTTAGCAGGGGGGATGTGGGGGATGGGATGGGTTAAATAGGTGATGGGGATTAAGAAGTGCACTTGTCGTGATGAGCACCAGGTGTTGTATGGGAGTATTGAATCACTATATTGTACATCGGAAACCAATATTATTGTACTGTATGTTATCTAACTGGAGTTTAAATAAAAACTAAAAACAATAATAAAAAAAAGTCTTCCTAGCAGAATAACATATGCTTTTGAATTATATTGGCAATATTTACAGCTCTTTCAAGAATTTTCCATATTGCAGACACTGTGCTTTACTATATATTCTCATTAGTCCTTAAAAATTTAGATTCCTGAAATCATATGAAATAATAATATCTACCATTTTAAGCCACATACACACTGAGGTTAGAGAAGTTAAGTCACTTATATGCCTCAAGTCACACAAGTAGAGGAAAAGCTGAAATCTGAGACCAGATCTGCTTAATTTCCAAGCCCGGGTTCTTTACAACCACACCATAACGTCCCTACTATTATTACAGCGTCTATTTATTCCTTTTTAAGCAAATCATTGAGTAGCAATTCAGTATCTACTACATAAAGCTGCCTGCAAAGGCAGATCACACTAAATCCAGTTAAGTCTTTGATATATAAAGTAAACCTGTAAAAGCAAAATCTTCACTAAATTTGTTTGAAGAATAGGTATGAAAGAGTAAAGACAATCTGAATATGCCAGTTATCAAAAAAGGACATGATCATGTAGTAAAGATGATTAACACCATTTCTAGGACGAAAAACATTTTATATCTCAATGTTAAAAATTTTACTGAAAAATCCCATGTTTCTCAGATTCAAAAAAAAAAAAATCAATAGGGGCAACTCAGCAGAATATTATAGGAACCAGAGGAGCCAACTCTGCGATTAGAGGTTCGAAACTTTCAGTCCCACCCACCCCCTGACTTCTGACTTTCAGAATGCAGAGGGGATGGACATTTTTGATCACCAACAGCCAACGATTTAATCAACCATGCCTATGAAATGAAGTTGCCATAAAAATTCCTGAAGGATTAGGTCTGGGGAGTTTCCACATTGGTGAACACAACGAGGTGCTGGCTGTATGGCACACCCAGAGAGGGCATGGCAGCTTGGTGCCCGCTCCCCTATACCCTGCCCTATGCAACTCTTCCATTTGGCTAGCCCTGTGTTGTAGTCTTTGTAATACATCATAAGCATTAATGAAGTGTTTTCCTGACTTCTGTGAGTCATTCTAACAAATTGTCAAATCTGAGAAGAGGCCTGTGGGAATCCCCAACTTCTAGATGGTTGGTCAGGAGTATGGGTGCCCAACTCATGGGGGCTGCAGCTGGCCTCTTAGGGTGGAGACAGTCTTGTGGAACTGAGCCCTTAACCTGTGGGTTTTGTGCTGACTCTGGGTAGTGTCAAAAAAAGGACTGAATTGTTGGGACACCCAGTCGGTGTCAAAGAATAAAAGACACTAAATATGCGATAATGGGGAAACAATTTCTCATAATCCTTATCAATGAAAATCAGAAAACAGGCACAATTATAAAATCAGTTCTAAATTCAACTTGGGGAATCATTACCTCAGTTTCATCTAAGTGCCACACAGGCCCTCATGATTAAAGTAGCAATTTATTAGTGATCTTTCAGATGATGTAATCAACACTATGCTTCTATTTAACTAGCATCTGGGACATCTTGGGACAGCACTGAATGCTGGAGGATTATAGTTTTATTTTTAACTTATTTTGAAATAACCTCAAATTTACAGAAAAGCTGCCAGATTGTTACAAATAATTTCTTTATACCTTTAACTCAGATTCATGAAATTGTAACCTTTTGCTACATCTCTATTATTTTTTCTAAATTTTCAGGTAGATTGTATATAGCATGCTCTGTATCTCTCTTTTTTTTAATATATGAAATTTATTGTCAAATTGGTTTCCATACAACACCAAGTGCTCATCCCAAAAGATGCCCTCTTCAATACCCATCACTCACCCTCCCCTCCCTCCCACCCCCCATGCTCTTTATCTCTTAATATGAGCGTTTCCTAACAAGGATATGCTTTTACATAACTATAGTACAGTTACTAAAAAAAGTGTGTGGGTTTTTTTTTTACATAGGATCCAATGGAGGGTCACATCTTCGTTTGGCGGTCACGCATAGTCTCCCTTTAACCTCTAAGGGCTCCCAGCCTTCCTTTGTTTTTGTAATATTGACAATTTTAAAGAATAAAAAGGCAAGTCATTTTATTGAATGCCCCTCAGTTTGGGTTTCTCTCTTCTTTCCTCATGACTGGATTCAGGTTATAAATTTCAGCTTAAGTATTAACATAATTCATGGTATGTTCTTCTCAAAGGATATCTGGAGGCACATAAGGTCCATTTCCCATCATTACATAGTTGCCATTTCTCTATTTGTAATTAATAAATTAGCTGTGGGACTTAATTTGAGATCATGCTCATAATTTGTTCCTCAGAAAACTTCTCTCACCTCAGATTTAACATTCACTGGTGAAATCTGCCTGAATCAATTCTTACTATGATGACTGCAAAATGGTGATTTCTTATCTCCATCTCTCCTTCCACATTTATTAGTCAACATTCTATGGTAAAAAAGAGTTATCTCTTCTCTTTTATTTAATCATTTATCTATTTTATTAGTTGAAAGGACTAATGGATTACTTTATTCAGGTATACTCCATTTATTGTCCTTACTTAATACTCAAATTTGACCAGTGGAAATCCACAGAAGATGGCTGCTGGGTCTTTTACATGTCCCCAAATTTTGGGCGGCTCCCCTGCTCCAGCTCCAGAATCAGTCTTTTCTCCAAGGAACCCTCAAGTTCACTTCAGTGAAGATTAATACTTAGAATCTAAGGTCTGGGTGGAAAAATTGGTATGTTTCTGTTCTAAAAATGGAAAAGATATTCTTCCTATGAGCACTGCCTTTAGATTAGTTTGTGAAAGACGTGTACAAGATTCTACTCAGGGCAACAACATCTAGTTGAGCTCTCAAAAAAAAGGACTTTTAAAATGTGTGAGCAAGTATTTCAACTTGGCCAACCAAATATGATTTATTGTGTAAGCTATAATATAGCTCACTCAATCTTACTTTAGAGATTTTAAAACTCTAAATAAACTTTCTGAGTCTTTACAGTCAAGCTATTCCATTAACTTTCTCTGAAGGGCAACCCAACTCTTAACAGGATATTAAATATTCTTCAAACTCCTTAGAAGGCTATATTTATGTTCTGTTTACAACCAACCTTCCTTGGTTTAAGAGCTTTCTTTCATGCCACCAATGGAAGCAAGAAAAATATCAAGAGCAAAGGCATTGTGTATTAATGAAGTGAAATAAAGAATACAGAACACAAAAGGTCTATTTTAGTAGAGACTCAATAAATTAAAACCACATTTAGTAATAGGCTAACCTTATCCACATGCAAAGCCCAAATAATCAGTCTGAAATGCAAAGTTCATCTGGCAAAGTTATGTAAGCAGTCTGTGAAACAGAAGATCAAACAGAATCTTCTTTTGTAATACATACACATTAATCTTTTTTCAATACTTTGAGGTCTTTATCCCCATATGCTTTCTACAGACCAGAAACAACTAAAGATTAAAAATCTAAGGTAAGAATCTATCATGTGAAAAGAAGCTAAGAAGTATACTGGCTAAATATTTTTTTTAAATAAAATAACTTGGGATTGTTTCTTTTAAAGTACAAATCATCAGGGTGCCTGGACGGCTCAGTCGGCTAAGCGTCTGAACTCTTGATTTCGGCTCAGGTCATGATCTCACGGTTCGTGAGTTCGAGCCCCTCATCGGGCTCTGCACTTTCAGTGCAGATTCTCTCTCTCCCTCTCTGTTCCTCCCCAACTTGTGCGCTCTCTCGCAAAATAAATAAACTTTAAAAAAAATAATAAAGTACAAATCTTCTTTCATAAAATAATGCACATTTTACACACTCTTAGGATACAATTTTTTTAAAAGTGTCAAGGAGAGTCACTGAATGTGTAGGACTCTTAAGTTCTTCAGTAACAGAAACCTCATTAAATATCTATCCGTAGCTATACATACAGATGTAGCTATACATGCACATACATATACTAGAGGTCAAGGGATATAATGGGAAAAAAAATGGAACCAGGAGACTTGAGTTCTCATATATCAACATATTACAGGACCTTGAGTAAGCTGGGCTAATATTTTATGGGCTTTCATACTGTCATTCGTAAAATGAGGCAGTTAGAGCCAATGGCTTTAGAACTTCTTTACTATTTCATCTGCTGTCATAGTTTACCATTTCACTCTATATCATAAATTCATAAGGTTAATGAGACTTTCCCAAAGCAAAAAACAAAATTTAAGCTAAATAGGAATGAATGGTTTTGATCAATACCCTTGAGCTTCTTACTAGTAGAGATTACTCAATCAGAAAAACAATGTGTATTTTTTTTTCTTTTTTAATGTTTATTTATTTCTGAGACAGAGAGAGACAGAGAATGAGAGGGGAGGGGCAGAGAAGAGAGCGAGACAGAATGTGAAGCAGGCTCCAGGCTGTGAGCTGTCAGCACAGAGCCCGACACAGGGCTCGAACTCACAAACCGTGAGATCATGACCTGAGCCAAAGTCGGTCGCTCAACCGACTGAACCACCCAGGTGCCCCAAACAATGTGTATTTTCAACTAGCTAACATTTATTGGAGACTTAGCGTGTCAGGCACTGTGCTGAACGCTTTTAATTGGATCAGCTTGTTTAATTCTGAAGACGTGCCTACAATAGGTATTACTGTCCCTCAGAATAGACAGAGCTTAAAGAAATTAGCTTGCTCAAGGTCACAACAGCTAGTAAATCACAAAGCTGAGATGCAAAAAAGGGTGACTCCAAAGTTTATGCTCTTAACCACCATACTATACTACCTCCTAATAAATAAAGCATGAGTCAAATACGTTCTTCATTTAATCTCTAATAGGTCCTGATTATTCCCATTCTAATTACAATAGAGAAAATTGCTATAGTGACAGCCGACCAAGAAACAATTTCAAATTAATCATGTGAACAGAAAGACTATTTAAAGATTTGCTTTTATTAAAGAGAAGTGCTGTGTTTTTGGTAATAAGCAACCTTTCCTTCTTTTAAAAAAAAATGTTTAATGTTTCTTTATTTTGGGGGCAGGGGGAGGCAGAGAGGGAGGGAGACAGAGAATCCAAAGCAGGCTCCACACTAAGAGAACAAAGCCCAACGCGGGCTTGAACTCACTAACCGTGAGATGACCTGAGCCAAAGTCAGATGCTCAACCGACTAAGCTACCCAGGCACCCCAGCAACCTTTTCTTTTAATAAAACAAACAACGCCATTAAATCTGAAAGACAAGCAAAGTTCTTTTTTTTTTTTTAAGTTTATTTATTTTGAGAGGGACAGAGAGAGCACAGAAGGGGCAGAGAGGGAGAGAAAGAGAATCCCAAGCAGGCTCCGCACCGTCAGTGCAGAGCCCAGAGTGGGGCTCGAACACATGAACTGTGAGACTGTGACCTGAGCCAAAGTCTGAGGCTTAACCGACTAAGCCACCCAGGCACTCAAGGCCAGCAAAGATCTTAAGGTGTGATATTATTACTCATTTCCCTGCCTTTAGGCAGACAAAAAACCTCCTGACAATTACCCCAGATGGCAGGGTTTGTCCAAGAGAACATCTCTTCAGATAGCATCAGTCTTGTCTCCATCACCATTTCAAATTTACTGCATAACTCTGATTACCAACATAAAGGTTCAAAGACAAAGCTGACAACAGACATTCTTTCTTGCTTCCAGTTAGGCCACTTCAACTAGCCTGTCTGCTGACTGGTAGAACGTGTGTAACTTTAGCAACAATCCTTTTGCGGGGTATATAGCATTTTAAGAAGCGGATGAAAAAGATAATGTACATACAAATCATGCACCAGAAAATGCCTTCTATGGGTTACTTTCACCCCTCCAAGCGCCTAAAGCAAACCTTCTCCTTTATATTCTCTATATATTTCTTCAAGATGCAAGCTGTCTCTCAAACTCTCAGAAAACCTCTTTCTTAGATGAATTTAAGCCTAGAAATAGTCAGTTCTGACAAGATATGGTTAAGTAAGGATATTATACAAAGCAGAATAAGCCAGAATCCAAAAATTAAAGGCATAAAGAATAAAACATCCAAAAAGATAGCCATTTGGATGGGAATAAATTTTATAAACAAAACTACCCATTTCAATTTTCTTCATTCCTCCTATAGAGTAATAAACAGGTTTCTCTAACACACAATGTCCTCCAACCAAAGAGATTTTTGGTTTCATATATTGTGTGACCCTTAAACCCAATTTTGGTTTCAAATATGGGTTGATGTCCACTGAACAACTTACAGAAATTAAAAAGCAGAGCCTACATGCACTGTGGGTCTACTCTGTATCTCATCTGAGCACAGAAGAAAAAAGGAAAATTACCCTTCTTTGATCCAACCCTGGATGAAGCACTGAAGAATTTCTTCACTGTGGTAACCTTGCGGGTCTTCTCATTGGTTTTTTTTTCTTCAAACTTGGAAAATGTAAGGGATTGGGCCCCCTGGCTGCTCTGACTGCTGGCAAAGGCCTCTTCCTCCTCCCGCTGAAGTCTGCAATTCAAGAGAGATTAAGAATGAGCCAGACATCCTCCAAGTTTTCCTTGTATCTGAAGCTATTACTCAATGAATTGCAGGGAGATCTTGAATTTTTAGAAATGGAGGCTAAACATAACATATAGGTCTGAAGTGCCTGAATGAAACTATCCCACACACTCCTAGACTTCAAAAGGAACCTTCTCCATAGATCATATTCATTTAACAATATACTAAGGTTACATAAAAGGAACTCTAGTCCTTTTCCCTAACAAGCTCAAGGTTGAAAAGGAAAAAGATAAGTATATAATGTGATAGTTCCTACAGTAGAGTAAAACCTAATTGCTATGAGAACATAGGAAAGAACAACTTAATCTGCTAGAGGAGACAAAGAAGGTTTTACAGTGGTGCTATTTACACCGGTCTTAAGAGGTGAATAGGGTTCCACTGAGTGAAAGGGCATTCCAGGAAGAGGGAACTACAAATGTGAAGGCATATGGTTTCCTTTGCAGATCAAGATCAGCGTAGTCACCGGTGTGACCAGGTGGTTAAGAAACCTTGACTACTGAGCCCATTATAATCCTAGATTTTATCATGTAGTGGGGAACCAAGAAAGACTGTAAATCCAATAAATGACCATCATCAGATCTGTACTTTAAAAAAATAATGCAGGTTGCTATGTGATAACTTGAGGGGCAATAATTAAGAATATATTATACAGGGGCGCCTGGGTGGCGCAGTCGGCTAAGCGTCCGACTTCAGCCAGGTCACGATCTCGCGGTCCGTGAGTTCGAGCCCCGCGTCAGGCTCTGGGCTGATGGCTCAGAGCCTGGAGCCTGTTTCCGATTCTGTGTCTCCCTCTCTCTCTGCCCCTCCCCCGTTCATGCTCTGTCTCTCTCTGTGCCAAAAATAAATAAAAAACGTTGAAAAAAAAAAATTAAAAAAAAAAAAAAAAAAAAAAGAATATATTATACAAAGATTTAAGTGAGAAAATATAGATCTGGAAACTAAGAAAGGATGAAATTCAAGAAACTTCTTTGAGCTGGAATAAATTCTATTTATTGGTCAGATAAGTGGTGTAAAGGAGAAATTAAGAATGACTCCCAAAGAAACGGGAACCCTCTTGCACTGTTGGTGGGAATGCAAATTGGTGCAGCCACTCTGGAAAACAGTGTGGAGGTTCCTCAAAAAATTAAAAATAGACCTACCCTATGACCCAGCAATAGCACTGCTAGGAATTTACCCAAGGGATACGGGAGTACTGATGCATAGGGGCACTTGTACCCCAATGTTTATAGCAGCACTTTCAACAATAGCCAAATTATGGAAAGAGCCTAAATGTCCATCACCTGATGAATGGATAAAGAAATTGTGGTTTATATACACAATGGAGTACTACGTGGCAATGAGAAAGAATGAAATTTGGCCCTTTGTAGCAACATGGATGGAACTGGAGAGTGTGATGCTAAGTGAAATAAGCCATACAGAGAAAGACAGATACCATATGGTTTCACTCTTATGTGGATCCTGAGAAACTTAACCGAAACCCGTGGGGGAGGGGAAGGAAAAAAAAAAAAAAAGAGGTTAGAGTGGAAGAGAGCCAAAGCATAAGAGACTCTTAAAAACTGAGAACAAACTAGGGTTGATGGGGGGTGGGAGGGAGGGGAGGGTGGGTGATGGGTATTGAGGAGGGCACCTTTTGGGATGAGCACTGGGTGTTGTATGGAAACCAATTTGACAATAAACTCCATATATTGGAAAAAAAAAAAAAAAAGAATGACTCCCAATATTTTTTAGCTAACTGAATAAAATAGTGATGTCATTAACTGATACAGAAGAAGGGTAGGAGGAAATGTTGGGATTGAGTAAATAAAAGAAAGAAATTTGACCTTGGACCAGGTCCAACGTATTTGAGGTATTTATAATAAATCTAAAGAGCTATCTATAGAACAATGGTTCTATATGTTGAGCCCAGCAGCATCACCTGGGAACTTGCTAGAAATGCAAATTCCCAGACCTCACTCCCACCCTACTAAAGTCAGAGACTCCAAAATGAGGTCCAGTGATCCCTGTTTTGATAAGTGATTCTCATGTTTGTTCAAATTTGAGAAGGAGTGCTGTAATAAAACTCAAGCAAGGTCATAAATGGAAGCAGAAAAAAAAAAACCATGAAGTCATAGGTAGAAGTGTTAGTCTGAGAATGGAATAAGGATATACCTCTCTCCGAGACAAAATAGAAGTCAGCATCAAGATAGGAGCACATTTCGCTGTGGAGAGGGGAGAAAGCTGCTTTCTTCATGAAACAGGATCAGCTACTGAGATGTTCAGGAGTGCAGTGGGAAATCTGAGCAAATACTTAATGCTCTATATTTTCTCTTTTGGACCATAGAGTTACTGAAAGCAGTGAGTATGCATTATAATTCTCCAAGTTCACCACAGATGCTAGAAAAGTAGTCACTCAACAAATATGGATGATTAGGTATTAAAAAACTAGCAAAAGATGTCAGAGTTCAGTCTGATGTTCTTTTATGGAGAAGTTTTACTGTTTCTAGAATGTTTTGGCAAGAGATTAACATCATTCATGGCGTTTTATTCATCTCTATACTCACCAGCCATTCCATCTTTTAGTTTTTATCATAATCATATTTCTGGATAATATAAACTACTTTGGACTAACAAATCTCATTTTTAAGAAACAGTTAAATTTCCAAAATGCACACGCTCTATATACAAATCAAAAAAGTTTTTACTATTATGTGTTTATCACCATGGCAGGAGCTATGCTGGATGTATTTTAAGAATGAAAAAACTGAGGGGCGTCTGGGTGGCTCAGTCTGTTGGGCGTCCAACTTCGTCTCAGGTCATGATCTCACAGTCTGTGAGTTTGAGCCCCGCGTCAGGCTCTGTGCTGACAGCTCAGAGCCTGGAGCCTGCTTCAGATTCTGTGTCTCTCTCTCTCTCTGCCCCTCCCCTGCTCATACTCTGTCTCTGACTCAAAAATAAACAAAAATATTAAAAAAAAATTTAAAAAAAAGAATGAAAAAAATGATGCCTGATGAGAGCCATGTGCTTGGTACATCAGCTAGACTACTGCATTTAATGTTCACCATGAAATCTGTGTATCTCCATTCTTCTTCTCTGAGAAGTCTATTTTATCTATCTAAAAGAACTCAGTCTAACACACTCTAAACACAAAATAATTACAAGACAAAGATAAAATGAAGAAATCACTGAAAGCTATTCATTAAATGTTGACTGAGAAGAAGAAGAGAAAAAATTCACTTCTAATACTAAGCTGACTTGCTGATAGCTCACAACAGGGGAGAAAAATGGATTTTGACAATGACTGAGCTATATCTCTAACTGTATCGCTGTTAAACCACCCCCAGGTAAGTCCTTTTACCGCTCTGCCAGTTCCCAATCCTCCTGAATCTGCTTCTGCCTGGCTTTGTGGTACTCTTCCCTCCAGCACTTGGAGCAGAAACCCTGCCAAGCAGGGTTGCCATAGTAACCACATCCTTTCTTGCATAGGAGCTCCGACTGATCCACGTGAATTCCACGGCGTTCAGACTTCAGGCTCATCTTCTTTCTGCTAATCAAGTATAAAAAAGAAAGTGTTGTTGCACTATCATTCTTCTATCAGCACAGGAATTGAGAACAAAAATATGAGCGAGTCCATAATCTTCAAGCTATTAGGGAGGGAAGGAAGGCTGTGAGGGAGGCAAAGAGTTTAAATACAGCAAGTTCCTGGGACACAAGGCTGCCTCAATTGGTAGAGCATGCAACTCTTGATCTTGGGTTTATGGGCTTGAACCCCACACTGGGTGCAGAGATTATTTAAAATAAAAATCTTAAAAAAAAATAAAGCAAACAAGTTCTTGACACAGTCATCCAAAAGAAAACATTTCTTATTTCCCTCTCAATAATACATACAACACTTTAAGAAAGGACTAATATTGGACTAAAGGCCTAAATGTAACACTTGAAACTATAAAACACCTAGAAGAAACCACAGGGAAAAAACTTCATGACATTGGATTTGACAATAATTTCTTGGCTATGACACCAAAAACAGCACAAGCCACAAAAGGAAAACCAGACAAATGTGACTGTATCAAACCTAAAATGTTCTGCATGGAAAAGTAAACAGCCCACAGAGTGAGAAGGCAACCTGTATGGAATGAGAGAAAATATTTGCAAGCCATGTATCTGCTAAGGGATTAATATTCAGAATACATAAAGAATTCCTGTAGCTCAACAACAACAAAAACAAATAATCTAATGAAAAATTAGCAAAGGACTTGCATAGATAATTCTCCAAGGAAGATATACAAATAGCCAACTAACATGTGAAAAGATGCTCAACATCACTAATCAAGGAAATGCACATCGAAACCACAATGAGATACCACTTCACATCCAATAGGATGGCTATGATGAAAAAAAAAGTCAGATAATAACAAGTGTTAGCAAGGATGTGGAGAACTCTCATACAGGGCTGCCTGGAATGTAAAACAGTGCAGCTGCTTTTGGAAACAGTCTGACAGCTCCTCAAGCAATTAAACAGAGAGTTACTATATGACCCAGCAATTCCACTCCAAGGTGTGTGTGTGTGTGTGTGTGTGTGTGTGTGTGTATACACAAAAGAGATGAAAACATATGTCCACACAGAAACTTGTACACAAGTGTTTAAAACATTATCCATAATAGCCAAAAGGGGATGAATGATAAAGAAATTGTAGTATATCGATACAATGGAGTATTTGACCATAAAAAGGAATTAAATACTGATACATGTCACAACACGATCAACCTTGAAAACATTTTGCTAAGTGAAAGAATCCAGTCATAAAAGGCCACGTATTATATAATCCCCTTCATATGAATGTTCATATGGGGAAATCTACAGAGACAGAAAATAGATTACAGTTGCTTAGGACTAAGGGGGAGAGGGTGGGAATAAAGGAGATAGCTGAAGAGTATGAGGTTTCTTTTTGAGAGGATGAAAATGTTCGCAAGTTGGATGTCATGATGGTTGCCACTGAACTGTTTAACCTTTAAATGGGTGAATTCTATGGTATGTGAATTATACTTCAATAAAGTTATTTTTAAAATACATATCTTGGAGATCTTGCAGGTTGAGGCCCAGACCACACAATAATGCAAATGTCACAATAAAGTGAGTCAAATAAATTTTTTGGTTTCCCAGTGCATATATAAGTTAGGTTTACACTATACTGTAGTCCATTTAGTGTTCAATTCTAAAAATTAAAAATGCAAATTTGACACTGAGATAAGGTTACAGGTAAATTAGAATATACCAGTTTTATGGATTGGAGAGGAAGGGTGAAAAACAGCAAAGAAACAAAGTCCTAGAAATTGAAGTAGGAGCAACGTTTTTATCAGAGTTTTAGCTATAACAAAGTATAAAACTGTAGGATTTAAGCTTTATGTGGTAAATAACATGGCATTCATATGTAAAATGTTCAGTATCTGAGTGGTAGTTTTACTGATGTATACATAGTTATTTTAATTGTAGACTTACAATTGCTACATTTTATGTACTTAATAAAGTAATTAACATAAAAAATAATAAAAATTAAAATTAAAAATGCTTTATTGCTAAAAAAAAATGCTTTATTGCTAAAAAATGCGAACTACCATCTGCGGTTTCAGTGAATTGTAATCACTGATCATAGATACCATAACAAATAATAATGAAAACGTTCAAAATATTGCCAGAATTACCAGATTTTTGTGACACAGAAACACGGAAGTGAGCAAATGCTGTTGGCAAAATGGCGCGGACAGATTTGCTCAATGCAGGGTTGCCACACAAACCTTCAATTTGTGAAAAAAATGCGGTATCTGTGAAGCTCAATAAAGCAAAGTGCAATAAAGCAAGGTATGCCTGTGAAACTCAACAGAGGAGGGCAGGATGGAAGTCACGGAGATTCAATATTGGCTTTGCAGGTGGAGCGACTATAAGCCAAGGAATGTGGGTGGCTTCTAGAAGCTGAGAATGACCTCAGTCCTATAACCAAAATGAACTAAATTCTGCCAGCATGAGTATGTCTGGAAGCAGATTTTCCCCACAGCCTCTAGAAAAGAGCCCAGGCTGGCTGACTCCTTTATTTTGACCTCTTGAGATCTTTAACAGAATACCCAGCTGAGCCAGGCAGGACTTCTGCCTTAAGAATTTGGGGATAATAAATGGGTATTGTTTTAAGCTGCTAAATTTGTGGCGATTTGTTATGGCAACAACAGAAAACTAACAGGCCTCTTTTCCACATCTCTTTTTGGGAGCCTTTGCACATGTGTTCTAATGCTGCCCAGGGCTGTGTGCCCTGCTGTTCACATGGTGATTATTCTCTCCTACTGTAGGTCTTAGCTTTCACATCGCACTGTCAGGAAGACCTCCCCTGGTTACTCTCTCTAAAGTAGTACCTCCCCCAAATCCCCAACTCTCACCTCCACGCTGGCATTATTGCTCTATATCCTACCTATATTGAACAAGGCAGGGTAAGGAAAGAGTTAACCAAGCAGGCCTGAGTTGCTCAAAAATCGTGCACATTCTCAGAAAGGCCTGCTTGTGTACTGGCTCATGGTCAGCTTCTGGGAATGGAAGTCTTTATGTCTTTATGTCATAAGTGTCATTATGTTTTGTATGCTCGGGGCTTTGAACCACACTTTAGACAGTCTGCGCAAATAGTGTGATGTATGGTGAACACCTGCTTTCATTCTGGGGGATCCGGAGTCGCATTAACTGTGGTCATACTGTGAAGGCACTTGTGCCTATGTGACCAAACTTCAATAAAAAGCCTGGAATTCAAGGCATAAGTGAGTTTCCTTAACGGAAAATACCTCACACGCGTTGCTACAATTTGTTGCTGGGGGATCAAATGCACCGCTGGGAGAAGACTCATGAGAAGACTCAGGACTGGTATCCTCCAAACTCTGCTCAGTGCACTGTTTTCCTTTATTGATCCTGCTTTGTATGCTCTCACCTGGCTATAAAACATCACCAGGAGAACAGGAGTTCTATGAATCCCATCAAATTACCAAACTTGGGGGGAGTGTTGGGGACTATGGGTATGATTATAAAGGGGTGGCATGAGAGAGCTCTTAGTGGTTACAGAATAGTCCGGTATCTTGACCGTGACACAAAACTGCTATACACACACAAACGACAGATGTCAATTTCTTGGTTCTGAGAGTATACTATAGTTATGTAAAATGTAGCCTTTGGGGAAAACTGGGCAAAGAGTACACAGGGCCTCTCTGTATTATCTTTGCAACTTCCTGTTACTCTGTCATTTCCAATTAGAGAGGTTTAAAAAATTCCACTTAAATTTTAAATGACAACACGTATGACTGAACCACTGTATATGAGACAGTTAAACAGTGATAACTCAGGTTATTTCTAAATATGGAAAACAAAGAGAGCAAGTGAACTGCCAGAAGTGCATGCCATGATTTGAAAGGCTATGTAGTGGTGATGATAGCTCTGTTTCAGTGGGGCAAAGCAGGTACAGTCAACACACCTACATTAGACATCAGAGACATGTAAACAGCATATCCCCTTCGGTTATGGAGAAACATACGGGGATCAACTGCCTGAGACTCCATTCTGTCTTTCCCGCACAGAAAGACCTCTCTCTCCCTAATCAGTGGAGCCATAATCCAGAGGCAAGCTGCCACCACCACTGCACCCAAGAGGAAGGCCAGAGGGACATATCCAGATCCTGTTTGAGCACTGCACTCAAATAAGCAGGCTTTTATTGAGCAACCTGGGCATAAAAAATGCATAATTCAATTGGCCCACTACATTAGAGAAGACAGAGTAAAAATGATCTCTACTGCTGAGACAATGGAGAGCCCTGTGAGTTCTGCCCCCAGGCTAGTATTCAACCTGGGTTGAGGTACACTAAAAAAAAGGACAGAGGAATACAAATCCCAGAGTTAGGTGTGTTCTTCCTTAAGACTCTGCATAAAGCCAGATTGATCTCATAAAATCAGCAAAAACAAAAAAACATTTTGTGGATCTGAGTAGCTTCCCACTATTTTCCTTACGAGAGTCCTACTTCCTGTTCTTGGGTTCAGTGCTATGTTCTCATAGTCCGTTCCTCTAGGCCACAATTTACAAGAAACTTCCAATCAACTCTACTAAAATGATACACTGTCCTTTGACCTCAGTTAAGAAATAAAACTAATAGATAAGCTTTTTTCCTGAAATTTGATTTTCTCCACTTATGGAAGTATAAGATGCTTACTCTATAAAACCTGATATATATAGACAAGTAGAAAATAAAGTAGAAAGAAAGTCAAAACATCACCCAGAGACATTCACTATATTCTTGTAGTGCTTTCTCTACTCATCACTCATTTATTTAACAAATAATTATACACTGATTTACACTCTATGACAGGCACTTTACAAAAGTAAAAGTAAAGTTTCCGTCATTTTGGCACCTGCTATGTAGTATATGGGAGATATAACTATATATCTAGAAGGCCTGAAAGAAGAATTTAAAACACTATGAACAATGAGGAAATAATTAATTTTAGAATTACAAAATCACATAAAAATTTGTATTTATGTAAAACAAGCTAAATATGTGTAAATGAAATCTATGGAACTCTTACAATAGTCTAACAATAACAAGTTTGTAAATATAAAAAGATCCCATTCACAATAGTATCAAAATGTAAAACCACCCAGGAAATACTTTAATAGTAAAATTACGTGATTTACAATAAATATTGAGAACTAAAGAAAGCTAAAGTAGTTGGTAAGGTAAGGCATACCAATTTTTACTGAGGAAATTAAATATACAAATGGCAAATGTTTAAAACATTTCAAGTTTACTACGAATGACAATAAAATCTCAAAAGACGTTTTTTTAAAGTTTATTTTATTTAATTATTTTGGGAGAGAGAGAGTGTGCAAGCACACAGGGGAGGGGCAGAGAGAGCGGTAGAGAGGAATCCCAAGCAGGCTCCGCACTGTCAGCATAGAGCCCTATGCGGGGCTCCAACTCATGAACCATGAGATCATGACCCGAGCCAAAATCAAGAGTCAGACACTTAACTGACTTAATCGCACCTTACGAAACTTTTAAAGGACTAAGGGCTATTTAAGCTTAAAAACTGAAGCAAAATTTTAAAAAGAAAAAGATTCAAATACACAAATTTAAACTTCTATCTAGTTTTTAAAAGGCCCACTTAGAAAATGGAAAGGCAAGGGCACCTGGGTGGCTCAGTCTGTTAAGCGTCCAACTCTTGATTTTAGCTTAGGTCATGGCCTCACAGTTCGTGAGATTGAGCCCGACACTGGGCTCTGTGCTGACAGCGCAGAGCCTGCTTGCGATTCTCTTTTCCTTCTCTCTCTCTCTCTCTCAAAATAAATATTTAAAAAAAGAAAATAGGCAAATATTTTAAGAAAATAGGACAATGAAGTATTTTATCATATTTAAAATTATATGAATAAAAAGAAACTGTAAATCTCTGATATGCAGGATAAGGATACGAGTAGACCAATCACAAAACATGAAAAGCTTCTGAGAAACAGAAGCAGAATGCCAAAGGGCTTCTGCAGTTTATTTTTATTTATTTTTATTAAAGTTTATTTATTTTTGAGAAAGAGAGAGAGAGAGACAGAGAGAATCCCACGCAGGCTCCACGTTCAGCATGGAGCCTGATGTGGGGCTTGATCCCACACTGTGAGGTTGAAATCAAGAGTTTAATGCTCAACCAACTGAGCCACCCAGGAGCCTGTGAAGATTTCTGCATTTAAAATTTTGATATATACTACCAAAGTGGCTTCACAAAATGACTGTGTCTATCTACAGTCCCACCTATTGTGTATTAGAGAATCTACTTTCCTGGAAACTCATAAATAAATACTATATTACTAATCTTTATTTTGTCCATCTGAAAGGCAAAAAAATAAATCATTTCTTGTTTTAATATGTGCTGCCTAAACCATGTTTAATATTTACTGGTCATTAGCATACCTTCTTTGAAGAATTTAACCATTTGTGTTTTTTGCTCATTTTTCTGTGTCATCTTTTTTCCTTTATTTTCAGTCGAAGTATAGGTGACATATAATCTTTTTTTTCTCTTTATAAGTGCTCTTTTTATGTCGTCTTTTAGTCCGTCACTTTATGTTATGAAGACACCACTGTTTTAATCAAAGAGTTAATATTTCAAATCTATATCCAAGTTTCACTAACTTTCGTATCATTAAATACATTGCTTCCAAAATGAATGTAAATACCACACAGAGAAGCAGTGGCACAGTTCCAATGTTAAATACAACAAAACAAAGCATCCAAACACTAGCCTGCCCAAATAATTCCAAGTGGTAATCAAACCCATGAAATATAATGTAGAGTTTATACTGCTGGAATGAGCAAAGCCGGCAGAGCAGCATTCTTACAGAATGAGTTCTTGACAACAATCTTCTATTGTATTAAGTCGCACCCTCTCCAGATAAGTGAAATTACGATTCCAATCTGAGCATGCCACTGCCCAGGCTAACAACTCAAACTTGCACACCAAATAAACTGGCTGCTCTGGTCTACTTCCTTCTATGCTCCATCCTCTCTTCCATGGCAGCAGCCGATTCCCCAAAAGGCGACTTTACTCGATACGTAAATGACCAAACATTCTCTGGCTTAACTCTACTCAAACTAGCAACAAACTGCAACACATAACATGCTTTCAACCACTAACAGCTTTGTTTTTTCTCAAAGTTCGATCTCAGTTTAGCTTTGCTGCAGCCATTTCACCCTCAGCCATTTGCTGTGGCTGAGCAAAGTGATACACACACATATATCATAAGAGAAATACAAAAAGCAACTAACTGCCTGGATGGAAAATGCATTTATTCAGATTTATTAGCCAGCGCAATGAATTATATATCTGTATTATGTTCTAAGCCTCCGAGAAGTGTCTTGTGTGTAATAAAAATTTAATCCAATTAATCTGCAGAAATTTTCAAAAGCTAAAACCATACTGTCTGTTGTGGGTTAAATTGTGTCCCCAAAAAAGGTTGAATTCAATACTGTGAATGAAACCTGATTTGGAAATAAGCAGATGTAATTACAGAATAAGATCATACTGATTTAGGGTGGTCCCTAAATCCAATAACTGGTGTCCTTACAAAAAGGCCCTGAAAGACACACACACATACACACAGAGGCCACATGGCCTCAGAGGCAGAGATCGCAGCGATGTGGCTGCAAGCCAAGGAACTATAAGACAACCAGCCAGCATCTCCAGCCTTCAGAGACAACACGGCCCTGCTGACACCTTGGTTTTAGATTTCTAGCCTCCAGAATGATGAGAGAATAAATTTTTGTTGTTTTAAGCCACCCCATTTGTTTATAGCAGTCCTAGGAAACTATAAAAATCATCCAGTAAGAATTGTAAACTGTAATCGTAAACAAATAATTGAAAGAAATGAGGTTTCCACAAGTTAACAGAGAACTATGCGTTCACAGCATCACTTGCTCTTTATCAACTGGATAATCACATCTCCCTCCCAGTTCATGAGAACAGTCCTGGCTTATGCCTGTTGTCCTAGCGAAAAGGCATCCATTTGATTCTCAAAAGTCATCTGCTCTGGATAATAAATTACACTGTCATCTTATTTACGAACAAGCCTAGAAAACCCTCCTGTAGTCCACCTTCAAATTCCATCCTGTTCAAATAGCATCTGACTCCCTTTTGCCCACTGACAGATTAATTCTATCCCTCTGGTTCTTACAGCATTTTATATATATAGCTATTATAATACACTCTATTACAATAACTTGCTTATGTGGCCATTCCACATACACAGACACAGCATAGCACTGTTCTGCCAGGAACAGAGTGAATAATCCATACATAGTTCCTAAATTTATTAAATTATTTATTCAGAAGACCAACAAAGTACCTGCATAGACCATTTTCTTTCACTTCTGTCCCATGTACACTCTCCAGGGCCCACTGCAGGTAAGAGTCGAAAATTAAACAGCAAAATGACTAACTTACAAAGCAGGTGTTCTCAAATCTTAGCATGCATCAGTAGCACCTGGAGGACTTGTTAAGGCACAGAGTAC
The DNA here is from genome assembly GCF_018350195.1 of Panthera tigris. Classification (NCBI taxonomy): domain Eukaryota; kingdom Metazoa; phylum Chordata; class Mammalia; order Carnivora; family Felidae; genus Panthera; species Panthera tigris. The sequence continues at coordinate 15,521,122 of NC_056675.1, forward strand.
TTCCTGGCTCCCGACCCCCAGTTTCTGATTCAGGAGGTCAGGGGTAGGGCCAGAGAATCTACATTCCTAAGAAGTTCCCAGGTGATGTGGCTAAGGATTACTCTTGGAGAATCACTGTGATAAAGTAAGCATAACAATTATTAATAGATTAATTTCTTCTCGCGATTTCATTACTAGTGGGAGGATTTATTTTCTGAATACGATGGAGTAGCTTGTGGCAGACCAACACTCCTACTGAGAATGAAAAAAGCTAGATACATTTTTTAAATCAATGTTTAAAGGCATCAAAAAACAGATGAAGCAATCAAGACTAGAAGCCTCTGGATTCTGGAAAAAGAGAAGAATGGTAGAGAAACAAAGTGACATTCTGTGGCCACTTTTTCACCAAGTACGTTTGCTGATTTTGGGGCAAAAGGCTGAGAATCCAGACTACAGACAGAGGAACCATGAGAGCTTTCGGAAGAGATGAAACAAAGGCAAGAATCAAGGAGCCAAAATCCCAGGGAAAGTGGAGAGTCAAAGAGCCAGAAAGGTCTAACACAAGGCTGGTTTTTCCCTAAGGACATTTACCAAGTTCTGCAGCTGCACAGAGAGGACTTCAAATCAAAACTGAAAACGTCTGAAAATCAAAAGTGGAATTTTCAGGGGAGCCCAGCTGGCTCAGTTGGTAGAGCATGCAACTCTTGATTTGGGGTTGTAAGTTCGAGCCCCACGTTGGGTGTAGAGATTACTTAAAAATAAAATCTTTAAAGAAAAAAAAGAGTGGAATTTTCAGTAATCTCACTGTTCTCAAGAGACAAAGATTACAGCATAGAAACCACCAGGGGAAGAGATGCCTGTGAATTCACTAAACTATCAGTTGGAAGCCCCAGATGGTAGTGGTAAAGGCAAACCAGAAGGAAACCTAGCCTTAGCAACCCATCAACACAATCTCAACCATTAGCTCAGTCCCTAAAAGGATTAGATGATAAGTCCCTACTCTACCTGGCTAGCAAAAGGGAGGAGACATTTCCTCTCTAAAACAATAGCACTGAGGTGCCTGGGTGGCTCAGTTGGCGAAGTGACCAGCTCTTGATTTCTGTACCAATGGCACACAGCCTGCTTGGGATGTGCTCTCTCTCTCTCTCTCAAAAATAAGTAAATAAACTTAAAAAAAAAAAAAAAAGAACAGCATCATCTGGAGCTTCATTTTATTCACAACACCCAGCATTTACCTAACTAAAAGCCAAAAAGAAAAAAACAGATGCTCAGATGATCCAGACAATGGAGTTAACAGAAAGACTTTTTATTTTATTTTAATTTTTTAGAGACAGAAAGAAATCCCAGGAGGGGGAGGGGAGAGAGGGAGAGAAGGAGAGAGGAACAAGGAGAGAGGGAGACAGGGAGACAGGAAAAGAGGGAGAGAGGGAGAGATGCAGAGAGAGAGAGGGAGCAAGGGAGAAGCAGGGCACAAGCTTACCTGATGCAGGACTCAAACTCATGAACCATGAGATCATGACCTGAGCTGAAGCTGGATGTTTAACCGACTGAGCCAACCCAGGCGCCCCAAAAGAAAGACTTTTAGGAGCACCTGCGTTGGCTCAGTTGGCTAAGTGTCCAACTTCAGTTCAGGTCATGATCTCACTGTTTGTGAGTTCAAGTCCTGCATAGGGCTCTGTGCTGACAGCTCAGAGCCTGGAGCCTGTTTCAGATTCTGTCTCTGTCTCTCTCTAGCTCTCCCCCTCCCTGCTCATGCTCTGTCTCTCTCTCTCGCTCTCTCTCAAAAAATAAAATAAATTAAAAAAAAGAAAGACTTTTAAATAATGATAGCTATTTAAATTCCCTATTTAAAAATATAGGTAAAAAATAAATTTAAAATAGGTGAAAAAAGGAGGGTAAGAACATACTTTAAAAATGAAGAATTTCAACTGAGAATTGTAATCTATAAGAATTGAACTGAAATGCTAGATCTGAAAAGTATAATAACTAAAATTAAAAATTCAAAAGGTAGATTTAACAACAGACCAGGCCTAGCAGATGAGAGGATTAGAAACTGGAACCCAAGTCAATAAAATACATCCATACAGAAGCAGAGAGAAAAACTACTAGGAAACACAGGGGCAGGAGGAGGGCAGTGTAAAGAAAATGAGGAACACTGTGGAAAAGTCTACCAAATATGTAACTGGAGTCCCTCAAAAGAAGAGGAAAGAATGAATAAGACAGAACCAATATTAAAAGCAAGAACCAGGGCACCTGGGTGGCTCAGTCAGTCGACTGTCCAATTCTTGATTTCGGCTCAGGTCATGATCTCATGGGTTCACGAATCAAGCCCCTCGTCAGGCTCCGTGCTGAGTGTGGAGCCTGCTTAAGATTCTCTCTCCCCCTCTGCCCTTCTCGTCTGCTCCCACATGTGCTCTCTCTCTTTAAAACAAAATTAAAAAAATAAATAAAAGGAAAGAATGAGAATTTCAAAATTGATGAAAAGACAACCCACAAATCCAAGAAATTCTGGGAACCTAAAAGCAGAAAGACAGACAGACACACACACACACACACACACACACACACACACACAGATACAGCATAAAATGTTGATAATCAAAAACAAAGAGAAACTTTTTAAAGTAACCAGTGGGAAAGAAGCACATTGCTTTCATAGGTGCAACAATAAAACTAACAGCTAAATTCTCAAAGAAACCATAAAAGCCATAAGACAACAGAATGACCTCTTAAAAGTGCTGTAAAAAGAAAATGCCCACCTAGAATGTGGTGCTCAGTGACTATTTCCTTTAAAAATAAAGGCAGAATAAGACATTTACAGACAAACAAAAACTGAAACAATTCATTATGGGCCCACTTGCATTAGAAGAAATACCAGAGGGAACTCTTCAAATGGGAAGAAAAATTAGCCTATCCCAAAGAGAAACACAGAAATACATACAGGAAGGGACGAAGAGTAATGGAAACAGTAAATATGTAAGTAAATCCACACAAATACTGATTATATAATGCAACAAAGCAGGAAACGCCAAACTGAGTTAGTACCTAAAGCTCTAGCATTACTGGAGAAGTGATAAAAGTTATAATTTGTATTAGACTGCAGTAAGTCAAGGGTATATATTACAATTGCTAGTATAATCACAAAAAGAATAGCGAAAGAATGTGTAACTAAGCAATTACTATAGGGAAAATATTAAATAATTAAATAATAAATAATCCAAGAGGGGCGCCTGGGTGGCTCAGTCGGTTGAGCCTCCGACTTTGGCTCAGGTCATGATCTCACTGTTCGTGAGTTCGAGCCTTCCGTCGGGCTCTGTGCTGACAGCTCAGAGCCTGGAGCCTGCTTTGGATTCTGTGTCTCCCTTTCTCATCTGCTCCTCCCCTAGTTGCACTCTGTCTCTCTCTCTCTCTAAAATAAATAAGCATTAAAAAAATTAAAAAAAAAAATAATCCAAGAGATGGCAAGAAAAAAGGAAAAGGGAACAAAACTGGTGAGTCAAAAAGAAAACTTACCAAAAGATGGCAGATCTAACACGAAATATAGTGACAATCGCATTACATGAAAATGGACTAAATATGCTAATTTAAATACTAAAAGAGACTAAAGAAAAAAAACCTAAATTCAATCATCACGATGCTTTCAAGGACAAAACTAAAAAAACCAGAAATTATAAGGACGGAAGAATATACAGCATGCAACATTTACCAAAAGAAAGCTAGTAAAGCTATACTGATATACAAAGTGGACTTGAAGGCAAAAAGCACTACTAATGATTAAAAGATAACAGTGCTAATCCACCAAGAAAATTCTAATGTAAGCAAAGTGGTTAGAAATTAGTAATCACTGGGAGCTAAGAAGCATACTCTTACCAACGACCTTGAAGGCCAATGCAAAACAACTGCTGCAACCAACTCTTTTTAGAAAAATCTATGGCAGCTCAAAGGGTAGAACTACACATTAATATAGAGCATAAATACCAGACTTCTTGGCAATACGATAAAACTCACACAGGGGCCCCTGGGTGGCTCAGTCGGTTGAGGATCCAACTTTGGCTCAGGTTGTGATCTCGTGGGTTCAAGCCCCACACCAGGCTCTCTGCTGTCAGTGCAGAGCCTGCTTCAGATTCTCTGTCCCCCTCTCTCTTTGCCCCTTCCCCACCTGCGCACGCTCGCTCGCACATTCTCTCTCCAAAAAAATGAAAAACAAACCTCATGCATATACCTTATGTGAATTCTGAAATGCTTAAACTAGTAAACAGTTTTTTTACCACAAAATAAAAGGTAGACAGTTTTACAAACAAACATTAATAAAGATCAGAAGATATTCTGGGGTAATAAAATGTTTACTAGACTGAGTAGTTTGATAAGGTTCATATCTATAAAATTCATATCTATAAAAACTAGACTTCCTGAAATTAAACCCTCAGAAAAAGGAAAAAACAAAACTTAAAAAAAAAAAAAAAAAAAAAAAAACACCTCAGATTCTTCTTCTCCAAATATAGCTCAAGTGTTGATTGAAGCATGAAACTGAAATCTTTGCATTATACTTACCTAAATGGCAGACTCACCATCATAACAATTAGTGGTTTTGTTTGGGGCTGGAACTGGCTAGGCCTAGAATCCAACCTCCTGATTAGCTTTTCTGTTAGAATCTAAGAACTTTAAACTTCAAAAGATCTCAGCTTATTTCTCAAGCCCTATTTTATTTACATATAAATAAAATAGTAAGCTGAGATTTTTATTTTCTAACTTATTTATTCAATTACTAGACCAAAGTACTAGAAAGACAAAAATTTTCTTCCCTCTCCTCCCTCCCTCTCTCTTTCTTTTTTGGTAGCCCATACAGGGATTGACAAGATCTTCTTCAAAGAAATAGCCCATAACTTCTTATGGGTAACAACAAAAAGTATCTGCAATTTTGTTCTCAAGTATGTCCAAGAACAAAAGTAGGCTCTTTGGAGAAAGTTGTGTCCACATATAGTTGATATTCAAAGAACATCAGCAGTTAGCACAAGGTATGAAAACACTTTGCCATCTGCTTATTCCTCATAAGTGATACTTAAGATGTGTCCACCCATGACTACACAACATTCAAAGCCCTAGAGTAATAATAACATCTATATACACTTACCACACCACGAGAACAACTGCAATGGCTAATTAATTAATATAAAGATATAATCCATCTTGCTAAGTAGAAGCCAAGGATATTACTTCCGGAGACACTAATTATAATGGATTTTAGACATTTTATTTCATCAGCCTACAGTTTTATTTTTTCTTTTCACATTTTTTATTTGCATTCTTCTTATAATATCCTATTCAAAACTGTGGTCACTAGCCCAACTTATTTTTCAGGAACATGTTTAAAAAACAATGTCAAAAGTGATATGGAAATGCAATTAAGGAACCATTAAGTTACATAACTACATTTAGGCAACAACAGTTCCACCCATTGTTTACTGATGAAAGGTGAATAAGGATGTTCTCTATTCTCTAGTTTCAGAGGCTAGGTCACAATTTACAATATACTATAGGAACTGTATTCTAATACTTCAAACAAAACAAAACAATCTGGAATTACCTGAAACAGCTACATATGAAAATGCACAATAAATGATGGTTTACTTATCTGTACAACTCTAATGCAATACAATTCCTAACAGAACAAAATGAGAGTTAAGAACACATACACCTAGTAATGGCATTACAAAACTATAACCTAAGTTCATCTCAAATCACAGCAGTGAGATCACCAGCTTAAGCTTTACTCTAAAATTTAAATACAAATCTCTTTTCCTAGAATGGTCCACTATCTTTATAAATATCATTGTGACTTTCCTGATCTTGAGATAAATTCAAAGCAGACACAAAGAAAAAATATATGCATTTGAGATGCAAACAAACACATAAAATAATATCACCACTCTGCCAATCCCGATTGATGCTTAGAAGACTCCCCACTCCCCAGCTTTACAAAGTACAGCCAAATGACTTGAAGTTGTACCTCCCTGACCATTATTTGGATAGGAAGATCCTGTGAAAGGCCTTTTTGTAATGGTGGGTTCCAATACTTGCCAATGTGCTTACCTCTATTAACTGTATATGTCTGTTCCCACCTTGGGAGCTCATGGTCCAGTCTGCTGCAGGTTAATATAAAGTCATGGTTAGGTGCAGACCACTGAGTTGGTCGGACTACCTGAGTTCAAATCTCCATCACCTCTTGTATGACCTGAAACAAGTTACTACTCTGAACCACACTTCTTTATATTTTTAAGAAGGAGGGTGAAGGGAAAGGACAACATTGAGATAATGCATGTCAAGGGCTTATTACTTGCACAGTGCCTGGCCCATGCTAGCACTTGATAAATTTGAACTCTATGCTGGAGCTAACACCCCAAATCTACTTCCAGAAATGAATCTTAGGTCTGTGTCTGGTATTCCCTAAGTCCATCTGTATGTGGAGGTGAGGTGACTTTCATTTAAGTATTCGTCCTTGTCAGACTCCTCCATTTTCACGCTCCCCATGAAAAATATGGTTCTGTGATTAGACAACATAAAACGACAACATAAAAAATAAATGTACTTGCGGGACTTGTCAGGAAGCACAAACTCAAATCCCTGATTTGCTGATAACTTTATAACAAAAAGCTCCATTGAGAAACAAAATATTTATGGAAGAGAACCTAAAGAATGTACAGTCCCCATCTACTTATCTAGAGCATCTAAAACAGATCCTTAAATTAAATCACTGTAGAAATCTACATACTTAGATCACATTATTTTGCCAGCACCAGAACTGCTTTTACTGAATTATGTTTTGTCATCAACCTACACAATGAGGCAACAAAGAATTTTAATTAAAAAACAAAGTAAAACGAGGGCGCCTGGGTGGCTCAGTCAGTTAAGCATCTGACTTTGGCTCAGGTCATGATCTTGTGGTTCCTGAGTTCAAGCCCCATATTGGGCTCTGTGCTGACGGTTCAGAGCCTGGAGCCTGCTTTGGATCCTGTGTCTCCCTCTCTGCCTCGCTCCCACTCACGCTCTGTGTCTGTCTGTCTCTGTCTCTCAAAAATAAGACATTAAAAAAAAATTAAAAAAAAAAGTAAAACAATTCAGCCCTTTGAAATGCATGCTGTTATTTACTTAAGGATGTAGCTAAGAAATCTGTCAATACAAGGAGTCTGGGAATCCAAAGAGAAACTGGTCTTTTATCTTATGATCATTGAATTATACAACTGATTATATCGCTTTCTGAATAGGCTACTAAAAGGCAGAGTCAAATTTGTAGCCCTCTAACAAATACTCAAGATTTCAGTCCAAGTACCTTGTGCACACATCTCATTCCATCTCAATGAAGATCTTACAGACTTCAGTTTTCATCTTAATTTTTCTCCCTCCGTGCTAAATTCATCAGCTCCTTATTTCTGTATGTTCTCAATAACATGTTGTATCTTTGTAAGTAATTATGAATCCTTTCTGGAACACGATGTGATATAAGTAAATGACATGCTCCATTTAAAAAACATTACAGCACAATAAGATACTTTCTTCCAGTAATAAGCATTTTATGAGTTCAATTTCTAAAGGCATTACCTTTTTTTTGTGCTCCAAAAAAGAAAGAAAGAAAGAAAGAAAGAAAGAAAGAAAGAAAGAAAGAAAGAAATATTGCAAATACTGTGTCTAAAATTAGGAAATTCTAACAACAGGAACTACAAAAATAAAACTTTCATTATGTATTTTTAACTTTGAAGCACACAGAAAATTACAAATATATCTCATGTAAAAATCCCCCCAAAGTCATGTTTAATTTTAAAACACAGACCAAATCACCATAAATGCAATTTCAATGATTTATTCTGAATAAAGGGAACTAGAGAGATTAGCTTCAAAGATGATTCAAAAGGAGGAGCTTCAATTCCTTCTGTGCTGCCCTGTGCCTGGCACAGAGGATGCTGCCAACCATACCTTAAGGTGAGACCACACAGAATTCAGGGACCCAAAGACTCCTGCTACACTCCTGCTTTAGGCATTGTGCTACAGCCCTCTTTCAGGGATTTTAGCAATCTCCTTGATGTCATTTGAGGAAAATAAAAAGCTTAAGACTCTTAGTGTGTGCAATTTAACCCATTCATGAACTCATACTCTGATCATAACTTCTGACTTCTAACCACGTACTTATCTAACTGATGATAATTACAGTTCTTTGCCCTCCTAGTGACCATAAACAAGGAAGCTATGCTACCAGAAACATGAAAAAAGGTTCTACTGTACAATAAAAATTATACTTTCTACCCCACCAATAGGAACTTCATCAAACACAGGAATCTCACAGGGTAACTTGGAAGCCGCATCATAAGAGTACAGCTTTTTCTTAAAAGCATTTTAGGAGCTTTATTTAAATATCAAGCAAATAAAATATAAGTTACATAATATCAAGTGGGATGAAGGTAAGTCCACTGTTGTTTCTCCTGTTTATCCGATGATACTCTAAATTATTTCCAATCATAACAGTCATATGAAATATACATAATGTTTCGACGACGCTTTATGACAAAAATAAGCATTTAATAAGACTTTCAAAATGTTTGACTTCTACTGTGAAACTCTTGCTTTTAGTGTGAGAACTTTATTTACGGGTTAAGAAAGCCACTTAACAGCATTTGTATTCTGAATCACAGAATAGACAGGTGTGTCACATAGCTTTCTTCTCCATTTTAGGGATAAGTCATCTCTGCTACAGATGTATACTTTGCAAACAATAAAAACACACGTGCCAAAAATTAAATTCATAGTCAAGATTAAATTCTGTCTCCAAAGATTGACACAAGTAAATGAAACAAGATCTTAGTTCTTCTCTATGTAGATATTAAAATAAGTACTGATCATTTTTTTTCCCACTGGAAACCAACATCAGAAATCAATGAATTCTCATCAAGTTAACAAGTACTCATAGAACACTTGTGAATGCCCAGCTCGGACTGAGAATGCAAACAGATAGAAGGAGAATTCCTGTTTATAGAAGCTTACAAATTAGCAGGGTCGGACACTTTTTACACAATGAAACAACTAGCAAATGAGCATACAACTCAGTTCAAACATTTAATGAGCACATAATCAAGCACCACATTGGGCCCACACAGTCTTCATCAGCCAAATAGCAGCAGTCTGTGTGTGTGTGTGTGTGTGTGTGTGTGTGTGTGTGTGTGTGTAAGATCTACCTAAAATTCCATTTTAATCATGAAAAGACCCTCCTTAAAACCCTTCCTCGGTTTTGTCGTTATCAGCTCCTGAATCTCTGCCCTGCACTTTTTTACTTTTCAAAAACCATCTCCTAGTAGTTAGTTATTGGCCTATTCTCCTGTTACTTGTCCCACCCCCACATTCCAACCAATCCCTAAAATTCCCACCCAACCTTGTTAGTTTCAAAGTTCTCCTGCTTCAAGATACTTCCATAAAATATTCCCTGATTATCTTTCTTCACCCTCCAGACCCTGCAGTGTCCCTCCTCACACTCTATCTTAGCTCTATTTACCACACCGTATTGAAAGTATCTTTATTGTCCTTCTCTAACTTCTAGAGAGAAGAAACATGATTGCTTGGAAGATCTGTGAAATTTCAAATCCTGAACTCGGTTTAATCTTCCGCACAACAACCAGTAACTCTTACAAAGTAACATTATTTGTCATTAAATGGACTAACAATACAATCAAATCTTACCCGTCCGGCAAACTTTCTTGTTTTAACTATTTTACATTAACAGGCTTTTTTAAAAAGCAGTTTCAAGTTTACAGGAAAAAAAAGTACAACTATTTTTTAATCTCACAAACAAAAGTAAAAGTCTTCATATTCAAAAAACGACTCCCCTGGTGATGCTGTCAACTCGTCTTGACAATTTTCACATCTAATCTAAAGGGTAAAAGGAGCCCATCAGAGCCCACTGACACACTTCCCAACGACAGGACTTGGTCACCAGCGCTGAGGCACCACCAGATGTCTATGACCTACTCTCTAAAGCAGCTGAGTCCCTCCCTCCCTGTGACTAAACTTCCGTGATGGGCATCACCTCTGCTCTCCTCTAAACCAGTTCTGCTCCTAACTCCAGGCCCACAACTTCCCCCTCAACCACGGCGCGAGAGTTAGGACCGGTGTTCAAGTCCCCGCATCACCAAAGACTGCACCCTCCCGGCTCCGGGACCTTTCCTCCCCAAGAACGACGCGGGTTCTTGAAGCCCCGGAGCCCCTGCCAAGGCCGGGCTGCTCTCTGGGTCTGAGCCGCCAACCCGGACGGACCCCCGAGGGACCCAGGGCACGAGCCGACGGGTCGCCACCACAGGTGTCCCCTCCAACTGCACGGGCTGGACAGTGAAGAGGAAGCCGGCCAAAAGGAAGCCATCCCGCGAGGGGTGGACGGGTGGCAGGAGGCGGCCAGGAAATGACAAGCGTCTGTCCGTCGGAGTTGGGCCGGGCCGTACAGAACTTGGCGACGAACGCTTGAAAGGGGGAGGCTCAGCACGACGAGGACTAAGGCGGCCGGCGACCGCCTGGGGCCGGTCAGGGCCGCGCCGCGGGGCCCCGGGCTGGGACCGACGGCGGCTGGAAGCACCGAAGCGAAACGGCCCCGGCCGGGTAGACGGCACGGGCGAATGACCCAGCAGCCTCCGCCCGGACGGCGCCGCCGCCCCGCCGCCCAGAGCCGAGATCCTGGGCCCCCGTCCTACTGCTCCGTACCTGGCCTGCGGCTCCACTGGCGTCGGGCCGCCGCTCTCCGCGGGTAGCTCGAGTGGGTCCCGGCTCCGCCAGTCCACAACCCGCCCTCTCGCCGGCCCTCCCTCCCTCACGCCCCGCCCCCGGCGCCGCGAGCGCTCGTCACGCACGCACAGACGTCATTTCCGGGTCCTGGGGCGCGGAGTGGGAGGGTGCTGTTGCGGGTCCTCTCGGAATCCGCGCTGGGTGGCGCGAGCCGGAGGCGGGGGTGACTGACAGCACCCGCAGTGTCGGAGGTCTAGGAGAAGAGGGCGGCCTCCAGGCTAGCCCTGCAGTGCCGACCTGCAGCGTTCAGGAGCCGACGGAGCAGCCGGTGTGCCCTGTCTTCTTCAGAGCCTGCTTCCTGCGGTGCTGTCGGGCCCTGGGCCACTGTAGCAGCATGGAATGGGAGACGGAGGCCGCTTGAAAAGCCAATGAATCCTACCTATCACATTACGGATGTCAGGAATTTTAGTGTTCGAATTAAAGGACCTTAAAGAGATTGGTTGACCTAAAAGCCGTTTTTACAGCTAAACATAATTGAGACCCACGAGGTTAAATAATCGTTAGCTAGTATTAATGGTCGAGTCTTAAACGGAATCCAGTTCCCGTGATTACCATTTCAGGAATGTTGGAAACAGCAGCTGCCTCTGTATCCTGGGTGCCATCCACGGCATAAAGTGCCGCCACAACAGAGAAAAAACGAAACTATACTGGATCTGGAAGGTAGACCTGAGTTGAAATCCCAGCTTTGCTAACAGCTGCCTCTGTGATCTTGGACAGGTTGCCTAATTTCTGTCTCTTTTCATCATTTGCAAAATGGAAATTGATTCATTCCTCAAATTCTTCTAAATGCCTAGAGATAGCAGAACATGCCATCCAAAAACGTACCTCTTTGGCATAAGGATTATTTTGAGAAAGTGGATGCCAGAGAAGCTCTGAAAATGAATACCCTTTTGTAAGGGAAATGTACATTTATAAAGGAAATCTCCATTTGTAAAGATGTCTCCTTCCCCGTACCTAGAAGAGGATGGCTAAATCACAAGGGACTCATCAATGGAGAAGACACTAACTTAAATCTGCGTAGCAAACCTTAAGCTTGTTTGCATTTCTTTCCCAGATCACTTCCCATAACTGATCCTCCAGCTAGCTACCCACCTTACCCCAACACACACCTTTCTTTCGTCTACATGATAATGTATTTAAGTTGGCATTCTAAATCTTGTCCCGTTATCTCTCATGTATATATGAGGTATATGTATTAATAAATTTCAATGTGCTTCTCTCTTGTTAATCTGTTTTTTACCTCAGAGGTCTCAGCCAAGAACTCAGAAGGGTAGAGAGACAATTTTTTTCCTCCTCTACACCTAATGTGTGCTAGGCTGAGGATAGAGAGCATAAAATGCATAAAGTGGTACCTGGGTGGCTCAGTCGGTTAAGTGACCGACTTCGGCTCAGGTCATGATCTCATGGTTTGTGAGTTTGAGCCCTGTTGGGCTCTGTGTTAACAGCTCAGAGCCTGGAGCCTCCTTCAGATTCTGTGTCTCCCCCTCTCTGCTCCTCCCCAACTGGTGCTGTCTCTATCTCTCACAACTAAACTTAAAAAAAAATTTTTTTTTTAATTTTTTTTAACGTTTATTCATTTTTGAGACAGAGAGAGCATGAATGGGGGAAGGTCAGAGAGAGAGAGGGAGACACAGAATCTGAAACAGGCTCCAGGCTCTGAGCTGTCAGCACAGAGCCCGACGCGGGGCTTGAACTCACGGACCGCGAGATCATGACCTGAGCTGAAGTCGGACGCCCAACCGACTGAGCCACCCAGGTGCCCCCGCCCCCCAAAAATTTTTTAATAAAAAAAAATAAAACACATAAAAGTATGCTGAGAAGCTTACATTCTAGAGGAGAGGGAGGAGCCAATAAACAAGTTATTTACAGTAGTACTTAAGATGGTGATAATTGCTATGAATAAAAAATTAAAACTTATGCAAGGAAGAGGCACAGAAAATGCAATCTAAAAGTCTGCAGTTTTAGAGTGGAGAGGAAAGCCCTGGCTGAGACAGTACCCTGAACAAAGGGCAAAGGAGCTAGCTATGCTGGTATGCAAATATTTGGGCAACTGTGCTAGGTACTGGGAACAAGTGCAAGGGCCCTCTTGACACCTCTAACCTATGTAGCTGTAGCAGATTGAACTAGGGGGAGGAAGAAGAGATCAAAAGGTAATGGACACAGTAAGTAAGGGGCTAACCCCTAGGTCAATGTTGAAAGGGTCTAGCAAAAGTGAGGACACTGGTAGGTCTGACTCATTGGGGTCGTTAGTGGGACAAACTACCACACACCTTCTTCCTCTGAGAGAAGGTGGGGTGGAGGCTACTGGAAGGGGCACCAAAGTTATATTTAACCGAAGAAGCAATGCTTTAGTTTGAATTTAGTGGTTTAGTTCTTGATAGGCATATGGATATTCATTGTATTACTTTTTATTTCAATTTATGTGTATTTTGTGTTTGAATTTATGAAACTCTGTCCCATTGGAAACAGTGAAGATAAAAGAGGGCTAAAAACTCATCTTGGGGTAGGTCAAAAGGAAAAGAGCAAAAGAAGAGTGGGGAAAAAAATAGAAGCAAGAGGAAAACTGCAAAAGAGGAGTAATGTGGAAGCTAAGAGGAGAGATAGAAAGCAAAGGGATTAATGGAAAGAGATTCCACAGAAGGGTCGGGTAAGATGAATCTACCCCCCCAAAAATGAAAACATACTAATAAAAGTGGTGAGAGGTGCGTGGGTGGCTCAGTCAGCTAAGCGTCCAGCTCAGGTCATGATCTCATGATTTGTGAGTTTGAGCCCCACATTGGGCTCTCTGCTGTCAGCACAGAGCCTGCTTTGGATCTTCTGTCCCCTTCTCTCTGCTCCCTCCCCTCCGCCCCCGCTGCTTGTTTTTTCTCTCTCTCTCTCTCTCTCAAAAAAAAAAAAAAAAAAAAAAAGTGGTAAAAGCAGGCATCCTTGTCTTGTTCTTGATCTTAAATGGAAAATTTTTCAATCTTTCATCATTGAGTATGTTAACTGTGGGTTTTTCATATATGGCCTTTATCATGTTGAGGAAGTTCCCTGCTATTCTTAGTTTACTGGGTGTTTTTTATCATGAAAGGGTATTATAGTCTTTAAGATTTAATTTTTTTGAACATTTTTTAAAGTTTATTTCTTTATCTGCTTTGAGTGGGGGGCAGAGAGAGGGAGAGAAAGAATCTCAAGCAGACTCTGTGCTGTCAGCATGGAGCCTAATTTGGGGTTCAGTCTCATGAACCTGTGAGATCATGACCTGAGCCGAAATCAAGAGTCAGACACTTAACCAACTGAGCCACCCAGATGCCCCTGTTTTTTTATTGTGAAATATAGATAACATAAAATTTACAGGCAGAAAAATGAATTTGGGTCCTTACCTAACATATATATGAAAATTAACTAAAAATTGATCAAACACCTACATGTAAGATATAAAATTTAGAAGAAAACACAGTTGAAAAGCTTCATAACCCTGTATTTGGCAATAATTTTTTAGATATGACACCAAAGGCACAGGTAATAAAAGAAAAAAATAAACAAATTGGACTTACCAAAATTTAAAACTTTCATGCATCAAAGGCCAGTCAACAGAATATAAAGTAACTCACTATTTGCAAATGACTTACCTGATAAGGGATTCTTATACAGAATATATAAAGAACTCCTAAAACTCAACAACAACCCAGTTTACATGAGATGTCTTTCTATTTATTTATCTTTTCTTTCTTTCAGCAATGTTTTATAGTTTTCATTGTACAAGTCTTTCACCTCCTTAAATAAATTGATTCCTAAGTATTTTATTCCTTTTAATGTTATTATAAATGGAACTGTTTTCTTAATTTCTTTTGGGTTGCTTATTGTTAATGTACAGTAATGCAACTGATTTCTGTGTGTTGATTTTGTACTACTACATTGCTCAATTTATTTTTTCTAATAGTTTTTTTTCCCTGTCAATCCTAACATACATCGGTGTATATAGGGTTTTCTACATACAAAATCGTATCTTCAGACAGAAATAATTTTACTTTTTCCTTTCCTATTTGGATGCCTTTTATTTCTTTTTCTTGCCTAGTTGCTCTAGCTAGAATTTCCAATACTATATTGAATAGAATTGGAAAAAAAACAGGCATCTTTGTCTTATTCCTGATTTTAGTGGCAATGCTTTCTGTCTTTTACCATTGAGTGGAATGTTAGCTGTGGGCTTTTCGTATGTGGCTTTCTTATACTGAGTTAGTTTCACTCTATTCCTAGTCTGCTGAGTGTTTTATCATAAAAGGGTGTTGCATTGTGTCACAAGATTTTCTATATCAATTGAGAAAATAAGATAGTTTTTTCCCCCTTTATTCTCTTAAGACCATTGTTGTATTCCAGGAATATATCCCACTTGGCCACTGTATATAATCCTTTTAATATGCTGTGGAACTCAGTTTGTTAAATTTGTTGAGAATTTTTATATCAATATTCATAAGGGGTATTGGTCAATAGTTTTCTTTTCCTATAGTCTGGCTCCATATCAGGGCAATGAATGAGTTGGAGTGAGTTAGAAAGCACTGCCTTCACTTTTGAGTTTTTGGAAAAGTTTGAGAAGGATTGTTATTACTTCTTTAAATGCTTGGTAGAATTCGCCAGCAAAACCATCAAGTCCAGGGCTTTTCTTTCTCGGGCGGTTTTTGATTACTAATTCAACCTCCTCCTTAGTTAAAGATTTGGATTTTCTGTTTGTGATTCAGATTTGGTAGGTTTTATATTTATGAAAATTAGTCCATTTCATTTGGTTATTTAATTTGTTGGTGTACATATGTTCACAGTATTCTCTTATAATCCTTTTCATCTATGTAAAGCCAGTAGTAATATCCCCTCTTTCATTTCTGATTTTGGCATTTTGAACGTTCTCTTTTTACACTAACAGTAGCTAAATATTTGTCAGCTTTTCTGATCTTTTAAAAAAACAAATTTTGGTTTTGTTGAGTTTCTATACTCTGTTGTTATCTTATTCATTATTTCACTTATCTCCACTCTAATATTTATTTCCTACTTCTGCTAACTTTGGTTTAGTGTGTGCCTCTTTTTCCAATTCCTTTAAAGTGTATGATTAGGTAATTAATTAGAGACTTTTTAAAATGCAGATGTCTACAGATATAAATTTCACTTTGAGCACTGCTTTCAGTAGATTCCTTAGGTTTTATATGTTGTGTTTTCATTTTCATTTGTCTCAAAGTATTTTCTGATATCCTTTGTCATTTCTTTTTTGACCATTGGTTATTTGAGAGCATTTAAAAATCTTTTTCACGATTTTGTGAGTTTTCCTTCTGTTACTGATTTCTAGTTTTGTTCCATGGTGATCATAAAAGATATTTTATATGATTTTTCAAAATTTATTAAGACTTGTTTTCTGGCAAAAAAAAATGTTCTTCTCTGGACAGTGCTCTACGTGCATTTGAGAAGAATGTATATTCTATTATTGTTGGGTGAAGTGTTCTATATATGTCTGTTAGGTATACTTGGATTGTAATATATTGTTCAAGTACTTTCTTTACTTATTGATCTTGTCTCTGGTTGCTCTATCCATTATTAAAAGTGGGATACTGAAGTCTTCAACTATTATTGTAGAACTGTCAATAATTTCTCGTTTAATTCTGTCCTTTTTGTTTCATATATGTACTTGTTGCTCTGACATTAGATGCATATATGCTTATAATTGTTATGTCATTTTGTTGGATTAAATATTTTTCTGTATATAATGTCCTTCTTGTCTCTTGTAACCTTTTTTTCTAATGTAAAATCTATTCTAATAGTATAGCCTCCCCAAACTCTCCTTTGGTTACTCTTTGCATGGAATACATTTTTCCATCCTTTTACTTTCAACCTCTTTGTCTTTGGATCTAAAGTGAGTCTCTTATAGACAGCATATAGAGTTTTTAAGAAAACAGGTTCTGCCAATCTCTTTTAATTGGAGAGTTAAATCCATTTACATTTGAAGTAATTACTAATAAAGAATGACTTCTGCCACTTTGCCACTTGTTTTCTGTATGTCATACATATTGTTTTGTTCCTCAATTCTTTCATTACTGCATTTTTGGTATTTAGTTGTTTTTCTGTAGCCTACCATTTTGATTCTCTTCCTTTCTGTATATTTTAAAATTTATTTTCTTAGTGGTTAGCTTTGGGATTACAATTTAACATCTTAAATTTATAACAACTTAGTTTGAATAATACCAACTTATTTAAAATAGTATATATTCTGTACCTATACATCTCTGTCCCTTTCATTTTATTGTTATTGTCCCAGATTTCATCTTTATAAATTGTACACCTATTAACACAGGTTTATAATTAATGTTTTATGTATATGCCTTTTAAATCATATAGGGGGAAAAAGGAGCAATTACAAACCCAAAGCGCAATAATACTGGCTTTTACATCTACCTGGGCATTTACCTTTCCCAGTGTTCTTTATTTCTTCATGTAGCTTCAACTTACTGTCTAGTGTCATTTGCTTTACAATCTGAAGGATTCCTTTAGTCATTTTTTAAATGTTTATTTAATTTTTGAGAGAGTACGAGCAGAGAGAGGCAAAGAGAGAGGGAGAGAGAGAAATCCAAACAGGCTCTGCACTGTCAGCAGAGAGCCCCATGCAGGACTCAATCTCATGACTGTGAAATTGTAACCCGAGCCAAAATCAACAGTTGGACACTTAACTGACTGAGCCACCAGGCGCTCCTCCATTTCTTATAGTGCAGGTCTACCAGTAATGAACTCCCTTGGCTTTTGTTTATTTGGGGATGAATTTCTCCTTCATTCTTGAAGAATAGTTTTGCCAGATATAGAATTCATGGTTGACAAGTTTCTCTTTCAACACTTCAAATATGTCATCCCACTTCTTTCTGGCCTCCATAGTTTCTGATAGGAAATCAGTTATATTCTTACGGGGGATCCTTTATATGTGATGAGTTTGTTTTCTCTTGCTGCTTTCAACATTCTTTTTCTTTGGCTTTCTACAGTTTGATTGTAATGTGTCTTGGTGAGGATCACTTTGAATTTACCTTACTTGGAATTCTTTAAGCTTCTTGAATTTGTATATTTGCCTCATTTCCTTTATCTTATCATTTGTTCAATCTCTACACACACACACACACACACACACACACACACACACACACAGTTTTCCTGAAGAATGTGAGACTAAGTTGCAGACATCATGCTTCTTGACTTTACATATTTCAGTGTGTATTTCCTAAGAAGAAATATATCTTCTTAGAAACCAAAGCAAAATCATTAAAATCAGGAAAATTAACATCTGATAAGTTAACATTGATAAAATACTACTTAATCTATAGCCCTTACTCAGTTTTCATCAATTGTCCCAAGAATCACTTTTATAGCTATAGTTTTTCCTGGTTGATCATTTAATTGTCATTTATCTTTAGTCTTCTTTAATCTGGAATAGTTCTTCCATTTTTATTCGTCTTTCATGCTCTCGACATTTTTGAAAAGTGTAAGACAGTCATTCTGAAGAATGTCCTTCCATTTGGGTTTGTCCAATGTTTTCTCATGATTAGATTCAAGTTATTCATTTTGGCAGAGAAATCATATAAATAATGTGTCTTTATCAGGACCGGTCCTTTGTTTAATGTTGACTTTGGTTACATGATCAATGAGGAATCTTTCAGGTGTCTGCACTGTAAAGTTACCATTTTTACCTTTGAAATTAGTAACTTGTAGGGAGATATTTTAAGACTATGTTAAAACCTGTTTTTCTTCCAAAGTTCATCCATCAGTTTTAGAATCCATTGATAACATGTTTTTTAATGTTTATTTATTTTTGAGAGAGAGAGAGAGCGAGCGAGCAGGGGAGGGGTAGAGAGAGAGGGAGACACAGAATCTGAAGCAGGCTCCAGGCTCTGAGCTGTCAGCACAGAGAGCCCAATGCGGGACTCAAACCCAAGAACTGGGAGATCATGACCTGAGCTGAATTCGGACACTCAACCGACTGAGCCACCCAGGTGCCCCTGCCATCATCAGTTATAATTATGATGGTTGTTAAATGTAGATTTTCTACCCCATCATTTCCTCTATATTTATTAGCTGACGTTTTACTCTAAGAACTTTCCTTGGGGCACCTGAGTAGCTCAGTTCATTAAGCATTTGAGTTCGGTTCAGGTCATGATTCCGCAGTTCATGAGTTCGAGCCCCACATCCGGCTCTCTGTCAGCACAGAGCATGCTTTGGATCCTTTGCCCTGCGCCCCTTTTCTGCCTCTCCCCTGCTTCCGGTCTCATCTCTCTCTCAAAATAAATAAATAAACACTGAAAAAAGAACTTTCCTGTCTACTTCGTTTATATATTTATTTGTGTCAACATAAATTCATGGATTCTCATTTTATTCAGTGGGTTATAAGCCATCTCAGTTGGCCTTTGAACAATGTGATTGATGGTTAGAGGTACTGACCTACTGTTGAAACTCTGCATATAATTTTTGACTCCCCAAAAACTGAACTACTAAAAGCTTACTGTTGACGGGAAGCCTTACTGATAACATACATAGGTGTTAATATATATTATGTTTTATGTATTACATACAGTATTCTTACAATATAATAATGAGTATAGTAATAGTGTAGAGTGATGTTGAGCATCTTTTCATGTGTCTGCTGGCTACTTGGATGTCTTCTTTGGAGAAATGTCTGTTCATTTCTTCTGCCCATTTTTTGTTTTCTGGGATTATTTGTTTTTTGGGTGTTGATTTGTATAAGTTCTTTATATATTTTGGATACTAACCCTTTATTGCATATGTCATTTACAAATATCTTCTCCCATTCAGTACATTGCCTTTTAGTTTTGTTGATTGTGTTCTTTGCTGTGTAGAAGCTTTTCATTTTGATGTAGTCTACACCAGATTTTTTTTTCTCGAGAATCACACAACACAGAAAGCTTTATTCATCCATACCATTCCAGAGAAAGGCAGGCTCACTTTAGTATGCTGTCATCTTGGGCTTCTGCCAGTTCTCTCTCAATGTGTTTCCATTCATCCTGCTTCTTTTTCTCCTCAGCTGCTATCCTCCTTTCCTCTTCTGCCTGAAACTTCTGTAGCACTTGGCTCTGTAGGCCACACCAAGGAATAGAGCAGAGCAGGGGCTGTACTTGATGAGCAGTGACCTGCACTGGCAGCACCATTTTGTCCATAACCTTAACCAGATTTTTGTGACAGTATTGTATATGTGCTTGCTGAAGCGAGCACGTGACAGTTTTGTAAATGTATTTTCTCCTCCTTATGGTTTTCTTAAATAACGTTTTCTTTTCTCTAGTTTGCTTTATTGTAAGAAAACAGTATATAGTATATATAACATACACAACATGTGCATTGACTCTTTATGTTGTTAATAAGGCTTCCAGTCAACAGTAGGCTATTAGTTAAGTTTTGAGGGAGTCAAAATTTACATGTGGATTTTCTTCTGCACAGGGAGTTGGTGACCTAACTCCTGCATTGATCAAGCATCAACTGTACTATCAAATTTTAAAGGGGGGCGGGGGGAGGCGGAGCTCTATATGTAATGAAATGGACAGATCTCCAAAAGACAGTGTTAAATGAGAACAGTAGGGTGATGGAACATGTGGTATGCTACTTTTAGATTTAAATATAGATATATAGGGGTTCCTGGGTGTCTCAGTTGGTTGAGTGTCCAACTCTTGATTTTGGCTCAGGTCATGAACCCAGGGTTGTGGGACTGAGCCCTGTGTCAGGCTTCACACTGAATGGAGCCTGCTTAGGATTGTCTTTCTCTCCCCCTCTGCCCTTCTCTCCTGCTTGCATTCTCTCTCTCTAAAAATAAAAGACAGACAGACAGATAGGTAGATACTCTCCTAGGATGTGTATCACTTTCTAGAATATAAATAAATAAATAAATAAATAAATAAATAAGTAAATTCTAGAAAAAAAAATATTCGTATAGATAGAGGGAGAAAGAGAAGAAGAGAGATACATGTACACTAGAATAGATATAGTATATATAGGAAGAATTATTTTAAAGAATTGGGTCATGTGATTGTGCAGGCTTGGTGAGTCCAAAATTTGATGGCAGAGAGAGAGACAGAGAGAGAGAGAGAGAGAGAGAGAGAGAGAGAATCCCAAGAAGTCTCTGCACCATCAGCACAGAGTCCAGTGCAGGACTTCACCCCATGAACCGTGATATCGTGACCTGAGCCAAAATCAAGAGTTGGACACTTAACCAACTGAGCTACCCAGGCACCCCTGGAAGTTTACTGTAGATGGCATAGTCAGAGAAGGTCTCACTGAATATATGACAACTGAGGTGGAACATAAAATGGAAAAATGAGCCAGCCCATGAGAAGCGCTGGGGAAAAGGCATTCCAAGGAGATGAAATGCCAATCACAAAAACCTGAGGTAGGAACTGAAGGAAGTCCAGAGCAGAAGACAGGAAAAAAGGAGTAGTGTGGAGTGATGAAGCTGGGGGTACACAGGAACCAGATCAAACATGGAAAGACCATTCTAAAAGCAAAGGGTTTTAAGTAGGCATGTTGCAGGTCTAATTAACCCTTTCAAGACTATCTTGGAAAATAGGTTGGAGGAGGTATAATCAGGGGCCATATTAAGCCAAGAAGTCTTTGTAGTAATGCAGGATGAGAGATGATGGTGATTCAGACAAGTGAATTTGTCATGTTTTCAAGATAATCTTGAAGATGGATTCAAGACTTGGCAATGGATTGCAGTACAAGGTGAGGTAAGGAGCGGAGTTCAAGATGACTCTTACGTTGGGGTGCCGGGGTGGCTCAGTCGGTTAAGCCTCCAACTTTGGCTCAGGTCATGATCTTGTGGTTTGTGAGTTCAAGCCCTGCATCGGACTCTCTGCTGACAGCTCAGAGCCTGGAGCCTGCTTTAGATTCTGTGTCTCTCTCTCTCTCTCTCTGCCCCTTCCCACTCACACTCTGTCTCAAAAATAAACATTAAACAACAACAAAAAAAGACGGTTCTCAGGTTTTTGTTGACTGAGTGGATGGTGGTACCATTTCCTGAGATAGAGAAGATGGAATGAAGATGTTTGGGGTGGGAAGAGGAAGTAAAGAATTCCACTTGGCTATATTAAGCTTGAGATGGCTAATAGGTATTGAAGTAGCAATATTTAGCAGGTTATTGGGTATATAATTCAGCAGGTTATTGGATATATAATTCGAGGCTGAGGAAAGAGGCCTGAGTGAGTATAAATTTGGGAGTCATCAGTGTATATAGATAGGCCAGTTACTGACTGCCTCTCAGCTCCATATTCATCCTTCATTGCTTCTGCAAAAATTGGGTTGGGACCTTTGAATATTTTTTCCTTTGCCAACTAATGTGATATTAAACTTTGTTAGTAGAGGACATTGGTGAGATGTTGCCAAGAAGAAAGGCATTTTCCTTTCCGGTTCTGGTGTGATTGCTCCCAGCCCCGCCTCTCCAGCACCCAGCTCCTGCAGTGCATGGTAGTCAACGGCACAAATAGGCCAGCAGCTTTCCCCAGCACTCGCCTCGGGTGGTTTTTTCGTGGAGTGCTTCTGGCAGAACACCTCTCTGAACAGATTTTGCCAGCACCCTAGAGGGTGGATTTCCAGCAAGTTCCACCAGCATAGCACCCCAGTGACTTCTCTACCATTCAGTGAGCCGTGGCTATGCCCTCTCCAAAAAGGTCTGGATATCAGCTCTGGGAGGAGTGTTCTCTATGTCACCTCTGGGGGTAGTGGCTGCTCCTACGTGTGCTATTCCTATATTCTTTATAGTTCGCTACTGCCAATCCCTCGTTACTCCAATCCTATTATAATTAATAGTTATTTATATTAAAGATATAAATTGTTCAGATAACTGCATGTTTTTTTTCTCTTGGCTAATACAAATGACTCATTGCACTTCAGGCAAGATCATGCAAGGAGGAGACAGCCTAGACTGATGTGTCAAATATAAGGTGCCAAGAATTCTCTATGTTATCTTCCATTTTCAATGGGTGGGATATAAAGGCACAAGGGATAGCAACAGGATGGAGCAGAAGCACCTGTGTTCAGTTTCCTCTCCTGTCACCCTAGTCAGCCATCGTAAGGGGAGACAGTCCCTTTTTGTGTCCACTTTGGCAGGCGCTGGGTTTTGGCTGGCTTCTGCTGCATGTGGGTACCTACCTGCAGCTTGCAATGGCTTCTCAGTCAGCTGCAACCAGAGCCGGAATTGCTCTGCTGGCCTCTTTCTTGTGGTCTTGCAAATGGAGCACCTTCTGAAGTCAAGATGTTTGAAAAACATGGCCTGCCCTCTCTGTGTGGACAAAGCTCCCAGTTTCACCTTGACTACTCCAGGCTCCTGCAGACAGACATCCCTTAAGGGGTTCTTTCACACGCCATCTCTAGACCTTGAATCTGTTGGTTATATTGCAACTCTCACACCTACAAAGGTTGTTGGCCTGCCAATACCAGCATCATGGAGATACAGAAACAAGGGACAGAGGCTACCCATGCTTGTGCCTCCTTCTGACCCCTACCAAGGCACTGAAGTGTGTCTTGGTGGTATAAGACCAGGATAGGAGAAAAGGGTTTTAAGCTATTGGAATTCTGGGTCCTTAGTGAGGATCAGGTGAAGCTCCTTCCTAAAAAGACAGGATGATCAAGTGAGGAAGTTATGGATCATGAATGAATGGTTACTGCCTATAAATCCCAGAAATCCTGGGGCAAAGTTGAGTATCTGGAGAGCCTTCCACCTAAAAAACTTTACTTTCTTGTACATTATCATGAGGATACTTTGGTTGGGCTATCTGGAAATTCTGCCTCTGGATCTCAATCCACAAATCTAGGTTGTCCCAGGGGGTGCTGCTGCTATAAAGCAGTCAGGATTGCCATCCCAGCAGGGAACAGCACTGACAGGGTTCAAAATCAGACAATAAACCCCATCTCAGTGGAATCCTCTAGGCTAAAGGTCCAGCCTATGTAAGTGGAATCCTCTAGGCTAAGTGGTCCAGTCTATGTAGTCATTCCTGCAGGTGACTACAGAGTGGATTCCTCAATGTCCTCAATCCTCAGAGAGGATTCCTCTGCCTCTCTGAACCAACGGAAGTTTCCAAATAGAGCTGCATTTGGATGTATAAAATTAAGCATCTGGGTGGAACATTGTCTGAATATGTCTGGGGGCAGATACATTCTGCCTTGACTTTTGGGAGCACCAAGTGAATAATGCCTCCTCATTTTGGCCAATAGGGATGTGGTCAGCTCACCAGGGAAGTCCGTATCTTTGTTAGGAAGTTCTTGGTGAACATAGTTTCCAGGAAGAGTATTTTGCTTATCCCTTCCAAGGGTAGAGGAGGGTGAAACTAACTTATCTGTTCAGTGGGGTCCTGCAAGTACACTCTGCTGCCACTGTGGAAATAGATACAGAGCTTCAAGACAAGGGCTGAAAAAAGGCTCTTTCAATCCTACCAAGCCAGGTGAAAAAGCTGAACTGGAAAGTCAGGGACCTCAGTGCAAAGAGCACCTAACTGACTGAGAAGTTGGGGGGCAGTGCTGGACAAAGCATCACTGCCAGGGCTGGCTACCAAATGCTGGATGAGGCAGGGCCAGAAGTAGGCAACCAGCTTTAAAATGCCAAAGACAGGACAGTCGTGAGCTGGGGGAGGGGTGGTGATGGTGGAGGGGGTGGAGAGATGGAGATGACATTGTAAGAGTAGGGACAGTAGGCACCCATGACACGTACACACAAAGATGGGTCCCTGGGGCAGAGTAAGCGGAGGCAGAGCTGAAGATAAGGATGTAATGTTGAAAAACACACTAAAAAAGGAATTTATAGGGATTTAAACCTACTCATGATAACATTCTAGGGACTTAAACCTACTCAGGATACCATCCAATCCCCTTACAAAAATAACAAAAGTATAAAGATTTCAACTAAATTCTTAACTTATAAATTTCTTTTAACGGAGGTCAAGCTCCAAGTTTTGTGGTGCTTTTGGGGTTCTATTTCTTAATTTTATTAATAAAGGAGAGAAGTATGTATACATCTATTCCAAAGATCTACTGGAGCTAGGCCATCTGCCAAGGTCACATAATATAGGAAAAAAAAAAACAAAAACAGGGTCTATAATACATTAAGAGAATCTTCTAAAAGTCATGGTTTGTGGAAGGGTGATTCAGTTTGCTACTGAGATCACAGAAGGGTGAGAAAGGTGCATCACAATCTGATTATAGGCCCCTTTTATGAAGTATTTCTGGATGGTTCAAGATGGTTCAACTCAGCCTTCTTACAGTTGTGTTGGATTTTTTTCCTGGTGCACAACAGTTCTGTTTCCACTTGGTTCCAGGTGGTTGGAGGTGGTAGAATCCCAGGATCTTCAGATTATGTCAATGCTCAGGAAGAACAAGTGTGTGACCGAAGAAGTCCTTAGCAATCGGGAATGGGGCTGCCTCGTTTCTAAGGCTCAACTGACTGTTACTGTGTGTATATGCTGGGAAGGGAGCTTTGTGGAGGGGGAGGTAAAAGCTTGGACATCAGATCTACGACTTTTGTAATAACACTATCAGTTTTTCCTTATATTTAGACTTTAGAAGAAGATATTCATCTAAGGGAGAAATGAGATGCCTAATGTTCACAGCTAGTAAGATCATTGTAGAAACGACTGGAGAAGGGAAAAAAGGCACATAATTACCCTTGCTCAGAACAAGATGCTCATTGGCATCCTATTCATATAGGCACTTTATTTTAAAGTTATGTTAGAAATAAAGTTTAAAATTATGTTTAAAAAATAGAGAACGGTATAAAGTACATGAAAGGAAAAACAAAATGGTAAGGAGTCAAAGGACAGGAAGTTAAAGGTAAGTAAACACAAGCTTGAGCAAAATGCTAGAAGTTAAGCAAATCAAAATGAAAGGTAACCAAAGGTAGCTACGAGATCATCTTCAAAATGATGACAAAGGAACAAATAGGCAGAACTGAGACCCAGATCTAAGGGTCGTAAGTCCCAAGCCAGGCACACAGCATCCCCCGAGCCACACTAAAGAGCCTCACATTCAATTATTCTCTTGATGCCAGGGGTCCCTGAAGGAGGGCCGCGGCCTCAGGCACACTCCCCACATGATCAGGCTGCATCTGTGTGGTTAGGCCAGGAGGCTGCAAGAGTCTGATTAACTCAAGCTGTCCCGGATCATCCTGCCATACCCAGGATCCAGCCAGAGAGCCACTACTGACCTCCACTCATTGCCCATGAGCAGGGTCCTCCTCCATCTAGCAAACATGTGCCCCTTACTAAGAAGGGAGGCACACTGGGGACCCCAGCTAGCTCCTTAATACTCAGGGACTACTTAAGACCTACGCATCCAAGGAAGTTTTCTAATATGACTTCTAGAGTATCTGCTTTTAAAATCTGCACAGACTGAAGCAGGGTGAAGCCCCAGGGAGTCTCAGAGGTGGGACACTGAGCTCTGTTGTCAGTGTCCCACTGACAAGAAGGGAGGGCTCTGTTGAACACCTGTGAGGATTTCCAAAAAGGGCCCTGGGTTTGAATCCTGACTTGGCCATTTACTAGCTATCTGCCCTTGAGGCAATTATGTCTCCATGAGCTTCAGTTTCCAACTTATTAAGTATTATTAGTGTATCATTACTATGTGATTGTGTGCACAGTAATTAGGTCAGGGAATACATTTGGCACAGGTAATGCAGCAGTGCTTTTGTTTAAAAGTCAGAATAATCAGAGATTTAAGGAAGCAGTTGGAGGGTGGCATAGCTACCCAGCATGTCAGAACTCACCTTTCCGTGAAAGTGATTCCATTAAGTGACTCCATGGGGCATCCTGATGAGGACACTCAGTAGCCAGGAAGGTGTCAAACTCTGCTTTCAGAGGAAGGGCAACTTATACCCATTTTCCTCAAGTAAGGGTCTCGACCACTAAGGCTTACATAAGCTTAGAGCCATTTATCTCGCCCTTGAAAGAAGTGGTGACATGATAGGAGGGATTTCTTTCAGAACCACCTGACATGGCTGTTAGCCACACAGTGACCGTGCAACTGTGGTATCTTCTTCCCCTGAAGACCTCTCAACACAAGAGGGCAAAGCCTAGGCTGGGTGGGCACATTCCTACCTGGAACAGAGACAAGGCTACAGTTACTGCAGAAGGGGTTCATGGTGCCCATCTCCCTCTAACTTCAAGTCAGGGCAGAAGTTCAGGGGCTGGTCTCAGGAAAGACCCTCTTTTATTTAGCTGAGTATTTAAAAATATAACACATTTTAAGCAGAAATCGAGACACAGTCTGTGATTTGCTCGCACAGTGGGGGGCAGAGGAGGGATGAGAGTAAGTCTCTAAAAAAGAAAGGCACAGCACCCAGGTTCTAATTCTTTACTTTAATGCCACGTGAGGGTACTGAGGCTCCATGCACCAAAGCGCTCACAGACAGGGAGTGAACGAACATAGGAAATGTTATACCATGTACACGAACCCAACACCGTACAGAAGGAAGACAATGGACCCAGGTGACCTCCCATACTCCAGAGGCAACCTGTTCCTCTACCCAGTCTTTGTTCCCTCCTCCTCAACCCCTGCCCACCCACCCTTCTCCCAATTAACATATGTATACATGTATGATTCTTCCAGAATTCCAAAAAGTGCCTCTCCCGCCCCAGTCTCTCACACTCTGGCTTCTGATGAATAGAGCCTCCCTCTTTTAAGGATCACAAGGCAGCCACTACCTTCATGAAAGAGTCGCAGCAAAATGGTGCCCAAGAAAGCTTAATCACTTAGAATCAAATATGGACAGAAGGTATGCAGAAGGATATTTGAAATTCTAACTGGGATCAGTGTGAGTAGTTTTCGTTTTTTTGTTGTTGTTGTCATTTGTCTTAACCTCTTCAAAATCCAGCTGAGGCCAAGACTGCACACTGAGGCTCACCCCACTTTGTGGTTTGGAAATGTCATTCTTCCTAGTCTTCCAACAAGCAACCCAGAACAGGAAGATAAGGTCACCTGACCAGCCTGAGGCACAAGGTTCAGACAGCTCCCAGAATATCCTCAGCCCCAGGAAGAAAGAATAGAAACTTTCAGAGCACAGTTGACTCCTTGCCACGTGATAAGCACTGGACAGCCTTGTGAATTAACCGAAGGTAGAATAAGGGTGGTGACGAGTCCTGTATTTCTTCTATTTAGAGTGCTACCCAAAGAATTCCCCCTTCTGGGATGGTGTGATGTGTTTCATTGCGGTTTTGCTTCAATCTTTTTTGTGCCATTAGTTAACTTTTTCATTTTTATTGAATTTTGTTATGGCTGCTATTGCACCCCACGATCCTGTATCCTAAAACTTTCACCTTCCCAACCAGTGAGCATGACACCTGGGAGAAAAGGTGCCCACAAACACAATGGAAGCTCCAAAGGCAGGCACTTTGGTTTGACCCATCAACACGATGCACAAGAATGCTATGAAAATATACTCCCTTTTGATTGGGAAGAAGTGTTCATCCTTTGGGGCCCTCCTTCCTAACCCAACCGTTCTTATGCTCTAGAGTTGACCAGTTAGAGTTGAGAAAGGATACAACTGGGAGAAGTCTCTTCCTCAGATATGACCTTTATTTGGAGGCCATTACCACCAACCACCACATCCAAAAGCACTTTTCAGCCTGGCCTTGGCTTCTCATCAGAGAATGGCCAAATTGGGCCACTGAATTCTTTTACTTCGTTTAGAAAGAGCTCTAAGCTGGCTGCCAGTATCCCTGCGCTGCCTGGTCTACTGGCCCAGCGCCTTGTCTCCCCCACAATGGCACAGAACACACCACTGTGAGAACACAGGGGCAGAGCGGATCCAAAGGGGTGTCTCTAGCAAGAGGCACAAGGACAGTGTCCTTGTGCAGCATCTCTGCAGCTCCAAGCTTGTCTTCAGGGATTGTTTTTGAGCAAACCAATCACTCCATCCTACGTGCATGGACTCTAAATAACCAAGTACTGTGATACTCTGTGACAAGGGTGGGGGAGAGACAGGGCCAAGGCCAGATTCCTGAAAGCACTAGGATTAATTGTCTGCTTTCTACTCATACTGCCTTTCTCCTGAATAGCTTGCCTCAGTGTCTGTCTAAAAATAATCTGTATTAGGCAGTAACACCAACCGGAGCAACTTAAATGAAAGACTTCTGTTAGAACAAGACAAGAGGCATGCTGTTGGACTAAGTTTCAAGCAGGGAAATCAACTCCAGAAAAGTGATGATTCATCTGTGGATGAGAACAATAGAAGGGATGCATACCTTGGAACCTGAACAACTGACTGTATACTTTCCTCTTAGATCTCATTCTATACCTCCGTTCCACCACATAAGAACACAACGTAGGAGTGCAAAACCATGCCCTGGAATCCCTGTTGCCACAGAGGGCCAGGAGGTCACTGCCCTATGAAGGAGTTCTGCCAAGGTCCTAAGGCTTGGCCTTCTCTTCCTTAGAAGCATACAGACATCTTTAGCTACCCCTTCCCTGCATCACCAACCATTGGTCTCACAGGACTGAGACCAATGAGGCTGTCCTCACTAGTTTTTTATACACAAAAAAATCTCTCTACAAAACACCCAGGAACAATCAAGCACAATCACGATCACATGGAGAAGTCTCTAATGCAGCACAGAAATGCTACGTTCCGATTACTGGTGCTGCATGGCTCTTCCTTCAGGGGATGTGTGTCCACATCCGACTGACCACCCTCGTCTGCACATGGAGCAAGAAGGAAATGCAGTGGGAACAGAGCCCTGTGAATCTTTTTCTGTCTCTGAAATGGGGACAGTAAAACACGATGGAAGTGCCGCTATCTTCCTACAGCTCCCGGGATAGCTGTGCCTCCCACCCAACCCTTTCTGTGCCTCCTCAGAACAGACACTCTCCTAGGAGAACATTGGCAGGATAAAGCAATAGGGTTAAAAACACAGGGGGTTTCTATCTAAGGAGGTTCACCACAAATTGGATGCTAACACATGAAATGGCAGCCAAAGAGGTATTCTGAGCCTCTAGAAAGGATGTTACATCTCAAAGATAACAGAAGATCTATGCAACTTGTCTGCTCGATTCAGGGAAATCTTCAAAAGGAACCTCTGAAATCTGCATTACAGCCCTGAGAAGATAACCCTTCAAGCAAGGAAGGTTGGTGGAAGGTAGGAGAAGCCAAGGCCCTAAGGCAGGGCTGTAAACATTGTGCTTTTCTAAGGCCAACCTGGTACATGGCTTTGGCAACTATGGTTACATCTCCAAAAAGTGGTGAAGAATATGTTCCAGGAGGAAGAGTCTTTCCACATCCTAAAACAAAGCATGGAACTATCCCTGGGGGAAGAGGGAGAGAAGATGCTTCTTCTTCAGCCAGGGGCTGTGGGGCGGCTACCTGGGTAAACCCCCCATCATATTCTGTGTTCATACCTATACACTAGGCACAAGGAAGGGGTACGTGAACAGGGTTGAGGAAGTGATTATGCCTACAACAGTTTGGTAACGTGGCTCTAAAAAGGGCAGAAACTCTCTTGCAAGAACAAGAGTGACAAAACCTCTCTGGACTTTCTGGTCAAGCCCTAGCTACCCAGACCCCTAAGCCTCAGGCAGAGACTGCTGTGCCTTGAGGAGAGGTCAGGTGAATCCAGGCACCAGGTCCCTGTGGGCCACAGGCCCTGAGCCTGACCCCGAGGTACAGCTGGGAGACCTCCGTCCCCTTGGAGCTGTGCCTCAGGACTTGGTCCTCACCTCAGCAGGTCTGGGGCAGTCAGTATCCCTTCCAGGGATCTTACTCCCAGCGCCACTAAGGGGAACGGACACCCTCCCTGATAGGACTCTGTTCCCTACCCGGGCTACTCACCACCATGTGATCTTGAACTCATAGATGGGGCGCTTGCAGTAGTAGTGGTTGATGAGGTGCTTGTCACACACCCCGATGCACTGATGGTCCACAGTGAGGCCCTGGGCTGAGAGGTCCGTGACCAGGCAGTGCAGTAAGTCATAAACATCAGCCACAGCCTCCCAGGGCCCAAAAGATACATCCACTTCGCAGTGGTGCTCAAAGAGCTGCCCATCACTCTCACTCCGCTCGAAGCGCAGGGAGTTGAGAAGCGGACACTCATAGGGGGTGATGGGCATCTCCTCCTTGAAGACACAGACCTTGAGCTTGGCAAAACGGGCCTTCCGCTGTACTGCACGCAGCCGGGCAATCTCCACAATCCGCTCCAAGTGGTCTAGGGGGGTGAACACAGCACCCATCACTGGGACAGGGGTCAGGAGGTCGGGGGGCAGTGGGCAAGGCAGCATCAGGGCACAAAGAGAGAGCCCCGGTGAAGGCATGATCCAACAGGGAAGAGGCAGATCCTGGGGAAGGGACTCTGGGCCTGTGAAAGGCACAAACTTAAACAGGGATCATGGATCTCCAAGGCAAAAGAAACCAAAAGGATAGAATGAGGATAATCCTTTTGAAATGTGATCTGATGATGTCACAGGAAAAGTGGGCCCTATGGAACCTGAATCTTCCCAGTTTGACTGGGAGGGGAGAGCAGAAGGGGAAGCAGAAATCTCTCTGATCCTGAGTAATACAGATACATCTTAGACCCACCTCTCCTGGTGACGACCTATGCACACACAGATGCCTCGCGACCCTCCTTTCCCACACCTCAATCACCCTGGGCAGTTGACACCTCACCTTTGTAGTAAGGCATGAGTCCCAGAAACGCCTGGCGCACTTTCTCCCCCTTCAGAGGCTGCATGTTCTCTAGCTGCTCCAGGAGGGGCCCGATGGCATAGTACTGAGCCTCTTTGTACACAGCCCGTACACGCTCCCGGGGTGGCAGGTCCCCTGAGCGCAGGAAATTCAGCACATCTCTGAGCAGGAAGGAAAGAGGGTTGGTGAGAAGGAGCTAATGGATCTGGGCAGTGTCACATAGTGGTTAGAGCACAGAGTCTGGAACCAGACTACTAGCTGTGTGACCTTGGAGAGGTGAACTTAACCTCTCTGTGCCTTGATTTTCCCATCTGTAAAATGAGGGAAAATTTAAAAACTACCTTGTAATGGTATAAAGGGATTAAATGATTAAAAAGTGCTTAGAAAATACCTGGCACAAGGTAAGTCCTCAATAAGCATTAATAGCTGTTATTATCAGTATCATCATTATTACATTTATAATTATCATTAGGTATATTTATTTTATTAGGTATTGTTATTTTTGGGTATATATAGGAATAATGGAAACATACATATTCTAGGCTCCTTAAGACATATATATTTAAATTGAGGTCTAATTAATATGCAACAAATGTGCAAATCTTTTTTTTTCAAATGTACAAACCTTAATTGTATAGTTTTATTATAACCACCACCTAGACCAAGATACAGAACATTTCAATCTCCTCAAAGTTTCCCTCTGCCCCTTCTCATTCAATCCCAGAATTCTATCAACAAAGATTAGTTTTGCCTCATCTTAAAACTCATGTAAGTGGCTGGATCTACTATAATTGATTTAACCCATTCTCCTGCTGATGGACAGTTGAGTTGTCTCCAGTTTAGGGCTCTTATGAGTAAAGCTGTGATGAGCATTCCTGTATAAGACTTTCTGTGGACACATGCACCAACTTCTCTTGGCTACATATTAGGAGAATTGTTCAGTCATAAGGTGAAGCGCATGCTTAACAAAATGGTTGTAGCATTTTATGTTTCCGCTAGCAATGTAGTAGCCTTCCCCATTTTCTATATTTCTTTGCCATTCATCTTATTTTGTAGCTATATGGACAGCAAATGCTACCCTGAACACCTGGACAAATTGGTTTCTCGAATGAATAAAATCACATACTGCATTTTCTTAAAATAAAAATTCAGTTCTTTTAATTCCATCTTCAGATTCTTTGGTGCTAAGAATAATCATAATCAGATCCATCGCCAGTTAAGTGTGGCAAGGTCTTTACTTCTGTAAAGATATGTGAGCAAACCCCAAGATCAAGATGTTGCCTCAATAGTTTGTCTATGACCATGATGTAACGGCAGTTAACACCCACTAAGTATTAGTCTGGGTCAGCTACTATTCGTGTGTTACCCCATTTAATCCCTTCAATGACATTTAAGTGCCATCTTAGGTCCATTTTTAAATGAAGAAAAAGAGGGGCTCAGAGAGGTTAAAGAATACCCTTACTCAAGGAGCTACAGCTAGCAGAGGCCCAGATGCAGTCATGGTTGACTCCAAGTCCATACCCACAGTGGTCCAGACTCTAGTCCAAAGTGTTATTCACTGATCACAGTAGGAAACTGCCCCAGGTGGTGACCCAAGCAGCCTCCCTGGTGGGTGCTAGGGACACATGAGCTGCCCCAGCAGAGAAATGTACCTGATCAAATGCCCTGAGCCCCTATTTTATTTTCTCTGAGTCTTTAAGCAACTTCATCTGCTGATGATGAATCACAGACCATTGGAGTCTAGCAGCCTGAGGATAAATGCCACAATATCCTGCTTTCTGCCACACCCTGGCCCAGCTCTGACCCTCTCCAGCTATGGCCACCTGGGCATGGGCACATCAGCTTAGAGCCAAAGCCTGTTCCTCCTCCCCACAACCCCTTCCCAAATTAGTCCTCTAGGATCTTAAGCAAACCTTGGTCTGCTCTGAAAAACATGACCCCAGGGCAAGGCCCAGCTAAGAGTGCTGTGGGAGTTGCCAGCTGGGGCCAGCACTTTCCTCCCCCAAACAGCCTGCAAACAAAAATCTTTTTATAGCTCTGCAGAGCGATGTGACACTTTGTTTTCTCAGCATTGGAGGCAGCTGACAGCCCAATGGGGAAACCCAGATGCTTCAAAGCAAATTGCATGACCAGAGGCTCCTTTCTGAGGATAAAAATGACCTTTCTCCCAGTGCAGGCGATCCTACTTGGGAGGCCAGCACAGATACGTAGTGGTTGGAGAGTTTCTGACTCCTTAGCCAATGTGTTGAAGGTCAAGAATCATGTTAGTTCTGTAGTCATCTCCAAAGTTAGACTGAAGGGGCAAAGAGCTTCAGCCACATGCTCTGGAAGGACCCAGTGAGGGGTCACACCAAGGCTCTTTACGTAATCGGCATGGCAGGCCTGTGAGGCAGCTGTAATTATTTCTCATTTCACAAGCAAGGAAACTAAAACATAAAGTCTTTAAATTGTTTATGTGTTAAGGTATCAGAAGTCCTTCCTTGGGAAGGGCTATTTTCTTTTTTGAGATTGTGTCTTTCTGTGTTTTAGCGTTAAAATGACAGTCACAATTGAAGGTTTTTGTTTGTTTTTTTCTAAAGGCTTTTCTTGGCAAAATTAAAAGATGGCAATCATATGTTGGCCCTTCCTTCACCTTTTTTGTTCATTTGTTTTAAACCATCAAAGAAAGTCTGAGAACCACGGTCATACACCATGTCCCTCCCTAATGGCAATGTGGAGACCCAGAATCTGAATCTGAGGATATTCGCCAAGAAGTTGTTTTGGGGCTCCCCTGCCTATAGGTGGCATCACACCTATTCCATACAGATGACAACTTCCTGGTCTCCAATTTCATCACATCCAGCCAGTGTGTGGCACCTGGGCTCTCTCTGGCTGTCCTTGTCTCCTCTGGGAAAGATACTATGGCTTTTGATCCAATTCAATAAGCACATTTATTAAATTCCATCAGTACATTTGCTATTTTCTTTTCTGGGTATTAATGGAAGATACCAAAGCCCCATATTGAAGCCCAGGTCCTACTTACTAGAACTATAAGGTTGATCATAGAGGGAGAAACATACCCAAAGTGGGTGCCATCCCGGTCAATAAAGTACCGGCCCTCGGAGTCTGTGGGAATGAAATGTCGCCCGCTGAACATGGCCGCCAGCATCGTGTCTTCATAGCGCCGCAGGGTAGACAGGCGTGTGGTGAAGTGAGCCCCTCCAATGTTAAGGGGAACAACCTCAGGAAACTGGAAAGGAACCACCGGCACTTTCAGCCAGGCATTGGGGAATGAGAACAGAGGCTGCTCTGATTGTGGTCTTCTGGGGTCTTATTAGTGCTACACCATTCAGTCACCCAACGCTAAAATCCAGGAGTCTTTCTGAACGTTCTTCTCTCTCCTCTCTTTCCCCACACTCATCAGTTGCCAAGTCCCACCTACTCCCCCCCCCCCCCACAGCCATTAAATCAGGCCTTCCCACCCCAATTCTGCTATCGCTCTTCTGGAGTTCAAAGCCGTCATTGTCCTCCTTTCCACTTCCTGAATTTGTCACTTTTATGCCCTTGCTCATGCTGTCTTCTCTGTCCAGAATGTTCTTTCCACTCTCCCTTTGTCCATCTAGCAAATGCATTTGCCCCGTGTGTGGTGTATGTTGTTTACTGCACAAGGACACCGATCTGAGAGTGATCTGCTAGCCCAGCTGTGTGTCCTTTCTCTAATACACACCAAGGCACCATATAGGTTAGCAGCATCCGCGCATTCTAAAAGTTTCTCTTCAGGGCGCCTGGGTGGCTCAGTCGGTTAGGTAGCTGACTTGATTTCAGCTCAGGTCATGATCCCAGGGTTGTGAGATGGAGTCCTACGCTGGGCTCCATGCTGAGTGTGGAGCCTGCTGAAGATTCTCTCTCCCTCTGCCCGTCCCAAGTTGTGTGCACATGCGCACACTCTCTCTTTCTTAAAAAATAAAATAAAAGCTTCTCTTTAAGTTTCCCAATTCTGTAAGCATTTCTGCTCTATTGTTCCTCACATGCACCCAAGACAGAGTTAACTGAACATTCCCTCCATCGTGCCTTCACCATGGACCACACACCCTCCTCGCCTAGCACGGTATACCAGCAGTTATTTTCCTCTGTCAGCTCTCCCTTCTAGACCTCAAGCTTCCTGAGGGCAGGGACGGCATCTTGTTCACTAATCATGAGGCCACCCGCAGCAGGGCTCATAGGTGTTTGTGGAACAATTCCAGGCATCCACTCCTCATTCTTTGTACCTCACTGCTTCTTTCTTAATCTGTAGAGTGAGATCAGTCCTCCGTCCAGCTAAGGTTCCGGAGGCAAGGGCAGGGGGAAGAACAGGGAATGATGGTGTAGATTTGCCAGGAGAAATTCTAGGGTCTCCCTAAAATACTCAGGACCTTTTTTGGGGGAGGTGGAGAGTGGGAATATCTTTCACTGCTTGTGGTTTTAAAGAAATGAAGCCAGTTCTCTCTAATTTTCCCACAACCTCCAGATTGACTAAAATTTTGTACGAGTGCATACTTTTCAATATTACATCTCTAAGGCTCCAGTGTATGTTTATCCAGATAGTCCTTTCCCCCAGCCTTCCAGTTTTTTTTCGTACATTTTTTTAGGTGTAGTTGACGCACAACGTTACATTAGTTTTGGGTGTATGACACCGTGATTTGTTAAGTCTTTACATGGTATGCTTACAAGTGTAGCTACCACCTGCCACCATTTATTACCGTTATGATTTCACTGACTGTATTCCTTATGTTGTACTTTTTATCCCCGTGACTTATTTATTCCATAACTGGAAGCAAATACCTCCCACTCCCCTTCACCCATTTTGCCCATCCCTCCACCCTTCCTGCCCTCTGGCAACCACCAGCTGTGCTCCGTATTTATGGGTCTATTTATGCTTTGGTTTTTTTGTTTGTTTTTTAGATTTCACATATAAGTAAAATAATATCAACTTTTTAAAAGTTCTTTGTGAACTAAAGTAGGATAAAAATACATGAAATCAAAGTTACCCAGAGCCTAGTGCAGTGCCCGGCAAGCAGCAAAGACCCAAGTGTGCATTAAATGAATGAGTGAGTGAATGAAATAGAAAGGTTATGTACAGTTCTTCTGTGCGTATGCACTGTTACTCCTCTGCAACCAAAGGATAACAAATGCCTTCTACTTAGTCTATAGCTCCAATAAAACTATTCTAGGTGTATGAGCAAAATATCTCAAATATTTTGAGATAAGAATGCTTTGCATTTCTGGAGCTCTTTACACCTTTTCCAAGGATATCTTCATACCAATCCAAGTGTCTGCTCCACAGTAGAGCTGAAAAGACTGAGGCACAGAGGCAAAAGCAACCAAAAACTGTTCTGGATCTCACATGGAACAATGTATCTGGGGGGGAGCTGGCCTACAGTCTCTGGGTGTTGCCTCTTTGTCTCAAACCCCATTGTTTCCCCAATGACAGTGCATGAAAAGTAAGCACCACAGTGTTTCTAACGGCTCCACCCCGCCCCCAAATGCAAAGAGTACTTCTAGAGTTGTGCTCATTGTTGTGTTTCATGATGTCGAAGGCACAGGCTTCTAATCCCCAGGGGACGAGCCACCCCCAGCCCAGCCCTGCCCCTCTGGAGCTGTCCATTCTCCTAGGATTCCTCCACACCCCACAGGCCCCCACATCCAGCACTACCTTAGCTCCTACCTTCTGTCTCCCTCTTCAGCTCCCAGCAGTGCCCCACCTTCCCTCCTCTTTCCCCTTTTCTTGAGTGACATTTCAGCTCTAAATGTGATACTGTTATCACATCAAGACCAGTGGGAAGGAAAGCCATGGAGGTGTCAGGTGAGTGTGGACACATCTATTAATTAGCCTGCTTCTTATCTGCACAGGGTCCCTGACCCCACTTTCTGGGCAGCTAGAGGTTGGGTCTGGGCAACCACGAAGGCCTCCTCCCTGATTTTCTAGAAGACACTCTCATCTCTTGGGACTCCAAGGTTCCCTTCCCACAGACTACCTTCCCTCCTCTAGTTGCTAAGGATGGGACTTAGGGGTGGGAGTAAACCAACCTTGCGGTGAGTGAACACTGAAAGAGGGGGCGTGGGGTGGGGAGATCAAGTGCCCCCCGGGGACAGGAAGACACACCTGTGCCTTTTACGGGAGGATGAGTGGGCTGGGCAGCTCGGCTCTTCTGGCGCCGCCCTCAGCCCGACCCCCCCCCCACCCCCCCGACCCCAGCCTCGGCGCTGCTCACACCCCAAGGTCAGTTCTGCCAGGCACCTGCTTCTCCCTCTGCGCCCCTTCCCACGCCCCACCCCCCCGGGTACCTCCTGGGGCAGCAGGGGCAGCGCGTGCCCCGCCTGCGTGGCCGTCGGGGTGGCCGGCTCCAGAAAGTCGTCTTCGGCGTCGGAGCTGGACATGGCACCGTCCGGGCGACGGCTGTCTGGCTCCCGCCCCGTGACTACCACCATCCCTCTGGCTCTGGACAGTGGGCGCGGCTTCGGGCGGGCGGGAGGCGGCGGCCCCGGGCACTAGCGCCGAGCAGCGCCCGGCATGACGCGGCGCGGCCGACGGGCGGGCCCGGGGGCGGGGTGGGGGGGGGGGTGGAGAGCGCAGCGCGCGAGAGCCGGAGGGCGGCCACTCCCTCAGCGTCAACGGGCTCACGGACCACCGAGCGGACCGCAGGGCCACCGGCCCGACCCGGCCGCCTCCCGCTATTGGCCGAGGCTCCTCTTGCTCCGCCCCTGATTGGCAGGAGGCTTGTCCAGTCCAAGAGCAGGCAACGCGTTGAGTCTGCGCCCGAGTGGCCACTGGGAGCCGGACCTGCTTGCCTGCCCTGCTCTGATTGGTCCTCAGGCCAGCGGGGGCGCCCCTTCCATTCGCTATCCGCCCGGCGCACAGGGCGGCGCGCGAGATCGCCACATCTACGCGGACCCTCCTCGTTGGCTCGGAGGGTGGCTCCCGCATTGGAGTCGACGCCTAGTAACTAGACAGGAGGCAGGGCTCTCGAACTAGCTGTTCGATCTTCAGGGCAGTGGGTCCTGTGTCTCCTGGGGCGTCGAAGGCCGGGGAAATCCGTAGGAGGGGGGGACCAGGTCACCTCAGTGGAGGTGGCGGGAGGACGTCTTGAGGATGCGGAGCGTGTGGCGGGAGGACGGCTGAGGTCGCTGAGGTTGTGAGAGAGGAGGGGCAGCATTGCGATCGGGCGACCCTCCACAGGCCACAAGGGCAAAACCTGGGTTTCCAGTCCTTCCTGATGGACTCATGCAGGAACCCGAAAAGAAGAAACCTCAAAATAAGAGCACCTGAGTTCAGTTAAAAATGACAGTGACCCTCCATCCTCTACGTGCCAGTTCCTCCGCGGATGGACACAGGCCCCACCCAAAGAAGCTGACATACTGTCTGCAGCCTCAGGCTGTGTCCCCTGGGAGGGGCTGGGTCAGCTCAGGGACTGACTCTCCTAGGCATCACGCTCTGAGCTCTTTCAAACCATTTTGACACCCAGTTCCTCATCTGATCCTACTGTTGTGACAGAAAAGGCAACTGAGACCTAGAAGACTGGAACAGCTTCAGAGAAGTGGGCAATGAGCTAGAGGCACACACAGCACTTCCTCTGTTGGACCAATCACACTCCCAGGTGGAGAAGTGCTCCAGGTCAGTGTTTTCTCCCACATCAGTTGCATCGAAATCACCGGAGGGCGGCCTTGTTAAAATACAGAGTCCCAGTCCTACCTCTAGAGAATCTGATTTGGTCTGTCTGGAGTGAAGCCCTCACGTTCGCACTGCTGACAAACTCCCAAGTTATCCTGATGCTGCAGGTGCATGAACCACTCTTGGAGTAGCACTGCCCTAAAGAGGGCCCCTTGAGCCTTTCTCTTATCTATCACTACTCTCTCCAGCCCTTCCCAAGGACATGTATAACAAAATTTCCTCTTTCTGTCCCATGACAATTAGGACGTTTCAGCTGTAACAGAAACTGCGACCAAACTTGGCTTAAATGAGGATTTTATTATCTTACCTACCAAGAAGTCTGAGCAGATCCTGGGTCGATTCACTCAACATGGAGTTACCTGGACCAGCTTCCTTCCATTTCTCCACCCTCCCAGGCGGCCTCTCCTCACCCTAGGAATCCATGTGAGAAAACCACAGAATTGAGTCAGGAAGACAGTTTTTCCAACTCCTTAAGGAAAGCCTGTATAAAGAGAATGAGAAGGGGGACCCAGAGGCTCAGGAGGTAGGGAAATCCACGTGTAACTACTTTTACATTGCATCCTGAATGTGTTGGAGTTTTCATTTTCCATTTCTGCTGAGGATTTCCTTTAGTAATACAGTTTCCCAGTTATTTCTGTTTACACATTTGGCGGGGCGGGGCGGGGGTTGGATCCAAGGTCAGCAGCCTGGAATGAAGACTTGCTGAATGAGTGGGAAGGGGTTGGAACAGGCTTTCTGGGAAAGCAGGGCACTTTGCTGGCAGCAGCTATTCCCACCCAACAGCGGAATGACTTCCAGGCCAGTTCACATGAAGGCTGCAGGGAAGGGTCAGTGAGCCTTTAAGAGAAGGATGGGATGAGTAGCACATACTCATGCAGAGGCGGGGGCTGTTGTCAGAATACAGGCAGGTATCCTCTGGGATCACTTCTCCAAGAGTAAACCAAACAGGCCTGAGATCAAGCCCTGAGATTAGTAACTGGATTCTATTCTCCATGTCTCCCTAACAAAAAGAACTGAATGCTGGCAAATCTCCAGAGTACTGATTCAGCTACTGAATTTTCCCTCCTGATTCTAACTTACTGAATAATTTAACAACCAGAAAGGAAATGAAAACAGAAGCAAAAGCATCCATCTTCTTTTCCATATCACCTTTTCAGTTTTCATTTTGATTTAAATGTTTTAGACACGTAAACAATTATAGATAATACTTAGCTCCCTGCTCATGAAATGCAATATCACAAACACAATTGTATCTGCACATGCCTCCCTAATTTCATCCCCCCCTCTCCTATATATGGTATGTATCATTCCATGCATGTTTTCTCTATAGTTAGGATATATGATACAGCAAAGTGCAAAACTATATATGTACGGTTTGAAGAATAATTATAAAGGAGCTACCCATAAAACCACTCCTCAGTCAAGAACTAGAATATTACCAGTCCCCACATACTCCAAGGGTCCTCCCTGCTGAAGACAACCTCCATTCTCCCAGAGGTCACCAGCATCTTGACTTTTCTGACAGTCATTTCCTTGTTTTCCAAGTTTAACTACCCCTGTCTACACCACTGAGCAATGCAGCTTAATTTTTGTTTTCAGACTAAATAAAGGCAGCGTTATCCATGCCACTGATGAGTATTTAATTATTTCCTAGTGTTGTGTCAATCAGTGCTGCTACAAATCTTATTTTAATGTCTCTTGCTGCTCTGAACATTTCATATCAAATCATGTCAATCCTCCATTTAAAGCTCTTTAAAGGTATTCTTGTTTCAGAGAGGAGTGAAGAAGAAAAGCGTGGTTCTGAGTGAAGTGAAGGGAAAATGGGAAGAAAGAAAGAGAAAAGAGTGGGGGGGAAAAAGTGGAAATACTCTGTGGAGGAGTTTTGCTA
This sequence comes from Panthera tigris, assembly GCF_018350195.1. Classification (NCBI taxonomy): domain Eukaryota; kingdom Metazoa; phylum Chordata; class Mammalia; order Carnivora; family Felidae; genus Panthera; species Panthera tigris. The sequence continues at coordinate 15,562,141 of NC_056675.1, forward strand.
GTGCCCAGAAGTCTTCCACCTTCCAAGTTTTAACTCCAATAAATTGATCTTTGATCTCTAGATTCTATCTTTCTCCCAAAACTGGTTTATTTGCTTTTCTACTTCCTTAAGACTGATGGTCCCTTGCCCTCTCACCCTTTTTTCTCAGGTAGCTAATAAAATCACTTGATTTTATTTTCTCCCCTATCCTACCATGACCCCATGTATCCATCTAAACATCTCCCTAGGGAATGTCTTCCTGTGTTCCCTTGCCAGCACCTGACCAAGGGACAAAACCTATGAGATTAACCCATCAGCCTTCTGTGCTCTATCTCTGGATAAGTGCCATCACCATATGAATTTAGATACCACTATAAATGCATGATTAACTCATGCAGTGCCACTGGGCCATCTGTCCATGTGTTTCTTCTAGTCAGCTCTTTCCTTTCTTATTTTTAATGTTTACTTATTTTGAGAGAGAGCAAGAGAGAGCGAGCGCATGAACAGGGGAGGGGTAGAGAGAGAGAGTGAGAGAGAAAAACCCAAACAGGCTCCATGCTATCAGTGCAGAGCCTGACGTGGGGCTCGAACTCTCAACCACGAGATCATGGCCTGAGCCAAAATCGAGTTGGACGCTTAACTGACAGAGCTACCCAGGCACCCCTCTTTTTTTCTTTAGTTGAGATATAATTGACATATAACATTATATTAGTTTTGGGTGTACAACATAATGATTCAATGTTTGTATAAATTGCAAAAAAGATTACCACAATAAATCCAGTCAATATCCAAGTCAGCTTCCTTTTCTATTTCCAAACTTACTGTTTCCAAGGCCCCTCTGCACTCCAAGATATCTCCTCTCCTTCCAGCAAATGGGAACTTGGCTTTTATTGCATAGAGTAATGCAGCTATCAGGCATGAAGAACTTCCTCAACTTCCTACCATCTCACCCTCAACTTAACCATCTCCTCTGGGTTTGAGGCTAAATCTCCCCAAGGAGGCTCTAACTTGTACTTGCTCTATAAGTTAACCCTTCTCTCTCCTGAATTTTTGGTTTCTTCCTCTGTATGGTTTTCTTGGCTGCAGCCTATATTATGTGCCAGTTTCTCCCATCATAATAAATAAAAATTCTTCTTCAATCTTGCATCCTTCTCTAGATAGCACACCTTCTTTCTCTGTCCCATGGTAGCGAGTATTCTCACAAGTGTCCATACTGTTTCCTCTATTTCCTTCTTATCCCCATTGCAGAGTAGGTTTCACACCCATCACTGAAACTGCTCTCCCCAGGATCAGCATGGCTTTCTAACTGCCAAGCCCAACCATCTGTCCTTCTTGAACTCTCTAGATCATACCACAGTGGAGTCTCTTAAAACCCCCTTCTCCTTTGAATTCCATGAGCCTTTCCTGTCCTTTCCTTTCCTTTCCTTTCCTTTCCTTTCCTTTCCTTTCCATCTCTTTCCCGTCTCTTTTGCAGGGTTCATTCACCATCTTACCTCTTCAGAGCTATTGGATCCCAGAATTAGCCCTTGGCTTGCTTCTTTCCTATTCTACATATACTCTCAAGGTATGGTTTCAACCATGGTTTCAACCACAGTCTATATGTTAAAGATTCCCAAATTTAAATTTCCAACACAGCTCTTTCTCCTGAACTTTATACCCTTATTGTACATAAAACTGACTACTTGACATCTCTAACTGGATGTCCCTAAGGGTGCTTCGAATTTACCATGTTAAAAACCTAACTCAGCATTTTTCCACCAAGTGTTTCCATCCTTCCTTATTTCCCCCAATTCTCTCTACTCCTTGTTTAATGTTTATTTATTTTGAGGGAGAGAGATAGAGAGTGAGCAGAGGAGGGACAGAGAGAGGGGAGGGAGGGAGAGAGAGAGAGAGAGGGAGAGAGAGAGAGAGAATGAATCCCAAGCAGGCTCCGCAGCTGTCAGTGCAGAGCCTGACATGGGGGTTGAATCCACGAACTGTGAGATCATGACCTGAACTGAAACCAAGAGTCAGACAACCAACCAAGTCATCCAGGTGCCCCACAACTCCTTGTTTCTTATCCACTGGCACAAAGGGAGAAACATCATGACTGAGAGGATGAAGTTAGATGGTTGGCCTTCCCTTGCTCTCCTGGCCTTGAGGAGGAGGTTGTTTGCCAAGAGCTTCCCACGGCACAAAAGCTTGGCTAATGGCCCACTTGCTCTCACCCCAGCTCAGCTCTCCCCAAGCCTCTGGTGTACCCTGTTGATTAACCACTGCTATTTCTTAGCCTGGACTTCTCTTCCTATCATCCGCTTTGGTAAAAGTGACTGATGTTTAGATTGTCTTTCTCACCTCTTTTCTGATCCCTTTTAAGTGTGGCTCACTGAATGCTAGAAGCTTAAAATCTAAAAGCTACTTTCCCCAGAGTACCTTGTATCCTGGATTCCACGAGTGACCTAACTTTCACCAAGCAGATCAAAGCACTTGAGGTTTGGAGGAGGAAAAGTGAACACTGAGTCAGAAGCCATGATTCTTGCTCTTTTGGGAGGCAAGCTTGAATGTGGAAGCATTAAAACTTTTCCTTTTTGCTGTGGCTGTAGCAGACTTCCCAATATCTACCTTCCTGGAAGTCAAAAAGCAGGGTGGGGGCGTCCATTTTGGTGTCTTAGTACTCCCTGTAATATCTACAAGGTCCAGTACAATGCATGACACATAGTAGGGACTCAATAGATGAATGCTGAAAGGAATTTGTGCTGTGATCACATTCAAACTATTACCTCTCCATATATTTCTTCCTCTTGTCTTTTATTGGTATTAGTAGTATACAGGGGCATGAATTGCTGTTATTAATATCAAAGAGGTAGGGAATTCCAGAATGCCATCACTCTTGGCTAGTGGGAAGGAGCTCCCCTCATGTTGTGAGAAGGCCTAGGAGTCTTATCCAGAGTGAACATTAAGGGAATGCTCTTTGGTTTGGGGTGTATACTGGTAACCATGGACATCTTCACTGCAAGAGGACATGGGCCCTGAAATGCTCTCACCTCAAGCTCCTTGCATGTAGGCTTTTGGTGAATTTGTTTTGTATTTTCAATTATTAATTATAAAACAAAAATAACATATGAAACAGATACAGAAATAACATGAGAATTCCACGGCGTTTTATGAATGTGGTTTGAGGGCCCATCGTTGTCCTACCTACTATTGCGTATTACTTTCTCACCCCTTATGTCTCTAAATGAGGCTGGTTCCAGTCACTTCTGAAGCATTATGGTCAAATCCCATGGGTGGGTGAGTATATTGGAGCCACATTCCCAATTCTCCCTCCCACCTCATGCCCAGTTTGTGTGGCATTTTCTTTTTTTTTTTTTCTTTTAATGCTCATTTATTTTGAGAAAGAGAGAGAGAGAGAAAGGGGGGAGGGGCAGAGAGAGAGAGAGAGGGAAACAGAGAATCCACACTGTCAGGGCAGAGCCCGACTTAGGGCTTGATCTCATGAACCTTGAGATCATGACCTGAGCTGACATCAGAGTCCAGTGCTTAACCGACTGAGCCACCAGGTGCCCGTGTGTGGCATTTTCATCGGTCTATCATTTCAGGCTCAAGCACTTCCCAGCTTAAATATGTCACCTCAACATGATTCCACCAAATGGAAAAAGAATTTAGCTGGAAATATAATCCCCTGCACCCTAAGAAAATGTACCATTTCCTAATGTGCCCTTCTCTTTGGGCCTCTCCACCACCATTCCAGTCTTTGTCCTCCTAGGCGTCCCCACCCACTCAGAGAGTTTGTTGGGGTTGAGGCTGGGAAGGGCCTGTTGTTTCTCGGAGGCAGGAAAAGGGTATCAGGGAAAAACAACTTGCCATTTGGGGACTTTCTAGCTCTGATGATTATTCTGACATTTGTGTGGAATTGCCAGCTGAGAGTCCTTTTGGTTAGCTAGAGACATTAAGGTGTAGTGAAATATTTAAATATCTGGAGGCAGGATAGGATTTAAATTATCTGTAAGAGCAGGGGTTTGCATACTTCTCTGTAAAGGGACAGGTAGGAACCATTTTCAGCTTAGCAGGCCATATAGTTTGTCTCTACTCTGCCTGCAGCTGTAGAGAGCAAGCAGCCATAGGTAAGACACATACGGTAGGTGTCGCCAGATTTGGCTCACTGGCTGTAGTTTGCCAAACCCTGTATAAGAGAAATAAATCCATCCTAACTGCATTGTGATCTTTTCAAATGTGCTCCATATAAATGTCCTGATAGCTCATTTCTGCTTCATTTCTGATTCAAGTCTCAATGATTCATTTGTGAAGAACAATCGATAGCCAAGAGTCAGAGCATCAAGATTACTAACTTTTCATCAGAAGAACTGGATAAATAATGAGACTCACTAGAAGAGAAACTGAAGGTCAGTGTTGAGTGTAACCAGATGTGTAGCTTTGGGTAAGTCACCACTTACATCTCGCCACTCGAGATCCCAGTTTTTTTAACTGTAGGATTACGGGGTTCCATCTCTTGATTTCTTTTAAAAAACAGTGTTTTGGGGGGGGTCCCCTTGTGATGGCAGTGGCATGAGAGCAGAGTGGGAGGTGCGGCAGCTAGAGTCACCGCAGGACAGGCATTTAGAAAGTTTCTTCCCCTCCTTGAGTTTTAGTTGCAAGGAGTGCAGCCAAAACTGTAACCAAAAGGAGGCATTATGCTTCCAGAAAAATCTCAAGGAAAAGCACTGCAGGCAACAGTAGTAGCTATTGGATCAGGCTCTACAGGGAAGGGTGGAGAGATTCAACTAGTTAGCCTGGAAGTTGGAGATAAAGTTCTTCTCCCAGAATACGGAAGCACCAAACTAGTTCTGGACCACAAGGATGATTTCTCATTTAGAGATGGTGACCTTCTTGGAAAGTATGTAGACTAAAATAAATAAATCACTAGTGACATGGCATCACACGAAGCTGCCCATTCCACTGAGGTTCTGAAATCTTTCCTGTAAATGTTCTCCATGTCTCTTTTATAAGAAGCTAATAATATCCAAGAACGTAGTAATAAATAAAATAACTCACTATTGTTTCTTATTTTACAAAAATAATTCCTATTGATTGTGTTTAGAAAAGAGAGTTAAGAAGAAAGAAGAAAACAAGAATCCCCACACTTCCACTACCAAGAGAGAACTGTGAACTGAGAACACTGAACATTTTGGCACACGTCCTTTCAGATGTCTATCGGTTTAGCTATTCTATTTAGTTTCCTATTCGTCCTTTAGATGATAAAGATGGGATCATAATAAACAGCTTTGTGATATGAAGTTTTCACTTAATGTAACATGAACATTTTTCTGTGTTAAGTCTTCTTCTACAATACCATATATATTAGCTGAGTTCTATTTTGTGGATGTACCATAATTCATTTAGCCCATACCCCTTTTGCTAGATTGCTTCAACTTTTTTGTTTTCACAGACTATATTGCAATGAGCAGTTTTGTAGAGAAAGCTTCGCACACATGCAAAGCACACATGCATGATACACATTTTCCTTATTTTTTTTTCAACTTGAAAACTTTTTTGAACGTTCAGCAGTCATTCCATGTTTGGCCAATAGAGGGCATTTTAGGCTTTCTCAGGGTAAGGCCTTAAAAGCCATTTCTACAATATGGAAGAACAAAAACAGTGGTTTTATTGTGAAAATGATTCAATTTTGGATCTTTGGAAATAACCAACCCCAAAGGAAGAATCAAAGTCATTTATTTTTATCTCTAACAAAACTACTTTGTCTCTCAGATACACACCCACCCAATATTCGAACAATGAACTGCTTTGTTAGGATTTAAACCTAAAATGAATAAAATTACCTCTTTTGCCCAATTCAGAATAATTAAGGAAGGAGTGCTCTGCTTTACACAAAGACCTAAAGTCCCTGCAGAAGACTGCAGTGGAGACTGACAAGCAGGAAAGGGAACTCAATGCTGAAAATACTGACCTTGCCAGAGAAAAGCCCAGACAGCCTTTCTATAGTTCCTTTCGAAATACAAATCTGGGGGTAACACTGAGTGGTGTCTTTCCTAGACCAATACTTATCTATCACCTACTAGCCAGGTTTTGGTAGGCAATACTGTATATATTTTGTTAGAACCTGAAATAATTGTTTTATTTGCATTTTTCTTGATTTTTACCAAGACCATACATTCCCAAGGGCAGTAATCTGCCTATACTTCCTGGCACACTACCCAATTATACCTAGCAAATTACTAAGTACAAGGGAGGTCCTTAAAACAGTTGCAACTCAATGTTAATGGCAAGTTTCTATTCTAGTATAAAGATGATTATTGAGATGCAGAGTAGTGGTTGGGGTGTAGACTCTGGAGCCAGGTTGTCTATGTTTGTATCCTGTCACTAGCTGTACTAGGTACTTTTACCTCCCCCCCCCCCCCCCACTCCCTGAGCCAATGTTTGTAAAATGTAGGTAGTAATAGTAACTCAGATGGTAATTATGAAAATTAAAGAAGTTTAAACATGTAAAATGGCTAGCATGGGGCCTGGACCACACCAAGCTCTTGATAAGTATTACTAGACTGATTACTTAAGTGATTACTAAGGTTTTCTTCCCCTCTTTTTAAAATTCTATGATTCTCCATGGCCGATGCTCTCTCCAAGCTCCTCCCGTGGCCACTGAGGACACTAGCCTCTCTCTGGCTTTGCGGGTTCACTTGCTGTCTGTGGCCAATGGCTCTGCTTCCTCCAGGAAGCTCTCTGACAGTCATAGGCCACACGTCTACCTGGTCCCTTACTGTTACCTCCTTTCAAATTTTACTCCAGCCAGCTTTCATTCGTTCGACAGGAGTTCCGTTTGATGTCACCAAATCACAACATTTCACAAAGTCATCTTCATAGATGTGATCTAAGAAACAGAAATGCTTTTCTTCACAGGGCCCAAAAGAAATGTGCTCGGGCCAGAAAGAAAGCAAGCTTTGTGGAAGAAGGAACGTCAACAGGGATGGAAACAGCACAGCATCTGTTTCTTCAGGCCAGTGTGCCGTGGTTGCCTCTTTCCCGAGTCAGCTATTTTGTGCAGCGGTTCTCTGCCCTTTTCCTTTTCCAATACACTCCCGCTTGTAACAAGGGAGTCTCCAGGGGAGGGCAGGTGTGGGGAAGAAAAATCACATCTCCTTTGGGGCAAGTACTGGAGTCAGGCTGGGTTAGAGTTGAAAAATGTCCTCCTCTCCCATTCTGATAGGCTCTAGAGGAGTATGTGGCCTCCTCCCTACAAAGGTAATGACATAAGACTAACGCAGGAACTAAGCAAAAAACAAAAAAAATATTATGTTAAGCTGAGGTTGACTTTGTTACTATTTGGAGGTTGGAGAAGTTGAGTAATGAGAAATGGCACAGAAGACAGCTGAGCCCTTAATGAGGCTGGGATTTTCCAGGGAGAGGGGAGAGGGTTTACAGGCATCTGGGAGAAGCAGAAAGTGAAGAAGTGTAAGGAGACAGAGACAGGCAGGAGGCGAACCGTACTCAAGAAAGTAGTGAGGCCACACAGTGGAGGCAGAACAGTTTAGATGTAACGTGTTAAGCATTAGAGAACCAAAGAAGGCTTTTGAACAAAGCAGTGCTTGAAGGCACACTGCCGAACAAAGGATTGATATGGCAGCAGTATTTATTGTCTTGTTCTTTTAATTTTTTAATGTTTATTTATTTTCCGGGGTGGGGGGGAGGGAGGACTGTGAACGGGGGAGGGGCAGACAGAGAGGGAGACACAGAATCCTAAGCAGGCTCCAGGCTCTGAGCTGTCAGCACAGAGTCCGACGCAGGGCTTGAACCCACGGACCATGAGATCATGACCTGAGCCAGAGTCCGACGCTCGACTGACTGAGCCACCCAGGTGCCCCAAGCAGCAGTATTCATTTTCAGTTGAAGGGGACAGGTCTGAGGGGAGTGGACTGGAGAGAAGGATGTTCAGGCCAGGCTTGGGCCGAGGTGCCAGGCCACCACTGTGGCACCAGCTAAGGGGCCTTGTCTGGGGGACACCACCTGGCTGAGCCTGTTTTCTCATCTGTAAAATGATATGCCAGAGGTTTCTGAGAGAATTAATCATTTACCGAATATTTTCCTGGGCTCCTGGAATGTGCCAGGCAATTTGCTAGATGTCAGAGATACAAAAATGGACAAGAAAACACATAGTCTTTGTCTTCCAGGAACTTACCATCTAGTATATGAGACTGAGAATAATAATTTAAAAAACAGTCAACAGACTAAAAACTGCAAAGTCTGATAAGGTGATACTAAAAAGAAGAGAGTCAAGAAGGGCATCTACTTTTTAGTTCAAGGGGCCAGGAAAAGTCTCTCTGAGGAAATAGAATTTACTGGGATCACAGAACTGAGAAGGAGGCATTCCGGCATAGAGCAAAGGGAAGAATATTCCAGAGAGAGGAATAATATGTGCAGAGGCAGGAAAAGCTTGGTGTGCTTCTGTGAGATCCAAAGAACCCTAGAGAACAAGGAGCGAGGTAGGTGAGGTGGGGGGATGGCCTGCAATGAGATGGAGAGGGGCAGTGGCTGGATCATGGCAAGAACTTGGGTTCTATTCTAAATGAGAGGGTAAGTGGGGAGGGTCCAATCTATATGTATATTGTCAAACCGTTACTCTGCCATGTGCTAAACAGCATTTGAGGGGGGCAACGTAGGAATGGGGATATTGTTTAGGAGGCTCTCTATTGCAACAGTCTAAGTGACAGGTGGTGCTGTCTTACATTAGGATGGGGGCAGTGGAGCTGAAGGAAAGCAGATGGATTCAAGAAATATTTTGAAGGTAGAATCAAAGATCTTGTATGTGGGGGGACAAAAGGAAGGAAAAGACTCTGAGGTCTCTGGCTTGAGTGACTAGGTAGAAAATATTATTTACTGATGGATAAGACCAGAGGATGCAGATTTTCAGGCGAGGGATAAGAAAACACATAAAACACCTTGTTCAGTGCCTCACACATAGAAGACGCTCAATAAATAGAGATTACTATTATTATCTGGTCATTCTGTATTGTATAACACTGGCTTCTAGAAAACAGCTGGTAACAGTAACTTCTCTGTCCTTAAATACAGCATATAGGCATAGAAATAGAACAGGACTCTAGGACAAATGATAGCAGGTCTTTATGAAATCAATTACAGCAAAATCTTCATTAAGACGTTATGATATGTGTCGGGGCACCTGGGTGGCTCAGTCAGTTGAGCATCCGACTTCGGCTCAGGTCATGATCTCATGGTTCGTGAGTTCGAGCCCTGCATCGGGCTCTGTGCTGACAGCTCAGGGCCTGGAGCCTGCTTCCCATTCTGTGTCTCCCTCTCTGCTCTTCCCCTGCTCACAGTCTGTCTCTCTCTCAAAAATAAATAAATATTAAAAAAATTTTTTTAATAAAAAAAAGATGTTATGACACATGTCAATTAATCTTCAACAAAGGAAGAAAGAATATGCAATAGGAAAAAGTCTCGTTCAACAAATGGTGATGGGAAAACTGGACAGCCACATGCAAAAGAATGAAACTGGGTCACCTCACACCATACACAAAAATAAACGCAAACTGCTTTAAAGACCTAAATGTGAGACCTGAAACCATAAAACTCCTAGACGAGAACACAGGCAGTGATTTCTCTGACATGAGTCATAGCAACATTTTTCTACATATGTCTCCTGAGGTAAGGGAAATAAAAGCAAAAATAAACTATTGGGACTTCATCAAAATAAAAAGCATCTGCACAGTGAAGGAAACGATCAACAAAACTAAAAGACAACCTATTGAATGGGAGAAGACATTTGCAAATGACATGTCTGATAAAGGTGTAGTATCCAAAATATATAAAGAACTGATACACCTCAACACCCAAAAAACAAATAATCCAATTAAAAACGGGCAGAAGACATGAACAGACATTTCTCCAAAGAAGACATTCAGATGGCCAACAGATACATGAAAAGATGGTCAATATCATTCATTATCAGGGAAATGCAAATCAAAACTGTAATGAGATTTCACCTCACATCTATCTGTCAGAATGGCTAACACTAACAACACAAGAAACAACAGGTGTTGGCGAGGATGTGGAGAAAGGGGAACCCTCTTGCACTGTTGGTAAGAATGCAAACTACTGCAGCCTCTGCAGAATTTATTGCAGCATTACTTATAAGCTACAGCCAAATTATGGAAACAGCCCAAGTGTTCATCAATTAATGAATGGATAGAGATGTGGTATCCATATACACACATAGGTACACACACACACATTGGAATATTTTTCAGAAATATAAAAGAATGATCTGCCATTTGCAACAACAAGGACGGAGCTGGAGAGTAACTGAGTCATAAAAAGACAAATACCATGTGATTTCACTCATATGTGGAATTTAAGAAACAAATAAGCAAAGGAAAAAAAGAGAGAGAGAGAGACAAACCGAGAAACAGACTCCTAACTATAGACAACAAACTGATGGTTACCAAAGGGGATGTGGGTGGGGGGATGGGTGAAATAGGTAAGAGTACACTAATGAGCACTGAGTAACATACAGAATTGTCAAATCACTGTATTATACACCTGAAACTAATATAACACTGTATGTTAAGTCTACTGGAATTAAAATTAAAAACTTCATTGAAAAAAGTTTTGATGCATAGGAGGGATTATCTACAATACAGCCAACTGAAGAAACGTTGGCTTCTCTGATAAGGGCTTCCTGCTTCTCTGAAATCACAGTAATGAAAACATGTAAACCACCAGAATGCTTCACACATTTAAAGCTTTTATTTTGAAAAATAAAATACAAAAGTCATTAAGTTGTAAATGTATACGGTAATTCCTCAACTTCTCAAAAACAATACAATGAATTATTTAAATAATTAAGATATTTAATATTATCCACATCAATACATTTAAACAGGAAGTGTTCTACAAAACATTAGAACATGTACAGACAACCTATTCCAAGATGAAACTGCCCAATTTTTGCTTATAGAATCCCATTTTAAAACCCTCCCCTTGAAACAAAAGTTTGGAATCTGGTAAGAAAAGACGAGGACCAGAGCAGTTTTAACAGAAAGCACACGTTCCCTCTGGACTTCGTATCCACAGGGTTGTGCACGTAATTAGGATCAAGAGCACTGTACTCAGGGAGCAGATCACTCAGGAAGGCCCAAATGTGTACCGACTTCCCACCCTCTCGGTGGGGAGAGCCTGGCAAGTGAACAGGAGATGCGGGCCATGGTACATACGCTCCACTGATCTCAGCAGGGGACGGCCAGTCCTAGAAAATTCCCTTCTGTTGAAAAGGCAGCAGTCTCCCCTAGGGCAAACAAATAGAATCTGGTTATAGGTGTGGAGTCACGCTTTGCTCTCCCCTGCACCATACTGCCTCCTTCCCAGTTGTGGTCCTGGTGTGAGCCAGGTAGACAGGGAGGAGGACAGATAACTACAAGAACAGCTGCCTCAGAAGGACGACCAAAGAGGCACACTCTCCCTCAGTCTGCGATGCTTTTAGATGCCTGCCAGTAGCTTGGGTACGCGAAACAAGCAGACGGCAGCCAAAGCAAGGGCTGCTCCTGCCCATTTCTAAGTGACTGCAACTGTCATCTGCAATTGAAGCTACTGCGGGGCCACTGGTAGGGATGCATGTTCAGGGGTCCAACATGCTGACTCTTCGTTTTAAAAAAGTGGAGACCAACGTTCTTTAAAGGAAGTTTAGAGAACACAGTGACTGTCATATTCAAATGCCAAAAGGTTTCAAAAGACAAGAAGAAAGACTATCATCTGTTCTGAGATGCTTTGTCTTCCTCGCTTCTTCTGAGTCCTTCTCTCATTGTATATGGGCACCTACAGGCCGCACTGAGCAATGCAAGGATGAAATGATGCTCTGGAGGCAACTCGGAGGCTGAAGTCAACAGACATTGTATTCTGTCTTGTAAAACAGCTGGTCAATAAACGAATCCCTGTGTGTGTATTGCAGGGAGGGAATTTATAGATTTTAAAGTATCTTGGATCAACAAAATTATCCAAGGCCTGATAACTGCAGTTATACAAGTCCATAGAATATATGTCTAACATTTAGCATTTGCTCCTCAGGAAAAAGGCATTCATAAATCCTGAAACTCATTAATATTACTAGCTCGCTGCCATCCATGATTTTGACATGGCTTAGCAGTGTTCATGTGCTTTTTGTCTATTATCCACTAACACCTGGCAAGTCATAAAAATCTCTTATTCAAATTATTCAATCTCAATTATTTCATCAGTACAACAGGAATAATACCACCTACTTGCCAGAGTGGTTTGAAACCTGAAAGAATGTATCATATTATATAAATTATATAGTATATGTCATATAATATGTCATTTCTATATTACATATATAAAATGCTTGATACTTTTTTTTAAATTTTTTTTTTAACGTTTTATTTATTTTTGAGACAGAGAGAGACAGAGCATGAATGGGGGAGGGGCAGAGAGAGAGGGAGACACAGAATCGGAAGCAGGCTCCAGGCTCTGAGCCATCAGGCCAGAGCCTGATGCGGGGCTCGAACTCACGGACCGCGAGATCGTGACCTGAGCCGAAGTCGGCTGCCCAACTGACTGAGCCACCCAGGCGCCCCAAAATGCTTGATACTTTATGCCTGGTGTAGAGTATGCACTCAACCCACTGTTATTATATAAATAAAAATAAAACAACAAGTAAGACTGTAAGAAAAAAATCACATTTTTAAAAAAGTTTTTCACGTTCCAAATGAAAGCACCACAGGGTGGTGGAAGAAGCCTTGGCTTTCACCTTCCTGTGATGTGACTTTGACAAACAACCTGCTCTCTCTCTAGGATCAGTTTCCTTATCTGCAAATAGGTGATTGGGGTTAATGGTCTCCAGATCCCTTTCATATTAAAAGAAAATGTTATTTTTATCATCTTAAGCCCCTCCTTTTATTAAAAATAACGGCTAACACTATTTGAGCGCTTACTAGGTGCCAAGCTTTTTGTAGACATTATTGTGGTTAATTCTTACTACTACTCTCTTATGTATTAATAATCTTATTTATTAGTCCTCATTTTACAGATGAGGAAGGTAAGACACAGAGAAGCAATTTGCTCAATGCCACAGAACCAAGATTCCAACCCAGGCCGACTGACTCCAGAGCTGTGCTCTCCACCCACCCCAGCCACACCTCCTCCTAAGAGAGCTTAAGCAGGGAAACCCAAAGACCCAGGAATGTCCCCCAACCCTCACCTCATATATGTAAGAGGTTCCTGGCTCTGCTACTCCACTTCCTCAGTCTGTCAAAGGAAGCAAAAGATGTTTTAAAGTCCTTGAAGTTGGTCAGCATGAAAAGTGACTGCTCCCACTGAAATATCAGGTGTAGTTTGCAGGCTCTGATCACAGATTTTCTAATGAACTCAGTCTGCAACTGTTGTATAATAAAGAATTTGACTGGCCTTTGTCCCTGGTTGCTGGTAGGGAGGTTAAATTCTTGGATTTTCCCAGGTAACAGGAATGTCTTTGTTAATTCAGGAGCTCCTTGGATCATACTTGAGTTATGCTGAGACGACATAACTCAGGATGGAAGCTGGTCACAGAAGGACCAAACCTTTCACCAGAGAGCTGGGACTCTGAGCCAGCCCAACCCCTGGGTAGCGGACATTGACTGGGATTGAATTCAATCACATGACCAATGATTCAATCAACCACATCTATGTAATGAGATATCGATAAAAACTCTGGATGCTAAAGACCAGTGGAGCTTCCTGTTTGGTGAACACATGGACATGCTGTTGGGAAGGAGAAGTACCCAGACTCCACGGCGAATGGGCAGAGCTCTGTGTTTGAGACCCTCCCAGGCCTGGTCTTACGTGTCTCTTCATTTGGCTGATCTTGATTTGTATCCTTTAAAATCAAACTATATTTGCAAATACAGTGCTTTGCAGAGTTCTGTGAGCCTTTTTAGCTGAATAGCAAACCTGAGGGTTCTGTGGGTTTCAGTTTTATCATTTATGATTAGTTAAGTCAGTCTTTTACAGCCCTTTTTCTAAGTATGTGTGTATGATGCATTAAACTAACCAGAATAAGGTGAGTGAAATGCCTGTAAGCCTTTTGTGCAGTTTTTTTTTTTTTTTTAACTGATTTGTAGGAACCCTCCATATTCTACAGAGGAGTCCTTTGCTTCAATTATTTTATCCCACTTAAGGCATACTTTTTTGCTCTTTTTATGATGCTTTTTAATAATAAGTAAATATGATCAATTTTAGTGGAGTCCAAGTTATCCATTTTAAAATCAATGATTAGTGTTTTCTATGATTTAAGAAATCCTTCCCTCTTAAGGTCATGAAGATGTTCTCCTTTATTGTCTCCTAAAACTTTACTTTTTGCCTGTCACATTTAGGTCTATAATCTGTCTGGAAATGATTTTTGAGTATGCTGTGAAGCAGAGGTATCCCTTTTAGCCTCAAATTCCCTTTCTTGACTCCTTCAAACTTTTTATGCAAAACAGTCTTTGGATTTGACATTCTTTTAAGACTTGCCTCTTGGATTATTCTCTGGCTCTAAATGCCACAGCCTGCAAGTGAGTGATGGCCTATTCATGAATCCATCCAGGTTTCTGGGACATCATGCCCAGCCTAGGCTCAGGGCCCTGTGCTCCCTTGTCTGCAAAAGTTGGTCACAGTCTTTTGGGGAGATCAGAAGTTCCTTGAGAAAAATTTTTTTTTCCTCTGACTCTTAAGGACTTTTCCAACTTCTCCCCATAACAGAAATTTAGTAAACATCTGTTGAATAAATAAAATGAATGCATGGGTGGATTAAAACTAAATAGATGCTAGTAAGAACATGCCTTGAAAGTAGTTTGAAATTCTCAAGTAAAAGGTATCAACTATTCATGGCTGACTGTTATTAGACAAGGATTTCTTTCTTGTCTAAGACAGCTTTCTTAGAGAGCCCAGCCCATTTGCTCCAGGCTTGCTCTGGGCGACACGACTTCACACAGTCTGTGAGGTGGTATGGTTCCCTCATCAACCCATATCTGGAAAGATATTAGAAACTAAGTTCAGTGCTGAGTCTTCATTTCCTAATTCCAAGCTAATTACTGAGAGCAGAAGCCTGGAGGCAACACATATTATCACTAGGCTAGAAAGGGAAGTCTTCTGCTGGGCTCATGAGGGAGTTAACAATTTTTCCCCCACCACGATATAGGAAGGCAGATGATGTTCAGATGCAGGATACTCTGGGTTACTTCAGGTACATTGTATCAGCTGCAACCATGCCTGTTTCTCTTCAACTCAAGAAATGATACTGAAACCCAACTAGGTGAGGGCATGACATTACAAGGATAACTCTGGATCTGTTTTATTAATCTTTTAAAAAGGAAAAGTTCGAATCTTCAAATTCTCACCATCCTTTCCCAACTTGGGGGCTTTGTAGTTGAGGGCTGATGGATGTGTATATAACGAATTCACAAATCTTCAATAAGACAAGTTAAAAGGCATGGATGTATATAAGAACAGAGTAGATTGTTATTTCAAGTTAGATATCAGAAGGCTGGAGCAGATTCACCAAGGCAGGCTCCTTATATGTGGAATACTATATAGCTTGTAAGTGACCTCAAGCATTTGGATTTTAGTTATCAATAAAGCATTTCCTTAATTTTGGAAGACACTGAGCTATCTGAAAGTAAGACTGTGTTAAAAAGTAAGACTGTTAAAACCAACAATTATCAGAGGCCAATCTTTCTATGACCAGCACAGCACTCTTTAAAAAGATCACTTCAACACAAGAGCTCATCTATCACATTAAGAAGAGGGAGCAGATACAGTACCTGAGGTTTTTCTTTAAGGAATTCAGGTAGCTGAAATTCTCCTTTATAGACCTGGAAAAACAAAGCCAAGTGTGAGTTTAAGGAAAAAGATACTGTCATCCTCACTTCAGGATGCTGGCAGTGCTTGATGGTGGATGAATTTACTGCTTCAGTCCTGGTCAGTTTTAGAATGGGAGGAAGCCTGTCAGTTCAAAACCAGCTAGCATTGAAGGACTAACTGAAATTCCCATGTACTCTGGCCCCACCTGTTCTACATTTTGCCTGAGTGCTGGCTGGGAGAGGGAGGGCTCAGAGTATCTGAACAAGAAAATAAGCACCCAACATTCCAAGCTCCAATCATTTTAGCTGAGAGAGAAAGCAAGCCCTGGGCCATCTCTCTCAAGCAACCAACACAGAATTCACACACCTTAAGAACAGGCTCCTCCTGATTTCCTTTTGAAATCTCCACCCTTACAAACTCTAGATTTATTCCAAATTTGCTTTTCTTAATGTACCCTATACCCTCATAATATTTTGAATATTAGATGATTCTGAAATCATACACTTTTAACCTAAAAAATCTCAATTAAAAACTTAACTCTTATCAATATATAAAATTACGTGTATGGAAATAATTTAAAAAAAAGACAAGCTCCTGGGTGGCTCAGTCAATTAGGCATCTAACTTCAGCTCAGGTCATGATCTCATGGTTCATGGGTTTGAGCCCCACACTGGGCTCTGTGCTGACAGCTCAGAGCCTGGAGCCTGCTTTGGATTCTGTGTCTCCCTCTCTCTCTGCCCCTCCCCCACTAGTACTCTGTCTCTGTCTCTCTCAAAAATAAACATTAAAGGGGCGCCTGGGTGGCTCCGTCCGTTGAGTGTCCACCTTAGGCTCAGGTCATGATCTCACGGTTCATGGGTTCGAGCTCTGTGTTAGGTTCTGTGCTGACGCTCAAAGCCTAGAGCCTGCTTTGGATTCTGTGTCTCCCTCTCTCTCTCTCTCTCTGCCCCTTCCCCGCTTGTGCTCTTTGTCTCTCAAAAATAGACGTTAAAAAAAATTAAAAATAAATAAACATTAAAAAATAAAAATAAAAAACAGTATCATTTATAACAATATCAAAAAACTCCCTAAATACCTAAGAATAAATCTAAACAAAGATGTATAAGATCTTTACACAGAAAACTATAAAACATTATTGAGAGAAATTAACAACCAAATAAATAGAAATAGCATTCTCAGGGACTGGAAGATTCAATATAGTAAAGATGTTCATTCTCCTCAACAAAGGAATTCTGACTAAAATTCTAGCATACTATTTTGGGTGGAGGGGGCAGGGGTAATTTCAAACTGATTATAAAAGTTCTAAGGAAATGCATAGGGCCAAAAATAATCAAAGTAATCTTGAAAAGAACAAAGTAGGGGACTTATTCTAGTTATTAAGATGCTATATTATACAGCTATAAATAAGCCAATTATACAGCTAACACACACACATATACAGCTATAATTATTATATATATTCTATTCTATATATATATAATTAAGTTAAAGGCAGGCTTTGGTACAAGTACAGACAAATATATTAATGGAACAGAATGAAGAACGCAGAAACAGACCCCTGTATACAAATACTTGGTTTATGACAAAGGTGGCATTGCAAGCAATGCAATTAGAATGAATAAATAAATAAATGTAGTATATAATGATACACTGAGTAGCAATTAAGAAAAATTAACTACTGCTATGACAATAACATCAATGACAACAACACATAATGACAAGGGGGATAAAAGCCAGATGCCTAAAAATGATATACATGTCTCCATTTAAAATACAGTAAAACCTTGGTTTGTGAGCATAATTCATTCCGGAAACATGCTTGTAATCCAAAGTGCTTGTATATCAAAGCAAATTTCCCCATAAGAAATAATGGAAACTCATATGATTTGTTCTACAACCCCAAAATATTCATATAAAAATGATTATAATACGGTAATATAATACAAAATAATAAAGAAAATACAAAATATAAAGAAAAATAAACAAATTAACCTGCACTTACCTTTGAAAACCTTCGTGGCTGGTGTGAGGGAGACAAGGGAGAGGGGGGTTATTGTGTAGGACGACTTTCACTATCACTAATGGAATCACTGCTGTCTCTTGGGTCAATGGAATCTTTTTCTGCACGGGGGCCACTGTATATGCTCGCACGGATGTTGACTACAGTACAGTACCAAGCTCTTGTCATGGACTGTATTTAATGTAACTGGAAAGGGTCTAGATCTGCAGGCAGCCTGACTTAGAATGAAGCCAAAGCATTCCTACGCCTGCTCTTGTCTGGAAAAGCAAATGACTGTCCACAGGTGATTTGAAGTGGCAAAAAATACACTAGTGCCAGTTGTGGGCACCTTCCAGTGTTCTGAAACATCACTGATTTCTGCCAAACTCTGCAGCCTGAGACTGAGCATCTGAGCATGGGAGATGATCACCCACAATCCCACAGTGACAGTGAGAGAGAGAGAAGAACCACTGGCTCACTTGTGATCATGTGATGTTTGCAAGACATCGCTCGTTTATCAAGTTAAAATTTATTAGAAATGTTTGCTCATCTTGTGGAACACTTGCAGAACAAGTTACTCGCAATCCAAGGTTTTACTGTATTTTAAAGTTTGTAAAAAGGCGGAAACAATTTCGTGATGTTAGGAATCAGGATACTGTTCACTCTGGGAAGGAGGGAGGGAGATGAAAGAGGCTTCCAGGGTGCTGGGAATTTTCTGTCTTGATATTATGAGTAGCAACTATGAAGCTACGTTCATTTTGTGATCATTTATAGAGTTATGATTTGTGCACTTTTCTCTGTGTATGTTATATTTCAAGAATAAAACTGAACAAATTAAGTCAGTAACTTATTGCTAAAAATCTACTGCTAACACACACACATGTACACAGTCTTTAAATATAAAGATGTTTGTTTCAACACTGCAATAGCAAAACAAAACAAAACAAAACAAAACAAAACAAAACAAAACAAAACAAAACCTGGGAGCTATTAGTGTCAATCAAAAGTAAAGAAGGTCTCCAGTAGCCAAAGTTAGGGAATTGCTGAACTTGACAAAGTATGGCAAGAAACTACAGATGGTTCTTAGGAAGAGAGTCACTGAGTAGCCCCTCAGAACACAAAGAAATCTTCTAAATGGTGAATCCTAAAGCTCACAGACCTAAAGGATTTTTACTTGGTGAGGACTGATCCACTTCTAAAAGTAGCAGCATTCCTTCTGAAATTCAGAGAATCAATGTACTTTTTGCCTCTTCTCTGCAATGTCTAAAACCTGCTTCATTCTTTGGGGTTTCTGCTACAGTCCTAAGAAGCCTAAAATAAAACAGAGATATCAGGGGTGCTTGGGTGGCTCAGTCAGTTAAGTGTCTGACTCTTGATTTCAGCTTAGATCATGGTCTCACGGTTCCTGGGTTTGAGCCTCAAGTCAAGTTGGGCTCTGTGCTGGTGGCGAGGAATCTGCTTGGGATTCTCTCTCTCTCCCTCTGCCCCTCTCCTGCTCATGCACTCTCTCTCTCTTTTTCTCTTTCAAAAATAAACATTAAAAAAATTAAAACAGAAATATCCGACTTTTGGATAAGGTATTTCCTCAGAGATGCATCACAATGGAAGATACAGCGGGTGCCAGATAACAACACTGCATCTACCAGGACTGTTTCAAAAGCTACCATCGCCTCTTTCATACCCTCAAATGGTCCCAGGTCACGGGATGGGTGGGCAGGGGCCGTCGGGCCTAGCTGCTCCCTGAAGTATCTGCATGTAAGAATCCTGTTTGTTCTACCCTAACACCACAGTTCATAGATTGTTCCAGCTTCCTGCACCATGTCCCTCCCACCCCCATTTTAGTGAGATGTAACTGACTATAACATTGTATTACTGTTCCAGATTTCTGATGTAGGAAGTGTTTAAGCCCCTGGAGCTGTGTGTAGCATGTTAATGCTGACTTCCACTGTGCATGCCTGCAAGCACCCACTATATCTAGCACAGGGGCTCAAGCCAATAGGATGGGGTTTTTTCTTTGTTTGTTTGCTTTTGTTTTTGTTTTTTACCAGATTCCCAGGTGTCTTTCCTTCTTCCTCTATTCATGGAACTGTGTCCCACAAACTCCCTGGGGCATAAGCTACTCAGGCTTAGGGTCTGTGCCCTGGCTGCTTTACTGAACCAGAACAAGTCTGATTTGCACCAGTCCCTCTTCCAGTTAGTGGGTTAGGTCCCCAAGAAACTTTTGTTATATTCTTCATATCCTCTGACTCAGAAACTGACTCTCCTCTCTTTTAGCTAGCCTCCAATGCTAGAATTCAAGCAGGAGGTTCACTGAAAGCCCAGGGGGTATATAGCTAGTCAGTGGCAGAGTGAGGCTCAGAGGGCCCTACCCAGCACTGTCTCATTATAACATGCTGTTTGTATTTTATTACCACTAGCAAATCTTATGGTTGAATCTTCCCTTCCCTTTTCAGTTCACTGTAAAAACCAGCAAGGCATGACAGAAAACAGGAGTGGGAACATCAAGTATTATAGGTGTCTTCCAGGAACTGACAGTTCCAGAAAGGTAAGGCTTGCATGAAAGGAGAAAAAACACCCCTGAATATATGATGTCACAAATGTAATAAAAAACCAAAAAGCGGTCAGGATAAGACATCAGATAAAAGGCTCAATCAAAAAGTTACGTGGGAAGATGCCTCCTTTGATTATCCTTCAGGGAACAAATGCTTCAAAAGACAGAAACTTTAGTGCTGACAAAAAGAACACTTTTACTGACAAATTAATTCCATTTAGTGCAGAAATGAAGCACCACATTGCTTATAAAAACAGAAAAGTTAGGAATGGAATTTCCTTTGGTTAAATGAATGGTGTTTCTGGACATACTATTCTCTGGTACTAACAGAGTGAGGACTGCACTTGACAGCAATGAGCTAGGCACTCAGATCCAAACAATCCTACAGAACCCTCACACCTCAAGCCCTGAAGGAATGATGAGGAGACAAAAGTAGGTTCCTGATTTGCAGGGTGCACTGGAAATAAAATACTAAGAACAGCAGGTAAACCTTATTGTCTCAGGTTAATGTTAAGTAAGTGCTTCATATGTATGATCTCACTGAATCCCACAATCTCTTGAGGGAGGTATTATTTACTCCCTTTTTACAGATGAAGCAATTAAGGCACAGAGAAATTAAGTATTTTGTCCAATGTAGTGAAATGAGAAGCTAATAGGTACCATGATTCACTTCCATTTTAAAAGGATCTTCGTAGGGCACCTGGGTGGCTCAGTTGGTTGAGTGTCTCTTGATTTCAGTTCAGGTCATAATCCCAGGGTCATGGGATCAAGCCCAGAGTTGGGAGCTCCATGCTCAGCATGGAGCCTGCTTAAGAGTCTCTTTCTCCCTCTGCCCCTTTCGAAACCCTGCTTGCACGCTGTCTCTAAAATAAAAATAAAATGAAATAAAGTAAAAGAATCATCCTAATTGCTCTGTTTACATTGTCAAGGGCCAAGGATAGAAGTATGGAGGTTACAGTAGTAATCCAGACAGGAGAGGATGACAAGGAGGTGGTGAGAAGTGGTGGGTGTGTGGATTTTTATTTTTCTAATTATGTCTAATTACACAGACTCGATGTAGGGTGTGAGAGAGCAGAGCGGAGTCAAGGATAATTCCAAGGTTTTTGGCCTAAGTAACTACCAACGGGAAATATGGAGTTGCCATTAACACAGCTGAGAAATGTTCTGACTACAGAATATTTTCAGGGGGAAGATCAGTAGGTTCAGTTTTGGATATATTAAGCTTGACATGTCTATTAGACAATAAATGAAAATGTCAAGTCACCAACTGGATATATAGCCTGGAGTTCATAGAAGTCTGGGTTGGGATATATAAATTTGAGAATTATCAACTTACAGATGGCATTTAAAGCCTTCATACCTGATATGCTAGCCTGGGGCTCAGGGTAGAGAAAGAACAGCAGAGGACTTAAGACTGAGATATGGGGGCATTCTAACATTCAGAGGTCAGGAAGAAGAAGAACCAGCAAATAAGACTGTGAAGAAGCAACCAATGACACAGAAGGAAAACTTAAAAAGTGATGTCCTTAAAACCAAGTGAAGGAAACCTATCAAGGAGGAAGTAATCAATTGCATCAAAAGATGCTGGGAGTTCCGATGGTAATTGACTACTCGATAGAGCAACATGAAAGTCACCATCAACTTCACAAGAACGAATAGAATGGTAGCTGTAAAATTCTGAATGAAGTGGATGTAAGACAGAGAATGGAGAGGAACCGGAAACGGAGTACAGAAAATTTCAGTTTTGATGTAAAGGGAACCAAAGAAAGGAATGGCAGTGGCAGGGCAACTGGAATCAAGAAGTATGTTGTGTATGTGTGTGTGTGTTAAGATAGAAGAACTAAGGGCATATTTGTTTGTTGATGGCAAAGATCCCACTAGAGAGCAAAATCTGATGATGCAGGATATATGAGGAGATGGACTTGGGTGCCAAAGGGGAGGAAATGCCTTCAGATTGGATCACGGATGTAAACTTATGTTACGCAGACTTTCTACTATGAGAGATGAGGATATCAGACCAGTAATACTTCCTTTCCTCTAGTCTCTCAAAAATTACATAATAATTTTTGGTTAAAGTCACATTCTGTAAGTTTCCATTATTGTGACACTATAAATATCACCTATTTACATTTTCTTACACAAATTTGTTGTTGTCTTAGAGTTAGTAATAACCTCATCTTTTTCTTAATTAGTAGACTCTATAGTTTTTAGAGCAGCTTTAGCTTTATAGAAAAACTAGCAGAAAGTAAAGTCCCCATATATGTCCTCTCTCCCCCACAGCTCCCCCTATTAAAATCTTGCATTACTGTGGTACGTGTTATAGTTAATGAACTAGGAATGATACCCTGTTATTAATTAAAGTCTTTAGTTTGCACTAGGGTTCGGTCTTTGTGTTGTAGTTTCTATGGGTTTTGATGATTCCATAATGACACATATCCACTATTACAGTAGATACAGAATAGTTCCATTATCATACCCCCTGCCCCGCTCCACTTATTTACTGCCCCTACCTTCATGCAATCTTTTTACTGTCCCAGTTTTGCCTTTTTCAGAACATTATAGACTTGGAATCACATAGTATGTAGTCTTGTCACATTGACTTCATTTAGCAACATGCATTTAAGTTTCTTCCATGTCTTTTTGTGGCTTGATAACTCATTTATTTTAATCACTAAATAACGTTCCATTGTCTGGACATACAGTAGTTTATTTATCCATTCTCCTACTGAAGGCCATCTTGGTTGCTCACAAGTTTTGGCAATTATGAATAAAATTGTTAGAAACATTGTGTATAGGTTTTGTGTGAACAGAAGTTTTCAACTCATTTGGATAAATACCAAGGAATGCAACAGCTGAGTGATACAGTAAGAATATGGTTAGTTTTATAAGAAACTGCCAAGCTGGGGGTGCCTGGGTGGCTCAGCTGGTTAAGCAGCTGACTCTTGATTCTGGCTCAGGTCATGATCTCACAGTTCATGATATTGAGTCCAGCACTGGGCCCTGTGCTGACAGTGTGGAGCCTGCTTGAGATTCTCTCTCCTTCTCTCTGCCCCTCCCTTGCTCTCTCTCTCTCAAACTAAATAAACAAACATTTTAGGGGATGCCTAGGTGGTTCAGTCGGTTAAGGGTCTGACTCGATTTCGGCTCAGGTCACGATCTTGAGGTTTGTGAGACTGAGCCCCGCATCCGGCTCTGTCTTGACAAGGTGGAGCCTGCTTGGAATTCTCCCTCTCCTCACTGCTTCCCCCAACTCTCTCTCTCAAAATAAATAAATAAGCATTAAAAAAAAACTTGCCAAGCTATCTTCCAAGTGGCTGTACCATTTTGCACTCTTACCAGCAATGCATGAGAGTTCCTGTTGCTCTGCATAATCTTAGGGTATTGTCAGTGTTCTGGATTCTGGCCATTCTAGTAGGTGTATAGCGGTATCTTGTTTTAATTTGCATTTCCCTAAGGACATACGATGTTTTCATATGCTCAGTTGTCAGTGATATATTTTCTGTGTCAAATTGTCCATTCAGACCTTTTGCCCATTTTTTTTATTAAAAAATTTTTTTTAACATTTATTCACCTTTGAGAGAGAGAGAGAGACAGAGCATGAATGGGGGAGGGGCAGAGATAGAGACACACACACAGAATCCGAAGCAGGCTCTAGGCTCCGAGCTGTCAGCACAGAGCTCGACTCAGGTTTTGAACCCACAAACCATGAGATCATGACCTGAGCCAAAGTCAGACATTTAACCGACTGAGCCACCCAGACACCCCTTTTGCCTATTTCTTAACTGAATTGTTTCTAAATTTTAAGAATTTGCTTATTTTGTACGTCAGTCCTTTATCAGATGTGTTTTGCAAAAATGTTCTTCCAATCTGTGGCTTTTCTTTTTCTTCTCTTAACAGTGTCTTTTACTTTGTCTGAAAGCTCCTCCAGCTGTCTTTTATTTGTGCTATCATGGTATATCTTTTATTTATCCCTTTGCTTTCAATCTATCTGTGTCTTTATATCTACAATTTCTTGTTAAAAGAAAACTGGGGCGCCTGGGTGGCTCAGTCTGTTAAGCATCCAACTCTTGATTTTGGCTCAGGTCATGATCTCATGGTCATTGAGTTCGAGCCTCTGCATCAGACTCTGCACTCTCTCCCCCTCTCTCTCTGTCCCTCCTGTGTGCTCTCTCTCTCTCTCAAAAAGTAAACAAAATAAACTTAAAAAAGAAAACTATTTTCTCTACTCACAGTCCTTCTGATACCATTGTAGGGTTTTTCTTCACACCAAGAAATCCTCACTTTCAAGAGTTAGCACAGATCTCCACACGTTAAGGATGCAAGTCCAGGCCTCCTGTGTAGTGTTTCCCACAATCCCCTCCTCAGGTTCAATAATTTGCTCAAATAATACCCAGAACTCAGAGAAACACTTCACTCATGATTACTGGTTTATTATAAAGGATACAAACAGCCAGATGAAGAGGAATGTAGGATGAGGTCTGGAAGGGTCTTGAGGGCAAAAAGTTCTGTCTCTGTGGAGTATGGGGTATACCACTCTTCCAGTCCATGGGCGTGTTCACTAACCTGGGAGCTCTCTAGACTCCTTTGTCTTCTTTTAGGGTTTTAATGGAAGTTCCATTATTTAGGCACAACTGATTAAATCATTGGCCAGTGGTTGATCAACTCAGTCCCCAGCCCCTCTTTCCTCGCTGCATCTAGAGAAGGTAGGGCTGGAAATTCCAAGCCTCTAAGCACATGGTTGGTTCCTCTGGCAACCAGCTCCCATCTTGAAGCTATCTAAGGGCCCATAAAGTAACTCAATAATCTAAACTCAGTTGTGCTTGGGGCGCCTGGGTGGCTGAGTTGGTTAAGTGTCCAACTTTGGCCCAGGTCATGATCTCACAGTTCGTGAGTTTGAGCCCTGCTTCGGGCTCTGTGCTGACAGCTCGGAGCCTGGTGCCTGCTTCAGATTTTGTGTCTCCCTCTCTCTCTGCCCCTGCCCCACTTGTGCTCTGTCTCTCTCTCAAAAAAATAAACATTTAAAAAAAATTCTTTAAACTCAGTTGTGCTTGAAAAGGGCTTACTATGAATAACAAAAGATGCTCCTTTCACCCTTATCACTCAGAAACTACAAGGGTTTTAAGAGCTCTGTTCTAGGAGCTGGGGACTGAATATATAGTTCTTATATCACAGTATCATACCTGCAGTAACTTATATGTAGATAACACACTTGTAGATAACATATAGTTGGGTTTTGTGTTTAATGCACTCTGGAAGTATCTGTCTCCTAATTTAGACCATCCATATATATATATAATATATATATTATATATTTTTTATATATTTTGTATATATATATTTTATATAATATATAATATATATTATATATATTTTATATGATATATATAATATATATTATATATTTTATAATAAATATATATAATATATATATATTTTTTAAAGTAATCTCTACACCCAACATGGGGCTTGAACTTACAAACTTACAACCCTGAGATCAAGAGTTGCACACTCCACTGAGTTACCCAGGTGCCCCTAGCCCATTCACATTTAATGTGATTACTGACACAATTGGTTTAATACCTATGATATTTGCAACTATTTTCTTTTTGCTGCCCTTGGACTTTCTCGCTTCTACTCTTTTTTACCTTCTCTAGTTTTAATTCAGCATTTTATGTGATTCCATTTTCTCTCCTCTCTAAGCATGTCAATTATACTTCTTTTTAAAATGTCTTCAGGGGCGCTGGGGTGGCTCAGTCGCTTAAGTGTCTGACTTCAGCTCAGGTGATGATCTCGCGGTTTGTGAGTTCAAGCCCCACATCGGGCTCTGTGCTGACAGCTAAGACAGAGCCTGCAGCCTGCTTCAGATTCTGTGTCTCCCTCGCTCTCTGCCCCTCCCCCACTCACACTCTGTCTCTGTCTCTCAAAAATGAATAAATGTTAAAATAAAATGTCTTCAGTGGTTATCCTAGAGCTTGCAATATATATTTACAACTAATCTAAGTCTACTTTCAAATGACACTGTAATAACTCACAAGTAGTGTAAATAAATAAGATTACTTCCAGTTCCTCCCTCCCCACCCCTTGTACATTCCTGTCATTCATTTCACTTATCTAGAAGTTATAATCACTGACTATATTGTTGCTATTATTTTAAATAAAATGTTATCTGCTAGGTCAATTAATGAGAAAAATTAAAGATATTATTTTACCTCCATTTATTCCTTATCTAATGTTTCTTCTCTTCCTTTATGCACCTGAGTTTTTCTTTTTTAGAGAGAGAGAGAGAGAGAGAATGTGAGCGGGGGAGCTGGCAGAGGGAGAGAGAGAGGGAGAGAGGGAATCTCAAGCAGGCTCCATGCTCAGCACAGAACCCTATGTAGGGCTCGATCCTGAGCTGGAATCAAGAGTCAGATGCTCTATTGATTGAGCCATGCAGGTGCCTCTAGATCTGAATTTCTGACCTATATTATTTTCCTTCTCTCTGAAGAGCTTATCATCTCTCACAAAGCAGGCCATTGGTGACAAAGTCCCTCAATTTTGTCTGAGAAAGTATTACTCCTTCAGAGGAAAATTTTGCTGGTTGCAGACCTGAGGTTGGTGGACTTTTTTCTTTCAATACTTAAATTTTTTTTAATGTTTTTATTTATTTTTGAGACAGAGAGAGACAGAGCATGAGCAGGGGAGGGGCAGAGAGAGAGGGAGACACAGAATCCGAAGCAGGCTCCAGGCTCTGAGCTGTCAGCACAGAGCCCGACGCGGGGCTCGAACTCACAGACTGTGAGATCATGACCTGAGCTGAAGTCGGACACCCAACCGACTGAGCCACCCAGGCACCCTCAACACTTTAAATATTTCACTCCACTCTCTTCTTGCTTGTATGGCTTCTGTGGAGAAATCCAATATTATCCTTGTTACTCTACAGGTAAGGTGCTTTTGTCTTCTGGGTTCTTTCAAGATTTTGTTTTCGATTTCCCATAATTTGACTATGATAATGCCTACGTGTAGATTTTTTGGCCTTTATCCTGCTTGGTGTTTTCTGAGCTTTCTGGATCTATGGTTTGATGTCTGTTATTAATTTTGGAAAATTCACAGCCATCACTACTTTAAATGTTTCTTTTGTTCCTTTTCTTTCTTTGCCTCCTGGCATTCCTATTATACATATATTACGTCTTTTATAACTGCCCCACAGTTCTTCGATAGTCTGTTCTCTTTCATTCATTTTTCTCTTTAAATGTCAGTTTTGCAAGCTGATTCTTTTTCATTACTGGGCTGTGTCCTGTCTACGATAAGTCATCAAAAGCATTCTTCATTTCTGTTACAGTGGCTTTGACTTCTAGCATTTCCTTTAGATTCTTACTTAGTTTCTATCTGTGCCTGCATCCAGGTATTCTTGCATGTTATCAACTTTTCCCATCAAAATCCTTAGCACGTTCATCATAGTTATTTTAAATTCCTCGTATGATAATTCCAAAACCTCTGGCATGTATGAATCCAGTTTGAATGCTTTCTGTGGTCTCTTCCACTGTGTTTTTGACTTTTAGCACATGTTGTCACTTTTTGGTTAAAAGTGGACATGATGTACTGGGTAAAAGGGACTGTGGTAAATACGCCTTCAGTGTGAGGATTTACACTTACCTGGCTAGGAATCAGCCTATGTTTACTGTTTGTTGAAGGGGTACCTATCAGAGGCTAAAATTTCTTCACGTGTCCTTGTTTTTGAACTTCTTGTTGTTTTGAGGTTTCCCTAGAGACTCCCTTTAAAAACAGACTCTGAGCATTGTAGCTCTTTTAGTAGTAATCCACTGTCATTATACAAGATATTGACTGGTGTGGTGGTAGGGTGTGTGTGTTTGCGGGGTGGAGGAGACTATTCTATAACCCCATAGTTTCCATCGAAGTATTTTAGTGAGTCTGTGTGCCTGGGCTGGAACCTGCACAAGGGCTTCTCAGCTTCCCCTCCCACCCCTTTAGGTAAGACAGAAAAACTAGAGGGGGTTGGAGCTGGGTATTTCCTTTCCCCTAAGTGGCTTAGACTTTGGTAAAATAGTTTACTTTGAGGGCAAGCCGTTGTTAGAGAGTATCCCCCAAGCATATTTTAAGATGGTTACTTTTCCCTTCCCTCTGTCAGAGCGCCAGGGGATTTTTCTCTTATCTTTACCCTGTGGGGCTATGGAGGAAAAATTCACTAAGCCTCTGGCAATTCATCATTTACAGTTTATGTATTCCTAGCAGTACTGTCTTTAGTGGGAGACTTGTGCTCTTGGTAATCTATGATTCTTGGCATTTACGTCTCCCTCTTCCATTTTTTTCCCCTTTCACAAAATATCCTTTCGGAAACACTTGGTTTACTTCCATCTGGACTACTTGTTCTCTAGGTCTCCTGCTCAGGTGCTATCTTGGAATTTTCCTTTGCTGTCATCTGGTATATTCTCCATACCTCTCTGGTTTT
Source organism: Panthera tigris (assembly GCF_018350195.1). Classification (NCBI taxonomy): domain Eukaryota; kingdom Metazoa; phylum Chordata; class Mammalia; order Carnivora; family Felidae; genus Panthera; species Panthera tigris. The sequence continues at coordinate 15,590,956 of NC_056675.1, forward strand.
CATTCCCATTCCCTTGCCCAGGTCTTCCCTTTACTTGGTTAATCCTTCATCTTTGGTGGAGTATACCCCTCAGTATGCCTCCTGAAAAGGCATATATAAGCAAATCTTTTGTGATATTGCATGCCTGCACATGTCTTTAAGATTTTATTTTTAAGTAATCTTTACACCCAGCGTGGGGATCTAACTCACAACCCCAAGATCCAGAGTCACAAGCTCCACTGACTGAGCCAGCCAGATGTCCCTGAAAATACCTTTATTTTATCTTAATACTTGATTGAAAGTTTATCTGGTTATATAATTACAGATAAATAACTTTCTCTTTGAAATTATGGCATTACTTCACTGTCTTCTAGCTTCCCACGTTTGGGTTGACAAGGCTTATATTCTTTTTTCTTTTCTTTCTTTTCTTAACATTTATTCATTTTTGAGAGAGTGTGAGCAGAGGAGGGGCAGAAAGAGAGGGAGACACAGAATCTGAAGCAGTCTGCAGGCTCTGAGCTGTCAGCACAGAGCCCGACGCGGGGCTGGAACCCATGAACCATGAGTCATGACCTGGGCTGAAGCTGGACACTTAACCAACCACCCAGGTGCCCCTCTTTTTTCTTTTCTTTAAAGTTTTTTAGTGTTTATTTTAGAGAGAGACACAGAGCATACGTGGGGAGGGGCAGAGAGAGAGCGAGACAGAATCCAAAGCAGGTTCCAGGCTGTCAGCACAGAGCCTGATGCAAGACTTCAACTCATAAACCACAAGTTCACGACCTGAGCTGAAGTCAGAGGCTTAACTGACGGAGCCACCCAGGCGCCCACAAGGCTGATACCTTCTAATTCCTGGTCCTTTCTATGTGACCTTTGTTTTCACACTAGAAGCTTTAAGAATTTTCTTTTTATCCCTAGTGTTCTATAACTTTATGATAATGTGCCTGGATGAGGCTCATTTTCTTCACTCAGTGGTACTGGAGATGCATGTGCTTCTGTTCCTGGAAATGTCCTTTTATTACAACTTTAATAATTTCCTCCTCATCACTCTTTCTCTTTTGCTCCAATTAGTCAAATGTTGGACCACATGAATAAAGCCTCTAATTTTTTTTTTCTCTCCAAGACATCTGCTGGTCCTTTTACTTTACTTTCTAAGAGATTTTCTCAACTTTGTTTTTCTAATTCTTTTACTGATTTTAAATTTCAGCTTTCATATTTTTAGTTTCCAAAATTTTAAATTCTCTGTTCCTGTTGTTTTTTAAAAACCCCCATCTTGTTCTTGTTTCTTCATCTTATTTCTATAAGAACATTAATTATAGTCCATTTACATTTTCTTTTTCTCATTACATTGTTTTTATTTCCTCTGAGATCCCTTTTTCTCTTTCTTTTGGTCTCTCTCTTTCATGTTAGAGAAATTCTGCAAACATCCAGTGCATTTCTCTCTTTCATGTTAGAGAAGTTCTGCAAACATCCAGAACAAAAAGTTGACGGGAGGGGTGCCTGGGGTGGCTCAGTTGGTTGGGCGTCTGACTTCAGCTCAGGTCATGATCTCACAGTCTGTGAGTTCGAGCCCCGCGTCAGGGTCTGTGCTGATGGCTCGGAGCCTGGAGCCTGCTTCGGGTTCTGTGTCTCCCTCTCTCTCTGCCCCTCCCTCACTCATGTTCTGTCTCTCTGTCAAAAATAAATAAACACTAAAAAAAATTAAAAAAAAAACAACAAAAAGTTGACTGGAGTTCTGTATATGAAGATGTGCTTCCTTAGCTGGCTTTTTTTTGGTCAGGGTTCTCCATGTATGATGGTACACCCATAGTATGCACATTCTCTGAAGTCCAGGTAAGTATCTTATGGCTGGAGGCTGCAAACTAGTATTTATGGAATTGCTGAATAGAGGAACACATCACTACTGGAAAAGAATTTTTTTTTTTAATTTTTAAAGTTTATTTATTTATTTTGAGAGAGAGAGAGGCAGAAAGAGAATCCCAAGCAGGGAAACAGGAGGGTCAGGAAATTGGCCGAAGTACAAGCAATACACAATTCTTATTATTTGCCCTCAGGTCACTTTCAGCTTTCTTCTTTTTGTTTTTGTTTTTGTTTTTTTTTAATTTTTTTAACGTTTATTTATTTTTGAGACACAGAGAGACAGAGCATGAACAGGGGAGGGTCAGAGAGAGGGAGACACAGAATCTGAAACAGGCTCCAGGCCCTGAGCTGTCAGCACAGAGCCCGACGTGGGGCTCGAACTCACGGACCGTGAGATCATGACCTGAGCCGAAGTTGGACGCTTAACCGACTGAGCCACCCAGGCACCCCACTTTCAGCTTTCTCATAAAATTAATTAGGAACTGAACATCTAAGCCTAATATGACAGCCTCACATATATATATATGTGTGTGTGTGTGTGTGTGTGTGTGGGTATATATACATATACATATACATACATATATATATATATATACATATATATATATATATATAATATAACAATTTACAATTAAGGTGTAAGCAAAAGTCTGCAAGCAGCTAGCAGCAGTTAAGGCTTGCAGACTGCAGATTCAACCCTCCACAGGTCCCTTTTCCTTCACACACAGTTTTATTCAACCTAAGTTATTTGGTTTCAACCTATAGCGGTTAGATACAGCAAACAGACAGGCAATGCTGGGAAGTGACAAATAAAAGAAGACAAATTATAAAAAGGCAGACAGGAGGATGCCTGGGTGGCTCAGTCGATTAAGTGTCCGACTTCAGTTCAGGTCATGATCTCACGGTGAGTTTGAGCCCAACATCGGGCTCTCTGCTCTCGGCACAGAACTGGCTTCAGATCCATGTCTCCTGTTCTCTCTGCGTCTTCCCAACTCATGCGCACCTACTAGGTCTCTCAAAAATAAACATTAAGTAAATAAATAAAGGCAGACAGAAAGCCTTGAGTCCTTTAAGAAAGGGATCAATAATTCTATATCCTATGGAGAAGGCCAGCATTTTCTCTTTACAACACATACAATGATTTTTTATGAAATAAAATTTCATATTATCATCAGTAATTTCTTTAAGCAGGTAAGGAAGTATGTGATCAAAAAGAGAAGGACTTCTACACCAAACTGTTAATTAAGATTTGGTCTGTAATGGGACAGATCTATCTAGAAACTTGCCTTTCTAGAATGACTGGCTCTTCAAAGATTTCATTCAGATAGTCAAGTTTTTACAAGTTATAAGAGAAACTCTCTATGAAGCCAAATTCTTTTTAAAAAAAAAATTTTTTTTTAATGTTTATTTATTTTTGAGACAGAGAGAGAACATGAATGGGGGAGGGGCAGAGAGAGAGGGAGACACAGAATCGGAAGCAGGCTCCAGGCTCCGAGCCGTCAGCCCAGAGCCCGACGCGGGGCTCGAACCCACGGACCGTGAGATCGTGACCTGAGCTGAAGTCGGACGCTCAACCGACTGAGCCACCCAGGCGCCCCTCTATGAAGCCAAATTCTGAATGTGGGTTGATCTTACGGAGAATATTAAGCTTTCTCTAAGTTGTTTTCACCCTGAAAGTGTTTGTGGCACATTCTGAGACACACATGCCTTGTTATCTGTGTTAAGCAACCTCTGAGGCTGAGCTCCTATGTTCCCTGCCTGGTATTCATGACTTGTGGAATCCCCTTCCTTTAAGTGTGAACTAGACCCAGTGACTTGCTTCTAACAACTAGAATATGGCAAAAATGATGGCATGTTATTTCTGAGATTAGGTCAAAAAAAAGTCTGTTTCTTCTGTCTTGGGGAATCTCTCTTGCTCTCTGCTTCCTTGCTCTGACGAAAGCCAGCTGCATGTCGTGAATAGGCTTACGCCAAGGTCTCTGTGCCAAAGAACAGATATCCCCAACCGATTTGGAGACCTGTGGCCTGCCAACAGTGACAGGAGTGAGTTTGGAAAGGGAACCTCTTCTCATTGAGCCTTGAGAGGACTGCCACCCTGGCTGACAGTGTGACTACAACCTCATGATGAGCTTAGACCAGAGGCATCTAGTTAAAATGCACCTGGATTCCTGATCCTCAGAAACTGTGAGAGAATATGTTTGCTGTCTTGAGTGCCTAACTACCCTAAATTTTAAAGTGCCAGAGATAACTAACAGATTCTGGTGTCACGAGTGGGGTTCTATTATCACGAATACTTAAAATGTGGTAGCAGTTTTGTAACTGGGCAGTAGGAGGTAGCTATAAGGACTGTAAGGAGAGCAGTGATAAAAGCCTAAATTGCCATGAATTGAAATTGACAGATTTCGGACTTTGAGGAGGCTCCCTGTGAGGTTTTAAGGAGGGTAGGAACATCTGATTAGAAACTGGAGGCAGGGGGATCTTTGTTATGTAGAAACAAAGTTCAGTAACCCTGTCACTTGCAGTTATACACAAAGTAGAAAATGAGCCAAATGAACTGGGTGGTTCAGTAAGGGGATTTCCAAGCAAAACACTGAAGGTGTCATGGAATTTCTTCTTGATGATTATAGTGAAATATAGCAAGAGGAGAGAGAAATTGAGGAAAGGATTGTTTAAAAAAAAAAAAAAAAGCCAGGACTTTATGGCTTTGAAACTGGGTGTGAAAATTCTTAGCCTTGCCATCTTCAATGACAGCAGTTATGGCACTGTCACATTTCTCTCACTGATTATCACCTTCTCTGCTTTTAACTCTCTTGCCTCCCTCTTACAAGGACGCTTGTGATTACATTGAGCCCATCAGATAATACAGGATACATTTTTAATTCCTTAATTACATCTGCAAAGTCCCCTTTGCCATGTAAGGTAACATAGTCACAGATTTCATGGATTAAGACATGGAAATCTTTAGGGGGCCATTCGTTATTCAGGCTACAAGTAAGCAATAGATAATACTTAGAATTTCTACAGTTTATAAATGGGAACACAGAGGTGAACAAGGTGCTATAGAAAGACAGTTGTATAGCCCTTACACACAAACAAAAAGCCCATACATGTGTCTTTAAATTTTAAAACAGTAGGTTATATAGTGGAATGCTCTTACTCTTAGAGGGGTATGCTGAAGCACAATATCTGTAATTTTCAAATAAGTCAACAGCAGCAGCAGCACCAGCAGAAGAAAATGCATGTATGTGTAATGTACATGGAGAGAACAGATGAAGCAAATATGGCAAAATTTTAACTAATGAAGCTACATTAAAGGTATAAGATGTTCTTCAAATTCTTCTGTACGTAAGAAAAAGTTGGGGAAAATCAGGGGCTCAAAACAATGTTCAACACAACAAATATATTAACCTTACAAAGCTCAGTGGAGCATAAGAAATATACAGTCTGTGTATGGGGCTGAAACTGAGGATTCCACTGAGGGGTTGGCAACCCACTCTGTAAAAGCCAGCAAGTAAACATTTTAGGCTTTGTAGGCTATACAGTCACTTTCCTAACTACTCGATTCTGTTGCTGTAGTGCAGAAATAGATGTAGACAATATATAAATAAACAAGCATAGTGAGTTCTAATAAAAGTTTATCTACAAAGGCAGATAGCGGGCCAGATTTGCCCTGCAGGCTGTAAAGTGCCAACCAATCTCTGCTTTAACTCAAAACCTTCTTTCAAATGTAAATTAAAAATATAAAATTTTTTTTAAAAAAGAAAAAAACCCCTTCTTTCAAAATAAGAGAATTTAAACAATCTCCAAAAACATGTAATAATGACCATATTATGTGCCAAGTAAGCACTGTAGTAGGCAGTGCACACTTTGTGTTGCTTCTGTTCATCATTTTCTTCTCAGTGTGTGTGTGTGTGTGTGTGTGTGTGTGTGTGTGTGTGTGAGAGAGAGAGAGAGAGAGAGTGTGAGTGCGTGCGTGTACGCACAAAGAAAGTTTAGTCTCACCACCCCTGGTTGTGAATTCAAATTTCACTACAAACTCAAATCTAACTTATTCCTCCTTCTTTCTAAAGTAAACCCACTGTAAACTCTATAATATAACCTATCCTTCCTTTTTTTCTTCTTTCTTTCCATCCTCCTTCTAAATCTACTCAAATGTGCAAAATTAATCACAATCCTTCCTTCATGACAAACTTTCATCATTGGTCTATGCTTTGCCTTCTATTATTTATTTCGTAAAGTAATTCATTGTTTTTAATAATGTAATAAGCATCCCTCTTGAGAAATTTCACATTCAGAGAAAACACAACTCCAGCCAGATATGATAATACAGGAAGGAATCTAGATTTTGAAATTTATATCTTTAATCCCACTGGGCTCTGGTGCCTCATTAGAGACTTATTATCTCTAAAACACAAATATAAAACAGTTGATAACATGTATGTTTACATATTCTCATTTGTCTTAAAATATTTTGGCAGTTTGGAAAATCTCAGACTGGATTCTTGGAGAGTTCAATAGTCTTGTGCTGCCTAGAAACAACTAGATAAATGTTATTAATATTTTCTATATCAAGAAAAAAATTAATCACCTCAAAGCATGATCTTCTACTCCAACAATGTTTTTAAGAAAAAGAAATGTTTCAGAGTGCCTGGATTGCTTAGTTGGTTAAGCATTTGACTCTTGATTTTGGCTCAGGTCATCATCCCACAGTTCATGAGATCGAGCCCTGCATCAGGTTCTGCACACACAGCCTGCTTGGGATTCTCTCTCCACCATCCCCTCCCCCCCCCCCCACCTCTCCCCATGCTGGCTCTCTCTCTCTCTCTCTCTCTCTCTCTTAAAATAGACACTAAAAAAAAGAACTGTTTCAGTATATTGACTTAACTGAAGTTTGATAAGATGGATTGGAATGTGAATTGAATTGGGAAAGCGTAGTAACTGTAAAATAGGAACCCACTTCCATTATACAAAGCTGTATAAATACAGCAAATTTAGCATTAAGGCTTTGATTTCCTGGGGGAAAATTTTTAGCTTGCAGATTGCTTAAGAAATTGTATCATTTCACTATAGGACACCTATCAGGCAAAGATGCTAATCATTTCCATTCAAAGGTAATGGTACCAACCAAGTTTTCAGGGACACTGAATGATAATTAATGCATACAAGTACAGTCAACACTGTGCCTCCATGGCACCCTAAATGCCCTACTTTTATGACAGTTATCACACTGAATTACAGCTAATTACAAATCCATCTTCACCATACTTCTTAGGAGAGGGACAGAGTCAATCATCCTTATATCCTGGATACAGGTACAAATGGATAGTTGGATGAAAAAGTAATAAATAAATGAGATCCTTTCATAGTGGTCTCCATTTTTACAGATGAGGGACTTAGAATAGTTTCTGAGGCCAACTTACAGTTGAGATTGAACACAGAGAGGTAGAAAAAATAACTCTAATGGGACCTTCCTGATTTGAACCTGCTGAACCATCAAGGCTACGTATTATTACTTGATAGAAGACTGTCATTCATTGTGTCATCCTATTCAATCCTACTCTTTGAAATAAAAGAATTTAAGCATCTAACATTACAATTTGATAAAAAAATTAGATAGCTTAATAACAAAAGTATTCTCTTTTGCTCAATTACATTTTAAAATGTTCATAAAGGAACACATTTGGTGACAGGTAGCAAAGGGAAAAAATGGTAGAAAATCTAAGAAATTCTCCCTGGTCCCAATATTAGCAATGCTTCAATAAGAGAAAGATGAGAGTACATCTTCCAAAACTTCTAATCACAATATTTTTTTCTTGCCTGGAAGACCATTCGAGAAAAAAATCAAATTACAGATATAAGAGCTTTGCCTCATTTTCCTTTTTTATTTTTTTATTATTTATTTATTTATTTTTTATTTTTTTATTAAAAAAATTTTTTTTTAACGTTTATTTATTTTTGAGACAGAGAGAGACAGAGTATGAACAGGGGAGGGGCAGAGAGAGAGGGAGACACAGAATCTGAAACAGGCTCCAGGCTCTGAGCTGTCAGCACAGAGCCCGACGCAGGGCTTGAACTCACGGACCGTGAGATCATGACCTGAGCCGAAGTCGGATGCTCAACCGACCAAGCCACCCGGGCGCCCCTATTTTTTTATTTTTTAATGTTTATTTATTTTTGAAAGAGAGAGAGAGAGAGAGAGAGAGAGAGAGAGAGAGTGAGTTAGTGAGAGAGGGAGACACAGAATCGGAAGCAGGCTCCAGGCTCTGAGCTGTCCCGCAGAGCCCGATGCAGGGCTCGAACTCATGAACTGCAGGGTCTTGACCTGAGCTGAAGTGGGACGCTCAACTGACTGAGCCACCCATGCACCTGCCCCCTTCTTTTTTTTTTTTTTTAAATGGTCATGATAAAAAAGGAAAGCTAAGCTAGGACAATGATATTCTCTAGAGAGAAGAAGCACCCTATAAAGAAAATGGGAGATTAAGAATAAGGCAGTATGGCACACCTTCACTCTGTTAAGATGTTCAGTTAAACTAGATTTAAGAGTAAGATATCACTGTTGTGGCAGAAAGATAAGGTTCAAAGTTTCCTTAAAGCCAAAGGTAAAATCTGGTTTAATTAAATGGAGATCGAGAACTGCTGAGTTCAGTGAAAAGGAGTCCAAACCTTGTGCGTGTGCGTGCATGTGATGTGCACAATTTTCTCCCCAAGTCTCCATTTAGAGGTATTTGTACTCTTTTTGGCTGCCGGATCTGAATCTCTTTCCTACATCTGGGAAATGCCTTACCTCATGAGACTTGTTGGGAGATAAATCTTCTCTATAGGTGAAGCTAACAGACACTTGCCCTTGCTTCATTATCTCTTTCAGCATAATTATTAATATTTTTTTAAGTAGGCTGTGCATCCAACGTGAGGCTTGAACTCATGACAAGAGCTGCATGCTCCATCAACTGAGCCAGCTAGGTACCCCATTCATAATAATCTTTAAAAGGGGATTACTTCATTAATTAAAAAATACTCATGGCTATATGCTGGTCAAATTTTCCTCTGGTGTGGATTCCTTTTTGATGTATTACTCATTATTGAAAGAGGGGAGTTGTTCATATGTCAAATATTTACAAGAGATTCACATTAGGGAAGGTCCAGGGCCTTATGACACAGGTTGTACATGAGAATTGGGTTTTTTACCTTCATTTCTCAACAACTAACCAAGATCCACACTGTAGGGCTGCTTTCATTGCTGACTCTTTCCTTCAACCTACTTCACAACAGACAGTATTGTACGGAAATAGCTTATAGTCTGTGTTCAGTCTCCACCTTCCCTGCTTCATGACATTTCCTGTCAAGTCCTGACTAGGGAAGTACTGGCCCTTGGTTGTGTACTGTTCTTGTTACAGAAAAGGGACTGTTGGTTTTGCCCTCAGAGCTTCCAATTCTGTGGAAACACGTGTTCTTGCCGAAAGTGTCCACACCGAGTGTCCCCCTCACCTTTACTTGCCCTTCACTGCATCTGTTGATCATCTTCAACGTCTTTTCCCAATGTGTCCCTCTCATTTCTATTTGCTCTCCCTTGCATTTGTTGCTCTTCCTCTGTGTCTTCTTAGTTGGGGCAGCGGATTCCTTCAAGTGTCAAACCAAGCACCTGTGTCTCCATTTCTTGTTATGGTTATTATTTTTAGATGATTCCAAGATGAGGAGAAAATGGCTATCTTTTCAGCCTTTAAAAGCTGAACTCTTTTCTTTGAGGAAGACATAGTGGTAGCTACTGCAGAGCTCTGAGTGCCTGGCTCTTGCCTCCCCCCTGTTTTCTCCCAGGAACCAGTTGGTCAGGAAGCTGTGTCACAGCCATGGCTTCTAAGGACATGGGAAGATACCCGTGGAAACGGAGGTGGTGATTCACAGAATTAGAATCACTCTAACCAGCTGCTAATGGAAAATCTCTGGAGAACATATGAGTCAACTTGATCAGAGGTGCAAAGGAAAAGAATCTCAAAGTGAAAGGATCAGTTTGGAAGTCTTCCAAGACTCTGAGAATCACTACAAGAAAACCTCTTCCGGTGAAGGTACTAAGACTTGGGATTGTTTTCAGATGAGGATCTATAAGTGACTCACTGATCTGTACAGTCCTTCTGAGACTGTTAAATAGATGGATTCCATCAGTACGGAACGAGGAATCAAGGCTGAAACCACCAATGCACGTGCTTAATCAAGTCAACCTTTTAATAAATTATCAGTTGTTAAAAAAACTCTGAAATACAGATATCTTTTTTCCCCAATTTTAAGTAGACTTTAATTAAAGTATAACATATCAAGGGAAATGTGCAAATTATGGCTGAACAGCTCTTGACATTTTATAGAATGAACACAGATTGAGAAACAGAAAATGACTCAGCAGCTCCTCTTGTGCCACCTCTAGTCATAATGTGTCTCTCTCCCCCAGTAAGAGTAACTTTGAATTTTATGGAAATGGAATCATAGCCCAGCCCCTGATAAACTCTGTTACTTTCTATTTCTATGAATTTGCCTGTCCCATCCATCTCATAAGTAGAATCATATAATATTTGTTCTTTTTTTTTTTTTTAATTTTTTTTAACATTTATTTATTTTTGAGACAGAGAGAGACAGAGCATGAACGGGGGAGGGTCAGAGAGAGGGAGACACAGAATCTGAAACAGGCTCCAGGCTCTGAGCTGTCAGCACAGAGCCTGACGCGGAGCTTGAACTCACTGACCGTGAGATCAAGACCTGAGCTGAAGTTGGCCGCTTAACCGACTGAGCCACCCAGGCGCCCCCATATAATATTTGTTCTTTTGTGTCTGGCTGATTTCCCTTAGCATAATGGTTTCAATTTTTATCCAAGTTGTAGCAGGTATCAGAATTTCATTCATTTTTAAGGCTGAATAATATTCCATTGTATGTATACACCACCTATTTATCTATTCATCCATTAATGGACATATAGGTGTTTCCACCTTTTGGCTACTGCGAATAATGCTGCTTTGAACATTGGTGTATAAATATCTGTTTTGAGTCGTTGCTTTCAATTCTTCTGGGTATATACCTAGAAGTGGAATTCTGGGTTACGTGGTAATTCTATGTTTAACTTTTTGAGGAACTTCAAAAGTGGCTGGATCATTTTACATTCCCATCAGCAATGCACCAGGTTTATAATTTCTCCACATCCTTACTAACACCTGTAATTTCTTTTCCTTTTCCTTTTTGTAATAGCCATCCTAATGAAAGTGAAGGGGTTCCTTGTTGTGGTTTTGATTTGCATTTCCCTAATGACTAGTGATATTGAACAGTCTGTTATAATTATTTTTAATTTCTGCATATTATGATATTTTGGCACCATAAAAACAACAACAACAACAACAACAACAAGCAAAAAATCCGCCCCCAAAACAACTTTCTGTCTGGAAAGAGATTGCCCCTCCAGGACTAGCTAGTTCTTACAGACAGGAAAGGGCCGAGCCCGAAGCATGTCTCTGATATACAAACTAGTCAATCCAGGGCCATGTCTCCTCTATCTGGTCCTGGTGCGTCAAAAGACACTATTCCTCTGCCTTAATCCTCCTGGGGCAGGTGCCAGGTAAGTGGGACCACCCCAAGGCCCAAATACCACTGAAATAAGTTAAACTAGCTAATCCTAAACTGTTCACCCTGCCCTTTCTTGCCTTTCATTTACAAACCTCAATAAAGGCTCTGGCCTAACCCTCCCCCCCTCTAGTCTCCTAACCACCCTGGTAGCCTTTCCACAAGGCCCTGCATGGGATGCCATGCCTTCTCTCTCTAGGACCTGTAAGCACCTGTAATACACCTAGTTTTCCCCGAGCCTCTCCTCAGGCTTCTCTTCTGGACACAGCTGATTGTCTCATAAAAGAATTCAAAGCAAGCATCTTTTCATATGCTTATTGGCCATTTGGGTTAATCTTCTTTGGAGAAATATCTATTAAGGCCTTTGTCCATTTTATGTTTAATTTTTTGAGGAAATCCCAGTCAGACTGTTTTCCAAAGTGACTGCACCATTTTACATTCCCACCAGCAGTGTATGAGGATACTAATATCTCCACATACTTGGAAACACATTATTAAATATTTTTTTGTTTTTATTGTGGTAAAATATATATAATAACATTTCCCATTTTAATTCCAGTGTAGTTAACATACAGTGTTATATTAGTTTCAGGTGAACACTGTAAGTGATTCACCAGTTCCATACCATTTCAACCATTTTAAAGTATATAGTTTAATGGCATTAAGCGCATTCACACTGTTGTGCAACCATTACCACTATCCATTTCAAGAACTTTCCGTCCTTCCTCCAGCCCCTGATAACCACTGTTCTACTTTAGTCTCTATATATTTGACTATCCTAGGTACCCCAAAAAAATAGAATCATACAATATTTGTTCTTTTTGTCTGGCTATTTCACTTAGCATAATGTCTGTCTTCAAGGTGGTAGCATGTATCAAATTTTATTCCATTTTAAGGAATTTCATTCCACTGTATGTATATAGCACATTTTATCTATCTGTTCATCTGCTGATGGACAATAAGTTGCTGTTCACACCTTTTGGCTCTTGTGCATAATGCTGCTATGAACACTGGCATACAGATATGAGTACCTGCTTTCATTTGTGTATATACCCACAAAGAAAATTCCTGGATCACATGATAATTCCATGTTTAATATTTTGGAGAACTACTATACTGTTTCCCATATATTTTCATTGCAGGTATCCTAGTGGATGTGAAGTAGTATCTAATTGTGCTTTTGATTTGCATCTCCCGAATGATTAATGATATCAAGCATCTTTTTTTTTTTTTTTAATTTTTTTTTTTAACATTTATTTATTTTTGAGACAGAGAGAGACAGAGCATGAACGGGGGGAGGGTCAGAGAGAGGGGGACACAGAATCTGAAACAGGCTCCAGGCTCTGAGCTGTCAGCACAGAGCCTGACGCGGGGCTCGAACTCACGGACCGCGAGATCATGACCTGAGCCGAAGTCGGCAGCTTAACCGACTGAGCCACCCAGGAGCCCCATCAAGCATCTTTTCATGTGCTTTTTAGCTACTTCTGTATCTTTTTAGGGAAATGTCCACTCAAAATCTTTGCCCATATATATATATATATATATATATATATATATATATATATATATATTAAATTATTTTTGAGAGAGAAAGAGATAGAGAGAGAGACAGGGAGCAGGGGCGGTGCAGAGAAGGAGACAGAATCTGAAGCAGGCTTGGCATGGTCAGCGCAAAGCCCAATGTGGGGCTCGAACCCATGAACTGCAAGATCATGACCTGAGCTGAAGATAGACCTTAACCAATTGAGCCACCCAGGTGCCCCTCTTTGCCCATTTTTAAACTGAGTGATGTGAATTCTTGTTATTGAATCATAGAGTTCTTTATATATTCTAGATACTAATATCTAGATACCATTCTGTGTGTTGTCTTTTCACTCTTTTGATGATATCATTTATAGCACAAAAGTTTATAATTTCAATGTAGTCCAATTTTCCTATTTTTTCTTTTGTTTTCCTTACGCTTTTGCTGTCGTATCTATAAAACTAGTGTCAAATCTAAGGCCATAAATATTTATTCCTATGTTTTCCTCTATGAGTTTTACAGGCTTAGCTCTTATATTTAGGTCTGTAACTCATTTTGAGTTAATTTCTGTGTTATGATATTAAAGAAGGGATCGGGGCGCCTGGGTGGCTCAGTCAGTTGAGCATCCAGTTTCAGATCGGGTCATGATCTTATGGCCTGTGCATTCAAGCCTGGCGTCGGACTCTGTGCTGACAGCTCAGAGCCTGGAACCTGCTTCGGATTCTGTGTCTCCATTGCTCTCTGGCTCTCCCCTGTTCATGCTCTGTCTCTCTCTCTCTCTCAAAAACAATTAAACATTATAAAAATTAAATTAAAAAAAAGAGAATGGATCCAACTTCAATCTTTGCATGTTGGCATCCAGTTGTCCCAGCACAATTTGTTGAAAAGACCATTGAATTGTCCTGGCATTCTTTTTGAAAAACAATTAACCGTTCATTAACCATAAATGGCAGGACCTATTTACGGACTCTCATGTCACCTTACACCCTTTTAATAAGTTATCTTTCTGCTTAAATCAGCCTGAGTTGGTTCCTGTTGCTTGAAACTAAGACTATCATATCAGGAATGAGAAACTGTAATATAAAGTTAAGATCTCTGAGGATCATCAGAGAGTAGTAGGGACCCCACATGATCAAACAGGGAATTTGAGAATTCTTATAGTGGTTTCAGTCCCTTTAGTTTAAATTATCAAATACTGTACCTTTGGGACACTGATCATGGGCCTATGGAGGCCATATACAATGTTAGGGAAAACTGTAAGTTAAAGTCCAGATGTTGGTATATGTTAACTAAATTTTTTAGCCTTCAATAAATCCTATAATCAAGAAATTTTTGAAAGTAAATACAGCTCTGTTAAGAGCAAACTGAAACTGACTGAGGGTACACTAATTTGTGTGTTTTTAGGATTGAAAAAGTCAAATTCTGATATCAAGCTAAAGTAAGTGTATGCAGAGACAGTGAGGTGGAAGACTTGATAGGAGATAAAACTGAGCAAAGGAAAAAAAAAAAGCCTAATGTAGGCCTTTCGAGGTACTGTTAAGAATTCTCCAATAAACAAAGAGAGAAGCCTGGGGACAAAGACTAAATTATGAGTTATGCCTTTTCAACCTGAGGCCGTTACTTATTTTTTTTTAATAATTGTTCACAGAATTCTTTGATTTTTAAAAACCATTGTGTATATGTTTTTATTATTTTTTAATGTTTATTTTTGAGGGTGGGGGAGGGGCAGAGAGACAGTGAGACAGAGAATCTGAAGCGGTTCCGGGCTGAGAGCCACAGAACCATGAGATCAATACTTGACCTGAAGTCAGATGTTTAACTGACTGAGTCATCCAGGTGCCCCCTGAAGCTATTTTTAAAAAACTGTCTCAGAGCCAAGGGGATGGACAGGAATTTCCATGACAAAGAGACTAGACCAGAACTGTCCACCTAGTGACTAGAAGCAGAGGCTGGAGGTTGACTCATCTAATCTCTCTGATTCACTGGCTCTACTCCACCCACATGTAATACCTCAGACAAAATAGGTGTTCTCCTGCCTGAAAGCCTTTGCACAGACTACTCCCTCTACCTTGTACAGGTTTGCCCCCAGGTATCTGGATGGAAATTCCCTTACGACCTTGATGTCTTTGCTTAGACACATTTTTTTTTTTTTTAATAAGAGTTGCTCGGATTCCTCTGTGTGTAACTGTAACCTGTTTCCTCACCATTCAACTCTCTCAATCCCCCTAACCTTGCTCTATTTTTCCCAAAGAAGTTATCATCTAATAATATATAGTTTCCTTATTTGCTATAATCATTACTATTTTCTGGGGAAAAAAAGCAAAGATTTTTGTCAGTTTTGCTTCCCAATGTTCTCAAAAATTTCTATTGATTCAATGATTGAAATGTGCTACACTAGCTAAATTTCATATTTTGAGAAGAAAAAAATAGTGGGAGAATGAAATCATATGGTAAATGGTAGCATAGATATTATAGCATGTATATCAACCTTTTATTTCTATAAATGACAGACTTAAAAATGCTAATTCATATTTTTTTGACTATCCACTAAAAGTTTAGTCCTTTGCAAAGGAAGAATTTGGCATGCTATTATTAAACCATCCAAATTTACCAAAGATTGACCATAATAAACTGCTAAGTATAAGAAAAGCAAATAGTTTCTCATCAGAGGTAAATTCAATGTGTACTCTTTTATATCTATAGCCAATTAGAAAATATTACTGCTTACTGTATTGGGGAAGTTTAATGTCTTCCTCTCACTTACTTGTTCAGCAAGTATTTCTTGGTTATAAGAGATATTGACCTAGGTGCTCATCACACTGTGGTGAACAAGGTCCTTGTGCTCAAGGTATTTATATTAATGTTCCTTAAAAACATCATTTCAAAGAGAGTGGCAAGCATTTGTACTGCTCACCAATATATTCAGTCCTCCTTTCCTCTGTCACATGAGAGGACTGTACTTCCTGATCTGTTGAAGTTAGACAGGACCACCTGACATCAGGCATGGCTTTTACTAGCAAACAAAGAGGAATTATGTGTGACATTTCTAAGAGGAAGCACTTAAGACTTTATGCACGGGGGGCACCTGGGTGGCTCAGTCGGTTAAGTGTCTGACTTGGGCTCAGGTCATGATCTCACGGTTCATGGGTTCAAACCCCACATCAGGGTTGTGCTGACGGCTCAGAGCCTGGAGCCTGTTTCGAATTCTGTGTCTCCCTCTCTGCCCCTCCCCAACTCGTGCTCCGTCTGAAAAGTAAAGGAACATTAAAAAAAAAAAAAGACTATGCGCGATTCTCCACGCTCAGTCTCTCTCTTCCTCTGCCACATGTTGCTATAGAGGTGCCATGAGATCAAAGAAGTCTGAATGTTGAGACAACACATGGGACATGCCTGAGAGTAGCCTAGACTCCAGAAACATTTTAAAAGTGACAAACTTGGGGCACCTGGGTGGCTCAGTTGGTTGAGTGTCCAACTTTGGCTCAGGTCATGATCTCACAGTTTGTGGGTTCGAGCCCCGCATCAGGCTCTGCACTGACAGCTCAGAGCCTGGAGCCTGCTTCAGATTCTGTGTCTCCTTCTCTCTCTGCCCCTCCCCCACTCACGCTTTGTCTCACTCTGTTTCTCAAAAATAAATAAATGTAAAAAAAAAAAATTAAAAAAAAAAGTGACAAATTTATTTTGGTTAAGTCTCCTGAAGTCTGGAAGGGATATTATACAAACTTCTTTCCACTTTAATATCTACATCAGAAAAAATACTGACATCTGCCAGACATCCTTTTTAATCCAGAATAAACTAACACTTCATGGTTGCTTGAAATTGACCAGAGGTTCTCAAACTGGTTTTGAGACCCTTTCAGGGATTTCATAAAGTGAACACCCAATTCTCTCTTTAGTGTTACAGTACAGCTCTCCAGAAGGTACCTGGAAAAGGTACCTGATATTGAAAACACTGAATACAAAGATATGAAAATCCATGTATCAAGTTAGATAGTGAAGAGATTTTGCAAAAATGTAAAATATTCTTCTAATTCTGTTACAGAAAGTTATTTTTCATAAAATTAGGCTATATTATGTTTATATATAATAGATTTCTTGTTATTTCTAAGTGAATTTAAAATATTTTTAAAATTTTCAGTTTTAGTTTCTAATAAAATACTGGGATATACACACAGATAATGCAAACAAAAGCTCTTTAGAGTCTGATAATTTTTAATAATTCCGGTCCTGGCATCAAAAATTTTGAGAATTATTGGACTAGACTGTGCTTCCATCAGTGAAAAGCTACTATTTTTAATCTTTATCATTCATCCCTTTCCTTCACTAGGAAATAATTACTTTCCAGATAATACCAGAGGCTTCATAATAAATATCAATATATGTCACCAAATTTCTGATCAAAAGTACTTTAAATTAGAATGTACGCTTAAAAGACATTTTAAGAATTCTGAAATTTGTATCTCTTTGAACCTAATCTGGAAAAATTATTAAACAAAGTAGAAAATGCTTTTAGGGAATACTAATCTCATGACAGTATTGAAGAGAAATTCTACAAAGTAATAATTGATTATGAGGTCACTGACCACTGGATTCTAGTTAATGGTAACTGTTTCCATACTGCAGCAACAATACTACACTGCTTTATAATTTAAGAGCTTAATTGAGATTATCTGTAATGGTTGCATAGTAATTAGGACATACAAACAGAAGATTTGGATTGTTCAAATAATTTAATTCAAATTGAATAACTCAACAATGAAGACACTTATTGATGCGCAAAGCCCTATGTTTGGCTTTACAGGTATCAATGATGATGTAAAGCAGTCATCTCTCAAACCAAATTACCAGGAAATCCATTCTAGTGTTGGCCAAATGCCAGTCAAAACAGAAAATAAACTTGATGTTTTTATGGCTAATCATTTATTTTCTAGCAACACAAAGTCTTGAAAATTAAGCTCAAGTATTTCTGTGTTTTCAAAAGAGCCTTTTACTGCTTCACTTAAAAAATTTTTTTCGATGACTCCAAAAGAAGTACAATACATATTTATATAAAACTTAACAGAATTCCAATTCTGATGGTTGTAGCATACCGTTCTATATATTTTTTTCTCCTGTCACCTGTTGCAGTCTGGGAATGGTATATAACAGAGCCTAACACAAGAAAGCACTAACGAGGAAACAAGAGGGAGACAGGATTGAAAGGAAAAGAAAAAAAATTTAAAACCAATAATAACAGTTATACTATATACTTGAAATATATGTTTTTAAATCTTGTTTACAGCCTCTTCTCATTCTAATCCATACGGCTATAGTGCACATATGAGCAAGTGACTGCCTTGCTGTATATCTGTCATACCCAGTCTGAAGGCCCAAGCATGGTACACAAGGCCATTCTAACTTCATTCAACCTTACCATCCAGCTTCCCCTCCTACAACTCCTTGTCAAATCTCATCACCAAACAACAATCTGCCATTCCCAACATAGCTTCATGTTCTCCTACCTTTTTTCTGGCTGTTCCCTCTGACTGAAATCCCTCTTTGGAGACTTGTCTTGGCTGGTGAACCTCTATTTAACTCTTAAAACTCAGCTAAAATAACAGCACCACTGTGAAGTCCAAATTGAATTCAAATTTCTAATCTTCCAGAGTACTTAGTTACCCTTTTTATAGTATCAATCACTTTACTTTTGGAATTATTTTTTTCCATGCCTCTCTCTGCAGTGATACTACCTTAATAGGAAAGACTATATTTCATTTATCCTTAGCTCATCTCATTTGGCACCTAGTGGGTAATACACTTCTGCTGAATGGAAAATTAGAGCAACAACACGATTATCTCCATAGACTCAGAAAAAGTATTAGAAAAAAATTCAAGACTTTTCATGATAAAAACACTCAGTAAACTAGAAGTAGAAGTAACATGTATCATTACTTGTAACATTAACATGATAGAGGGTATTCATGAAAACCCAACACATCATATTTAATGGTGAAAGACGGAAAGATTCCCACTGAGATCAGGAATAACACAAGGATGCCTACTTTGTTTTTTTAATGTTTTATTTATTTTTGAGAGAGCTTGAGCAGGGGAGGGGCAGAGAGAGGAGACAGAGAATCTGAAGCGGGCTCTGTACTGACAGCAGAGAGCCCAATATAGGGCTCAAACCCATAAACCGTGAGACCATGACCAGAGCCAAAGTTGGACGCTCAACCCACTGAGCCACCCAGATGCTCCAAGGATGCCTACTTTTGTGCTTTTATTCAATCTCTACGAGAAGGCTTAGCCAGAGCAATTACACAAGAAAAAGAAACAAAAGGCATCCAATTTGGAAAAGAAATATAACTCTTTCTATTTGCAGATGACATATTTCTACATGCAGAAAATCCCAAAGAATCCACATATACATAAAGTAGCTACTAGAACTAACAAACAAATTCAGCAAGTTGCAGGGTAAAAGATCAACATATGAAAATGAGTTGTGTTTAGATGCACCAGCAATGAATAATCAGAAAGGAAACTAAGAATCCATGTATAGTAGCATTAAAAAAAAAAAACAAACACCTACATTAAAAAAATCTAAAAAAGAAACACCTAGGAATGAATTTAAAGGGAGTAAAAGACATGTATAGTAAAAACAACCAAACACTGATGAAAGAAATTAAAGAAGACATAATTACTTGAAAAAACATTTCATGTTCATAGATTAGAAGACTTAATATATTTTTTTAATATTTATTCTTGAGAGAGAGACAGAGTATGAGCAGGGGAGGGGCAGAGAGAGGACACACAGAATTCGAAGAAGGTTCCAGGCTCTGAGCTGTCAGCACAGAGCCGGATGCGGAGTTTGAACTCACGAGCTGTGAGATATGACCTGAGCTGAAGCTGGACGCTTAACTGACTGAGCCACCCAGAAACCCCAGAAGACTTGGTATTCTTAAATGGCACTACACCCCAAAGTGATCTGCAAATTTAATGCAATCCCTATCAAAATCTCAATGGCTTTGTGTGTAGGTGTGTGTGTGTGTGTGTGTGTGTGTGTGTGTAAATGGAAGAGCCAATCATCATATTCATTTGGAATCCCAAAATATTGAATGCCTGAAAAGCCAAAATATTGAAAAAGAAAAACAAGGCTCAAGAACTCACACAGATATCAAAACTCACTCCAAAGCTGTAAAAATCAAAACACTGGTACTAGCACAAGGACAAACATATGGACCAATGGAATGAAACTGTGGCTTGAGAAATAAACCCACCATCTACAGCCAATTGATTTTTCACGAGTGTACCAAAACCATTCAATGGGGTAAAGAACAAGCTCTCTAACAAATGGTGCTGGGCCAACTGGGTATGTAAAAAGACATGAAGTTGGAATCCTGCTTCATTACATATATGAAAATTAGCTAATAATGGATAAAAGACCAATATATATAAACTAAAATTAAAAACTATCATTAGAAAACACAGGAGTAGGGGCGCCTGGGTGGCTCAGTCGTTGAGCATCCGACTTCGGCTCAGGTCATGATCTCACAGTTTGTGGGTTCGAGCCCCATGTCAGGCTCAGAGCCTGGAGCCTGCTTTGGATTCTGTGTCTCCC
Organism: Panthera tigris; assembly: GCF_018350195.1. Classification (NCBI taxonomy): domain Eukaryota; kingdom Metazoa; phylum Chordata; class Mammalia; order Carnivora; family Felidae; genus Panthera; species Panthera tigris. The sequence goes on from NC_056675.1 coordinate 15,611,499, forward strand.
TCTCTCTCTGCTCCTCCCCCACTCACACTCTGTCTCTCTCTGTCTCAAAAATAAACATTAAAAAAAAAAGAAAACACAGGAGTAAATCTTCATTACTTCAGATATGGGAATGGATTCTTAGATTTGACATCAAAAGCATGAGTGACAAATGAAAAACAAACTGGATACACACAGATTAAAACCTTTGTACATCAAAAGACATTATCAAGAAAATGAAAAGACAGCCTATGGAATGGGAAAAATATTTGCAATGGTACCTCTGATAAAGGTTTGGTATCCAGAATAAAGAACTCTTGCAACTCAACAAAAAAAAAAAATAAAAAATGGGCAGTGGACTTGAATAGACAGTTCTCCAAAGATATACAAGTGGAAAACAAGTACATGAAGAGATATTCAAATTCATTTGTCATTAAAGAAATGCAAATCAAAACCACAATGAGGTATCACTTCACATTTGCTAGGATGGCTAGAATTTTTTAATTTTATTTTTATTAAGTAGGCTCCATGCACAGCATGGAGCTAAATGTGGGGCTTGAACTCATGACCCTGAGATTAAGACCTGAGCTGATATAAAGAGTCCGACACTTAACCAAATGCACCATCCAGGGACCCCAACAATTTTTTTTTAACGTTTATTTGTTTTTGAGAGAAAGAGACAGAGCACGAGCAGGGGAGGAGCAGAGAGAGACAAAGACACAGAATCTGAAGCAGGCTCCAGACTCAGCTGTCAGCACAGAGCCCGATGCAGGGTTCGAACCAACAAACCATGAGAACATGACCTGAGCCAAAGCTGGATGCATAACTGACTGAGCCACCCAGGAGCCCCTCAACAATGTTTTTAAAAGGGAAATAACAAGCACTGATGAGGAGGTGAAGAAATAGGAACTCTTGTGTGTTGCTGATGGGAATGTAGAATGCACAACCACTGTAGAGAAGAGTTTGACAGCTCCTCAAAAAGTTAAACATAATATTCCCAAATTACCCAGGTATTCCATTTCTAGGTATATATCCAAGAGAAATAAAAATATATGTCTACACAGAAAACTGTACATTAATGTTCATAGCAGCATTGTTCAGAATAGCCAAAAGGTGTAAACAATCCACATGTCCATCACTGGACAAATGGATAAAGTGTGGTAGAAATGTACCCTGGGGCGGTGCCTGGGTGGCTCAGTTGGTTAAGTGTCTGATTCGATTTTGGCTCAGGTCATTATCTCACAGTTTGTGAGTTTGAGCCCCGAGTCAGGTTCCGCGCTGTCAGCGCAGAGCCTGCTTGGGATTCTCTGTCTCTCTGTCTCTCTGCCCCTCCCCTGCTCTCTCTAAAAAATAAATAAATAAACTTTAAAAAAATGTACCATGGAATATTATTAAGCTTTAAAAGGACACATGAACCGCAAAAACATACTAACAGAGACAGAAAGCAGATTAGTGGTTCCCAACGAGATGAGAGAAGGAGGAATGAGGAATGATTACTTAAAGGTTATTTTGAGGCTATATAAAATACTAAACCAGAAAGAGTTGGTAACTATAACCCTGTGAATGAACTGAATGCCACTGAATTGTACACTTTAATACTGTTAACTGTGGTCTGAGTTTCACCTCAATATTTTAAAAGGTAATTAAGAGGTTATTACGGATTCCTTTTGCCAATAAATTTGCAATATTAGAAGAAATAGACAAGCTCTTGGAAAACACAACTTAAACAAACTGATGTAAAAAGAAATATATATTTAGGGGCACCTGGGTGGCTCAGTTGGTTGAGTAAGCGACTTTGGCTCAGGTCATGATTTCACGGTTTGTGAGTTTTTGAGCCCTGCACTGGGCTCACTGTTGTCAGCACAGAGCCTGCTTCGAATTCTCTGTGCCCTCTCTCTCTGCCCCTCTCCCGCTTGCACACATGCTCTCTCAAAAATAAACATTTTTTTTTAAAGAAGAAATCGACAAGCTCTTGGGAAAACTAAACAAACTGACATAGAAGAAATAGATATTTAGGGGCACCTGTGTGGCTCAGTTGGTTAAGCATCCAACTCTTGATCTCAGCTCAGGTTATGAGGTCACAGTTCATGAGACTGAGCCCCGCATTGGGCTCTGCACTCACACCATGGAGCCTGCTTGGGATTTTCTCTCTCCTTCTCTCTTTGCTCCTCCCTGGCTCTCATATTCATTCATTCATATTCTCTCTCTCTCTCTCTCTCTCTCTTCCCTTCTCCCTCTCCTTCCCTCCCTCTCTTTCTCAAAATAAAATAAACTTTAAAAAAGGAGGAATAGCCTGTTATAGAAAAATGATACATAATTTGAAATCACCCCTGTTGTAGACTGCAAAAGTGGCCTTGGTTAGTTAGAAAAGGCTTGAGAGGTCCTAGATATTTAGCTGGGCTGACTGATAGTGAAGATCTTCCCCTACATGAAGCCCATTAATAAAGAATGGGAGAGGTGATTGTTTTTTCAAAATTACAAATCTCAACAAAAGACCATGAAGCATACAAAGAAACAAGGAAATAAGGCCCACAAAGGAACAAAATAACATGCCTAAAGAAACCTAGATATTTACAAATCGTACATCTGATAAGGATTTAATATACAGATCATATAATGAACTTCTAGAACTTGACAATAAAAAATCAAATAACTTTATTTAAAAATAGGCAAACGACTTGGACATTTCTCCAAAGATGATATACACAGGACCAGAAAGCACATGGAAAGATTCTCAATATAGCTACATATTGGAGATATACAAATCAAAACCACAATGAGCCATAACTTCACATTCATTAGTAATCCCATTATTATTACTAGAGAAAAACAACAAGCCAGAAAATAACAGGTGTGGGCAAGGATGTGGAGAAGTTAGAACCCTTGTATACTGTAATGTAATTATGAAATAGTATGACTCAGCTATGGAAAACAGTATGGCAGTTCCTCAAAAAAATTAAAAAGAAGATTACCAATCCAGCAATCCTGCAGGGTCTCAAAGAGATATTTGCACCCATGTTCATAGCAGCATTATTCACAAGGTGGAAGCAACCCAAATGTCCATCAATGGATGAATGGATAAACAAAATGTCCTATGTAGATATAATGGAGTATCATCCAGTTTTTTTAATGTTTATTTTTACTTATTATTTAAAAAAAATTTTTTTAATGTTTATTTATTTTTGAAAGAGAGAGAGAGAGAGTGCAAGCAGGGGAGGTTCAGAGAGAGAGGGAGACACAGAATCTGAAGCAGGCTCCAGGCTCTGAGCTGTCAGCATAGAGCCTGACATGGGGTTCAAACTCACAAACCATGAGATCATGACCTGAGCTGAAGTTGGACGCTTAACCGACTGAGCCACCCAGGCGCCCCTATTTTTACTTATTTTTGAGACAGAGAAAGAAAGCATGAGTGTGAAAGGGGCAGAGAGAGGGAGCAGGAGACGGAGAATCCAAAGCAGACTCTGAGCTGTCAGCGTAGAGCCAGACGTGGGGCTCGAACTCACGAATCATGACATCATGACCTGAGCCAAAGTTGGATGCTTAACCAACCAAACCATCCAGGCGCCCCCTGCCCTTTTTTAAATGTGTCATCCAGTTTTTAAAAGAAAATCCTGTTATGTGCTACAACATGGATAAATCTTGAGGACATTATGCTAAATGAAATATACTAGTCATGAAAAAGACACAACTGTATAACCTACTTATATTATGTACTTAAAGTATAGTCAAATCCAAAGATAGAAAGTGGCATGGTGGTTGCTAGGGGCTAGGGGGGAAGGGAGAAATGGGGAGTTGTTGTTTAACGGTTAGAGTTTGTTCTGCAAGATGAAAAAATTCTGAGTATCTGTTTCTTAGCAATGTCAGTATACTTTTTTTAAAATTTTTTAAAAATGTTTGTTTATTTTTGAAGGAGAGAGAAACAGAGTGTGAGTGGGGGAGGGGCAGAGTGAGAGGGAGACACAGAATCCGAAGCAGGCTCCAGGCTCTTGAGCTGTCAGCACAGAGCCTAACTTGGGGTTCGAACTCACAAACTGTGAGATCGTGACCTGAGCCGCAGTCAGACGCTTAACCGACGGGGCCACCCAGGTGCCCTACGGATTTTAATTTTTTGTTAATGTTTATTTATTTTTGAGACAGAGGGAGCCAGAGCATGAGAGGGGGAGGGGCAGAGAGAGAGGGAGACACAGAATCTGAAGCAGGCTCCAGGCTCTGAGCTGTCAGCAAGGAGCCTGATGCGGGGCTCGAACCCACAAACTGTGAGATCATGACCTGAGCCGAAGTCGGATGCTCAACCGACTGAGCCACCCAGGCGCCCCAGCAATGTCAATATACTTAATACTACTGAACTGTACATTTAAAAATGTTTAAAATCACAAATTTTATGTTATGCATTTTTACCACAATAAAAAATGTCAATTCTAGGTAGGTTGTGACCTCAATTAGAAAGGTAAAGCATTAATGTTTTCAGATATAACACAGAGAATATCTTCATGGCCTTGGATTATGAAAAAGATTTATTCAATGATATAACAAAAACACTAAACTAATGGCAAAGACACCAGATTAGGGATTAAAATTGAGAACTTTCATTCTTTTTTAAAAAAAATGTTTATTTATATATGTTGAGAGAAAGTGCAAGTGGGGGGGGCGGGGAGGCAGAGAGAGGGAGAGAGAGAGAGTCCCAGGTAGGCTCCAAGCTCAGTGAGGAGCATGGCATGGGGCTTGATTCCACCATGGCCAAGATCAGGACGTGAGCTGATGTCAAGAGTCTGATGCTTAACCGACTGAGCCACCCAGGTGCCCCAAGAACTTTTATTCTTGAAAAGACTTAGAGAAAAGGCAAGTCAGGTAAGTGAGAGAGGATTTGTGAAATACATATTAAACTGTACATAAAAATATGTAGAGAATTCCTAAAGATCATTAAGGGAAAAGCAAATAATTCAGTAGGAAATAGGGTAAAAGACTTAACTAGGCATTTTATAAAACAGTGCAGTTGCAAATACCATATGGAAAAGTGTTTACTCTCATTAGTTTTTAAGTACATATGAATCTTAACCATAATGAAACATCACTGTGCATCTACAAGAAAACACTAAAATTTTAAAAGATTGATTCTAACAAATGCTGTGGGGAATAAGTTTAGGAATTCCCTGAGCCTGCACTGATGGGCTAACAAGGCACCTTTCTTTTGTTAATCAGCTCTGCTCTGGGCAGCATCACCCGCAGCACAGTGGTCTATAGCCCTATTTACCTGTTTACCTAATTTGGTCCTTCCTTCCTCTGAAAGCAGCTTTCTGCTATAGTACTAAATTGGGGGGTGCTTTCACCCTGAACACTCTGAATCATGCTTACCTAATATACCTTTGTATTGGGTGCCTTTGCCCCCCCTTTCTATTCTGGGGGACTTTTCCCCCCCTTACTTTATTCTGGGGGGCCTTTGTCCCCCCACCCCCACTCTATTCTGGGGGCCTAATCTTGTTTACCCAAGCTTGGGTGTGAGCATTCTATGGCTCTGTAATTCTTTATGCCTTGTTAGCCCATCGGTGCAGGCTCAGGGAATTCCTAAGTTTATTCCCCACAACTGGCAATGTGCAACAAGGGAAATTCTCATATATCCATTGGTGAGACAATAAACTGGTATAATCACTTTGGAAACCTCTTTGGCATTATCTCCTAAATTTAAACATACAAATACCCTTTGACCCATCACTTTTACTCTGTGAAGGAAAAGATTAACTCAGCAGGCCCAGGTTGCTCACATGGTGCATATTCCAATGAAAGGTCTGTTTTCAGGACTGGCTATTGCTTGGCTCTTGGATCTGAGTTCTGAGTGTTCTGTCTATAATGTTTGTGCACAATTGGACCAGGCTGTACCAGTATGAGCAGATAGTTTATGTTAATAATTTATTTATGGTGAACACCTGCTTTTTCTCTGCGGGGTCTGGAGCATGAGAAACTGAAGCTAGTCATGCAGGCACTACATGCCTGTGACCAATCCCCAGTAAAAACCCTGGATACAAAAGCTCAAGTGAGCCCCCTGGTTGGCAACAATCCGTATGTGCTGTCACATATATTGCTAGGTGAATGAAGCATATCCTATGTCACTCCATTAGAGGGGACATTTGAAGATAGCACCTGGTTTCCTCCGGAGTTCAATCCTAAGTGCCTTTTCCCCTTGCTGATTGTACTTTGTATCCTTTTTCGGTAACCAACTGTAACTGTGAGTATAAGAATTATGGATTACTGTGAGTAGTCTTGGCAACTCCTAGCATAACTCTCAGGAATATTCTCAACAAAAATGTACATTCATTTTTACCTAAAGAAATTCACAAGGATATTTAAAAAAAATTTTTTTAACATTTATTTATTTTTGAGACAGAGAGAGACAGAGCATGAATGGGGGAGGGTCAGAGAGAGGGAGACACAGAATCTGAAACAGGCTCCAGGCTCTGAGCTTTCAGCACAGTGCCTGACGCGGGGCTCCAACCCACGGACCGTGAGATCATGACCTGAGCCGAAGTCGGCCGCTCAACTGACTGAGCCACCCAGGCGCCCCCACAAGGATATTTTATATCAATATTAAAACATTCCTAAAACTACAAACAACCAAAATGTCCAAATAGTTATATAATCAAAGTATAACATCAAATAACAAAAATGAACCACTGTGAAATCCAACATGAATCCCATAAATATTACATGAAAGAAACCAGACAAAAATGAATACTGTCAGTGCCCTCAAGCAAAAGACTACCAGAAATATAGCTGTAGTTGAACATGCCGAGTTTATTACTCATTTCAAGCAAGGACAAACCCATATCATGGGGAAATGTGGGGTGTCTCAGTAAAAGAGCACTGGAAACCATACATGATTAAGGAGTTTGCTCTGGATTGGGTGCTGCCAACAAGAAGGGATGATTCTATGACTTTATCGTACCTAGAGGAAGGCAGACAAGAAGCAAGACTAAAGCGATTATTGGTAAGAAAGCAGTAGTCACTCATATTAGACAAGAGGTGGATATTTGATATTCTGTGGTTTGCAAAGTAACCGTAATTTTCTCCATGCTTAGACAAAAGTATCAAGGGGTCTTGTCTTTTCTCAGTTCATTATGGTTAAAAAGTAATACTGTCCAATGTTGGTATTTTGTGAGATCATTTTTAAAAAAATTTTTTTAAATGTTTATTTATTTTTGAGACAGAGAGAGACACAGCATGAGCAGGGAAGGGGCAGAGAGAGAGGGAGACACAGAATGTGAAGCAGGCTCCAGGCTCTGAGCTGTCAGCACAGAGCCCGACGCGGGGCTCGAACTCACGAACTGTGAGATCATGACCTGAGCCGAAGTCGGATGCTTAACTGACGGAGCCACCCAGGCGCCCCAAGATCATTTATATCAAATAGGAGACCAGCATGTCCTAGTGGTGAGCACAAAGCCAGCTTTTAATAAACTGTTGCCTAGATGCTGTGTGTGATCAGTTCCTGTTTGTCACAGACTGATTTTTCTTTCCTCAATATGTATTGTATGACTCCATTTATATGAAACTTAAAAACAAGCAAAATCAAATCCATTATAAATTCAGGACAGAAGTTATGGTTAGAAAGGAGGAGGGAATGATTTGGAGGGGCAGGAAGGAGGCTGTTGGGGGTACACTTACTGTCTCCTTGAAAAGGAAAAGAAGCATCTCTGGGTTAAAACATGATCCCATTTACAATTGTACCAAGAACCACAAAATACCTAAGAATAAACCTAAGCAAAGATGTAAAAGATCTGTATGCTCAAAACTATAGAAAACTTATGAAGGAAATTGAAGAAGATACAAAGAAATGGAAAACATCCCATGCTCATGGATTGGAAGAGTAAATATTGTTAAAATACCAATAGTACCCAAAGCAATCTACACATTCAATGCAATCCCAATCAAAATTGCACCAGCATTCTTCTCAAGGCTAGAACAAAGAATCCCAAAATTTGTATGGAACCACAAAATACCCCAAATACTCAAAGTAATATTGAAGAAGAAAACCAAAGCAGGAGGCGTCACAATCCCAGACTTTAGCCTCTACTACAAAGCTGTAATCATCAAGACAGTATGGTATTGGCACAAAAACAGACACATAGACCAATGGTCCAGAATTGGACCCACAAATGTATGGCCAACTAATCTTTGACAAAGTAGGAAAGAGTGACCAATGGAAAAAAGACAGTCTCTTTAGTAAATGGTGCTCGGAGAACTAGACAGCAACATGCAGAAGAATAGAACTAGATCACTTTCTTACACCATACACGAAAATAAACCCAAAATGGATGAAAGACCTAGATGTGAGATAGGAAACCATCAAAACCCAAAAGAAGAAGGCAGGCAACAACCTCTTTGACCTCACCCACAGCAATTTCTTGCTCAACACATCTCCAAAGGCAAGGGAATTAATAGCAAAAATGAGCTATTGGGACCTCATCAAGATAAAAAGCTTCTGCACTGCAAAGGAAACAACCAACAAAACTAAAAGGCAACCAACAGAATGGAAAAAGATATTTGCAAATGACATATCGGATAAAGGGCTAGTATCCAAAATCTGTAAAGAACTTACCAAACTCAGCACCTGAAAAACAATCCAGTGAAGAGATGGGAAAAAGACATGAAAAGACATTTTTCCAAAGAAGACATCCAGATGGCCAACAGACACATGAAAAGATGCTCAATGTCACTCCTCATCAGGGAAATACAAATCAAAACCACATTGAGATACCACCTCACACCAGTCAAAGTGGCTAAAATGAACAACTCAGGAAACTACAGATGCTGGAGAGGATGTGGAGAAACAGGAACCCTCCTGCACCATTGGTGGGAATGCAAACTGGTACAACGACTCTGGAAAACAGTGTGGAGTTTCCTCAAAAAATTAAAAATAGAACACTATGACCCAGCAATAGCACAACTAGGAATTTATCCAAAGGACAGAGGAGTGCTGATTCACAGGGGCACATGTACCCTAATGTTTACAGCAGTGCTTTCAACAATAGCCAAATTATGGAAAGAGCCTAAATGTCCATCAACTGATGAATGGAAAAATAAGATGTGGTTTATATATACAATGGAATACTACTTGGCAAGGAGAAAGAATGAAATCCTGCCATTTGCAGCAATGTGGATGGAACTGGAGAGTGTTATGGTGAGTGAAATAAGTCAGTCAGAGAAAGACAGATATCATATGTTTTCACTCATATGTGGATCTTGAGAAACTTAACAGAAGCCCATAGGGGAAGGGAAGGGGAAAAGAATAGTTACAAACAGAGAAGGAGGGAGGCAAACCATAAGAGACTCTTAAATACACAGAACAAACTGAGGGCTGATGGGGGGAAAATGGGTGATAGGCATTGAGGAGGGCACTTGTTGGGATGAGCACTGGGTATTGTATGTAAGCGATGAACCATGGGAATCTATCCCAAAAACTAAGAGCACACTTTACACACTGTATGTTAGCCAGTTTGACAATAAACTATATTAAATAAATAAATAAACAAACAAATAAATAAATAGCTAGCAGAAACAAACTGGCAATAGCCTGCACAACCTTCATTCAATTATGAAACATGATCAATAGATTTTTGCTACAATATGAAGCCTTTGTACACTCTCGTCTATCAATTTATTATTTATGAGAAAGTGTCATTTGTTAAAATGCAAAATATATTAGGTGAAAAATACATGAAGGTTCACATGAAGGCCACTGATGTTTATCCAAGAGTTCAAGTCCCCAAAATGAATGTCTGAACAAAGCAACATTGAACTTCTATCAAATTCAACTACTCTGATTCAACAAAAACAAAAGAATATAGGAAAATTTGGGGATGGTATCTATGTCTCTAAGAAAGTGGACATAAACGGTTGATTAAAAAAAAGAAATCTAGGAATTTCTCAGTAGTTGAAACACCCAAGATCACTCTGATGTTTTGAAAATTACCATAAGGGCATCTGGGTGGCTAAATTGATTAAGCATCCAACTCTTGATTTTGGCTCAGGTCATGATCTTATAGTTTGTGGGTTTGAGCCCTGCATCAGGTTCTGTGCTGACAGCGCAGAGCCTGCTTGGAGTTCTCTGTCTCCTCCTTTCTCTGCGCCTCCCCTGTTTGCATGCTCTCTCTCAAAAATAAATAAATAAATAAACACTCCTTTAAAATGTCATAAAATACACATATTCAAAAAATAAGCAAGGAACAAGAGAATATTTTAATATAGCAGGCAGGTTAAAAAGAGCCAAAAATATAACTGTTAAAGTTAAAATGTATTGGGTTGGTTAAAGAGAATAGAAACAGATGAAGAGAGAATGAGAGAATTAGAAAATGAATCCAAAGAAATTACCCAGAACATAGCAGACAGACAAGACAGAAAACATGAAAGAGATGTTAAAATATTTAGAGGGCAGAATGAAACATTTTAATATTCAACTAACTGTGGAGTCCAATGACAAACTGGAGAAAATGGAAGAAACACAACTTTCAAGGAGAAATGGCTGAGAATTTTACAGAAGTATTGAAATATAGGGATTTGCCTAAAATAGGTACACAGAGCCAAATAAATAAAAGAAAAAAGCCACTGTTAGATATATTGTAGTAAAATAGTACAGTTGTGTGTATGTACATGTATCTCCCTATATATACATAGGGACACCCACCTGATAAAGATCTTAGATGCAAGTACTCAAGAAAAAGGCAAGTGGTAAACATGTACATAAACATAAATAAATATTGTCTACAGATAATAATAATGATTCTAACAAGTGGGGTTAAAAAAAAGAACTGAAATAGTCAACAGTAACAGCAAAAGCATTAAAAGGGTGGTTATCTAAGGGTAAATGTTTATGTGGAGATTTAAAATATCAAACAGCTTTACATTTTATCAGGTAGAGCTTGGACAGTAATACTTTAAGACTAACAAAAGAATATACGTCTAACTTCTAAAACAGCAGGAGGGGAAGATGGAATTTTAAAAATCAAGCAAAAAGAGAGATAGCTAGAACACAAAAGAAGTGGGGAAAATAAGAAAATACTTGAAAACAGAGTTTTAAAAAGTAAGGACAGGGGCTCCTGGGTGGCTCAGTTAGTTGAGCATCTGACTTTGGCTCAGGTCATGATCTCATGGTTTATGGGTTCAAGCCCCACTTTGGGCTTTGTGCTGCCAGTGTGGAGCCTGCTTTGGATTCTGTCTCCTTCTTTCTGTCCCTCCCCTGCTCGTGCTTTCTCTCTCTCAAAAAGAAATAAACATAATAAACATAACAAACATAATAAACATAATAATAATAATAATAATAAAGTAATCCTAATAAATGTAGAAAACTTGCTAGAAAAAGGATATTTGCCAGATTAAATACAATTCTAGCTACAGGCTAAGAAACCATTCAAACACAAAGACTTAGAAATGTTGAAATTTACAAAATAGAAAAAGACATACAAGGGAAGTTACAACCAAAGTCAGGGTAGCTATATAAGTACTAAAAAAAAAAAAAAAAAAAGTCTTTTAAAGATAGGGTTGCCAAATTTAGTGAAAATAAACAAAACCGAGGACTATGTAAGTTAAATTTGTATTTCAGATAAATGATGAATAGTTTTTAACATTACTTAGGACATACACTAAAATTTATTTGTTGTTTATCTGAAATACAAATTTAATTGGGCATTCTGTATTTTATCTGGCAACTCTACTGTAAGACAAAAAGCATTTTTAGTGACAGAATCTTTAGATTATGATAAAGTGCTCAATTTGCCAAGAAATGGTAATGATTGTAAACTTGTAAGCTCCCAATAAAGTAGCCTCAAAATAAAGCAAACTTTGACAACTTCATGAAGAAATGGACAAACCTGGAGTGCCTGGGTGGCTCAGTTGTTGAGCATCTGACTTCAGCTCAGGTCATGATCTCGCAGTTTGTGGGTTCGAGCCCCACATTGGGCTCTATGCTGACAGCTCAGAGCCTGGAGCCTGCTTCGGATTCTGTTTCTCTCTCTGTCCTTCCTCTCTTTCAGAAATGGACAAACCCGTCATGGTGGACAAAACCTCTATCTTGTCTCTCTGTGCTGTCAGTGGCTGCTTTCCTCAGGAGCTACGGCACCCAAGTGCAGTTCCTCCAGGTTTCCACCACAGTGGCAAGTGGCAAGTGGCAAGGCCTCTCTGCAGGCCTACGGGTGGTAATGGCTTCTCTTTCTTTCTAGTTATTGGCCCTTTCTCATTCCTTGTTGACTCTTAACCATGGCCACATTTCAGTAAAGCAACCCTTCAATAAAATCTTGTTGACTAAACTCTTTAAAGTGTGCCATCTGTTTCCTGTCACTATCCTAACAAATACAAGTAGGTGCAGAATTACGGAGAGTGTAATAGTGTTGGAAAAATCAGCATCTTGTGATTATCATAATAAAGACTGCTGTGGGCAAAAATCATCAGTGGTTGCTAAATCTAGGTTGAAAAGTCTAATGAAAAGCAAGATATTCACACAGTCTTAAAGTGTAAAGTTGCTTTAATTGAAAGGGAGAAAATAATAAATGTAGAGTGGAAACACTGGAAAAAACACCTTCACAAACAGAAAAATTAACATCCCCAAGGAGGAACAGACGAACATCATATGCCTCCAGATATGATTCCTTAAGAATGAAACAAAACCATGTATCTAGTATCCTGCTGGGAATGTACAGTCTGATTTAACCATGAGGAAACATCAGACAAACCCACAGTTAGGGACACTGTATAAAATAACTTGCCTCAATTCTTCAAAAATGTCAATGTCATGAAAGACAGAACATATGAGGAAATGTTACAGATTAAAGGGAACTGAAACAACAACATGGAACTAAACACAATATGTTACCTTAGACCAAAACCTATACTGGTAGGGGGGAAAAACTAGAAAATACATTACTGGGACAATTGACAACACTGAAATACAGACCATAAATCAGATAAAAGCATTATGTCAAGGTGAAGGTTTCTGAATTTGAGAACTGTACCAAAGTTATGTAAGAAAATATCCTCACTCTTAAGAAACATTAAAAGCAAAGGGGCATGGTGTATACAATATATCGTCAAGTTATAAATGAATAAATAACATAATACAATATAGTGTGTATATGTGTGTTATTGTAAAATGAGAAAACAGAAGTAAACCTAGTAAATATATTTTATACACATACAGAGAGCGAAAGAGAGGAGGAGGAGAAGTAGTAATAGTAGGGGGAGGTTGGTGAAGGACAGAATTATGGCCAAAAGATACAAAATGACTAAATCTGAGAAAGGATATACAGGAGTTCTCTGTATTGCTCTTGCGACTTTTCTCTCTGTTTTAAATTATTTCAAAGGAAAAAGTGCTATGGATATTGTTCCATTAACACTCTTTGTTACACTTGAAAATATGATGAAAGATATTGATTCTATTTCCAGGAAAATCAATTTGCATCGACATACATAAGTTTGCATATTATTTTAGGGAGTTCAAAGATACCATAGACTATGTGCACGTTAAGAACCACTGCTCCATTATTTCTAACATCCAGTACTGCAAAAGAGAATTCTGCCATCAGCATAGTTTTTATTTTTTTGTGGGTAACCTATTATTTTCTGTCTCATTATATGTAGGTTCCCCCCCCCCACAATATTTGAAATTTTAGAAATACCACCAAATATGGTACCGACATGTTTTTTTCATATGTTCTTTAGAAAATGGTAAGCCCTTTTATTCTTCAGGTCATTTTCAGCCTTAGAAACTTTCTTTACAATGACAAATTTGATTGATGCTTCTGTTCCATTTCTTCTGATTTTTCCTTTGGAGATTTCTATTCACTGGTTAATTTTCAATTTTCTGTCTGTCATATGCGTACTTTTTTCTACCTATCATTTCCATCTCTGTCCTTTCAATGTTCATTCTAGAAGAACACCCCAAGTGTGGTCTCTATGTCATTAATTTGACTTTTTTTTTTTTTTTTTTTGTAGCATCAGTTCTGCCCTTTATCACATGCTTCTTATACTCCAGATATGTTGTTTACCTGGAGCTGTGACTTGAGAATGGATACAGAAAGACAGAGTGACTACAGAAAGAGGGGAGAGATACCAGGGTTAGGATGTTTTGCAGACCAGCTAACAACTCTAACTTCTTCATTTTCTAGTCAGGGCAGCCCTTTCAATCTGGAGTTAGAAATGGATAGTAAAGGTGAGTCCAATCCTTGGTTTGCCTTCTTTGTGGCCATTGGTAAAGCTGGGATTAAGGAAGTGACATGAGGGGTGCTTGGGTGGCTTAGTCAGTTAAGTGTCTGACTTCAGCTCAGGTCATGATCTCACAGTTCATGAGTTCCAGCCCCACATCAGGCTCTGCAATGACTGTGGGGAGCCTGCTTAGAACCCTCCATCTTCCTCTCTCTCTGCCCTCCCCTTCACACATGTTCTCTCAAAAATAAACATTAAAAAAAAAAAAAAAAAAAAAAGGAAGTGACATAAATGTGGTCCTCAATGTAATCAATGATGAAATTATTGGAAAATTTCCCCATTCTTTAGCATAAAGCTCTTTCATATCTTTGTTCCTCTTTATTAAAGTTTTAAGGAATTTTTATTTAAAAATTTTAAGCATTTTTATTCATTTATTTTTGAGGGGGTAGGGGCAGACAGAGAGAATCCCAGGCAGGCTCCATGGCATCAGTGCAGAGCCCAATGTGGGGCAAAACTCTCGAACTGTAAGACAATCATCTGAGCTGAAACCGAGAGTTGGACACAATTGACTGAGCCACCGAGGTGCCCTTCTTTATGGAATTTTAAACGATTGGAGGGGTGCCTGGGTGGCTCAGTTGGTTGAGTGACTGACTCTTGATTTTGGCTCAGGTCATGATCTCACAGTTAGTGGGTCTGAGCCTTGTGTCAGGCTCTGTGCTGACAGAGCAGAGCCTGCTTGAGATTCTCTCTCTGCCCTTCCCCCACTCATGTGTGTGCTCGCATGCTCTCTCTCTCTCAAAATAAATAAATAAATAAACTAAAAAAAAAAAGGCCAGGAGGCACCTGGGTGGCTCAGTTGGTAAGCATCTGACTCTTGATTTCAGCTCGGGTCATGATTTCACAGTTCATGAGATCAAGCCCCACGAAGGGTTCTGTGCTCACAGCACAGAGCCTGCTTGGGATTCTCTCTCTCCACCCCTCCCCTGTGTGCTGTCTCTCTCTCTCTCAAAATAAATATTTTAAAAAATGGTAATTGGAAAAAGCTGTTTCAGGCACTGGAAATCTGATACCAAGTTAGCCTAGAAGTGTCTTTTCCCATATTTTCCCCTGATGAGGAGCACAGGGTAAAAAAATGACTTCTAATTATTCTGGTTTATTATATTCCCATCATAGATGTGAATCGTCTAAGAGTTAGATATTATTGTTTAGTACAATCATTTCTGAATGTTTACAATATGTATTAATTGACATAAAGAGAATTGGTTTCTTTCTATAAAATTCCAAGGGAAACTGTAAATAGCTACCCAACCAAACCTCTTGGCTGCAAATGTTCTCTTTCTCAAAAGGTGGTCTCACTAATGAAGGCAGAAAGAGAAAAATGAGAGGAACGACAGAACCTGCTTCTTTTGTTTAAGAGACTGGATTCCTCACAGGCCTTCAGATAGGGTCACACCTGAAAACAACTGATGTTAAAGCTGGTTTAAATGTATTATATCAGAAATGACTTGTACACACAACAAAGGGGCTCCTTTGACATCTGATCTAGGTAAGTAAAAAACAAAGAAGATGACTCATTTTATACAGCAAAAAAGCAAATATGGATGCATGAAACTCATTACCCCCAAGAGGATTTCTGGCAGAAAACAAATTATTGGTATACACTTATGAATGACTGTGCCAAAATGGTGACAGAGAATGAGACAAGATTTGACTTTGAATGATGAGTCACAAAGAGCACAGTCTTGCTGTGGCTACTCCCTTGGGGTAGTCTCAGATTTTAGACTGACCCAGTGGACAAATTCCTGGGTTTCTAAGGCCAGTTTTTATGCCTTTATTTTATTACAAATTTTTAATGGTTATTATTTATTTTTGAGAGAGAGAGAACGTGCAAGCAGGGGAGGGGCAGAGAGGGACACACAGATGCAAAGCAGGCTCCAGGCTACGAGCTGTCAGCACAGAGCCTGACAAGGGGCTCAAACTCACAAACCGTGAGACCATGACCTGAGGCAAAGTTGGATGCTTAACCGACTGAGCCACCCAGGCGCCCCCAGTTCTTATGCCTTTAAAACACAATGGAAAATTTTCTGTCATCTTATCATGATCTTATTATTATTTCTACGTCATGTCTTTTCTAAATACCTACATCTTCTTCCTGTATACAAACCCATCTTTGCTTCTTCGGAAGCAACTAGGTGTTATGCCTAGAACACTTATTTACTTATTACCTGTTTAATAATTGAAGCCTTAAAATGATACATCTAAACGCTGACTGAAGTATTCTGAGAGATGGTAAAATGTACAACTCTGAACTTCCTCATACATTCTTCATAAAATGCCCTAAGGAAACAATTCTGCCTATTTTCAAAGTCAAGGCAAAACTCTTGGGCAGGGAGGGAAGCCAAATTAAGGAACTGAACTTAATTCTACAGTTGTTGCTTTGAAGGTCTATGAAAATTTTAAAAGAGTAAGTATTCTTTTAACTAAAACAGCTAAAATTTGAGTACAAAAAAATCAAGGAAATGAGGAATAGCTAAAGATTTATCATCCTCCAAATTCACCAAGAATAGTATTAGTTGGAATATTCCTACTATGGCCCAGAAGCCCAATTAAAGGAAAGGAGTCCAAGGGGGAATTTTTCCTGGATGTGAATTATACGATGTCTCACATAACTGTGGCAAGAGCAGAGTCGAAGATGATATTCACAGACAGCCAGAACCAGGACTTCAAATAATGCCAGACTCTCTTGGACTCCCTCTGCTTGCCTCACTGGGTGGGCTTTATTCCTGCTACACACTGAAGAGTAGGAGTCCACTAGCATTAACTGCTAGTTACTGCTTAACGCTACAATAACAGAATAACTGGTTAAAAGTAGCTCAAACATATAAGAAGTCCAGAGGTGAAGTGAATGGTCATTCCTGAGCTGTGCTCAGTAGCTCAGAAATCAAGGGTCTCAGGCCCTTTCCTTGTCTTCCTTTTATCATCTTCAGGGTATCAGTGATACCTTCTCTTACAACCTCAAGACGGCTGCAGCACAGCCATGCATAATGTTCTTCCATAGCAGTGTTCAAAAAGCAGGAGGGGAAGGATGAGCTCTTTTCACAGAATTCTTTATTTTTTTTCCAGAAAATTCAATGTCTCCCAGAAAACTCTAAAAGACATCTCCTTACATAGCTTTGCCTAAGTAAAAATTGGCCACATCCTTATCCCACCTCTAAGAAAGTCTGGAAAAATTAATATCAGGAATTTTTAGTTTATTTTTTAAGAGATAGTTCCTACTACAGGAAAAGATGGAACGGGCAAGCAAAAATGTCTAACACTTCTACTAACAGTTCCTATGCCTTATATCAAGTTCCTTCTTGCTTGCAACTGTGGGTTCTACACCCTGATATCTGCTTTTCCATTTGACTATTTGCTCTGCATTAGTACTGTCTATTCAGGTTTCCAACGCATATTCCATTTATACTTTGATCTGCTTTTCAGCTCTCTCTTCAGGTTTAGTAACAAGGTCTTTAAACTGTTTTCTGGCTTGACTCATGTGCCCTGAGGACTCTGTTCCTCCTACCTGCTCGGTGACTCATAGATGCTTCAAGTATAGATGATCATATCCTATCTCACCCCTACTTTAGATTCCTACTCAGTGTAATGAACAACTCCATCGAGCTTCTTCCTACCAAGGAATGCGTTTGGTAAATAAGTTCAATTTTGGTCACCAAGTTTCAGGTCTCTGTGAGCACGTAGGTGGAAGGATTCAAATGGCAGATGGAAATATGGAGCTCGGAGCTTAGGAAAGAAAACCACTAGGAGATACCAAATTTATGATCATCAGCAAATAGGCTGTAATCGAAGCCACATAAGGGGCGCCTGGGTGGCTCAGTCAGTTAAGTGTCCGACTTTGGCTCAGGTCATGATCTCACGGTTTGTGAGTTTAAGCTCGGCATTGGGTTCTGTGCTAACAGCTCGGAGCCTGGAGCCTGCTTCAGATTCTGTCTCTCCTTCTCTCTCTGCCCCTTCCCCGCTTGTACTATGTTTCTTTCTCTCTCTCTCAAAAATAAATAAACATTAAAAAAAAAAAAAAAAGCCACACGAGTGGATGAGTTTGATTAAGGAGGCCACAAAACAGAAGTCCTTAATCTGATGGGCTTCAGGGACATCTATGAATTCACTGAAATTGTGGGTAAAATTCTGTGTATCTATGTGTCGGTATTTCTAAGATAGGAATCCATACATTTCATCATGTTCTCAATTAGGTTTATAAATCTAAAAAGATAGAGGGCACTATTTACTTAAATGTGCCACAATTTTGGGATTAGAGACTATGATGGGAAAGAGTATGGAATATGTTAGTATTTAATTTCCAATTTACCCTCTGAGTCACAGCAACCACCAAGCACATGATTTTCTATTCAAAATTGGGCAATATGTCCCCAAAATATGCTGACTCAGAGACCAATACTTCCAGGCTACCCAGAACTGTATGAAAACCAGCACGTTTAGTCCTGGAGCTTTGGATTCTATATTCCTGGTCAAAATGTGAATTTCTTCCCACTCCCATCCCATAAATAAAGGGGACAATCTCCTGAGCCATCTTCTTTCTCTGGAGCCATTCTCACATCACATCTGACAATCAAAGATCACTTTCTAAGCATTACTTTAGGAAACTTCATGATCATCAATGCTGCATATAATAGCATCTGAATTTTTGCAGGCAAAAAAGCTTTGAAAAAACATAGGATTTGGATTACAAGAAGGGCTACGAAACCCAACCCCACAAAACAGGAATGCCAGCTTGTATGCATTATCATGAAGTGCTCAAAAATGCAATTATAGTTCACACTTTATCTTTTTTTGGCTCAAAATTATTTGTCACTTTAGAAATAGAGATGGGGGAGGAAGGTTTTTATCCAGTGTGAATTCAGAAACCCTTTAAAAAGCCACAGATGTGTATGAAACAAATTCTCTAGTCACATGGATTCAAACCACAGCATTCTTCCCAACCTTTCAAGCAGACCAAGGATAATGTAGCCAGTCAACCTGCATGTAGGAAAACTATAGTGTCTATTGCCTGGAAAACCTCTAAACATCATTTGTACATATTTCTGGTTTATAAAAAACATTCTGATATCATACAAAAGAGAAAGCTAGGAATTACCAATTATCAAGAGATTATCAAGGACTATGATAATGGATGCTAGATTGATGTGTACTTCATCTTTAGCAGAATGTAAACCTTTTTAAAACTTCAGAGATGGTTCCTAAAAGAATGTGTACATGTAGGTAATAACTGGAAAATGTTCAGCTACATTAATCAATGAAACCTATTAAAATCAGCAAAAATCAGAAATAAAATTACCTATATTATATGGATAGTCCAAAAGATTAAAAAGAAATTATCAACATGTATCAAGCAACTTAAAAAATTTCAGATACTTGGACCTGGTTTAATTCTACTTTTTTTAGTCTACGTTAGAAAAAGACACTAGGGGTGCCTGAGTGGCTCACTCATTTGAGTGTCCGACCCTTGATTTCTGCTCAGGTCATGATCCCAGGGTTGTGGGATCAAGCCCTGCATCAGGCTGGGCTCCATGCTGAGCATAGAGCTTGCTTGGGATTCTCTCTCTTTCTGCCTCTAACCCTCTCCCTGACTTGCATTTTCTTTGTCTCTCTAAAAAAATAAAAAACAAAACAAAAAGAGACGAAAATGTAATTTGTACCAAAAAATGTATTTTGTGCAAAGATGTTCACTATAATATAATTTGTCAAACAAAATTGTAAGCAACAAAAGGAAAATGGTGAAATGAATTATAGGACATATACTAGGGAAATATATTTTATTTGTTCATTCATTTACTGACCTACTACTGTGCTTCAGAAAGGATTTGAGGTAGCTCATCTGGTAATATATTATGTAACCATGAAAAATTATGTTTAAAAAGCAACATGCTAACGAACATTAGGAGGAAAGGGCTGGATACAAAATCGTGTGTGTGTGTGTGTGTGTGTGTGTGTGTGTGTGCGCGCGCGCGCGCGCGCGCAAAAGTAAGATTATAAAACAATGCTATCTTACATTATACAATAAGCAGGGAAGGAAGGGAAAACCATAGAAATAAGAATGGTGTGTGTATGGTTGGTAACAGAGGCGAATTTTATTCTCTTATCTTTTTAATTTTATAAGTTGTATAAGTTTACATTCTTATAATAAAATGTTTGTAGATATGAAATCATAAAAAAGGATAAAGATTATGTAAAAAGATCTGCCTGTATATATGATGGCTTATAAGAAGACAGATAGCTCTTCCTATATAGCTACTATAAACTAAAAAAGGAAAATGAAAGTATATAATCCTTAAGAGAAAAAAATCTGCATGGAAATTAACCTCATGAAATGTAAGTGTGTTTGTCAATTAAAGGTATCAAAAGAAGGACAGAATAAAGAGATGATTTAAGATTGCAGAGAGAGAAGGACACTGACACAAGCAAGAGAATACTTGAGAAAAGCAAGGAATTTTCATCTTGAAATCAAACAGCCTATCAGTGAACTTACACTAACATAGCTGTGTTGTTTAAACTGCAGTCTCAGACAAGAATGCATGTAGAGTCAGAGGGTAGAATTGTGGTTGCCAGGGGCTGGAAGGAGAGGGAATGAGTAATGACCGTGTAGTTTCAGTTTGGGAAGATGAACTTCCAGAACTTTTTTCATCTGGGTGGTGGCGGCAAGTACACAAGCAACGTGGGTATACTTAATACCGCCGAACTACACACCTATAAATTGTCAAAATGGTATATTTAATGTTATGTATATTTTACCACCATAAAAAAAGAATACATTAAGGTCTGATTTGCAATAAATTACACTCGGAAATGTATATATTCAGATTAGCTGAGTTTTCAGCTTGTCTGAAACAATATTTTATAAAGATGTTAGCATAATTTATTAAGAGAAAAAGCTGTAATTACACTTTAATACAACTTTCAATCGCAAGGTTGCTTATTACACCTCTGTAATAATTCTTCTGATGTAGCCAGTGTTCGGTTTTCAAGTATCAAGAAATCATGCCTCATTTAAGCAAAGGTTTACAAGTAAAGTAAGCTATTAGGTTCAAAGGAAAAAAAAATCCTAGAAGTGAGGGCACTAATAATTCTGGTATTTCCAGCACATCTGTGGTAATCGGCTATGAGAATAAATCTCCCCAACAATCAGCACCATTCCTAGAAACTGCACAAAAAAGATTAAAGAACTGTCCCCATACTTCCTGGGAAGAGCCACAGTTACCCTTAAAATGCAGGAAGAGTTCTCATGATAAAGCATTCTACAAATAGAATTTCTCAAAATAAATTTCTGATCACAAAAAATAAGAAGCAAAATGAAAAAAAAATGCTCAGGACCCAAATTCCATATTCAGTTTTCTCAATTCATTTTAAAAACTCTCACTTACCCTTCTAGTGTTTTCAAGAATTTTGGGATCAGGTTTTCCATAGTTAGGTGGATTGGCATATGGGTCATATCCAAGCTTGGCAAGCATGGGTGCAATCACTGCCATGTCTTGTAAAACATCTGGGGGTATCTTCCCAACCCATTTTGATAGCGCTCCTACATTGACTGGCTTGATGACTTGGTCTGTAGATCTCTCCACTCTGAAAACAATACAGTATGAATAAGTATTTATTTAGAATACCAATAAATAATATTAAAAGACCAATGGAAATTCTTTTTGATAACTTTAACAATTATAAGTGTCTCAGTTATAAATCTATTGAGAAAGAAGACACTAATCGGGCTTGACACTATTTACCAGGCTTTTTTTTTAATGTTCTAAGTTTGACAGTTATTATTGGCAACTTCATATTTCTAGAAACAGGAAAAACGGTCAGCTGAAAACATCTGTACAAATTACAACATCCAGAAAAAATAAAGCTAAGATTTCTTAGGAAAACAGCCAATCAACTTACTTGAAAGGCATCAAAATTAAACAAACAAATAAATAAATAAGATGGATAGATGAATGACTAGAGGGATAAACAGATGGACAAAGAGATATGTGATAAAGCAAATACAGCAATATATTAATTATAGTTAGTAGGTGTAATTCTTTCAATTCTTTGTATGTTTGAAATTTTTCATAATAAAATATTAGGAGGAAAATAGCCAGCATAATCCACTAAGAATGCAAAATATTCATTTGTTCTATTTTTCCTTTTTTTAAAGTTTATTTTGAGAGAGAGAGAAAGAGAGCCAAGCAAGCGCAAGGGAGGGGCAGAGAAAGAGGGAGAGAAGGAGAATCCCAAGCAGGCTCCTGCAGTTAGCACAGAGCCTGACGCAGGGCTCGAACTCAGGAAATCATGAGATCATGACCTGAGCTGAAATCAAGAGTCAGATGCTTAGGGGCGCCTGGGTGGCTCAGTCGGTTAAGCGGCCGACTTCAGCTCAGGTCATGATTTCGCGGTCCGTGAGTTCGAGCCCCGCGTCGGGCTCTGTGCTGACAGCTCAGAGCCTGGAGCCTGTTTCAGATTCTGTGTCTCCCTCTCTCTGACCCTCCCCCATTCATGCTCTGTCTCTCTCTGTCTCAAAAATAAATAAACGTTAAAAAAAAAATTAAAAAAAAAAAAAGAGTCAGATGCTTACTTGACTGAGCCACCCAGGCGCACCCCTGTTCTATTTTCTGTTGACTTCCTGAAGAACACTTTTTTATAAGGAAGGAAAAGAAGTGCTGTTTATGATTTTCAGTATTTCAGAAAAAAATGTGTTCTATCTCTTGACCTAGAGATTTACTTTGTGCTTGTAGTGGTTATACTTACATATTTGACTAAATAAATCATACTCTTAGGATAAAATAAATAAATATAAATAAAATAAATATAAAATAACACCTAGATTTAAACTGGATCTGAATTAGCAGATTTTGGCCAAATGACTGCAAAACAAAAGTGCTTAAGAGAGTTTTATAATAACTAAGTCATTCAAATTAGTATTCTAATAAAAGGTAAAAACCCCTTTTTAACAGGTACATGTTTAACATGTACATGACCTCTCACTGCAGAGAGGTCTGCATCTGATGATGAATCCTTCAAAGGGGCTCTACTCCTAAACAACAGACAAGAGAAAATAAAATGATTATTCCCTGGGATTCTGTGAGACCACTAGCTCCAAGTTTCCTTCCTGCTTCAATGATCACATTTCCTCCCTCTCTTAAAAATTTCTTCAGGACTCCACTTAACCCACTGCTCTTTCTACTCTATGCTTTTTCCCTGTATGGCCTGATATTTAATGATCTTTTCTTGACACCCTTGGGTTTTCCAGGCCAGGTCCAGTTTATAAATATTGCCCCAGCTTCAATATTAAGGGCACATCCTACTCACTCTCATAAATGTTCAAGTTTGTATGATAAATTCAAGTAATTTTAAGTAAATGATAAATATGGTCACCCTGCCCATATACCCCCCACACACCTCAAAACTAAGATGGTCTAAAACGGGACCCATCATCTTCTGCTCAAGATCTGATCCCTTTTATGTACATCTTATATTGATAAATGGCACCACCACCTATCCATAAGGCAAAGCCAGAGATCTCAGATGGGGCAGGGAGAAAGAAAGCAAGATCACTCCCAAGTTATCCAGTTCTACAGTCTTTATCTTTGAGTAAGACATCTCTCCTTCATTCCTACTGCCACTACCTCAGTTCTTATCACCATCACATCTCACCCAGATGATTACAAAACCTCCCAGTTTCCCTGCACTTAAACAGTTGGCTTCCTTGCCCAACTATCATTCCATCGAAACATAAGGAGGGTCTATGTCTTGTTAATCTATCACTGGCACCTAGCACATTAACATGTAATAGATGCTCAATTAATGTTTATTAAGTGAATGACTGAAAGCTTTTCATGGGGGGGGGGGGGGGGGAAACGCCCGTAAATTTAGTTTAGACAGACATGCTCAAGAAAAGTCAAGGATCATTTTTATAAGGAGATCAACTGACACAAGATGAACTAACCAGAAAACATACAAGTGCTAAACTGCATGATATTTTCTGTGGGGGCATTAGCAATGTTAGAGAATGGGAGTCATGTCTGCAGAAATAAACATCTCCAGAAAAATAAGGCTTATAGTAAACAAAGAATAACATTTTCTATTCATCCTATGTTAGGCTTTACATGTGATATCTAATTATAGATCCCTAAAACAACCTTAAGAGAAATATATCAGTCCCCATTTTTCAAATGTGTAAACTGAAATCCAGATAAGTGATTTATCCAGGGTCATACAGCCTGGAACAAGTGGAGTTAGAATTTGAAGCTCTGGTTCCAAAGCTCCAATTTTTCCCAGTTTCTCTTATTGATCTTCTTAATTTTTACATTCTGTGTTTCCCTGAAAACTTTACTCTTTTGTTCCTTACTGCATAGTGTGAGCAAGTTGGTTTGCCACAATGGCAAAAATACACAAATATACTATACATATATTAGGAATATATACAATGCTTTGCTGGTAATGTTTAACAACCTGATCTCCAGGGAGGGGAAAAGCCATGATGTGTTGCATTTACTGAGGTCCATGGCATAAATACCATACCTTCCATGGCTGATTTCAAACTACCAATGTGCCTCACCAACTGCAGAGTCAAGAAGAGATGTGCAAACTGGGCTCTTGACAGCCAGGGCAAGTCAGCTCTAGCAGACCACTGGGTATCTACAGGGCCATAATCTCCTATCTCAAATTCTGAGATCTAAAAAACTCTAAAAAGTAAACAGTTTCTTGCCTTCATCTGGCAGCAAAACATGACCTGAACTGATAGGAATCTATTTATAGTCATTATTCTAGTTGGCATAAACAACCAAACTCTTTGATGAAGAAATATTAATGTGTATGATTACACAGTGCTGACACAGAATAAGCAGAGGGTATTTTATAATATTATGTACATTATATGACCTTTCTGAGGTCCAAATGTTTCTGAGTTCTGAAACATGTGTGTGTTAAGCTCTGGAGTCACACATAGGGTCTTGTATGTCATGACTGGGGAATTGACTTTATCTTGAAAATGATGGGAATGATAGAAGAGTTTTAATCATGGGACTGACATGATTAGGTTACTGCTAGAAGCATTCAATGCTGATAATTATGGGTAAGGCAGATTGAGGGACGGGGTAATCAAGGTCAGAAAAACTAGTAAAGATGTTTAACTATATATTGGAAAACTTGAGAAATTATTAATTCAGTAGAGCAAGTGATAGAAGTAGAAGGAAAACTCGACAGATTAAAAAAAAACACTGATAAGACTTAGTGGCCAATTAGATATGGGGAAGAGGGGATGGAGTCTAGGTGAATTCAGATTAGATGTGAAGGGCAGAGTAGACAGTGTTATCACTCATTACAGTAGGTAGTATGGAGGAAAAGCATCACAATGCTGTTGCTTTGTTTTGTTTTAGGAGTATAGAACCCAGAAAAAGAGGTAAATTGATGGTAATCAGAAAGTTACCAGAAGCCTAAAGAAACACTAGCGTTCACTAAGAGACTGGAATGTAGTATATGCTCAATAAACAATAGCTATTATTGTTTTTTCATCCAGATTATAGCACTGTTCATAAGAAACATGAAAGCCATTGTTTGTCATTATGATCAAAGTAATAATTTAAAGTACAACCATCCCTTGTCTGAAAGTGACAGAACTCTAAAATGAAAGAATCTGGAAAGGTTTTTGTTATGTAACCACTGAGTCCAAAGATCCACTAGCAGCCCATGCAGCTAAAGGGAAGAACTTGGGAAGGCCTACTACCTATCAGTCAGGTGTTTGTCTAGTGTTTCAGTAGTAATGACATTTTTTATTTATTGATCGTTAAAATTCAAATTAAACATTTTCTGAATACCCACTATGTGTCAGGTCAAGTGGTGGATACCAAGGATGCAAAAATGACTGACTAGATCATGGCCCTCCTCTCAAGAAGCTCAGAGTCCAGTAAGAGAGAAAAACAAATACATATGATTAATATGCAGCATAATAAATGTAATGACAAAAGCTAAAAACTATGTAAGTGATTCCAGATAACACAACTAAGCCGTTCTTCTCCTAGGGTGGGACATGAATCAGGGCAAATTGCCAAGCTGCTAAGGCAAGGGTTAGCAATGTATGGGCCACAGGCCAAATTCAGTCCCACTGCCTGTTTTTGTCTAGCCTTCAAGCTAAGAATGCTTTTTACATATTTAAATGGTTTTTAAAAACTCAAAAGAATATTTCTTAACACATGAAAATCATATGAAATTTCAATGTCATAGTTTTATTGGAAAACAGCCATGCCCATTTGTTACACATTATCTATGGCTGCTCTTCAATGGCAGGGTTGAGTAGTTGAGGTAAAGACCATCTTGTTCCCCAAACCTAACATATTTAGTATTTAGCTCTTCATAGAAAAAAACTGTCAATTGTAATCTGAGACTGCATTTTAAGGGCACGTAGGGTCTGTGTGGGGGAGTCTCGGGTGCTGTCCCTCATCACAGAAGGACCCCATCAACTTTTACACACAGGAGAGACCTGGTACACTTAGAAAGTGGAGAGCCAAGAATGTAGTGAAGCTGCTTGGGTGGGGAAGGTGAGAGGAAGAAAAGAAATAAAAAATAGTGTTTACTTTGCACTTACCAGGTTCAAAAGAGTATTTGTTGAGCTACAGTATAAAAAAAAAAAATAGAATGAAATAGAAAATAAATAAAAAACGAGAGGGTGAGTATGGTCCCAATCCTCCAGGAGGTCACTGCCTCATGAGCCACACAAAGTTTCTACAATTAAACTTTTAGAGTTGCTTCTTAGTTCCAAATCAGCTCTTCAGGCTCACCTGTCCGCTCTTCCCAGGGGCTCTAGCTGTTTCGTTTGCCTTTTTCTATGAGGCAGCAAGGTCCAGTGGGAGAACGCAGACCTGGAAGTTGGGCCTGTGTGATCTAGCTTTGTGATCTAAGAAAACTGATCCTCAGAGACTGAGGATAATAGCCACTAATACTCAGTTTTAAAAAACATTCTTCAAAAGCAGAGATTGGCAAACTGTGGCCCAAATTTGCTCTGCTGCCTATTTTGTAAATAAAGTTCTACTCGAACACAGCCACATCCACAAGTTTCTGTACAGTCTATGGCTGTTTTTGCTGTAAGTCAGAGCTGAATATTACAACAGAAACTGTATGGCTTGTCAAGTCAAAAATACTTGGTCCTTTACAGAAAAAGTTTGTTGATCTCTGTTCAAAAGGATACAGTTATTAGAGAGAAATGAGCTTCGTTCAGAAAGCCTGATTTTCTTTCCTAGAGAACAACAACCTGCAGGCTGCATGCAGTTCATCAAATTCCCTTCACTTCTTCAGTCTTTCTAGAAATTAACCACCACTTACGCCTAATCGTACTAGGATATAAATTAGTTACCATACCACTAGTCTCACTGGGACCTTAACACATAGTGTCTGCTAGACTGGGATTTCTCAACACCCACAGCCTGGGAACAGCGCTGCAAGGCCAGATATCTGTGAATCAGCAGATTCTCCCCCAGTCCTAGGCATCGAGGCTCACTTCCCTCTGCAGTGCTCATAGTAGAAGGCACCTGCCCTCGGGGACAACGCCAAAATCTTGAAATGACTGAGGTGAATATAATCTTCCAAAACACTCATTTTAAAAGCATGGATCTTTCTTGAACCAGGCAGGCTGCCAAACCACAGGTATGAATTATGATACACAGCAACTACTACAGGAAACCAAATTCTCTGGACTAAAGGAAGCATCAGGGCTAGAATGGACAGGCAAAAAGGAATGGGTAAGAGTATATAATCCATATGGTTAGACTTATTAGACTAAAACAAAAGATGAAATACCATTAAAAGTCATGTTTTCAAAGACCATTTCACTCTTAGCAAATGCTTAGGTTATGTCTTGTGAAAGTGGATTTAGAGGCACCTGGGTGGCTCAGTCAATTAATAGATGACTCTTGATCTCGGCTCAGGTCATGATCCATGGTCTGTGAGACCGAGTCCCATGTTGGGCTCTGCGCTGACAGTGCAGAGCCTGCTTGGGATTCTCTCTCTCCCTCTCTCCCCTTCTCCTGTTTTCTCTCTCAAAATAAATAAACCTTAAAAAACTGTGTACACAACAGAAATGCAATTTTGTGATGTGTTATATATTCTCACAGAATCATATCAAAATGCTCACAATGACCGTGATGTGATTGTGATTTTTATATTCTTATCTAACTTTTCTGTATTCTCCAATTTTCTATAATAAGCAATGTCTTTCTTTTTCAGTCCATGGAATAGTGGGATTGCAAAGATCCATGCAGAAGTCTAATAACTATCTCAAGCTCAACACAGGTCAAACTTAACTCCTGATTTTATCCCCAAATACTATACCCATGGCCCTCCCAATTGTATCTGAAAACCACTCCATTCTTCTGGCTGTGCAGAATAAAATAAAACTGGAACTATCTTGGGGCGCCTGGGTGGTTCAGTCGGTTGAGCATCCGACTTCAGCTTAGGTCATGATCTCGCAGTTCGTGAGTTTGAGCCCCGCGTCAGGCTCTGTGCTGACAGCTCGGAGCCTGGAGCCTGCTTTAGATTCTGTGTCCCCCTCTCTCTCTGCCCCACCTCTGTCTCTCTCTTTCAAAAATGAAAAAACACAGAAAAAAAATTTAATAAAAAAAACCTGGAACTGTCTTTTGACTACCCTCTTTCTCTCAAACGCCACATCTAATCCATCTGAAAATCTTATCAATTTATACTTCAAAAATATATCCAAATATGGTCATTTCTCATCAACTCCACAGCTACTCCCCTGGTCCAAGCCAACATTATCTCTTGCCTGGATTTCTACAATATTCTACTAGCTACCCTGCTTCTTCCTTCACATCCTGTGGTCTATCTACATTACATATACCAGAGAGAGTTAGATTGTGTCACTCCTCTGTTCAAAATCCTGCAGTGCCTCCCCAGGTATTCTAAGTCCAAGGCCTGAAAATGAGAGGGAGTCTGAGAAACCACAAGAATAGGTTTTTAAAACTTGTCAAATCATCCACGAAAACCAAGAAACCAGATAGCAGAGCAAAAAAAACCATGAAAAACATTTAAAATAAAATTAGGTGACAAAGTTGCCCTACAGACCCCAAAATACAAGTGGTTGGAAACAATAACATAATGGTAATACCTACATGAAATGAGTGGGAGGAAGGAGAAGGTAGCAGCAGGGCATCGAAAAGACATTTACAAGACTGACCCTTGAACAACATGGCATTTAGGGTTGCTGATGTCCACGCACTTGAAAATCCTTGTATAATTCTTTACTTTTGTTAAGTAATTTCTATGCCCAATGTGGAACTTGAACTCATGATTCCTGAGATAAAGAGTTACATGCTCTACCAACTGAGCCAGCCAGGCATCCCTCTTGTATAACTTTGGCGTTCCCCAAAACTGAACTACTAATAGTGTGTTGACAGGAAGAGTTACTGATAACATAAAAAGTCAATTAACACGTATTTTGTACATTATATGTAGTTTATACTGTAAAGTGATACAATAAGGTAGGCTAGAGAAAACAATGTTATTTAAAAAAAATTTTTTTAAATGTTTATTTATTTTTGACAGAAAGAGACAGAGTGTGAACAGTGGAGGGGCAGAGAGAGAGAGAGGGAGATGCAGAATCAGAAGCTGGCTCCAGGCCCCAAGCTGTCAGCACAGAGCCGGACGCCAGGCTTGAACTCATAAACTGCGAGATCACGACCTGAGCTGAAGTCAGATGCTTAACCGACTGAACCTTCCAGGAACCCCTAGAAAACAATGTTATTTTAATAATCACAAGAAATAAAAAATGCACTATTTATGATACTGTAAGTTTATTCATCTATGAATTGTCTATCAATACCTACATCAATATCATTGTACATGATATAAAACACTGTAGATATTATACGTATTTCTAACATTAGCCATCAAAAAATGAAAATATGTACAGTCTCTAAGTCTGTGGGCATAATTTTTGGTAAAACTTAACTTTTTTTTAATGTTTATTCATTTTTGAAAGACAGAGAGAGACAGAGCACAAGCAGGGGTGGGGCAGAGAGAGAGGAGGGACACAGAATCTGAAGAAGGCTCCAGGCTCCGAGCTGTCAGCACAGAGCCTGACGTGGGGCTCAAACTCATGAATCATGAGATCATGACCTGAGCCGAAGTTGGACGTTCAACTGACTGAGCCACTCAGGCACCCCAAAACTTAACTTTTTATAATAGATTTGTATATATTTTATGACAGTAAATGATAAAAGACTAGTACCTATATATCTCATGCACATGACATACCTTACTTTTTATTTTTTTTTCAATATCTCCAGGCCACATGGTTTGTCTGAGAATTTTTTCAAGTTGTCACAAATCTCCCAAAATTTTCCCAATATATCATTGAAGAAGTCCATGTATAAGTGGATGTGCACATTTCAAACCCACGTTACTCAAAGATCAACTGTACTTTGAAAATTACACCAGATCTATTTTAGAATATAGTTGAAACTGGGAGGGGTGTCACCCAAATCTAAAGATGAGTACAAAGGTTAAGTTCTGAAAGGAGTCAGAGAAGGCTGGGAAACATGAACTCTTGAAACCAACCAGCCAAGGAGCCATAGCTCCTTTCCAGGACAGGGCACCGCACTAAACAGAAAGTTCTAAGAGTAGAGTCAGAATAGGGTCAGAGACAAAGGAATGAGAAGATTGAGAATATGATTGAGAATAGGGCAGAGAGCCAGGAAATATCAAAAAGTAAACCATCACATTATTTAAAATCTTCCAAAGAAAACAGAAAGAGATCTGTGAAATATATAAACATATCTTGAACTATTACTCCTTGAAAATTTCAAGAAAACTATTTTCATGTACAAATGGACAAAAAAAGTTAAGATCAAATCTCATACAAAGTTCTTATAAGAAAAAACAGAATGAGAATAACATCCCTATGGATATGAAAAACAACCAAAAAAACCAGCTCAAAAACATACTAGAATTATAACTTACCGTTTCATTTTTTAAATTTTTTATTTTTGAGAGAGAGAGAGCACAAGTGGGGAAGGAGCAGAGAGAGGGAGAGAGAGGATCCAAAGTGGGCTATGTGCTGACAGCAGAGAGACTGATATGAGGCTCGAACTCACAAACTGTGAGATCATGACCTGAGCAGAAGTTGAATGCTCAATTACTGAGACACCCAGGTGCTCCTATAACTTAGTATTTTAAAACAAGCTAAAAGACATTAAGACAATGATACAAGACATGGAATAACAACATAAATCATAATTATAATAATTCAGAAATGAAGTGCTAGAACTCAGGAAAAAATCAGAAATGAAAAAAATAATTTCATAAATTAAGACTAAGCTTGAAGGAAGGCAAGAGTTATTAACTCAATACAACAGATACCCTTAAAAGAAGTTAAAAGTGAAATAGAATAATGCCTTAAAAGAGTTCAATGTTTTCCATTTTAAAATAATTTTATATCCTGGGAGCACCTGGGTGGCTCAGTTGGCTGGGTGTCCAACTTTGGCTCAGGTCATGATCTCACAGTTCGTGAGTCCAGGCCCTGTGTCAGGCTTGGTGCTGACAGCTCAGAGCCTGGAGCCTGCTTCGGATTCTGTATCTCCCTCGTCCATCTGCCTCTCCCCTGTTTGTGTGTGCTCGCTCTCTCTCTCTCCCTTGAAAATAAACATTAAAAAAAATTAAAAAATAAATAAAATGATTTTATATCCTGGGACCTTACTGAATTTATCAGTTCTAGTAGTTTTTTGGTGGAGTCTTTCAGGTTTCCTACATATAATATCATGTCATCTGCAAATAGGGAAAGATTAACTCCTTTTTAACCAATTTGGATGCCTTTTCTTTTTGTTGTCTGACTGCTGAGGCTAGGACTTCCAGTACTATGTTAAATAACAGCGGTGAGAGTGGACATTCCTGTCTTGTTCCTGACCACAGAGGAAAAGCTCTCAGTTTTTCCCCATTGAGTATAATGTTAGCTATGGGTTTTTCATATATGGCCTTTATTTGTTGTGGTATGTTCCCTCTAAAACCTACTTTGTTGAGGGTTTTTTTTTATCATGACTGTATAGTGTTCTTTGTCAAATGCTTTTTCTGTGTCCATTGAAAGGATATGGTTCTTATTCTTTATTAAGTGGTGTATCACACTGATTGATTTGTGATTACTGAGCCACCCTTGCAGTCTAAGAGTAAATCCCACTTGATCTTGGCAAATGATTTTTTTAACGTATTGTTGGATTCTGTTTGCTAATATTGTATTGAGATTTTTTGCAATTATGTTCATCAGAGACATTGGCCTATAGTTCTCTTTTTAAGTGGTATCTGTATCTGGCTTTGGTATCAGAATAATGTTGGACTCAGAGAATGAACTCAGAAGTTTTCCTTCCTTTTCTATTTTTTGAAATAGTTCGAGAAGAATAGGTATGAACTTTTCTTTAAATGTTTGGCAGAGGGGTGCCTGGCTGGCTCAGTCAGAAGAGCCTGTGACTCTTGATCTTGGAGTTGTGAGTTTGAGCCCCACATTGGGTGTAGAGATTATTAAAAATAATAAATAAACTTTAAAAAATTTTTAAATTTTTTTATCCATTTATCCATTTCTTCCAGGTTGTCCAATTTGTTGGCATATAGTTTTCATAATGCTGTCTTATGATTTTTTATTTAAAATTTTTTTTAACGTTTTTATTCATTTTTGAGAAAGACAGAGCACTAGTGGGGTAGGGGCAGAAAGAGCGGGAGATACACAGAGCTGTCAGCACAGAGCCAGATGTGGGGCTCAAACCCATGAACTGTGAGATCATGACCTGAGCTGAAGTAGGATGCTTAACCGACTGAACCACCCAGGCACCCCATGATTGTTTTTATTTCTATTATTTTTCTATTATTTTTTAGTTTCTATATCATTTATTTCTACTCTAATCTTTATTATTTCCCTCCTTCTGCTGGTTTTAGGTTTTGGTTGTTTATTTGAGATTTTTCTTGCTTGTTGAAGAAGCCCTGTATTATTATAAATTTCCCTCATAGAGGCCCTTGCTGCATACCAGAGTTTTTGGACCATTGTGTTTTCATTTTCACTTGTTTCCATGTACTTCTTAATTTCTTCTTAGATTTCCTAGTTGATCCATTCATTGTTCAGTAGCATGTTATTTAACTTTCACGTATTTGTGGTCTTTCCAGATTTTTTCTCGTGGTTGACTTCTAGTTTCATAGTGTTGTGGTCAGAAATTATGCATGGTATGATTTTGATCTTCTTTAATTTGTTGAGGTTTTGTAAGCTAATATGTGATCCATTCTGGAGAATGCTGCATGTGCACTTGAAAAGAATGTGTATTCTGCTGTTTTAGGATAAAATGTTCTGAACATATCCATTAGATCCATCTGCTCCTGTGTGTCATTCAGAGCCATTGCTTCATTGTTTCGTAGTTAGGTGTCATTGTTTCGTATTTAGATGTCATTGATGTAAGTGGGGTGTTACTATTACTGTATTATTATCAATTAGTTTATGTTTGTTGTTAACTATTTTATGTATTTGGGTGCTCCTATGTTCGTTCAGTGCATAAATATTTATAACTGCTATATCGTCTCACTGGATTGTCCTCA
The DNA here is from genome assembly GCF_018350195.1 of Panthera tigris. Taxonomy (NCBI): domain Eukaryota; kingdom Metazoa; phylum Chordata; class Mammalia; order Carnivora; family Felidae; genus Panthera; species Panthera tigris. The sequence continues at coordinate 15,645,273 of NC_056675.1, forward strand.
TTTTTATTATATAGTGTCCTTTGTTGTCTCTTGTTACAATCGTTTTAAAGTCTACTTTGTCTGACATAGTATTGCTACTCTGGTTTTCTTTTGACATCCATTTGCATGCTAGATGTTTCTCCATCCATTCACTTTCAATTTGCAGGTGTCTTAGTATAAAATTGGTCTCTTATAGCCAGGATATAGATGGGTCTTGTTTTTTTATCCATTCTGTTACCCTGTGTCTTTTGATTGAAGTGTTTAGTTCATTTACGTTCAAAGCAATTATTGACATATATGTATTTATTGCCATTTTATTACTTGTTTCATGGTTGTTTCTGGAGATTGTCTCTGATCCTTTCATGTCTTTCATTCTTTCATGTTTGCCGATTTTCTTTAGTGATATATTTGGATTTATTTCTCTTTATTCTTTGCATATTTGTTAGTGGTTTTTGATATATGGTTACCATTTGGTTTGTATACAGCCTCTTCTGTATATAGCAGTCTATATTAAGATGGAGGTCATTTAAGTTTGAACCTATTCTTTTCTCCTCCCTCCCCATATTTTAGGTATATGTTATTATACTTTATACCTTTTTTTGTGAATTCCTTATTTTCTACAGAAATATTCATTTTTACTGCTTTTGTGTTTCCTACCTCTGTACTGCTGCTTTTAGCCTCTCCTTTCCACTCAAAGAGTTCCTTTTAATATTTTTTTGCAAAGCTGGTACTTAGTGGTCATGAACTCCTTCAGCTTTTGTCTGGGAAACTCTTTATCTCCCCTTCTATTGTGTATGATAGCATTGCTGGATACAGTATTCTTGGCTGCAGATTTTTTCCATTTCACACTTTGAATATATCATGCCATTCCCTCTGGCTTACAAAGTTTCTACTGAAAATTCTCCTGCTAGCCTTATGGGTTTTCCCTTGTAAGTTAATGACTTCTATTGTCTTGCTGCTTTAAAGGTTTATTTTTTAGCACTATATTTTGTGAATTTAATTACATTTTGTTTTGGTGTGGGTCTTTTGCTAACAGAATTTTCCCTGAGCCCAGGGCCGAAGTTAGCAAGCTTGGAGTGGGCAAGTACTCAGGAAAACTCTTGGGCATGGCACACTGCTAGTAGGTGAGATACAAGTGCCTCTTACTGGTGGCTCTGTGTTTATCCTGGGGGGTAAGGGAGGAAAATGGTGCCTGCCAGCTCCCTCATTTTCAGTAAAGTCCCCCAACATGTTCTGAAATCAGTATGAATAGATCTGTCTCCTGTTTGCCCCCCCCCCCCCGCTCCCCCACATTGTGTAAACTGCCTTTTTTATGTTCCCTCTCCATCCAGGCTGCTGTCTTTTTAAGGGCAGCAACTGAGCTATTGCTCACCCTCCTGGCTCACTCTGTGCTGATTCAGCAGACTTTTAAAACTCCAGGCTCCAAGTACCACTGGTTTTATAAACACATGGAATTCAGCCCCTCTGGTTTTTAAAGCCAAATATTTTAGGGATTTGTCTTCCCATGTGAGCTCCCTGGTGCAAGGGCCCATTTCTCTGCCCTCTCCATGCACACAGCTCCCACCCTCTTGCGGGCAGCCTCCCTCTGCCTTTCTGACCTTCCTAACCTTTCAGCTGCAGCTTCTTCTCTATGTTTAGCTGTGGAGTTTGTTTTGCCAGTCTTCAGATCACTCCAGTTTGTTACGCTGGATGTGGAGGGTATCTAGTTGAAAATGTGGGACAGAGTGAGCTTGGGGGTCCTTTTACCCCGCCATCTTCCCAAGCTCCTCCAAAGAAAGCATTCTTTACATTTTTTTCCCCAAGTATATGTTGACAGAGTACATGATCTAACCAAGAATAAATATTTGCTTTAAAACGGCCAACGTCAAGATGTAATCCAGTGGGACTTCAAAAGAAAAAATCCACTGAGCACCTAGGCAAAATAAGCATGTGACTTATAGTAGAAAAATAAAGTAATAAAGAATAAGAATCAAAATTAGATTATCAGACTTTACAACATCAAAACTTTTTGCCAGCGATTAAACATGCACATGGAAGAAAACTGAGCCAAGAACTTTAGATCTAGAAAAACTGACTTTCATGTACAAATGACATAGAACAGCTGTTATCAAAGTTAATCAGAGAATATTATTTCTATGGACACTTTCTGAAAAAGCTACTAGAGTGCAAGTCAACAAACTTTTTCTGTAAAAGACTGGATAACAACTATCTGAGGCTATCAAGGCACAGTCTCTGTTGCACATCCTCTTCTTCCAACCCCTGTACTAGAAAATGAGTTTCAGACAACCAAAATAGTTAGGGGGCACTGACAAAGGACTGGGATAGCCTCACCAGACAAAAGTAGTAAAATAACATTTTCTGCTAAAAGAAACTAGGGCATATTAAAGAAATGGCTCATTCCTGATCTGAGCTGAGCCTGTAATATCTTCTCATACCAATAGCTAGGAAATTATGAGACACTCCCATGGTCATGGCAAAAGTCTGCAGGAGCCAATCTGAAGAAGCTTCTAGTGGGCCAGAGATGGGACAATTTGAACTTTAACAAAAATAATAATTTACAACAGATTGAAATCTCAAGTTAGTCTCTTGGAAAGATATGAAAAGGAATCGACTCATTATCTTGAAAACTACCAAATAAAGGTTAAGAATCAAGTATTTATCATGACTTTTCCCTATGTGGACCATAAACCCAGGTAACCAAATAGTAGATGGAGGGATGTATCTCCTTATAAAAATTTTTCAAATAATATATAGAAAAGAAATCAGAATTAGATTACCAAAATTTTGCAAGGTCAAACAAACTGATGAATCTAGGCACTGAGGATTAATGGCTGGTAAAATCACAAAAGGTAAGACAACTATGCATAACAGCCTTGCCAAATCAAATCTTGAGTATGATTAAGCCTCTGGATTCAGCTACCAATTTGTATGAAACACAGAATTAAGAATAATATGTTGGATAATCAGCAGTCCAATTGCAAAAGTTTTGCAATCAGCAAAATTCAGATTATACATAATTTTACTAGCAAATAACCTGGGCTCTTCAAAAAACAGCGTATGGTAATGATAGAAATTGAGCATTGGAAATCTATAGATTAAAAGGAATTTAAATACACGCCAGATTATTTTTGATGGGTAAAACTATAGTATATAGGGATGTGTATTTGGATGATAAAACTATAAAGAAACATCAGCAAGTGATTTCTAAAAGTATCAGATTAGTGCATAGTTTTGGGGAAAGTATGAGATTTGAGATTAGGATACCTAGAAAGGCTTCTAGATGGACTGGCATAGTTCAATTTCTTGACATGGATGGTAGTTATAAGGGTGTTTGCCTTATTAAAATTCATTAAACTGATTTTTATTTTATTTAATTAATTTAGAGTGTGCACGTGACAGCAGGAGAGAGGAGAGAGACAATCTCAAGCAGGTTCCACGCCCAGCACAGGGCCCAATGTGGGGGCTTGATCTCACAACCATGAGATCATGACCTGAGTGGAAATCAAGAATTGGACGCTTAACTGACTGAGACACCCAGGTGCCCCAAAACTAATTTTTTTTAATGTTTGTTTTTGAGAGACAGAGTGCGAGCAGGGGAGGGGCAGAGAGAGAGAGGGAGACAGAATCTGAAGCAGGCTCCAGGCTATGAGCTATCAGCACAGAGCCTGATGTGGGGCTCAAACCCACAAAGTGTGAGCTCATGACCTGAGCTGAAGTCAGATGCTTAACCGACTAAGCCACCCAGGCGTCCCCCCAAAACTAATATTTAAATAGTCCTTACAGTGGCCGTAACCTAATCTGACTTCTACACTCTCCTACGTCCACTCTGTTTCAGCCCCACTGACTTTATTGTGATTGCTTACCTAGGCTAGGTATGCTCCTCACTGGTGTTTTTATAGTGGCTGTTTGCTCTGCCTGGAATATTCTTTCCCCAGATATCCATTTGGCTAACTCCTTCACCTCCAAGATATCCTTAAATCTCACCTTCATGAGGAATACTCTGATCACTCTATGTAATATTATAACCTGCCCCTCAAAACCCCTTGGTCCATGGGACACCTGCTGGTTCAGTCAGTAGAACATGTGACTCTTGATCTTGGGGTTCCAAGTCTGAGCACCCACAATGGGGGTAGAGATTACTTAAAAACTTTTTTTAATTTAAAAAGTCCCCTCATTATTTATCCCCTTTATCTCCTCTGATTTTTCTTTTTCCACAGCATTTATAAATGCTACTATCCTAATACACGATTTTCCTATTTAGTACAGTTTTTGTTTTTTGTTTTTTTCTCCTTCCACTAGATTGTAGGCTCCATGAGGGCAGCATTTTTTTTTGTATTTTGTTCACTTGCTCTTGCTCTCTCATAGGTCTCTGCTAGAAGTATCACCTTACCAATGAGGACCTCCCTACTATTCCTATATCCCAGCTCTTGGCAACAACCTATTTTCTGCTTTATTTTTCTCTAAAGTACTCATTACCATCTGACAAACTAGGCATTTAACTTGCCTATGTTTTAATGGATTGACTCTCAAATGCTAATATAAGTTTCATGAAGAAAGGGCTTATTTTTATTTGTTTTGTATGTTTTGTTAACTGCTATAACCCTAATGCAATGGGTACTCAATGGGTACTCAACATGTTAAGTGAACAAATAGTCTTTATTATGTTTCAGTTTTTTCTTATTCCTTAACAGTTTGTATTATGAATGAGAATTGAATTTTACCAAGAGCCTTCCAGCATTAAATAATATGATCATTTGGTTTTAATTTATTGACGTAATGAATGATGTTAACAGATTTTTCTGATATGAACCATTCATTTTTGAAATAAAATTAGTCATAAAAACTTATCAATCTTTAATACACTGCTGAATTCTGCTGACTAATATTTTACTTATGACTTTATGATTTATGATTGTAGCATCAATATGGGAAGAAAACTCTGAGGTTTTCTTTTCTATAATTTCTACTGGGTTCTGACATTAAATCATAGTTTCATAAAGTGAACAGGGGAGTTTTCCATCTTTTTCTATGACCTAGTTTATTTTTTTTTTATTAAAAAAAAATTTTTTTTTAACGTTTATTTATTTTTGAGATAGAGAGAGAGCATGAACAGGGGAGGGCCAGAGAGAGAGGGAGACACAGAATCCGAAACAGGCTCCAGGCTCTGAGCTGTCAGCACAGAGCCCGACGCGGGGCTTGAACTCACATACCGCAAGATCATGACCTGAGCCGAAGTCAGATGCTTAACCGACTGAGCCACCCAGGCGCCCCTGACCTAAACGAGTTTAAATAGCATTGGACTCATCTGTGCTCTAAAAGTTAGAAACAATTCTAACTTTTGAATCATCTGTGCCTTTTATTTATTTAAAATAAATTTGGGGGGGGGGCACCTGGGTGGCTCAGTCGTTTAAGTGTCCAACTTCGGCTCAGGTCATGAACTTACAGTTCGTGAGTTCAAGACCTACATCAGGCTCTGTGCTGACAGCTCAGAGCCTGGAGCCTGCTTCAGATTCTGTGTCTCCCTCTCTCTCTGTTCCACCCCTGCTGGAGCTCTGCCTCTCTCTCTCTCTCTCTCTCTCAAAAATAAAGATTAAATTTTTTTAAAAATAATAAATTAAAAAAATTTAAAAATAAGAAAAAAATTTTTAATGTTTATTTGTGTGAGAGAGAGACAGACAGAGACAAAGCATGAGTGGGGGAGGGGCAGAGAGAGAGAGGGAGACACAGAATCTCAAGCAGGTTCCAGGCTCTGAGCTGTCAGTACTGAGCCCAACACGGGGCTCAAACTCATGAACTATGAGATCATGACCTGAGCCAAAGTCAGATCCTTAACTGACTGAGCCACCAGGCACCCCACATCTATGCCTTTTAAAATGTTTTCCTTAATCACCTTTTCAATCTCTCAGAGACTAATCAACCTATTTAAGTTCTCCATCTATCCTGAAAAATCAGCTATTATCTCTGGGCTTTCAATTTACTACAAAGATACTCTTTCATAGCATTCACATATAATTCTTTTAATTTCTTTTTTTTTTTTATGTTTTATTTATTTTTGAGAGCAAGAGAGACAGGGAACGAGCGGGGGAGGGGCAGAGAGAGGGAGACACAATCTAAAGCAGGCTCCAGGCTCTGAGCTATCAGCACAGAGCCTGATGTGGGGCTCGAACCCACAGACTGTGATATCATGACCTGAGCTGAAGTCGGACGCTCAACCGACTGAGCTACCCCTCTTTTAATTTCTTTCACATCTGTATTATGTCTCCTTTTTCATCCTTTAGGTGATATATGTTTACTCCCTTATATACCTTCATGATATTGCAAAGGGTTTACCTTTTTATTGACCATTTCAAATAATCAATTTTCATTTTTGTTTCTCCTTTCTACTATTTTTCTCTGTTTTATTAATTTCAGCTTTTCCCTGCATTGACTTTAGGATCCAGTAGTCAATCCTTATCCACCAGGGATAAGTTCCAAGACCCTCAGTGGATGCCTGAAAACACTGACAGTACTGAACCGTGTGTGTGTGAACACACACACACTATGTTTTCTACCTATGATAAAGTTTAATTTATAAATTAGGCACAATAAGAGTTTAACAATAACTGAAAATAAAATAGAATAATTGTTACAATGTATATATATGTTATGTGAACGTGGTCTCTCTCTCAAAATATTAGATTGTACTGTATTCACCCTTCTTGCAATGATGTGAAGATGATAAAAAGCCTATGTGATGAGAAAGTGAGGTGAGTGATACAACATTGTAACCAGCATCAGGCTACAATTGACCTTCTGATGACATGCCAAAAGGATTATCTGCTTCTAGACTGTGGTTGACCAGCAAAACTGTAGGCAAGGGTGGGGGCTACTGCACTGCTTTGCGTATGATACCACTGTCCTAAATTCCCATATGATTTGGGTCTGATTGTAACCCTATTCTTTACCACTTATCAAGACAAACCAACTGATTCATAGGCAAGAAGATCTTATTATTTAAGAACAAAGGAGGGTCTCTTTAGAAAGGGTAATGGGGCTTAAATAGCATTCAACTGGAGGTTCCATGGGTTGAAAACTAAACTATGGCTAAAGAAGAAAAGTAACTACCTAATATAGGCTTACTGCAACATGTATAATGTGTGTTAGGAATAATGCATTCCTACCCCACCCCTCACCCTCAATATATGTTCCATAAGGGCAGGATTTGTGTCTCATTTGCTGCTGTATCTCAAGTGCTTACAATGTGCTAAGGAACATAGCAGAAGGTCAATAAATATTTGTTGAATAAATGAATAAACTGGACAAATCTGTTTCTGATTTTTCAGATGAAATCAGCATTTCTAGGTTTAGAATAACAGTTAACACAAGGTCAAGAAAAAAAAAATAGACTCTCTCTCCTCCCTTGATTACCCTTCCTCTCCTCTATGTCTGGTTATGTCTCAGTCCTTAAGTTCTTTAGGTCCTAGAACATTCCGGGATGAAAGCAGCTCTGTTGTGGTTTTGTCTCTGGTTGTTTTATTTTCCCTATGCAGCAACATCTTGGTGTTTGGCCAGACTTGCATTCTTTGCAAGGAACAGATTTCGTTTCTTTTTTACAGCCTACAAGTAGTTGTGAAAACACTGACACTTTATTTCTCAAAAGTTCACTTATTTGTTCATTCTACTGTGGTCCTCCAGCATGAAATAACAGAACCAAGCTAGTTAAATGTCGGTAATAATTGCCCTTAGCCCATTCTGGATTTCAAGAATAGCATATATGACCAAATATTTAAACACTGCCTAAAATCAAATAGGGTAATCATCAGATTCATTATTAAACCTAAATTTATATTTTCACCTCAAAGGTAAATTACTTTAACATGTTATACTTTAATGAAGACCAAAAAAAAAAGACTTTTAGTACTTATAAATAATGAAACTGTGGTTGAATTTCCTTCCAGTGATTTAATTACATAGTTTTATTTATCCCTGATTTGAACAACACGGACAGAGTAATGACACATATTTCAAGATCTTAAACTATCTCACATAACATAAAGTACAAACAGAACTTCAAGAATAGCAACTTCTTTTCAGCATTTAATTAAAATTTTTATGTATATACTCATGGAACCAACATCCAGAACAAGACAGGGAACATTCTCAGCCTCTAAACTGGCTCTTTTGTGCGACATGCCAGTCAGTACCCATAAGATAAATGGTATTCTACTTATTATATAGATCAGTTTTACCTGATTTTTGACCTTTATACAAATGGAAACTTAAATTATATATTCTTTTGTGTCTAGCTTTTTTTTTTTTAATTTTTTTTTTTAACGTTTGTTTATTTTTGAGACAGAGAGAGACAGAGCATGAATGGGGGAGGGGCAGAGAGAGAGGGAGACACAGAACTGGAAGCAGGCTCCAGGCTCTGAGCCATCAGCCCAGAGCCCTACGCGGGGCTCGAACTCACGGTCCGTGAGATCGTGACCTGAGCTGAAGTCGGACGCTCAACTGACTGAGCCACCCAGGCGCCCCTGTGTCTAGCTTTTTATGCAAAGCCTATTTGTGAGATTCAACATTTGTGTATCAGCAGTTTGCCCTTAGCCCTTTTTCTTGCAGAGTAGTCTGTAGCTCACTGCGTGAAGATACCACATTATCTGTTCTCCTATTGATAAGCATTTGGTTTTGCTTCCAGCTGTTGGAATAGATTTGATAGGTCAGAAGGTAGGCAGGCATTGTGACAGGGAAAGATAGAATAAAATAGGCAGAGAGGGAAAGGTTAGGACCTAAGGTCCCTGGGTGGGGAAAAACACATATTTTAAAACACTGCTGGGAGCATCTGACCCAGGAGCAAACTCCCTCAGGCCTAAAGTTCCTCTTAAAAATGTAACAGACATCACCTACTCCCCTTCAGGTTCCCCTTAGGAATTTGACAAGCAAAATACCTAACTAAAATAAGTAAATCATAAAACTTACGTTATATGTGAAATGGTAGGACCATAGTCTGACTCCTCACATAATGGAATCAAGTCAATCAGGAATGGACAACCCAGCACCTAAAATTAGCAAGCCAATAAGGGTAGAACCTGAGAAGGAACGAGGGGGAAGGAACGGGGCCGAGAAAACCCCATAAAACAAAGTCCCTTGCCTACAGTTGCGGGCATTCACTTTCGAATGCCCCTTTTCTGTAAAGAGAGCTTTCATACTGTTCTTACTTTCTGATCTTATACTCTAATAAAGTTTTGCCTGCTGATTTTAGTTGTGTTGACCTCTTCATTCTTCAAAGCAGGAGACAACAAACTCTGGTTAAAAAATCCTGCAACAGCATATTTGCTATAACAAGTAGTTTTCCCAAGTGGCTATACTAGTTTACACTCCCACGAACATTAAGAATTCCAGTTGTTTCATATCCTTGCCAACACTATGTATTGTCCAACCATTTAATACTAACCATTGTGGTGCATATGTAGGTGTATCTCACTATGGTTTTAATTTGCATTTCCTATTGACTAATAATGGTAAGCCCACTCTTTTATTTACTTATTTTTTATGCAGAATTAGAATGGTGAAAAGATCTCACTTCATTAATCTATTAAAAAATTATATGCTGGATGAAGGAAAACAGCAGGACTCCTGAAAAGTGGAGAGAAGTGATGCAAGTGATCTTTGAAAGACTTCCTTTTTCTAAGGACCATCTTGCCAGCGCTGAGTCAACCTATGGGACTTTACCCATGTTCTTTAATTTTTATATAGATTCAAGTCCAGTGTTCTTTCATTTCATCCTGAAGCATTTGTTGTAGGCAGATCAACTGCTGACAAGTTCTCTTGCTTTTTATGTGCAAAGATTGTCTCATTTCTTCATTTCTGAAGGGCAGTTTTGGCAGATAAAGAATTCTTAGTTGAGTTCTGCCTTTCAACACTGTGAATATGCATCTCATGCATTCTGGAATCCATGGTTGTTTCTTCTTTTTTTTTCTAAATGTTTATTTATTTTTGAGAGAGAGAGAGCAAGCGGAGGGGGGGGGGGCAGAGGATCTTCAGCAGGCTCTGCACTGATAACAGAGAGCCCAATGTGTGAGATCATGACCTGAGCCAAAGTCAGATGCTTAACTGACTGAGCCACCCAGGAAACCATGATTGCTAATGAAAAGGAAGCTGTTACTCTTATTAAGAATCCCTTGTAGGCCATGAATCCTTTTCTCTTGCTGCTTTAAAGATTCTCTTTGCCTTCTGAAGTTTGACGATGATGTGTCTATGTGTGGATCTCTTTGGTTTTATCCTACTTGGGAGTTCGATGAACTTCCTGGATGAGTAGTTACATGTTTTTATTTTTTTCTGCTCATTTGGTATCTCTTCTCTTTGTAGGATTCCCATTATGTGTATGTTAATACAATTGATGGTATCCACAGGTGTGTGTGTGTGTGTGTGTGTGTGTGTGTATACAGACATACATTTTTTTTTTCTGTTTCTCTGATTGGATAGTAGCAATTAATGTATCTATAAGTTTGCTAGTTTCTTTCTTCTTCTAGTTCAAATCTCTTGGGCCTAATGAGCGAATTTTTCATCTTATTTATTGTCAACTCCAGAATTCCCATCTGGTTTATTATAGTTCCATCTCTTTATTCTTATCCTCTATTTGGTGAAGACACTGTTCTCATACTTTGCTTTAACTTTTCTAAAAAATAATTTTTTTTAATGTTTATTTGTTTTTAAGAGAGAGACAGAGTGCAAGTGGGGTAGGAATAGAGAGAGAGGGAGACACAGAATGTGAAGCATGCCCCAGGCTCTGAGCTGTCAGTATAGAGCCTGATGCAGGACTCGAACTTACCTGAGATCATGTGAGATCATGACCTGAGTCAAAGCTGGATGCTTAACCAACTGAGCCACCCAGGCACCCAGGAATCTATGGTTTCTAAAGAAAAGGAAGCTGTTACTCTTATTAAGACTCCCTTGCAGGCCGACAGAGCCACTCAGGTGCCTCCATTTATAATTCTTGATAGGTGAGAACTTATTGCTATTTTTTGCTGTTCTGCTATTGTTTTGTTCCCCTCTTCATCTCTTCCTGTCTTCTTTTGTTATTTGATGGTTTTATGTAATGGTTTCCTTTGAGTTTTTTTCTATCTTCTAAGTATCTATGATAGGTTTTTGTTTTTTCTTGTGGTTACAAGAATTCCATAAAATTACCTTGTAGCTATTATTTTCTGTTTTAGGTTGACAACAACTTAAGTTCAGTCATATACAAAAACTCTACACTCCCCTTCACGCATACTTTTTTTTTTATAGTCAGAGTTTGCATCTTTAAAAAAATATTTTAAATTGTTTATTTTGAGAGGTGGGGGGGGGGTGGGAGGGAGGGGTAGAGAGAGAGGGGGACAGAGGATCCAAAGCAGACTCTGTGCTGACAATAGACAGCCCAATGCAGGGCTTGAACTCATGAACCATAAGATCATAACCTGAGATGAAGTTGGACGCTTAACCAACTGAGCCACCCAGGTGCCCCAGAGTTTGCATCTTTTAATAATGTGTATCAATTAACAAGCTTTTGTGACTAGACATCATTCTACTTGTTCTTAATGTTTTCATCTTTTAACTTTTATATTATGATTAAAAGTAATGTATATACCACCATTACAATATTACATTGGTGCTGTACTTGACTATATATTTACCTTTACCCATGAGATTTATGCTTTCATATGGCTGTCTAGTTTGTTTTCATTTCAATTGAAAGAACTCCCTTAAACATTTCTTGTAAGGTAGGTCTAATGGTGATGAACTCCCTCAGTTTTTGTCTGGGAAAAACTTAATCTCTCTTTCATTTTAAAAGGTTAGTTTTGTCTGACACCGAATTCCTGGTTGGCAGTTTTTTCTTTCAGAATTTTGAATATATCATCCCACCCTTTCCTGGCATGGTAAGCTTCTGCTGAGAAATCCACTGATATTCTTATGGGGGTGCCTTGTAAGTGATGAACCACTTTTCTTTTCTTCTGATGCTTTCAAAGTTCTCTTTACCCTTTAATCTTTTTTGCTTTTACTTTTTAATTGAAATTGACATATAACATTGTATAAGTTTAAGGTATACAATGTCCTTGACTTTTGATTATTTTATTATAATATGCCTCAGTGTAGTTTTCTTTGGGTTGACCCTGATGGGACACTTCTGAGCTTCATGAATCTGGATTATCAATTTCCCTCGCATGATTTGGGAAATTTTCAGCTTTATGTCTTTAAATAAGCTTTCTGTCCCTTTCTCTCTTTCTTCTCCTTCTGGGACCCCCATAACACATATACATTTTATTTTAGTATGATGGTGTCCCATGAATCCCTTGGCTTCCTCATTCTTTATTCTCCCTTCTCTGGGTAATTTCAAATATGTCTTTGAGTTCACTTATTTTTTCTTCTGCTTAATTGAGTCTGATGTTAAAGACCTCTATTATATTATTTCACACATTATATTCTTCAGGTCCGGAATTTGACTCTTCCTTTTAGTGATTGCTATTTCTGTTGAACTTCTTGTTTTGTTCATGTACTGCTACCCTGATTTTGTTGAATTGTCTATCTATATTCTCTTGTAGCTCATCACTTTCTTAAAAACAATTATTTTTAATTCTTTGGCAATTCATAGATCTCCATTTATTTGGAGCCACTGACTAAAGGGTTATTGTGTTTTCTGGTGGTTTCATGTTCACTGTTGCATGACTGTCTTTGCATCTGAAGAAGCAGTCACCCCTTCCAAACTTCATGGCCTAGCTAGGGAATGATGTCCTTTATGAGGAGATGTGAAGTCATCAGTTGGGTGAGGTGTACAGCAGCTCCAAGACCAGATGTGGGGGTATGCCAGTTCTGGGGCAAATGAGGGCACCTGGTCCCATAGTTGCATGTGTGCAGCTATGGCAAGCACCTAGTTACATGGATGCACTTGAGCAGCTATGGTGGCCTCATAATCCTTTGGACATATGGATGGGTGTTCAGTGGTACCAGTGTGTGCTGGAAGCTATGCTCAAGTTTGCCATCATGGGGGGCACTGGAGTTAGGAAGTGAGAGGGGCAGCTCTAACTCATGGATGGAAGGGGAAGTACTTGGCAGCTCCACTTCCAGGGGATGTCGCACTTCTGGTATGAGGAAGCTCTAGCTGCTGGGGTCTGCATCAGCAAAGAACACAGGAGTCCTCCGTAGCAGTAACTAGAGTTGCTGAGGTCCCTCACTCTTCCTCTTTCCCAATGAGGGGAATTCAAGGCCAAGGGAATTCCTTGTTAACACCCTGCTGACCTGAAGGATGGGACAATGCAGGCAGAATGCTTTTTATCCCATTTATGCAGTCATCTCCAGTGTCTGCACTCCTCGGGTTCACTGCAGCCCCCTAACTGTAGCCCAGCATTTCCCCAGGATTATCCTTGTCTGTGATAGTTGACTTTATCATTATTTTTGTGTGGGAGCGAGGGTTAGAATCTCCTAGTCTGCCATCTTGGTGACATTATACTCCCTCATACTTTCCTTTAGTTCATTAGACATGGTTTAATTCCTTAAGGAACTATTTAAAATAGCTGATGTAAAGTTTTTGTCTACAAGTGCAATATCCAGGCTTCTTCTGAGCAGTTTCTATTGATGATTTTTCCCTTGTTTATTTGCATGCCTCATAATTTTTTGTTGAACACTGAACATATTGAATATTATACTGTAACAATTCTGCAGATCAGATTCTCTCGCTTCCAAAGTTTCTCATCACTGATGCTTATTATGTAATTGTTTGCTTAGAGACTCTTCAAAACCAATTTTGTAAAGGTATAGTCTATATTCTTTGCTGTGTATAGTCACTGATCTCTGTTCTGTTAGCTTGGACAGTTTTCTTTAAACGCATAGAACCCAAAAATCTCCCATTCATTGCAGAGGTACTCTGTGGGTTTGGGGGTATACCTTAAACACTCACTCAGTTCACAACTCTGCCTTAGCCTTCACTTCCTAGTTCCACAGACCTCCAAGATGAGCCAGAGGTGTGAGCTCAGGGCCCTCTCAGGTCTTCTCTAGGCACACACACAGTCCTGCCCAAGTGCATGGCTTTCTATATACCCAAGGACACGTTGGCATTTTCAAAGCCCCAAGGACACCTAAATCAAGGCTTCTTTTGTGTATTGTTTGCCCCACCTGTTTTCCACTGCCTCAGGCAGCAGTAATAAAATCATTTGCTTGTAAATGTTTTTGATAAATGCTGCTCTTCCTGCTCCCGGTAGCTTTAACACTTAGCCAGTTGGGAGTCAGGAAAATAAAGACAAGAGTTTTGAGTCAGTCTTCCAGGTAGCCTCCAACCAAGGCAAAACAAATAATTACAATTCTTTGAGAACCAGGTCTGTTCTCTCAAGCACTGAGACTGAACACAGGCTCAGCTGATCTGAACAATGGGGAATGAGACTAGAGTATACTGAAATGCCACAAGCTCACTCTTCTTACTGAATTTCAGCTATTTTGCATGAATAAGTATTCCCCAAATTGTTGCAAACCTTTGGTTAATTACCAGAGTTCTGAAAAGTTGATTCTAACAGTTTTTGTCAGTTTTTCTCTTGCGTTTTTTCCCTAAGTTTATTTATTTATTTTGAGAGAGACAGAGACAGCATGAGTGGAGGAGGGGCAGAGAGACAGAGACAGAATCTTAAGCAGGCTCCTCATTGTCAGTGCAGAGCCTGAGAACACAGGGCTTGAACTCACAACCCATGAGATCGTGACCTGAGCTAAAACCAAGAGGTGGATGATGCTTAACTGACTAAGCCGCCCAGGCACCCCTTTTCTGTTGCTTTTAATGAAAGAGCTAAATTTCAGATTTCTTGGGGTGCCTGGGTGGCTCAGTCGGTTAAGCATCTGACTTGGCTCAGGTCATGATCTCATGATTCATGAGTTCAAGCCCCACTTCGGGCTCTGTGCTGACAGCTGGAGCCTAGAGCCTGCTTTGGATTCTGGGTCTCCCTCTCTCTCTGCCCCTCCCCTACTAATGCGTGCGCTCTCTCTCTCTCTCTCTCTCTCTCTCTCTCAAAAATAAACATTAAAAACATTTAGCAATTATCAGGGAATACTATGAAAAATTATATGCCAACAAACTAGACAACCTGGAAGAAATGGACAAATTTCTAAGCACTCACAGACTTCCAAAACTCAAACAGGACGAAATAGAAAACTTGAACCAACCCATAACCAGTGAAGAAATTGAATCAGTTACCAAAAATCTCCCAACAAATAAGAGTCCAGGACCAGATGGCTTCCCTGGGGAATCCTACCAGACATTTAAAGCAGAGATAATACCTATCCTTCTCAAGCTGTTCCAAAAAATAGAAAGGGAAGGAAAACTTCCAGACTCATTCTATGAAGCCAGCATTACTTTGATTCCCAAACCAGACAGAGACCCAACAAAAAAAAGAGAACTACAGGCCAATATCCCTGATGAATATGGATGCAAAATTCTCAACAAGATACTAGCAAATCTAATTCAACAGCATATAAAAAGAATTATTCACCACAATCAAGTGGGATTCGTTCCTGGGCTGAAGGGCTGGTTCAACATTCACAAATCAATCAATGTGATACATCACATTAATAAAAGAAAAGAAAAGAAAAGAACCGTATGATCCTGTCAATCGATGCAGGAAAAGCATTTGACAAAATTTAGCACCCTTTCTTAATAAAAACCCTCAAGAAAGTTGGGATAGAAGGAACATACTTAAACAACATAAAAGCTATTTATGAAAAGCCCACAGCTAATATCATACTCAATGCGGAAAAACTGAGAGATTTCCTCCTGAGATCAGAACACCACAGGAATGTCCACTCTCACCGCTGTTGTTTAACATTTTGTTGGAAGTTCTAGCATCAGCAATCAGACAACAAAAGGAAATCAAAGGCATCAAAATTGGCAAAGATGAAGTCAAGCTTTCACTTTTTGCAAATGACATGATAGTATACGTGGAAAACCTGATAGATGCCACCAAAAGTCTTCTAGAACTGATAAATGAATTCAGCAAAGTTGCAGGATACAAAATTAATGTACAGAAATCAGTTGCATCTTATACACTAATAATGAAGCAACAGAAAGACAAATAAAGAAACTGATCCCATTCACAACTGCACCAACAATCATAAAATACCTAGGAATAAACCTAACCAAGGATGTAAAAGATCTGTATGCTGAAAACTACAGACAGCTTATAAAGGAAATTGAAGATACAAAGAAATGGAAAAACATTCCGTGCTCATGGATTCGAAAAATAACTATTGTTAAAATGTCAATACTACCCAAAGCAATCCACACATTCAATGCAATCCCAATAAAAATTGCACCAGCATTCTTCTCGAAGCTAGAACAAGCAATCCTAAAATTTGTATGGAACCACAAAAGACCCCGAATAGCCAAAGTAATATTGAAGAAGAAGACCAAAGCGGGAGGCATCACAATCCCAGACTTTAGCCTCTACTACAAAGCTGTAATCATCAAGACAGCATGGTATTGGCACAAAAACAGACACATAGACCAATGGAATAGAATAGAGACTCCAGAATTGGACCCACAAAAGTATGGCCAACTAATCTTTGACAAAGCAGGAAAGAATATCCAATGGAAAAAAGACAGTCTCTTTAACAAATGGTGCTGGGAGAACTGGACAGCAACATGCAGAAGAATGAAACTAGACCACTTTCTCACACCATTCACAAAAATAAACACAAAATGGATAAAGGAACTGAATGTGAGACAGGAAACCATCAAAACCCTGGAGCAGAAAGCAGGGAAAAACCTCTCTGACCTCAGCCTCAGCAATTTCTTACTTGACACATCTCGAAAGGCAAGGGAATTAAAAGCAAAAATGAACTTGGGACCTCATCAAGATAAAAAGCTTCTGCACTGCAAAGGAAACAATCAACAAAACTAAACGGCAACCAACAGAATGGGATAAGATATTTGCAAATGATATATCAGACAAAGGGCTAGTATTCAAGATCTATAAAGAACTCACCAAACTCCACACCCAAAAAACAAATAATCCAGTGAAGAAATGGGCAGAACACATGAATAGACACTTCTCTAAAGAAGACATCCGGATGGGCAACAGGCACATGAAAAGATGCTCAACGTCACTACTCATCAGGGAAATACAAATCAAAACCACACCGAGATATCACCTCACGCCAGTCAGAGTGGCCAAAATGAACAAATCAGGAGACTATAGATGCTGGCGAGGATGTGGAGAAACAGGAACCTTCTTGCACTGTTGGTGGGAATGCAAATTGGTGCAGCCGCTCTGGAAAGCAGTGTGGAGGTTCCTCAGAAAATTAAATATAGATCTACCCTATGACCCAGCAATAGCACTGCTAGGAATTTACCCAGGGATACAGGAGTACTGATGCATAGGGGCACTTGTACCCCAACGTTTATAGCAGCACTTTCAACAGTAGCCAAATTATGGAAAGAGCCTAAATGTCCATCAACTGATGAATGGATAAAGAAATTGTGGTTTATATACACAATGGAATACTACTTGGCAAGGAGAAAGAATGAAATCTGGCCTTTTGTAGCAATGTGGATGGAACTGGAGAGTGTGATGCTAAGTGAAATAAGTCATCCAGAGAAAGACAGATACCATATGTTTTTCATTCTTATGTGGATCCTGAGAAATTTAACAGAAGACCATGGGGGAGGGGAAGGAAAAAAAAAGAGAGGGAGACTCTTAAAAACTGAGAATAAACTGAAGGTTGATGAGGGGGTGGGAGGGAGGGGAGGGTGGGTAATGGGCATTGAGGAGGGCACCTGTGGGGATGAGCACTGAGTGTTGTATGGAAACCAATTTGACAATAAATTTCATATTAAAAAATAATTAACATCAAAAATATTAAATTTCAGATTTCTTGACTCTGCCATTTTTGCTGACATCATCTCAAAATAACAAAACTTTTAAAGCCACTTTAAAATGCATCACCCCCAGTTTCCCAATAACTCAAACATTTGTTTAGAGTTTATATTGTTGTGTGGCTATCAGGATAACTAAGACAAAATGTTTCCACTCAAGTAATATGATTTCAGTAATTTCCACATGAAATTATTAGTAATTATGACACTGGAGTAGAGTCCAGAAAGCTGCAATTTTAATAAGTGTTTCAGGTAGTTCTGATACTGGTAGTTTGGCTTGAACAAAAATTGCCTTAGGTTTTCTTGGCTTCTGAAACCTAAGACGGTATATTGACAAACATAAGCATATGTAAACATAAATGTATTACAAAGACCTAGCCTAAAACTGGGCAGTTGGGACAGGAGAGAGTACTGTAGAAAACAATATACTAACTGCAAGAGAGGAAGAAGGAGGCATGAAGGAACCTGCCTTTTGCATCTGTTCACAAGTATTCTTGATGCTAGTTTTGTCAATACTAGAAAAATGCCTTGAAAAGGTTCAGATGTTATTGCCTCAGAGAAACCTTCCTTGTTCTCTATCTAAATTGGCAACCCCACCTCTACCCCAGAATTTTAATTTATTTAATAACATAATAGTTTTTTAAAATACTTCCCAACCTGTGTTTCCTTGTCAGGAAGATGGTTACTCTTTCCCTGTATCACACCTGCCATTATGCCTTAAAGAAACTGGCAGAGGTAGGGCACCTGGGTGGCTCAGTCAGTTTAAGCGTCTGGCTCTTGATTTCAGCTCAGGTCATGATCTCAGGATCATGAAATCGAGCCCCACATGGGGCTACGTGTGGAGCCTGCTTGATATTCATATCCCCCCCCTCCTCCCGCCCCTCCCCTGCTTGTACGTGCACACTCTCAAAAAACATAAAATAAAATAAGAGTCGGACACTCGACCAACTAAGCCACCCAGGTGCCCCAGGGAACGGAGGGTTCTTAGCAGAATTTTACTAACTGCAAAAATACTATGAGAAAGGGGTTTGCCCTAGGGAAGGCAAAGAGATTCTACGGCTGAGGGCTGTAGGTCTTACTGTCCAAATAGGATAGCCAGACCTCTCACGGTTAATATGAGTCAAGATGGGGGCCAGTGCAGCAGGGAGAACCACTGAACCATGGTGGAGCTAGAAGGAGAGATCATGACTTAACTGGCTGTAGAATGCAGCAGCACATATCAGCAGGACAAGCGGCAATCAGGTGGACAGGGATACCAATATCTCAGAGATCAATAAGGACTCAGAGCATAACAAGACTACACACAGTCACCTATTCTTTGTCAACATATGTAATCTAAGAAAGGTTAGGTGGTTCTCTCCCTGCATGTATACTCCTAGTAATAGATGGAGTAGTGGTAGTGGTATGAATAACAATAGCTAATGTACTTTTATAGCACTTATTATATGCGAAGCATTGTCCTAAGATTTCTACATATGTTAATTCACTAAAATCTCACAACAACCATTTGAGGTAAGCACCAAAATTATCACCATTTTACAGATGAAGAAACTGAAGCATAAAGAGGTATGGCTCAAAGCCCCACAGTTAGTAAGTGGTAAAGCCAGGATATGAACCCAATTTGACAACATATGTATTAGGGGAAAGTAGATGTATCAAATGTGGTTTTTTTATGTATGAAAATGACAAACACTTAATTCAGAATGAGTCCCACAGAGATTTTTCTAGTTAAAAAAAAAAAAATCAAGGTGTTATATGCCTCTGGAACCAGGACAACATAAAAAAGTAGGAAAAGGAGAAAACAGATAGTTATCAGTTGCCCCCAATTTAAAGGTGGCCACTGATCTATCAAATGATTGTTACAGGACAAAACTGATACACTGGGAAATACAGCAAGTTAGCACATGAATTTATAAATATTTCATGAACTCAGAGATACAGTGGTGACTACAGGTGATCAGTCTAAGCAATATAAAAGACTTGAGATTAAAATAAAGAGCTCTTCTCTTTTAGGGGCGCCTGGGTGGCGCAGTCGGTTAAGCGTCCGACTTCAGCCAGGTCACGATCTCGCGGTCTGTGAGTTCGAGCCCCGCGTCAGGCTCTGGGCTGATGGCTCGGAGCCTGGAGCCTGTTTCGGATTCTGAGTCTCCCTCTCTCTCTGCCCCTCCCCGTTCATGCTCTGTCTCTCTCTGTCCCAAAAATAAATAAAAAACGTTGAAAAAAAAATTAAAAAAAAAAAAAAAGAGCTCTTCTCTTTTAAAGGATCATACTAAAATACCTATAAGTAAAATGCTTTAAAATAATACAGTGGGAAACACTATTTGAAACAATTTAAAAAAACTCCACATAACACATGACAAAACAGCTCAAATGTTGGACATCAGGAATTAAAGAGCAATGATCCCTGAGAGATGGGGAACAAATAAGGTAAGCCTTCTGATTGCCCCAGATCTTCCCTTCAGAGGTTTACAGGCTGTGGTACAAGGGGAACCCAAGTGGAGCTTGGTGGATTCCCCAAATTGGCGAAATGGGAGTTTTAAGTCAGAGAAAACCTGTGTGGTTAGTTTGAAGGGCAGAGAATCAAAAAGGAGAAAGGTGCACAGAGAGAATTTGGAGATCTGCGAAGGAGAAAGAATTATCTGAAATAATAACAAGGAACTGAGTCTAGGACTCACACAGGGCTGGGAATAGTACCTGGTCCCACCACACGAAATGGAAAAACTATTTCATCAGATATTGGTAGAGTACTCAGGAAGGTCTTTGACTCAAGACTGGGGAATAATTACTCCTAGACGAAGTATTTCTTCAGACTTAACTAACAAATCAGAAAATTAAAATACAAAGATCAAGCTGCTCAAATAATTTAATAGCATCCCAGAATAAACCTAAAGAATATTTATAGAAAAACAAAAATACCCAGCACCCAACAAAGTAAAATCCATATCTGGCATCAAATCAAATATTATCAGGCATGCAAAGAAGCAGGAAAATACAACACATAAGAAAAATAATCAACCAAAACTGGCAGAGATACTAGAATAGTAACAGATAAACACATTAAAAGCTATGCAATATGCTCATGGAATAGTTATACAAGTATACAAGACATGTGTGACACTGTGATTTATAAGAAATACAGGTTTGGTCTTCACCACCCATTTTGTGAAAGAGCTCCTAAAACTCTTAGACTTTCTTAAGTAACCAGAGGAATACCGGTGTCTTTCCTTCTGTTAATGATGTGAATTTTTGAAAGCCCCTAGGTTTTCAAAGGATGGGGGCTAGTCGCCAGGGGAACCAAACGTGTGATCTGAGGGTTGGAACTTTCAATTCCACACCTCAATCTCCTAGAAGGGGAGAGAGGCTGGAGACTGATAGCCAATAATTTAATCAATCGCACCTATGTCATGAAGTCTCCATAACAGCCCAAAAGGACAGGTTCAGAGAGCTTCCAAGTTGGTGAATGCTTCCATATACCTGCAGGGTGGATACCTCAAACTCCACAGGAAGAGAAGCTCTTGTGTTCAAGACCCTTCTAGACCTCACCCTATGTATCTCTTCATCTGGGTGGTCATTTGTATCCTTTAATAACCTTTGTAATAAAGAATAAGTAAACTGGTTTCCTGAGTTCTGTGAGCGGCTCTAGCAAATTAATAGATCCAATGAGGGGAACGTGGGAACCTCCAATTTGTAGCCAGGAGCACAGGTGACAACGTAGACTTACGACTGGCACCTGAGGAGGAAGCAGTCTTGTGGGTCCAGTGATATGACACTTCCCAGAGAGACAGTGCCAGAATTGAGTGAAATTTGTGGGATACTTAATCAGTGTCCTTTGAGAACTGGAAAACTGCTTGGAGGTGTGGCAAAAACACACATAGTGGAACACAGAAGATATAAAAGGCTCAAATCAAATTGTGAATTATGAAAATTCTGAGTTGAAAAATAAACAAGATAGTTATGGCAGATCACCTATTTCTTTTTTTTTTCAACGTTTATTTATTTTTGAAGAGAGAGAGAGCAAGGGAGAGGCAGAGACAGAGGGGGACAGAGGATCCAAAGCAGGATCTGCACTGAGAGCACAGAACCCAATGCCTGTGAGATCATGACCAGAGCTGAAGTCAGACGCTTAGCTGACTGAGCCACCCAGGCGCCCCGGATTACCCAGATTTCAAACGATAAGATTAGCAAATTTAAAAGACAAAGCGATTAAACCATCCAGAATGAAACAGAGGAAAAAAATTTTTTTAAATAAAAAGAGCGCTTCTAGTTCCTGGTCAAACATGAAAGAAGCTTGGAATTCCAAGTCCCCCTTCCATCCTAACAAGTAAAAAGCTGGACAAACTCTTCTTAGATCAAGTCACAAGGCAAACTGCTGCCCCCAAACTGGAAAGACAGACAGGCAGATACCAAGAAGCATGACTTACCGGAGCACGGACTTATAGGCAGAAACCTCTGGGGAAAGCAGTACCGGGGCAGAAAAACCTGAACCATAACAAACTGCTAGAGGCTCAGGGTAGGCAAACTTATGACTTAAAGATTCCAGGGGGCACCCCCACACTTTTGCGAGTTTTTACCATCTGGAGTACTTCCAGGTTCTCACTGTAAAAATCAGAGAAAAATCCCCTCCTGCTTCTGTCAGGGACAGGAGAAATATGCCAGAGCCTTTGGTTCTTAATGGGGCCTGCCGTCAAAAGAAACTAATTTACCAGAGCCTAACTGACCTAAGGAGAGGCAAATACTCAATTCCAGTCCTCTCCAGCCATCCTGTCCAACCTAGGAGACAGAGCATAAGGGGGGCAGAGGGGGGATGAAACTAAAAGGTACTGTGAAGTTCACAGCTAAAGGGCACCAGCTTATGAAAAGACTGAGACCTACTCCTAGGACTACAGAATGCCCCCCTCCCCCGATACCATAGCACCACATCACTAAAGAACTACTCACCAGAGTTCCCATCACCCAGCACATCATGCATGGCTTTCAACAAAAAATTATAAGGCATACTAAAAGGCAAAAACCAATTTGAAGAAACTGAACAAGCATCAGAACCAGATTTGGATATGGCAGGAATGGTGGAATTATCAGACCAGGGATTAATATGTTAAGGGTTCTGATGGGAAAAGTAGACAACATGTAAGAACAGGAAGATACTATAAAGCACACAGATATAAATTCTAAGAAAGAAAAAATGCTAGAGATCAAAAACACTGTAACAGAAGGGGACAATGCCTTTGATGGGCTCTTTAGCAGTGAACACAGCTGAGAAAAGAATCTCTGAGCTTGAAGATATGTCAATAGAAACTTCCAAAACTGAATAGAAATGAGAGAAAAAAAAAAGACTGAAAAGATAAAACAGAATATCCAAGAAACGTGGAAAGTGTAACATGCGTGTAATGGGAATACAAGGAGAAGAAAGCCAGAAAAGAATAGAAAAAATATTTGAAACATTAATAACTGAGAATTTCCCCAAATTAATCTCAGATACTATGATGGTTAATTTTATGTGTCAACTTGATTCGGCCATAGGATGCCCAGACATTAAGTCCATTACTCCGGGTATGTCTGTGACAGTGTTTTTGAATGAGGTTAACATTTGAATCAATAGAGTAAAGCAAAGTGCCCTCCCTAATGTGAGTGGCTCTCATCCAACTAATTGAAGATCTGAATAGAACAAAAAGGCTGAGTAAGAGTGAACTTCTGACCTCAGACTGGAACTTACACCATGAGCTCTTCTGGTTCACAAGCCTTCAGACTCAGACTGGAAATACATCAGTTGCTCTCCTGGGTCTCCAGCTTGCCAACTGCAGATTTTGGGACTTCTCAGCCTCCAAAATTACATGAGTCAATTCCTCAGAATAAATCTCTTTACATATATAAATAGAAATATACATATCACCATCCTATTGGTTCTGTTTCTCTGGAAAACCCTGATTAATATATACACCAAACCATGGATCCAGGAAGATCAATGGCCATCTGGCAGAATCAATGCAAAAAGGGGGGAAAAAAAACGAAAATGAAAAAGAAAAGAAAGACTATACCTAGGCATACGATATTCAGATTGCAGAAAACCAAAGATGACGAAAAAAATCTTTGAAGAAGCCAGAGGAAACAACATCTTGCCTACAGAGAAGCAAAGATAAGAAATACCTCCAACTTCTCTTCAGAAACCATGCAGGCAAACAGAGTGGAATGAAATATTTAAAGTGCTGAGAGAGAGAAAAAAAAAAATCACAAACCTGTAATTCTGTATCCTGTGAAGTTATTCTTTAAAAGTGAAGGGGAAATTAAAGACTTTCACAAACAAACAAACATTAAGGGAATTTGTTGCCAGAAGACCTACCTTGCAAGAAATGTTAAAAGAGTTCTTTAGAATGGGGCAGAAACTTGGATCTACATAAAGAAAGGAAAAGGATTAGAGAAGTAATAAGTGAAAGTAAATTCAAAACTTTCATTTTTTATTCTTAAATGATCTAACAGATAAGAATTTGTTCAAAATAATAATAGCATCAATGTATTTGAGTATGTGGCTTATGTATAAGTGAAATGAATGAAAGCAATGATACAAAGGACAGAGAAAAGACAAATATTTTGTTATAATAAGGCACTTGCACTACCAATGAAGTGGTGTAGTGTTACTTGAATGTGGATTTGGATTAGTTGTAAATGTATATTGCAGACAAAAGGGCAACCACACACAAAAAATTTTTTTAAGTATAACTCAAATGCTAAGAAAGGAGAAAAAACTAAATCATATAAGATGCTCAATCTAAACCACAAATGGCAGAAAGAGTGAAAAACAAAAATAGGAACAAAGAACAAAAGCAATTAAGAAAACAGTAACATTTAGGGGCACCTGGGTGGCTCTGTCAGTTAAGTGTCGACCTCTTGGTCTCAGCTCAGGTCATGATCTCAATGGTTCATGCATTTGAGTTCCTGTGTTGTCAGCACAGACCCGCTTCAGATCCTCTGTCCCCTCTCTCTCTGCCCCACTCCCGTGCTCTCTCAAAAATAAACATTAAAAAAAAAAAAGAAGGCTGTAGCATTTGTAGTAGACATTAATCCAACTATATCAGAAATCAATTTGAAAAAAAGAAATCAGTTTGAACATCAATGGTCTAAATGCACTAATTAAAAGAAAATTATTGTAAAAACAATTACTATAAGAATGGATCAAAATACAAGATCCAACTATATATATTGGCTCCAAGAAACCCACTTTAAATATGAAGACACATACAGATAAGAAGTAATCAGATGGAAAAAGATATAACATATTAACACCAATCAAAGGCAGAGTAGCTATATTAATGATAAAGGGATCAAGTCTACAAGAAGACCTAACAATCCTTAATGTGTAAGCACCTAACAACCAAGAGTCAAAGGCGTGAGGCAACAAAGGATAGAAGTGCAAACAGGCAAGTCCATTATTATAGTTGGAGACTTTAACACACCTCTATCAGAAATAAGCAGATCCTCCAGACAGAAAATCAGCAAGGATATAGCTGAAATCAAAAACATCATCAATCAACTGATATACCTGACATTTATAAATTACTTCTCTCAACAACAGCAGAATACACATGTATCTTAAGCTCACATGGAACATACACCAAGATAGATCACATTTAGGCCATAAAAACAGATTTAAAAGAATAGAGGTCATATAGTATTTTCTTATAGACTACAATGGAATTAAACCGGAAATCAATAACAGAAAGACAGCTGGAAAACTCAAAATACTTGGAGATTAAACAACACACTTTTAAATAATATGTTTTTAAATATTTTTATATATTTCAAATAATAATTTTTAAATATTTTAAACTAAATGAAAATGAAAATACAACTTATCCAAATACATGCAATGCAGTGAAAACAATGCTTACAAGGAAGTTTATGGCATTGAATACACATTTCAGAAAAGAAGCATCAAAGCAATTACGGCAGAATTTAATGAAATTAAAAACAAGAAATCAGTACAGAAAATCAACCAAATCAACCAAATCTTTCTTTGAAAAGATAGCTTAAAATTTTTAAGCTATCCAGTGCTAAAAAGAAATGAGCTGTCAAGCCATGAAAAGACATGGAGGGGGGTGCCCGGGTGGCTCAGTTGGTTATGTGTCCGACTCTTGATTTCAGAGGTCATTATCTCATGGTTCATGGGTTTGAGCCCTGCATTGGGCTCTGTGCTGGCAATGCAGAGCCTGCTTGGGATTCTCTCTCTCTCCCTCAATCTCTGTCCCTGTCCCACTTGCTCTTGCTCTCTCTCTCTCTCTCAAAATAAACATTAAATAAAAAATTAAAACAAAATGATATGGAAGAACTTTAAATGCATATTACTAAGTGAAAGCAGACAATCTGAAAAGGCTATATACTATATAATTCCAACTATATGGCATTCTGGAAAAGGCAAAACTATGGAGACAGTAAAAAGATTAGTGGTGGCCAAGAGCTGAGGGAAGAGAGGGATAAAAAAGTGAAGCACAGAGGATTTTTAGGGCAGTGAAACTATTCTGTGTAATACTGTAATGGTGGATACTTGACAGTATACATTTGTCAAAATCTATAGAATGAACAATGAGAAGGAACCCTACTGTAAAGTATGGACTGTGGATGATAATGATGTATGAATATTGGCTCATCCACTATAACAAATGTACCAGTTTGGTCCGGGATTTTGATAGTGGCAGAAGCTGTGCATACACGGGGGCCAAGAATATAAAGAAACTCCCCGTACTTTTCTGCTCAATTTTACTGTGAACCCAAAACTGCTCTAAAAAATAAAGTCTAGAGGCACCTGGATGGCTCAGTCAGTTGAACAGCTGACTCCTGGTTTTGGCTTGGGTCATGATCTCATGGTTTGTGGGTTTGAGCCCTGTGTCTGATTCTGCACTGACAGAACAGAGCCTGCTTGGGATTCTGTCTCTCCCCCTCTCTGCCCCTCCCTCATTCCTGCTCTTTCTCTCTCTCAAAAATAAATAAATAAACATTAAAAACAATAATAATAAAGTCAGGGCACCTGGGTGGCTCAGTCAGTTAAGAGAACAACTTGGGCTCAGGTCATGATCTCGTGGTTTGTGGGTTCAGGCTCCACATCAGGCTCTGCGCTGACAGCCCAGAGCCTAGAGGCTGCTTTGGATTCTGTGTCTCCCTCTCTCTCTGTCCCTCCCAGGCTGTGCTCTCTAAAAGTAAATGGATAAACATCAAAAATAATAATAATAGTAATTTAAAAATCTACTTTTAAATTTTGTAAGAGCATCAGTGAGCTCTGGAAGAATTTCAGTTTTAAATATATATATATATTTAAATATATAAATATTTAAAACTGAAATTAAATATATAAATATATTTAAATATATATATATATATATATATATATATATATATATATATATATATTGTTTTTGTTTTTGAGAGAGAGAGAGGGCACAAGTGAGCAAGGGGCAGAAAGAAGAAGAATCCCAGGAGGGGCAGAGGGGAGGGGAGGGGAGGAGAAGGGAGAAGGGGGAGAGAGAGAGAGAGAGAGAGAGAGAGAGAGAGAGGAGCAGGGCTCATCCAAAGTGGGACCTGTGTTCACCCAAAGCTGGGCTCATGCTCACCTGAAGTGTCTGAAGTGGGGCTTAAGCTCACCTGATGTGGGACTTGAACTCATGAACTGTAAGATCATGACCTGAGCCAAAGTCAGATGCTTAACAACTGAGCCACCCAGGCACCCAATTTTATATATTTCTAATTGGAGTCTCCAAAGGAGAGGAGAGAAGAAAGACAAAAATACATATTTTTGGAGAAGTAATGTCCAAGTTTTCCCACACTTTATAGAAACTATAAAACCCACAGACCTAAAAATCTCAACAAACTCCAAGCAGAAATTATCAATTTCAGGAATGAGAGGTTCTACAGATCACTACAGATTCCAGAGATATGAAAATGTCAATAAGAGAATATTATGAGCAGTTTTATGTCTACAGATTCAACAACTTAAAGAAATGGACAAACTCCTTCAAAGACACAAAGCTCACTCAAGAAGAAGTAATTTAGATGTTCATCTTTTAAAAAATTGAATTGTAGTTAAAAACCTCCAATATTTGCAAAGGAACTTTATCAGGCCAGATAAATCAAAAGAGAAATCCTCACCTACTCACAAAATATAGTAGTAAAAACACAGAACCCAAAAGATAAAGAGATCATAATATGGTCAGGAAATGGCATACAACAACAACAAAAAAGGGGCTGCACTCCCTATCAAAACAACACCAGAATTCTTCATAGAGCTAGAACAAACAATCCTACAATTTGTATGGAACCAGAAAAGATCCCAAATAGCCGAAGCAATCCTGAAAAAGAAAATCAAAGCTGGAGGCATCATAATTCTGGACTTCAAGATGTATTACAAAGCTGTAGTCATCAAGACAGCATAGTACTGACACAAAAACGGACACATAGATCAATGGAACAGAAATAGAGAACCCAGAAATGGACCCACAAACATATGCCCAACTAATCTTTGGCAAAGCAGGAAAGAATATCCAATGAAAAAAAGACAGTTTCTAGCTGGGAAAACTGGACAGTGACATGCAGAAGAATGAAACTGAACCACTTTCTTACACCATACATAAAAATAAATTCACAATGGATGAAAGACCTAGACATGAGACAGGAAGCCATCAAAATCCTAGAAGAGAAAGCAGGCAAAAGACTCTTTGACCTCAGCCGCAGCAAGTTCTTACTTGACATGTCTCCAGGCGCAAGGGAAACAAAAGAAAAAATGAACTACTAGGATCTCATCAAGATAAAAAGCTTTTGTACAGTGAAGGAAACAATCAGCAAAACTAAAAGGTAACCGATGGGAGAAGATATTTGCAAATGAAATATCAGATAAAGGGTTAGTATCCAAAATTTATAAAGAACTTATCAAACTCAACATCCAAAAAACAAATAATCCAGTGAAGAAATGGGCAAAAGACATGAATAGACATTTTTCCAAAGAAGATATCCAGATGGCTAACAGACACATGAAAAAATGCTCAACATCACTCAACACCAGGAAAATATAAATAAAAACCATGATGAGATACCACCTCACGCCTGTCAGAATGGCTAAAATTAACAACTCAGGCAATGACAGATGCTGGCAAGGATGCAGAGAAAGAGGAACCCTCTTGCACTGTTGGTGGGAATGCAAACTGGTGCAGTTACTCTGGAAAACAGTATGGAGGTTCCTAAAAAATTAAAATAGAACTACCCTATGACCCAGCAATTGCACTACTAGGTATTTATCCAAAGGATATAGATGTGCTGTTTAGAAGGGCACATGCACCGCAATGTTTATAGCAGTGCTACTGACAACAGGCAAAGTATGGAAAGAGCCCAAATGTCCATCAATGGATGAATGGATAAAGATGATGTGGTACATGTACACAATGGAATATTATTCAGTGATCAAAAAGAATGAAATCTTGCCATTTGCAACAACGTGGATGGAACTAGAGTGTATTATGCTAAGCAAAATTAGTCAGAGAAAGACAAATATATGACTCCACTCATATGTGGAATTTAACATACAAAACAGATGAACATAAAGGAAGGGAAGCAAAAATAATATCAAAACAGGGAGGGAGACAAACCATAAGAGACTCTTAAATACAGAGAGCAAACTGAGGGTTGCTGGAGGGTTTGGGGTGGGGGGATGGGCTAAATGGGCAAGGGGCATTAAGGAGAACACTTGGTGGGACGAGCACTGGGTGTTATATGTAAGTGATGAATCACTAAATTCTATTCCTGCAATCATTATCACACTATATGTTAACTAGCTTGGATGTAAATTTAAAAAAATTGCTGACAATTAGATGATTTCTCAAGAGAAACAACTGCAACTGGAAGAACAGTGGAGTAATTTTTTTTTTTAATGTTTCATTTATTCTTAGAGACACAGAGCATGAGCGAGGGAGGGGCAGAGCGAGAGAGGGACACAGAATCAGAAGCAGGCTCCAAGCTCTGAGCTGTCAGCACAGAGCCCGACGCAGGGCTCGAACTCACAAGCCGTGAGATCATGACCTGAACCCAAGTCGGATGCTTTACCAACTGAGCCACCCAGGCGCCTCAAGGACAGTGGAATAATATCTCCAAAGCACTAAGAAAATTACCGGCAATTTACACTGAACAGAATAAAAACTCTTCCAAAAATTAGACTTTTTTTTCAAATGAAACTTAGAAACAATAAATCCTTAGACTAAAATAAAAATCCTTAAGTCCATATTATCTATGCATAAATGTGAATAGCAAAAACTAAGCAAAACCCCATCTTTCAGGCAAGAAAGAATTAAGAAAAGGGATTATTGGGGTCTAAAGACTATATGCAACACCCTTGTTATTTTTGACAGTTTTATCTCACCTCTTTGCCCTAAAGGTGGCACCAGGTCATGCAGAAATGCATAGTGAGAGTGCAGGTAGGTAAAGCTCTGAGAGAAACCCATACTTCTGGCCAGAATAACAAGACAAGTAGCTTGTGGGATGCAGGGAGTGTTGGGGGGAGGGGGGGTGGAGGGAGGATCCAGGGAAGAGAAGAGCCAGAGAAAGTTTCCCATAACTGTACATACGAATCAGTACAAATCCCAAATCACACCTATGAGAGAATGAAGGACGCAAAGGCTTTGAGAATTACAGTATGGACTAAACTGCTACCAAATCTCTAAAGTCATAATTGGTTTGTGGACGCAAAAGACCCAAAGTAGCACAACAAAGTCTTAAAACCAAACTGATACTGGAAACACCATTCACAGAAAGTGAGACAAACTGGTTAGAACCTAGCCAGCTTGATTGCCTACCAAAAAACAAAAACAAAAAAATCATTTTCTAGAGAATTCTAACAGCAATCTGAGACTGAAAACATAACTCCAAATATTACTGAAATACAGAGAACCAAGAAAAATCCAATATTGAGGGAAAAGATAATCAAAAGATGCACAGAATAGGAGGAGACACTCTCCAAATAATTTGTAAGGCTAGTACAACTACATAATAAAACCAGATATAGGTTGTCTGAAAATTAAAATTATAGGTCATTACCACTCATGAAATAGATATAAAAATGTAAACCAATAAAGATGATAAAAGAGTAAATCCCAAGAGTCTCATTACAAGGGGAAAAAATACTTTTTTTTCCTTTCTTCCTTCTTTTCTTTTTATTGTATCTGCATGAAGATACTAGCTGAAACTATTACAGTAATCATTTCACAACGTATATAAATCAAATGATCATGCTGTACACTTTAAATTTATATATAGTGATTTATGTCAATTATTTCTCAATAAAACTGGGGAAAAATCAGCATAAAATACACATGGAAACATTTTTTAAGAATCCTAAAACAGGGGCACCTGGGCGGCTCAGTTGGTTAAGCATCTGACTTCAGCTCAGGTCATGATCTCACAGTTTGTGAGTTTGAGCCCTGCCTCAGGTGAGCTCGTGTTCTGCTTCAGGTGAGCCCCACTTCTCTTTCTCCCTCTCTCTGCCCCTCCTGGGCTTCTCTCTCTCTCTCTCTCTCTCTCCTTCTCTCTGCCCCTTGCTCACTTGTGCCCTCTCTCAGGGAAAAAAAAAGAATCCTAAAACAAAAATTACATATCAAATCCAGTACTAATTATCAGTTGATAAATCATGACCAATTTGGGAGGTGTTTTTTTCCCCCCAGAAATTCAAGGTTAAATCAACATTAGAAATCTATTAATGTAACTTACTTCCATTAGTAGCTTAAAGGAGAAAAAAGTCACATGAGTACTCTGATTACATAAAATGGAACCTCTGTGGCAGGCTGCTTCCAATAACTCAGTCACAAAAAGAATTCTTTAAACATATTAAGGCCGTGTCTCACGGGCCCTCCCAAATGAACAATAAGGTCTCTAAGAAGTGTAAGCACATTATCCCTTAGCCATGTCAGGAGGAGCCCAAAGCAAAGAAGTGTTTATCCCAAAGAAATCTGTAGGTATAACTATTATCCAATAAAATGAACCCCAATGAGATTTATAGAGAACCATACAGTTTTTGAGAAAAGTTTGTCAGCACAAATACTGCCAACTTGGACTGAAAGACAAATCGTACAAAAGGAAAAGAAGCAGTGGATTTCCAAAGTTCTTCTGGCAGGAAGTAGACTAATAATGGGGTGCCTGAGTGGCTTGGTCGGTTAAGCTTCTGACTTCGACTCAGGTCATGATCTCACAGCTTGTGAGTTTGAGCCTGACGTCGGGCTCTGTGCTGACAGCTCAGAGCCTGCAGCCTGCTTCTGATTCTGTGTCTCACTCTTTTTCTGTCCCTTCCTGCTCGTGCTCTATCTCAAAATTAAATAAACATTTTTTTTTTAAGTAAAAAAAAAAAAAAAAAAAAAAGGAAGTAGACTAATAAAACCACATAATTATAAAACATGTGCTATCTTTCATGACAAAGGAAGGATCACTCAAGAGCCCAGAGGAGGCAGATAGACATGGAGAAGAATTCCTAGAATTGTTTCTACTTGATGGAGACCTTATCAAAGAATGTCTTACATTTTTACAGACGGATTTCAGAATTGATATGGACAAGTGAAACCTCTTTCTTCTTCCTATTTCCCCCCATTTTCAACTGGAATGTCTATGATCCTATGCTTGTTCCACCACAGCACACTGCCAGGAGGCATAACTGTATCTTTAGTGTCATAGATCTTCAGATTGAGAGCAACTGTACTCAAGGACCCATATTTAACAAATTATACCCAGGAACCTCATATACAACTAGACTTGATTTAGACAGCAAGATGTTGGACTTGGAGCTTATAAGGCGATGAAACTTTTGGTGCCTGGGAGGTGGAGGTGTATTTTGCATATGCAAGGGAAATAAGACATTGGCAGCTAGAGGGCAGACTGATGAGCTATTGAGATTCCCACCTCCTGGTATTCCTTTAATCCTCCCCTTGCTTATGGCTGGAACTAGGGACCTGCTTCTAGTACTTAAGGCAAAAGTAATAGGATGTCACTTCTGAGATTAGGTTAATAAAAGATATGACTTCCCTCTTGCTCACTCTCCCTGGCTCTTCTCATTTGGCTGGCCTGAAGAAATCAGCCACCATGTTGTAACTGTACAGCTTTATGGCAAGGAAGTGAGGGGCTCCATCCAAAACCTATGGAGAAATTAATTTTGCCATAAACCACATGAGCTGGAAAATAGATCCTTACCACACAGAATAAATCCATAACTATAGCCTTCACTGCAAAAATAATTTAAAAACTTGAATTTAGAATAATTCCTTGATTGCAACCTTGTGAGAGATTCTAAGCCAGAAGACTCAGCTAAACCACGCCTATGTTCCAGACCCATAGAAACTATGATATAACAAATTTTTGCTGTTTTATTAATTTTTAAAAATATTTATTTATTTTTGAGTGAGAGACAGCACTAGCGGGGAAGGGACAGAGAGAGGGAAACACAGAATCTGAAGCAGGGCTTCAGCACAGAGCCCAATGCAGGGCTTCAACTCACAAGCCATGAGATCATGACCTGAGCTGAAGTCAGGACGCTTAACTGACTGAGCCACCCAGGCGCCCCAATATTTGCTGTTGAAATCACTACATTTTGAGGAGCTTCCAGGGTGCTGAACATATCTACCTGCTGGAAGGTGGAACACCCCAGTTTCATGGGGCCAGAAATTCCTGTCCTTGAGACCCTTCGGGACCCCACTGCCCTGTACTACTTCCTCTGGCTGTTCATCTCTATTCTTTACAAGAATGGCTCTACATTTTCTTTTGTAAATGCAACCTTTCAAATGAGAAATAAAGCAAGACTCAAAGTGACTTTTCTAGGTTCAAAACATCTTGTTAAGTGGCAGAGCAGGGATTCAAACCCAGGACTATCTAAGAAACCAAAATCTTAACCATTTTACTCATTGACTATGTCTTCACAGGAACTAGTAACATAACATAAAGTACTTTATTATATTAGGGGAAAAAAGGCAGATTACATTCAGGATGTGTTTTTGTATATGTCTGATTTAAAACTGTTGATATTTCTTAATGAAATAAATGATTATTACAAAAAAAAAAAAAAAGATGGAATGAAACTGAGCTCCTTAGCACAGTAGGGAGTGTGTCAGTCTTACATAAAAGATGGAATGATATGCTAACTTGGATTTGCTTTAAAACAATTCAGAAGTAGGGAAACAAAGAGTGTTGATAATTGTTGGTGATCATGAGGGTTCTGTACACCATTTGACTTTTGTATTTGAAATTTTTCACAATAATAAAAAAAATTATCTTAAGGTTTCTCAACCTTGGCATTACTGACATTTTCAAATTGATAAATTCTTTGTTGTGGGGGTTTTCCTGTGCACTGTGGGATATTTAGTGGCATCCCAAGCTCTGGCCATTAGATACCAATAGTGCCACCACCCAACTACTGTAACAACCAAAAATATTTCAGACACTGCCAAACATCCCCCAGGGGAGCAAATTGGCCTAAGTCAACAACCATTGCTTTAAAACAGGTTGCTTGTCAAAAATGAACTACTGGGACCTTATGAAGATAAAAAGTTTCTACACAGCAAAGGAAACAACCAACAAAACTAAAAGGCAACCAACGGAATGGGAAAAGATATTTGCAAATGACATATCGGACAAAGGGCTAGTTTCCAAAATCTATAAAGAGCTCACCAAACTCCACACCCGAAAAACAAACAATCCAGTGAAGAAATGGGCAGAAAACATGAATAGACACTTCTCTAAAGAAGACATCGGATGGCCAACAGGCACATGAAAAGATGCTCAACGTTGCTCCTCATCAGGGAAATACAAATCAAAACCACACTCAGATATCACCTCACGCCAGTCAGAGTGGCCAAAATGAACAAATCAGGAGACTATAGATGCTGGAGAGGATGTGAAGAAACGGGAACACTCTTGCACTGTTGGTGGGAATGCAAATTGGTGCAGCCACTCTGGAAAACAGTGTGGAGGTTCCTCAAAAAATTAAAAATAGATCTACACTATGACCCAGCAATAGCACTGCTAGGAATTTACCCAAGGGATACAGGAGTACTGATGCATAGGGGCACTTGTACCCCAATGTTTATAGCAGCACTCTCAACAATAGCCAAATTATGGAAAGATCCTAAATGTCCATCAACTGATGAATGGATAAAGAAATTGTGGTTTATATACACAATGGAGTACTACGTGGCAATGAGAAAGAATGAAATATAGCCCTTTGTAGCAACGTGGATGGAACTGGAGAGTGTGATGCTAAGTGAAATAAGCCATACAGAGAAAGACAGATACCATATGTTTTCACTCTTATGTGGATCCTGAGAAATTTAACAGAAACCCATGGGGGAGGGGAAGGAAAAAAAAAAAAGAGGTTAGAGTGGGAGAGAGCCAAAGCATAAGAGACTCTTAAAAACTGAGAATAAATTGAGGGTTGATGGGGGGTGGGAGGGAGGGGAGGGTGGGTGATGGGTATTGAGGAGGGCACCTTTTGGGATGAACACTGGGTGTTGTATGGAAACCAATTTGACAATAAATTTCATATATTGAAAAAAAATAAAAATAAAACAGGTTGCTTGTTACTATAGGAAGTCCTAGCATAGGCACATAAAACACATAAGACATTAGGAAAACTTCAGGATGTAAATATATAAAAGCCATTTGAATTTCTATACAAGAGCAACTAACAGAAATTTAAAAACACATTTACATTAACAAGAAAAAAGGCACTTAATCATAAATTAATCAAAAGAAATACAAGACTTTTATGAAGAACATTATAATATACCATCAAAAGATGCCAAAAACCTAAATAAATGGAGAACCATGCTGTGTCATGGATAGGAAGGCTTAATTAATATAATGATGGCTATGGGTCTATCTACAGATTCAGTGTAAATTTAGGTATGATTAATATGGAGGAAAAAGGGCTAAAAATAGTCAAGACCTTCCGAGAGAACAAGAATGAAGCAGGGGGCTTGCCCTAAGACATTTTTGAGAAACAATAATAATTAAAACAGAGTAATATTGAAGAGATCTCACTAACAGAATAATACATACATGTAAACACAATATTAAACTAGCTTGGTACCACACATCACTAGAACAACAACTTTCTAGAAAACTCGTCATCTGTATGGAAATAAATTAAAAATGGATCTGTATCTTACACACACAAAAGAAATCCCATGTTGAATAATAAATTCCAGGCTAATTAATGTGAAAGAAAAAAATTGTTCAGTTTTAGAAAAATATGGTAGACTATTTCTATGACCTTACAGTGAGGAAGAATTTCACTACAAAACACAGAAAGGTTCAAACCATGAAAGAACAGATTGATAAATGCAACAACTTTAAAATCTACATTCATCAAAAGAGATTATAAACAAAGTCAAAAGACAAGCTACTGGGACAAGGAGTTTGCAACATATATATCAGATAAAGGCTATCACAAAGAAAACAACGAAACTTACCCTTCTGAAAATGGGCAAGGATCATAAACAGGCGTTTCACAAAACAGAACCACAAATGGCCACTGAAAATATAAGGTGCTCTTGCAGGGATGCAAGTGTGGTTCAATATCCACAAGTCAATCAACATGATATGTCACATCAATAAGAGAAAGAATAAAAACCATACAATCATTTCAACAGATGCAGAAAAAGCATTTGACAAAGTACAACATACATTCATCATAAAAAAAATTCAACAAATTGGGTTTAGAGGGAACATAACTCAACATAATAAAGGCCACATGTGAAAAAATTACAGCTAACATCATACTCAGTGGTGCAAAACTGAGAGCTTTTCCCCTAAAATCAGGAACAAGACAAAGATGTCCACTCTCACCACTTTTAGTCAACACAGTACTGGAAGTCCTAGCTGCAGCAATCAGACAAGAAAAAGAAATAGAAGGTATACAAATTTGTAAGAAAGAAAAAGAACTTTCACTATTTGCACATGACATGATACTATATCTAGAAAACCCTAAAGACTTTACCAAAAACTACTAGAACTGATAAATGAATTC
This sequence comes from Panthera tigris, assembly GCF_018350195.1. NCBI lineage: Eukaryota > Metazoa > Chordata > Mammalia > Carnivora > Felidae > Panthera > Panthera tigris. Next base: position 15,682,139 of record NC_056675.1, read on the forward strand.
AGTAAGGTCTCAGGATTCAAAACCAATATACAGAAATCCATTGTATTTCTATGCACTAATAATAAAGTAGTAGGACGAAAAATGAAGAAAACAATCCCATTCACTCCAAATAATAAAATACCTAGGAATAAACTTAACCAAGGAGGTGAAAGACCTGTACTCTGAAAACTATAAAACACTGATGAATAAACTGAAGGTGACACAAAGAAATGGAAAGACATTCCATGCTTTTGGATTAGAAGAACAAATATTGTTAAAATGTCTACACTACCCAAAGCAGTCTGTAGATTTAATGCAATCCCTATCAAAACACCAACAGCATTTTTCACAGAACTAGAACAAACAATTCTAAATTTGTATGGAATCACAAAGGACCCCAAATAGCCAAAGCAATCTTGAGAAAGAACAAAGCTAGAGGCATCACAATTCTAGACTTCAGGTTGTATTACAAAACTGTTGTAATTAAATCAGTACGGTACTGGCGGGGCGCCTGGGTGGCGCAGTTGGTTGGGCATCCGACTTCAGCTGAGGTCATGATCTCACGGTTCAAGAGTTCGGGCCCCACGTCGGGCTCTGTGCTGACAGCTCAGAGCCTGGAGCCTGCTTCGGATTCTGTGTCTCCCTCTCTCTCTGCCCCTCTCCCATTCACACACACACTCTCTCTCTCTCTCTCAAAAATAAAGATTAAAAAAAATTAAAAAAAAACAGTATGGTACTGGCTCTGAAAGAGACATATACATCAATGGAACAGAATAGAACCCAGAATAAACCCACAGTTATATGGTCAAATAATCTTCAACAAAGCAGGAAAGAATATGCAATGGGAGAAAGACATCTCTTCAACAAATGGTGCTGTGAAAACTGGACAGCTACATGTAAAAGAATGAAACTGGACCACTTTCTCACACCATACACAAAAGTAAACTCAAAATGGGTTAAAGACCTAAATGTGAGACCTGAAACCATAAAAATCCTAGAAAAGAGCACAGGCAATAATTTCCCTGACATTGGCCAAAGTAACATATTTCTAGATATGTCTCAAGGCAAGAAAACAAAAACAAACTATTGGGAGTACTTCAAAATAAAAAGCTTCTGCACAGTGAAGGAAATAATCAACAAAACTAACAGGCAACCTACAGAATGGGAGAAGATATTAGCAAATGACACATCTGATAAAGGGTTAGTATTCAAAATATATAAAGAATTTATACAACTCAATACCCAAAAACCAAATAATCCAATTAATAACTGGGCAGAAGATTTGTACAGACATTTCTCCAAAGAAGACATACAGATGGCCAACAGACACATGAAAAGATGCTCAATATCACTCATCATCAGGGAAGTGTAGATCAAAACCACAATGAGATATCACCTCACACCTGTCAAAATGGCTAAAATCAAAAACACAAGAAACAACAACTGTTGTTGATGATGTGGAGAATGCAAACTAATGCAGCCACTGTGGAAAAGCATATGGAGGTTCATCAAAAAATTGAAAATAGACTTACCATATGATCCAAGAGTTCCACTACTGGGTATTTACCCAAAGAATACAAAAACAATAATTCAAAAAGATATATGCACCCCTATGTTTATTGCAGCATTATTTATAATAGCCAAATTATGGAAGCAGCCCAAGTGTCCATCATAGATGAATGGATAAAAAAGATGTAGAATATATATACAATGGAATATTATTACTGAGCCATAAAAAAATATCTTGCCATCTGCAACAGCATGGATGGATCTAGAGGCTATAATGCTAAGTGAAGTCATTCAGTCAGAGAAAGACAAGCACCATATGATTCTACTCATATGTGGAATTTAAGAAACAAAACAAGCAAAGGAAAAAAGGGAAAAACCAAAACACAGACTCTTTTTTTTTTTTTTCTTTTTTTCAATTTGAGAGGGAACGAGAGAGCAAGCAGGCTAGATGGTCAGAGGAGGGGAAAGAGAGAGAGAGAATATGAATCTAAGCAGGCTCCATGCTGAGGGATCATGGGATCACGATCCAAGCCAAAATCAAGAGTTAGACACTCAACTGACTGAGCCATCCAGGTACCCCATAAAATAGACTCTTAACTGTAGAGGACAAACCGATGGTTGCCAGAGGGAAGTTGGGTGGGGGGTGGGGGGGATGGGTGAAATAGGTGAAAGGGATTAAGAGTCCACTTATGATGAGCACTGGATGAAGTATGGAATTATTGAATCACTATATTGTATACCCAATCTAATACAACACTGTATATTAACTCTACTGGAATTAAAATTAAACACACACATACACATATATGGTACTCAAATTCCCTTAATCAGAGAATTAGCAATTAAAATCACAGTAAGGCACCATTTACTTTTACCCAATCAGAAAATTAAAAAACCAGGCTGCCCTACATAATTAAATAAGATGGTTGTAAAATGCATTGTATTTCTGTGCACCAAAAGATCCTAATTTTACTACCCAAATATTTGGTGCAGATGTACATGTAAGTTTAAAACTACATACATGTATGTAAATGAAAGATAAACATAAAATATTAACTTAAAAAAAAAGCCAGACTTATAGATACAGATCCTTGGGAATATTTATACTATGACAGTGGCAGTGTAAACCACTGCAAACTCCCTAGAAAAAAATCTGGCATTACTGTGTGAAGTTGAACATCATATCCTCCATGATTCTACCAACTCTATTCCTAAGTGTTTATTTTTTGAGAAGCTCTTGAAAGGAGACACCTTAAAAAATGTACATAGCTCCAAACGAAAAACAACCCAAATGTTCATCAATAGCATAAATGTATAAGTAAGCTATATCACAGAATAGTATTGTGGCAATAAAACCAAACTGATGATAGCTATACATCTAAAAATAAATCTCAAGATAATGTTAAGAAAAAGAAGACAGGGAGGACTGGAAGGAAGGAAAGAAGGAAAGACACATGCAAGAAAGAAGAAAACAGACTATGATCCCATTTATGTAAAGTTCATAAACAGGCAAACTAAACAAACAAAAACAGGAAAAATATGACAAGGAAAGATCAGACATCTACAAGTAGTTTCAAATACTGCTATTGTAATGCTAAAACTCCCCACCTGCCATGTCAGTTTCCCCACTAGGGTTGTTCAGATCAGGTGCCCAATTTGCTCTGTTAGACAAACATTTCATGAGTTAAGACTATCTCTACCCTAAACAAGGCTACAGGAGAATGTGTGATAACATTAACAAAAGTCCATGAAGCACTTGACTGTGCTAGTTTCCCAGTTGTTTTTTTTTTTCTAAGAGAGCACAAGTTATTATTAGATTATTATACATATGTAATATATAATATTATAAAAATAATATTCTAATAATAAGGACCATTTATGCCAGGTTCTATGCTAGAGGCTTGATAGTAATTTTATTTTATTAAAATTTTTTAAATGTTTATTTACTTTTGAGATGGAGAAGACAGAGCAAGTGGGGGAGGGGCAGAGAGAGGAGACAGAATCTGAAGCAGGCTCTGAGTTGTCAGCAGGGAACCTGATGTGAAGCCTGAACCCATGAATCGTGAGATCATGACCTGAGCCCAAGTAGACTGAGACATCCAGGCGTCCCTGGGCTAAATGTTAATAGTCATTCTAATTTAATCCTCACAACGACCCTATGAAGTGGGTATTATTACCATCCCAATTGGATATTATTACCATCTCTATTTCTAGGATAAGGAAAGGGGGAGGATGAGGTAACTAAGAACTGGAAAAATCAAGAAACTCATCCAGGGTTTATTATTACAACTAATAAAGGATTGAGCTGGAATTTAAATCTCTGTTCATCTGACTCAAAAGCCTGTGACTAGCCACTTTGACACTCATTATTTATTTACTACTCAAAAGCCCTGTAAACTAAATATAACATAGAGATTAAGAGTACCATTCCTGAAGACAGAAAGACTTGGTCCATGCCCTAGCTTACCTGTTTTCAACTGTGAGTGAGAAAAAGCTCCTCAACCTCTCTGAGAGACATAGTCCTTTATTTATAAAATGGTTTTGAAAGTACCTATGGGTAAGTATGAAAGGATAAATATGAAACATCAGTGAAGTAATGCATGTAAAGAGCTTAACAAAGTGCCTAGCACACAACAGATATTCAGTAAATTTTGGATGATATCATCATTATCATCATCATCTTCTCCATTTTATAGTTTAAAAAACAGAGACACAGAGAAGAACAGTAGTGTATCGGATGTTATAAAGCCAGTTAGTATCAGTGAAAGGTTTTAAACACGAATCTAATCAGCTTCAAAGTCTGAACTCTTCCATTCGCCAAGGCATTTCCTGAAGACACAGGAAGTTCACTGGACAGAGGGAGATCTCAGAGAGACCCTTAGGAAAGACAGATCTGAGCTGAATGCTGCAATGCAACTTGCGTTGCTCAGATGAAGAAGTGTGAGGAAGGTACTACAGGCAGAAGGAACAATACAATGAGCAGTATGGTATATTTGAGTAGATACAATTATTTCAGTGTAGTGGGGGCCCAGAGGGTAAGGGGTAAAAAAGTCATAGTCTGCATATGAAGCCAACATAAGACATAGAATGATTTTGAGGCAGTGGTTCTCAAATTGAAATCTCCAGACCAGGACATCAGCATTACCTAAGAACCTGTTACAAACGCAAATTCTTGGACTTATCACAGATCTGAATCAGAAACTCTGGGTCTTTTCAAAGGTCCTTTAAGTGATTCTAATATATGGCTGACATTTGATGATTTTGAGCAACGATGGCATGTAATGATGTTTTCAAAAATAATGAAATTATCCCTCATCAGTCAGGTAATTTAAAAGAGGCAGAGGATCACGCTGTTCTGAATTCAGAAAAGGTAGAAGACAATAATATCTGAATAGGCACTAGTTGTAATACCTACAATATGCCTTATTTTTCTTTGACAACAGTCAATTTCATAGGTTACTCTATTTACAGATCAAATTTGCCCTATGCTTCATTTTTCTTTCTTTCTTTTTCCTTCCTTCCTTCCTTCTTCCTTTTTTCTTTCTTTCTTTCTTTCTTTCTTTCTTTCTTTCTTTCTTTCTTTCTTTCTTTCTTTCTTTCTTTCTTTCCCTCTCTCTGTCTCTGTCTCTCTCTCTCTCTTTCTTTTGAGACAGAGACAGTACAAGCAGGGTAGGGGCAGAGAAAGAGGGAGAATCTCAAGCAGACTCTGAGCTGTCGGTGCAGAAACCATGTGGGGCTCAAACTCACGAAACTGTGAGATCATGACCAGAACCGAAATCAGGAGTCGGACGCTAAACCGACTGAGCTGCCCAGGCACCCCTAACCTATGCTTCATCTGAAAATACATTCCCAAACAGGCATACATTAAAAAAAAATTTTTTTTTAATTTTATGATAGAGGGATCCTCTATGTTTTATACCCTAAAAAGTTGTTAACAAGAAAAACAAAGCCCCAAAATGGTGTCAAACCAAGACTTTAATCTATTGCAGTTTCAACCTGTCAGGAATGTAACCTTTAACCAGTCAACACAGAATTTCTGGGCCAATTCTAGGAATGTGCTGAAAGACCCTTTCCACTACCCTTAAGAAGGCAACCTTGCTTAAACAATGCATTCCTTGTTAATAAATGCCTTTCTTCTTTTTTTAATGCCCTCTCTCTGCCTTTAAAAACCTCCCTCTGGTGTAGCTCAGAGGAGCTCTCCTCTACTTGCTAGATGGGATGCTGCCTGACTCATGAATCATTTTTTAAAGCCAGTAATATCTTCAAATTTACTCAGCTGAATCTTGTTTTTTAACATATTTGATGGCAGCAGTGGGATGCAAAGAAAACTTCCAATGGCATTCAGTAACAACAAAAAACACTGGCACGGTATCCTGCGAACTCTTTTGAGCTCACGGTCTTTCTTGCCATTTCTGAGGGCCACTGGTAAGTCCTTCATGGTTGGAGTTCTACTCTTTTTGCATTCAAGCTACCGATCTAATTGGCTTTCCAGTCCACGGTTAACTGGTCAGCCTAGACTGACATGGGGCTCTAACAGAGCACCAGTCCTTAGCCCTTGTCCATAGCCCAGTCCACAATTTCACGCTGGAATCCCTTCCCCAGTTCCAGTCTGAAATCCCCATTTACTAGAATATGCTGGTTTAGTCTACTAGTTTAGTACTCGTGGTACACAAGATCTTCTCTTGGCCAGCCCACAGTAATATCCTCTGGTTACCACTGGTGTGTTAAGTTGCACATTTGTTTGTCTGGCTTTATGTAAACAAAGACTTAGCTAATGAAATCCTTAAATTCTAGAGTCAAGTGTACCACCTCTGGCACACTTGCTTATTTTATGTCCAAAAACTATGGTGCTAGGTGCACTGAATATATACAGAAATGGCAAAATTTTAGTCAAACAACCTAGAATTACAGTGGTCATGATGGGGAACGTTCCAACTAGATAAGATCACCTAAGAAGTGCACGTGAAGGGTGCTTGGGTGGCTCAGTCGGTTGAGCATCTGACTCTTGGTTTCAGCTCAAGTCATGATCTCGTGGTTCATGAATTCGAGGCCCACATTGTCAGGCCCTGTGCTGACAGTGAAAAGCCTGCTAGGGATTCTCTTTCTGCCCTTCCCCCACTCATGTTCTCCCTCCCTCTCCCTCTCTCTCAAAATAAATAAACTTAAAAAAAAAAGTGCACTTGAAAGGGTTCCCAAATTAAGCAGAATGGGACACCTATTTTAACGGGCAAGCAGAGGCCTCCAAAAGGTTCCAAAATTCCAAAGTAGTTTCATTGAAAAATTCATTGCAAAAGCCTAGAGAAAAATTAATGTAAAAGGGACCTAAAACAAGCCTATAACTCCCATTGCTCCTCTTATTCCTCCTTTGAGTAGTCTATCCACTAATCCTGTCTGAATTGTTTTCCACTCTGAAAAGACTACATAACCGTAAACAAAAGTCTTCCAAATTAATGGCCTTACAGACAACCCCACCTTCAAAGGAGGGCCCCCATTTAGACCCCCTCCCAGAGTCAATGAAACTGAGGAATTTTCCGGTAAACTGCTATATTATTTCTTTAAACAGACAAGAGGAAACTCTGGTAGATACCAGAGTCTGCAGAGGGTATCCTAGAAAAACTGACAGAAACCAGGGAAGGGTGAAAATTCTTATCAGAATCAGTTCTTCTGAATCTGTCAGTAATGCCCAGTTGTAAGAGGGAAACAGAGTTTCATATTATCCCTTCCTTTCCAAATCCAAACCCATTGTTGATTGATCTTTCTCTCTCAGGGATAGCTACTGTCTTGCTTACTCAACTGGGCTTGGCTTTCTACCTGCCTTGGACATATAAGTTGTTGGTTCTTTCTTTTGGCTATCTTTGGCAGCGACTCTGGATTTGGGGAAGGTAACATCCTTTACCCTCTTTGGGGCCCATCTTACACCCAAGAGGGGTTATTTAATACTGACAGAAATATTTAAAATTAAAAACTCTGAACCCAAAGGGAAAGAAACAAATTAAGGGTAATGTAGTTGGATAGGTGGATCAATCTATGATGTCATCTAAGTTACAACCCAAGTCTTTGAGGAACTGAAAGCAAATGTCCAAATCTTACAAAGCTTACAAAACAAAAGTCAGCCCCAGAAGCAACTCAAAATTAATCTATTTCTTTACCAATCCCCAAATTTTCCTTATTTATCTCAAAAGGCTTATAAATTTTTGGCCTTAGGAAAGCAAAGTCCATCTTGGAGAAACTTAATATTCTTTGGTCTCTTGGGGTTATAAACACAGCCCACAATCATATGACTCTAAAGGAAGGAAAAAAAGGGGAAAAGGTCTTTTTAAAATACAAACTGGTGGGGTGCCTGGGTGACTCAGTTGGTTAAGCATCTGACTGCAGCTCAGGTCATAATCCATGAGTTTGAGCCCCACATCTAGCTCTAAGTTGTCACGAGCCCAGCATTGGGCTCTGTGCTGATAGCTCAGAGCCTGGAGAGCCTGCTTTGGATTCTGTGTCTCCCTCTCTCTGCTCCTCCCCTGCTTATGTTCTGTCTCTCTCTGTCTCTGTCTCAAAAATAAACATTTAAAAACAATAATAATAAAATAAAATACAAACTGCTAAAAAAAAATAAATAAAATAGAATACAAACTGCTAAAAGGGCTCCTAAGCTCTAGCAGTCTCCTTAAGATAAATTTAGGGACAAATATAAATTTTAAAAATCTTCTCCACAAATATTAGTAATTATAAGGTCTTTGCATTTGTCTGTTTGTAAATATGTTATAAATGTGAGATATTGTGCTGTCTCTGGATAGTATTGCTAAAATTAATTTGTGAAGGGCTCTAATTAGTTGGTTTGAAGACAAGTGCTTATAAGGATTGAGCATTCTAAAGCTCTCAAAAAAAACCAGAAACTAACCTAAATGTTTTTCAAGTTCACGTAATCTGAAAAAAAATACTCTCTATATAAACAAGTTGCAGGCTGACAGTTTAATTAAAACAGACATGTTTAGAGTTATCAACACTAAATATAAAGCTTTTATTCTACCTAAGCTTATTAGCCACATAAATTCATATTAGCCATATAAATTCATATTATCTTTTACAAGATCTACCAACAAAAAAATAATAGCTTGGGATAATGGTTGTCTTTGTCAAATGTTTAATGAAGTTTTTTCGTGGGTAATCTAAACATATTTATTAAAAACAAGTAAATATACGTAAGCAAGACAAAAGCTTATAAACGAATTTTTCAGCAACATTTATGTCTACTTAAATAGTTTTCCCAAATCTTTTTGTAACCTTAAAACCTTAAGGTTTGCTAAATTAGGCTGAATGATAAACTCTTTACATATCTAGATCATTTCCAAATACAATAAAATACTACATTAATTACTGAACACAGGCTTAACTACTTTGGGCTTCTTATTAGAGAAACTAAAAGATATTTGGATGTGTTAGTGCTGCACTGGAAAAATGAAAAAGGCCTATGCTTCTAGAAATTATAAAATATATTCATAAATCTGCAAATCTGAAGAGTGCTTGTATTAACAGTTTACAATTGTTTACTTATTAGCTTTCACTAGAAATTAAGGTTTCTAAGAATTAAGAATTCTAATAAATGTAATTAAGACTACTGGAGGGGCGCCTGGGTGGCTCAGTCGGTTAAGCATCCGACTTTGGCTCAGGTCATGATCTCACAGTTCGTGAGTTTGAGCCCCGCATCAGGCTCTGTGCAGAAAGCTCACAGTTTAATCTGATGATTAGGTACTTTGGAAACATCAGAGCAAAACCGCTCTTGAGCCCCACTGGAAAGAACCTTACCAGTGCTCCTGGCCACTGACACTGCTCTGCAAAACCAGAAGGTGTTAAGCCTTGAGTATACATCACACAGCTACAGGCTCCACATGACAGCTAGTCCTGTACAGACACTGGAGACCTCCAAATCAAATCACAAGGAAGAGAAGTAGCTGACACAAAGGTAGACTGCTTCCACCCAAGATGATGGATCAAGACTTCCTACTTTAACAGAACATGAAACCCTTTGTTTTTCCTTTCCTTTACTCTGCTACTGGCCTGGAAAGATAATCCCCTCATTTTCATCTCTCAGACCACTGCTAAGGGCGTTAATCTCTGGAAGTTAGAACGACTTTTTATTTCAGCCAGAAGAAAATCTAACTGTAGCCCTAACTTTTCACAAGCAAAATAAGACTTATTGGTCGACTCCCCTGATTTCACATTGTGAGTTGAAAAGGGGCTTTCATGATTCAGAATTCACTCCTTTTGGCAGGTCCCTACTTCCTTGGTTAGGGATAAAAGTAAATGAGGCTATGATAAGGAACTTCTCCTTAATTTTTAAATTGTTGTGGAATCTGCTACTAAAGCAATAGCTCCCCAACAAAGGTATCTTTAGACTCTGGCCAAAGTTGTTCTTGATAAAAAATAGCCCTTGATTATCTTTTAGGTGAGCAAGTAGTGATAACGCAAAAATGTTTTGACCTGTGAATGCCACACAAAGGATCAACAAAAGCTGCTAAGAACTACAAAGTAGTAGCTGGGAGTGGTGCTAATGCCTTAAATTTTGATCATATCTCTCAGTTAAGATGAGAGCCTGATCAAAAGAGGCAGAATAATTGTTAAAAGGAAAACCACAGGTGCAAAATGGGGCCACTTAGGTTAAAGCCCAAGTCAGGAAACCAAGACTTAATAACTAACCTAACTGCAGTTTCAACCTGCCAGGAATGTAACATTTATCCAGTCAACAGAATTTCCTGGTCAATACTAGGAATTTATTGACAGACCCCTTCCACTCCTCTTAGGAAGGCAACCTTGCCTAAACAATGCATTCCTTGCAAATAAATTCCTTTTTATTTTATGCCCTCTCTCTGCCTTAAAAAACCTTCCTCTTGTGTAGCTCAGTGGAGCTCCCCTCTCCTTGCTAGATGGGATGCTGCCTGATTGAAGAATCATTTAATAAAGCCAATTAGATTTTCAAATTTACTCAGTTGAATTTTCTTTTTTAATAAAGTCAAACTTATACTTATTGAGTGTTCTTAGAAACGATTATAATACCCAAATTTTTATCATTTCTATACATTCTGGAGGACATTATAATCAATTTTTTCTTTTAAAAACAAAATAGAGGGGCGCCTGGGTGGCGCAGTCGGTTAAGCGTCCGACTTCAGCCAGGTCACGATCTCGCGGTCCGTGAGTTCGAGCCCCGCGTCAGGCTCTGGGCTGATGGCTCGGAGCCTGGAGCCTGTTTCCGATTCTGTGTCTCCCTCTCTCTCTGCCCCTCCCCCGTTCATGCTCTGTCTCTCTCTGTCCCAAAAATAAATAAAAAACGTTGAAAAAAAAAAAAAATAGAAATTTTATAATTCCATGAGTTTCATTTCAGTTTTGTTAAATACAAGCAGAATTAAATGTTGCTTCAAACAAACCCACTCCACTTCTAGGTACTTTAGAAACCAAGGTTCCTCATGAGATTTTAAATGAGTGTCCCACTAATAAGAGAAGTTTGCAAGCAACTGGTCTACAGGATAAAATTCAAGATCTTTAGCATAAAATATAAGGCCCTCCACAGCCTGATCCTTACCAACTCTCTCAAGCCTTGTTTCCCACTACGTCCTACCTGAAAATGAACTTTCTAGCAACACCAAACTGCCTATAGTCCTCATAAATACCACAGTTTGAGATGTTTCTCATCTTTTTTTTTTTTAACTGTTGTAATATTTATTTATTTTTGAGGGACAGAGAGAGAAGGAGACACAGAATTTTAAGTAGGCTCCAGGCTCTGAGCTGTCAGCACCGAGCCCAATGTGGGGCTCAAACCTATGAACTGTGAGATCATGACCTGAGACAAAGTCAGATGCTCAGCTGACTGAGCCACTCAGGTGACCCTAGATGTTTCTTTGAGAATTTGTCCATATTGTAACTTCCAAGTGACTACTGCCTTGTTTTATTTTACTATATTTTAAAAATTATATTAGGTTACATTATATTAGGCTATTAAACATTCTGGGCCCAGGTGAGATTGTGTGTATGTGACTTTCACTGTATGGTGGAAGGGCAGGGTCCATAGGTCCGGTGTAACAGGGACCAGTTGTTCCCTAAGTCTTTTTGTGCCTGCCCCTAGGCCCCTAGGTTGGGCCAGGAGTCATGTCACAAGAAGCCTTCCAACCCATCTCTTCTTTTTGGACACTGTAGGGCTAGAATTAGACACAGGCTGCTTCTAGGAGTAATATCTCTTGATGGCTCATTTGGCTAAGGAAGAGAAAGACACTAGATAGTCAAGGAACAACTACAGCGCTCTAGCCATGGCTCACCCAAGGAGCACCTTATCCTGCAAGTTAAAACTGAATGCTCTTTCCTTTATTTGTTGAGCTACTTATCCTTTAGGTCAATGATTCTCAACAGGAGGGGAGATGGGGAGCGTTTTTTGCCTCCACAGGGGGCATTTGGCAATGTCTGGAAACATTTCTGATTGTCACAAAGTGGGGAGGGGTTTTGCTACTGGCATCTATTGAGTAGAGACTAGGGATGCTGCTCCATCCCACAATGTACAGGACAACCCCCACAACGTACAGGACAACCCCCACAACAAAGAATTATCTGACCCAAAATGTGAATAGTGCCAAGGTCAAGAAACACGACTTTATTTCTCGGTTTGATACCACAATCTCCAGGAAGGCCTTCCTGAACACCACACATTACCTCTTCTTAGTTTCCCATAATACTTAACATTGTACTGTTATGAATCTGTATCTGCTATTTGATCATGTGTACCTTTAAGACAGAGACCTTAACACTGTATCTGGCACGTAGTAGGTAGTCAGTGAATTGCAGAGACTGTTATCTGCCTATCCCAATATCCAGTCTATTCCCCTTGGTAAAAGAAACACCAGCTCTTGGTTGGGCACATGGTCACTTAGAATAAAGACTACATTCCCTAGCCTTTTATATGTGGCCATGAGACTCAGTTATGGCCAGTAGAATGCAAGGAGAGGGGCTACCTGGAATGTAAGGGAACGAAGGAAATTCATGGGAAATGCCCTTAAAAAATATTAAATTCACCTTCTTATTTGCCCAGTCTATCCCCTGTTCTGCTACTTAAGGACACAGATGATATGATTGGAACTCCAACTTGAACCACGGGGCTGAAAGAGCCAAAAGCTGGAAGCAGCCTAAATGCCAGATGACTACAGAGCTTCCAAACCAGCCTTGGTCTGCCTTCTTTTATGTAACAGCCACTATTTTGTTTAAAACCATGGTTATTTTAGATCTCTATTTTTTGAAAAGACACTTAATCTAAATTAATAAGTGATCTAATACCCAATTTCTGCTTTTTGCCATCAAATGTGATAGTCTTCAAGAAAAGTATGCACTGTGCTTTATTAACGTTCTTGCTCTGTTTCTTCACATTCTTCACTAAAATTTTCTGAAATACAATTTTTCCTCTGCTCTTTTTCTTTTGCAACCTGTTTTGCTGTCATCTGCATTCATTGTTTATGCAGTTACCCTTCTCAGCTACTTATCTCTTCCATTTGTAATAGAAGAACAGCGATTTCCACAACTACAAAAATATTTCTGTTAGCTAACATTCAATTCACAACCAGATTTATAAAGCTAGGTTTACTGCCTTCACAAAGGATAAGTAATCCAAAGTAATTAAAAAAATAATATTTACAAAATTATTCTGGGATATTTTAATCTGAGCTACTAGAGTTGTAATCCTAATTTGCATGCTATTAATTTTACATGCTATAGAAGTGATCATCATTTGCATGAACATAGCCTGTCTTTCTCTTAACTTGCTCATAATATTCTTCCCATCCTTCAATTTCAGAAAATTCTCAGGTGGACATTTTGTTATCCTTCCCTGTTGATCCTATATTATAAAAAATTTTAATTTCTAAACTAAATTCCATTTTGAACACTAAGAAGAAATTTAATATTCTAAATTTAATAACTATTCTACTTAGGAGTATCTCCATTTCCAAAAACAGTCTTCATTGCTCTCACCTATTTATTTGATTGTTTTAAAAAGAAAACCACAAGCCCAAAATGGTGTCACTGGATTGAGGAAGGCTCCAAAGTCAGTAAACCAAGACTTAATACCTCTCTTCCCTCCCCACTGTCCCCACCCCACCCCCCACCCCCCACCTGCCAAGCGGTGTGGAGGCAGAGGCTCGAGGGCACTCAAGATTCAGCTGCAATATCCAATATCCAGTCTATTCCCCTTGGTAAAAGAAACACCAACTCTTGGTTGGGCACATGGTCGCTTAGAATAAAGACACATTCCCTAGCCTTTTATATGTGGCCATAAGACTAAGTTATGGTCAGCAGAATGCAAGGGTTACAGAGGGGGTCATTGCTGCTGGAGGTGTAATGGATGTTTATACTTCCTTACAAGAGTCATTGAAGATGGCCCTAATTCATGATGACCTAGCACATTAAGCTGACAGGCACCAAGCCCATCTTTGTGTGCTTACATCCAACTGTGATAAGACTATGTATGTTAAGTTTGGTGGAGGTCCTTTTGTTCAATATCAAATCAACCTAATTAAGGTCGATGACAACAGAGAGGCAAAGAACAAATTAAACTGGTTCTTATTAAAAAAAAAAACAAAAAAAACAAAAAAAACCCAGAATTAATACCTAATCTAACTGCAGTTTCACACCCCCTGAAATGTAACCTTTAACCAGTCAAAATGGGAATTTCCTGGTCAGAACTTATAAATTTAATGATAGACCCCCTTCCATTCCCCTTAGGAGGGCAACCTTGTCTATAACAATGGATTCTTTGCTAATAATTTCCTTTTTTCCACTTGCTTTCTACCTTTAAAAACCTTTCCTTTTCTGTAGCCCTTTGGAATTCCCCTCTACTTGCTAGATGGGATTCTGCCTGATTCATGAACTGATCAATAACGCTAATTAAATCTTTAAGATTTACTCCGTTGAATTTTTGTTATTTAATACTTTGTTCTGGATCTGACTTCTAGTTTTCTCTCTGCTTCACTTACTAGAAGATTCAGAGACTGTCAATTATTGTATTCCTATTTGTTCTCTTCTACTTACCGCTGCTTTTTTTCCCTTCTAACCTATTTGTGCTTAATAGTTACATATCTTTTTTTCTGCCCTAAAAGCGGATAACTTGTCTCTGAATTATAGATGTGATTCTTTGGTTCTGGTTTAAGGGTTACCATTATATTTTGCTTTGTTTTGTTTTCTGACTTTGCTCTTTGGACCTAATAAACTTGTTTACTGATCCTAGGATACTGTTTTATTTTGGTCACCTTTAAGTATACGATGGTGCATTGTTTTGTTATTGTTATTGATGATTTTTATTTGTTCCAGGCAATTTTATGGTATAATGAGTTTAAAAGCAGGAACAATGCTGTATACTCTAGTAACTTCCTGAATGTTCCCAGATGGAAATTACTGAAATTCCACAAAAATTCCACAATTCATGAGAAGTTAATGTAAATAGCCTCAAACTTTATTTCCATTTCCTACTCAAAATATTGGAGAAGCAGGCATCAGCAGTAGATACCATTCACTAATCAGCAAAATCCTACTCCATATTCAATCTCTTGGAAAATTCTATTAGAATTCGCATAAGGTATTTCCCTTAAAATGTATACCCCTCTACTTTGCTGTACAAACATTTCTTGAAAGGCAAAAAGACATTTAGAAATGTCTCATTTTTTTTTCTATCCTCTATTAGTTTGGAAGAAATAAAAGCAATCAGTGAATTCTCTATCATATTTTGGAGCCATCATATTCAAGACGATAGCTCAATTTAATATGAAATTGAAGAGTATGGGTGAATAATTTATTAAAATAGAACACAGTGTTCAAAACATCAACGTTAACAACATCAATCACTGGAGAAACTAGTTCTACTGAACTTGAAATGACTATCTAAAAACACAATAAATAGTATACCTAAAATTCTATGGTTGTACCTTAATGCAGAACTAAACTTATCAGCCAGTCAAAGAATCTGTTTTCATCCCTTCCCGACTCATTACTTGGCTTTTATTTTCAGTTAAAAAAAAAAAAAAAGAAAGGAAAAAAAAGCCCATCCTATATTCAGCAGTCTCTAATGAAGACTCCCTTCACCATCCCAGAATGAAAGAATGCTTTCTTCCACCAAATTCTTTCATAGAGGAACTCTTAAATATACTAGCAGATGATTACCCTATGCCCCTACTGTAACTGGAAATGACCAGGCAGGCAAGAGGTACCACTCTAACTGAAAACAACTGGAAATTCCTAAGCAAAGCAAAGGAAAGCTTAACTTTCATAGTTAACAAAATAAGGCAGGTAGAACTGTGAAGGCTTTCCTTATCACTGTCTTCAACAATCTCTGCATATGATCCTGAACCATCTGGTGATATCTTCAAGCCTTCAAAACTGCATAAATATTTTCCATATTTTAGTACTAAATAATACAAAAATAAATATTAAAATACTGACTTTAAACAATTTCCCCAGAATAAAAACGTTTATAGGAAAGCAAAGCACACAGGATGACTGACTCTGGGCTATGAATTCCTTATGGTCACAACTCTCAAGTAATATGAGATATTTACAACTTGGTACTTATTAATGGAATAATTCTGTATGTTTCTGCCTCATCTCCCAATTAGCTCTTTTTGAGAACAGAGACTCAGCCTTAAAAGCAGTACAGCCTAGATTGGACCTGCCTCAAACAAAACAGCTCTGTTTTTATCTGTTTTACATTGGAACTCTGGGAAGATTTGTTTCAAAAAGGAATTCAAATGTTGTTATTTTGTTTTGCTTTTAAGTTTAAAAAATACTTGTAGCCCTGCTAAAATTAAAAGGACTGAGAATACAAGTTGTTAGCAAAGATGCAAAGCAACTATAATACATAAGTGCATACTATAGCCATACATTGCTGGTGCAGACACTGTGAAAAACAATTAAGCATCTGTTAAAGACATATAAATATAGAGATACAGAGATATTTTATGATCCAGTGACTTTACTCCTTTTTCTTTACCCAAGAAAAATCAATGCTTATGTCCACCAATAGTAATGTACAGGAATGGTGTTAGCAACTTTATCCATAATAGCCCCAAACTGGAAACACCAAATGTTCACCAAAGGAACAATGGATAAATTGTGTTATATCTATACATTGGAATATTACATAGCAATGAAAAAAATCAACCCATACAATGGTATGGGTATATCTTATGTTAAATGAAAGAAACCAGGCAAAAAATAATAAATAGGCATGCTTGCATTTATAGGAAGTTCAAAAACAAGCAAGGCTATTTCTGAACTTCATATACAATGTCATAGCACCTCTGGTGACAGAGGATGAAACAGTGGTTACTTTTGGGTTGAGGAGGATGTTAACTGAGAAGGAGCACGAAGGAGCCTAGTGGGTACTGGGAATTTTCTGTATTTTTATACAGATGGTGATTATACAAGTGTATACAGATACAAATATTCATCAAATTGTACACCGAATCTGTGCATTTGATATGTAAGTATACCTTAATTTAAAAAAACTCATATAATAGCAAGAAATTTGGAATAAGCATTGGAAATTCTAGTCATGGTTCTGCCATGTATGATTCTTGAAAAAGCACAGAACCTCACTGGGCCTCCATTCTGTATGCTAAATGTTAAGTAAGGTCTCTTCCCCTTCTAAAATCCATTTGTTTGTAATTTCTATGAATTTCCTTGGTATTCATGTTTGCCTTAAACATAGTAATTATATATGTAAAATGATCTTGTCCTGATTTCCACCAAAATTTACCTTGAGCATATCTCCTTAATCCCTCCTTGGAGAGACTAGGGATGGCATGGGTGCAGGGGTTTGGTGTTATTTTGTGTTACTAGAAGGAGCCAGCAACAGAATCTCTGGGCCAACATACAAGCACACAAAGTGAAATGCTAACCTACGAATACAAGTGATTAGAAATTAGTTATGGTCTATTATATGAAAAGAACAATAAACTGCGATGACATTAGCTATGGCTATAATTCTCTTTGAATCAATAAACAGAACCCAGAGCCAGTAGAGTGATAATACCTAATAATTTATCACCATACCTGTAAGTTAGGTGCAGAAATGCAGCTGCTCCTTTCAAATTATCTACATCAGGAATCAATACTCACTGCACAAGTTCTATACATTGAAAAAAGAAATCAAGAAGATATTCCCTGGTAGGAAAAAGCAGGGTACAGAAGGGAAGTACACTGCTTTTTGTTTTTTGGGGTTTTTTTGACAGCAGGTACATATTACTTTTATGAATGGAAAAAGATAAGAAATAAAATAAAACTTAGTTACACCCAACTTCTTCCTCATAAAAATACGCTATGTGAATTTAACAGTAGTTTCCATTTTTATATCCATATTCTAGGTATATAAGTCATCAAATCAGGTTGTCGGATCAAGTCAGGGCACCCCAGTCACTATTTCATAAGAAAGAAAGAAAAATGCAATAGTTCTAGAAGTATTTGAATCTAAGGAACTTCCTATATGGATTATGGATTGAGCTTCCAAATTTTGGAGTTCTCTACCCTTTAAAAAAATCAAGATCCATCAGATGACAAAAGAAGCACTATGTGCTATAAAACACCATGGAAAATGGCACTACCCCATTGAGACCAAAGCACAGATTCTAATCCTGGCCTTCCCATCTCAATTTGAGTAAATCATTTTTACTTTCTGACTAAGTCTTCCTACCTGTAAAATGAAGGGACTGGGTTAGATCATTTTAGTCTTTATATTTCTCTATCACTAAAAATTCCAAAATGCTTAGAATTCACCACTTGCTCACCAACATTAGATGCTTCTCCTCATATTAACCTTAATCCAAACAAAAGTCGACTACTGTTATTAATAAAACTACCTAGAAATTAGAAATCAGGAGTCGCTAAAATTGAATGATGGACATTAAAGAAAAATACCTTTCACTGCTATAAATTGGGCTGGCTTCTATCAAATAAATAAGAACCACAATTCATAAAAATACAAATGAATTAAATAAATGAAAGGGCCTATAATGAATTTTTAAAACAACTCATTGAAAGGGACACCTGGGTGGCTCAGTAGGTTAGGTGTCCCACTTAAGCTCAGGTCATGATCTCGGAGTTTGTGGGTCTGAGCCCCATGTCAGGCTCTGTGATGACAGCTCGGAGCCTGGAGCCTGCTTCAGATCCTGTGTCTTCTTCTCTCTCTCTCTGCCCCTCCCCCACTCACGCTCTCTCACTCTCTCAAGAATAAATAAACATTAAAAAAATCTTTTAAAAAACTCACTGATGAAGTTATCTGTTCCAGAAACACGTTCTGTAGTTTACACACACACACAGACACACACAGACACACACAGACACACACACACAGACAGACACACACACACACACACACACACACACACACACACACACCCCTTTACTACCTGAACACAGGGCCAAAAAAACCAAAAAACAACTTCTACTCACTTTGACAGAGATACTCCCCCAGCTTTCCCAATCATCTCTTCATGATGTAATACTGAGTAGTTCCATGGAATATGAAGGAACTTTAAGAGCGTTCTCATCCACCGTTCAGGATGTAAGACAAGTTGTTCATAGTGAACTAACATGCATTTTTTATAGCCAACTTCCATACATTGATTATACATGGTCTCTATGGCACGATTCCACTTGGTCAAACAGTCTCTATAGCTATTCAGGTCAAACCCAGCTATAGTAACTTTCCGAGAAATCATTGAATGTACTGATGCCCGGCCATCTCGGACCATGAGGAGAAATTTGGCATTAGGGAATAACCTAGCAAGGTAAGTTAAGGATTTCAGGGCAAAAGGATCTTTATTACATAAATAAGGGGCTGGTTCCCCATGCTTAACAATAATTTCTAGTAAGAAGGCTTGCATGGCAGAATCCAGCACTTCATCAGTAACACCAGCCTCATCCAAGCGTATTTTCTCTTTACTTGACCGTGACCACATCTGCTTCAAGGCCAGGATTCGGGGAATGACTCTGGTTTCCTCTCCACAGCGAATATCAGGGTGTGCATCTAGCATGGCCCTCATGAGTGTGGTTCCACTCCGAGGCACACCTCCAATAAATATCAAAGGCATATCTTTGTGATAGGCAAAGGTTTTATTCACTTTGATGTCCAGGCCAGTTCTCACAGTGGTCTTTGTGCTCTCCAATTTGAGGGGCTGGCTACGTTCTTCTATTCGGTGATGACATTCCATGGCGTGTTGGCCCAAGTAAAACACAGTCACAGAACTAATAACCAGACATGCCAATAGTAAGTTCTGCTTCAGTTTTCCAACCATCTTGATGTAGTTATCTTGTTATTAAATAGATATTCTGCTCAAAATAATTTTCAGAAAATGTTCAGGCCATGGAGATTCTACTTCAGAAAGATGATCAACATCTAGTGAGAAAAGGAAAAAGCTATTTTATCATCACATTAAAACTGTTCACAAATTAGTCATCAGTGATCACCATTACATTCTGGCTAGAAAGAAGCTAAAGCTGTCTTACATACTGTGATATTCTTAGAACACAAGTATACACAAGTGCAAGCAAAAATAAATCATTTCTAATCAGAAACAGCATTTCTTAATGTGACAATTCTGAAGCTTTGTACCTTCCACAGAATGGAAAAATAAATAAAACTATTTCTATCAGTGGGTTATGCAAATATTTAATATGACCAAGTATGTTTGAGGTCTAACCCAAGGCTCATCTCTAGTATTCAGATTTGCTTCATCCCCAAGAAGTCATTATCTCCACATTCTACCCTAAAGAGAAATTACAGAAGAAATATACAACTTCCAAATCTTTAACGTAGATTTAGTTTATTCATTCCACAAATTATTTATTTAGATACTACAGGCCAGATACTTGGGTGTGGCTGAGGATAAGCTTTGAAAACGACAGCAGTGCACTGACCCTTGCTCTCAGGAAACAAAGTCTCATGGACAGAAAGATATGTAAACAATGACAACAAAATGCAATCAGTACCTTAGTAGATATAAACAACAAGAGTATAATGAAAAGGAGCACATAAGTCCACCAGAGGAATCTATAAAAGCCTTATAGAAAATAAGAGGGAGAGTACTCTAAGCAGTAGGAACTTGTGTGCAAAAGCACAATGGCATGACAGAACACAGCATATTTAGGCAAAAAGTAGTTCAGGAGAACTGGTGTGTACTGTGAAAAGACAATTACGTGTGTGTTTGTGATCTAGCCTTCAGAAGAACAGAGA
This sequence comes from Panthera tigris, assembly GCF_018350195.1. Lineage (NCBI taxonomy): Eukaryota > Metazoa > Chordata > Mammalia > Carnivora > Felidae > Panthera > Panthera tigris. The sequence goes on from NC_056675.1 coordinate 15,702,870, forward strand.
AGGTTTAGATACACAGAGTATTCTAAGCTGAAGATACACTATGACCAAGGTGTGGATGTGTAGAAGCAAGGGCATGTATGTAAAACATATATACTATGTAAAATATATATACTAAGTATATGTAAAATACACATAGTATGGAAATACTAGTTTAGCTGGAGCAAAGCAGACAGCAATCAGACTACACCTAGACTAAAAAAATGTGCCCTGAATCCTCAGAGGGCAAATGTGATGGTTAATTTTATATGTCAACTAAGCCATTATGGTGCCCAGTGTTTGGTCAAACACCAAATACTAGTTTGGTCTAGATGTTGCTGTGAAGGTTTTTGTTAGATATGATTAACGATGAAATCAACAGACTCTGATTAAAGCAGATTACCCTTCATAATATGAGTGGGCCTCATCCAACAACTGAAATCCTTAGAAGAGACAGGTTTTCTGAAGAAAAAGGTATTCTCTTCAAGACAGTAATACAGAAACTGTACCTGAATTTCCAGCTTGCTGCCCTGCAGAATTTGGACTCAAAGCTAACATCAAGTCTTACCGGCCAGACTGCTCTGTGGATTTTAGAAATGCCAGCACTTCAATAACATGAGCTAATTCCTTAAAAATTCTCCCTTCCTTATATGTCTCCTAATAGTAAGTACACCTGGGGAAAGGACTAGCTATGCTAAAAAAAGAATACCTCCTGAGAGGCAGGACGTCTAGCTATGGACTAGTGAGAAGGTAGGCAATTCTCCCCCAAAACTAAGCAAGATGAAGCTGACAGAAACCCCATCAGTCCTCTGGAAATCAACAAAGGAATACAACAACCTAAGCAGCATCTATGTTTGAAAAACTGCTAAATGTCGAGGAAGAACAATGAAAGTCTATGACATTCTTGCCTAAGACTATTCCCACCCCACCATCCACTCACTTAGTAGGACAGAGGTTCTGCAGAGCAGGGCAAGGCAGGGAAACTATGAAGACTATGGCTTTGCTCCCAGGATCAAAGGGAGTCACTCATTTTGGAGTGGTGAATAACACACACTGTCAGCTGTGCTGTCAGTGTAAGTGATGTTCCAGGTGGCAGGTGAGCAAGGAGGATGAACAGCTCCAGTAGTCTCAGTTTGTAATCATGATTGGCAAACTCAACGCCAGCTCACAGGTGCATGGAGGCAGAGGAGACACAAAAGGAATTGTGAGTCCTTAAACACCAGTGCAGATTTGAAAATGGCCTCAACTTTGAATGTGCTCCTCTACCCATATGCAGATCCACTGGCAGACGAAAAGTCGCACTGGCTTAAGATATCAGAGCACAACCACTGTCCAATGAACTGTGCTGACAGGAAGGCAACCCCTAGAAAGCCATGCTTAAAAATGCAAATAATTTTACGTGCGTGTGTGTGTGTGTGTGTGTGTGTGTATCTGAGCAACTACATCAGCATACATTTATATGAAATGTCCATAAAAGGCAAATTTATAGAGACAGAAAGCAGGAGGTGGAAGCAGGAATTTAATGACAAATAGGCATAACGGGACTTTTTGCAGTAATGGAAATGTTCTAAGACTGGACTGTTGTGAGACTTGCACAACCTTATAAAATCTACTAAAAATCACTGAATTACACTCTTACAATGGATAAGTCTTAGGGTACATAAGTTATACCTCAACATAGCCGGGCTTTATGTTTTTTGGGTTTTAAAGGAATACTTCTGTAGAAAAATATTTTGATAGTCTCAGTAGGTTACACCAAGATCTGGTTTTTGTTTACTCATGTATTCATTCCTTTAGTCACATATTTGAACATATATTACTGTACCAGGCACAGTACTTCATTATAAAGCTGCAACAAAGAACCACAAAGTGAGAACAGGTTGAGATTAAAAGATCAGCTTAATACGAAAAGACTGCAAAAAAAAAAAAAAAAAAAAAAAAAAAAGCATTAATTAAGGACACTGGTAGTGGGGCGCCTAGGTGGCTCAGTAGGTTAAGTATCTGACTCTTGATCTCAGCTTAGCTCTTGATCTCAAGGTCGTGAGTTCAAGCCCTGCATTGGGCTCCATGCACAGCATGGAGCCTACTTTAAAATAAAGAAAAAAAAAAAAAAGGAACATTGGTGGCAACATAGCATTGAAATATCTATGCAAAAAACAGAATCCATGATATAGAAGACACACTTAAGATGTTATACCAATATTCAGTTTAAAAGGGGGCAGGTAGGAAGTAAACAATGGAGAGAAAAGAAAGTAACACAGAAAATGGAATGAAAAAGAAAAACAACATTTTAAAAATGATATTTAGGTAGAGATCTGAACAGTGAGTAGGAATTAGGTAAAGTGAAAACAAGAGCATTCTAAGCAAAAGCAAATGGATATACAAAAGCCTTGCAATGGAAAGGCATTTTAAAGCTTTTAAGGAGCTAGGTAAAGCAGTGAGCAAGAAAAACAGGTCAATGATGAAACTGGAAAGATGGGTAGGGGTCAGATTAAATCTGGTGGATCAGTTTAGGGATATGAAATTTTATGATAGATGCAATCAGATGTGACTGATTTAAAGATTTTTAAGCAGGGAGTTACTTAATCCTATTCAGATTTATACACTCTCACCCTAGGCAAAACCATCGTGAAAAAGAATAATGCTAGAATATGCACAATTCCCAACCTCAAAACTTAACTACAAAACTACAATAATGAAGACAATGTAGTGCTGGCATAAAAACAAGCATACAGATGAATGGAACAGAATCACAAATCCAGTAATACACCTTTACATTTATGGTCAATTGATTTTTCTTTTCTTTCTTTTTATTTAATTACATTTTTTATTTTTATTCCAGTACAGTTAACAAAAAGTGTTATATGAGCATTAGGAGTGCAATATAGTGATCCAACACTTCTACACATTACTCAGTGCTCATCATGATAAGTACACTCTTTAATCCCCTTCATCTATTTCACCTTATCCCCTACCCACAGCCCCTCCGGTAACCATCAGTTTGTTCTCTACAGTTAAGAATCTGTTTCTTGGGGCGCCTGGGTGTTTCAGTCGGTAAAGTGTCCGACTTCGGCTCAGGTCATGATCTCACAGTTCATGAGTTCGAGCCCCGCGTCAGGCTCTGTGCTGACAGCTCGGAGCCTGGAGCCTGCTTCGAATTCTGTGTCTCCCTCTCTCTCTGCCCCTTCCCCACTCTCTCTAAGAAAAAATAAAAAACATTAAAAATTTTTTTAAAAAGAACCCGTTTCTTGGTTTCTCTGTTTTTTCCTTTGTTTGTTTGTTTCTTAAATTCCACATATGGGTGAAATCATACAGTATTTGTCTTTCTCTGACTATTTCACTTAGCATTATACTTTCTAGCTCCACCCACATTGTTGCAAATGTCAAGATTTCATTATTTTTTATGGCTGAATAATTTTCCATTGTATGTGTATGTGTGAGGTGTATGTGTATATATATATATATATGTGTGTGTGTGTGTATATATATATATATATATATATATATATATATACGTGTATGTGTGCATGTGTGTGTGTATCTCCTGCTTCTTTATCCATTCATTTATCTATGAACACTGTGCTGCCTCCATATCTTGGCTAGAGGAAATAATGCTGCTATAAACATGGGGTGAATGTATTCCTTTGAATTAGTGTTTTTGTAGTTTGGGGTTAGATACCCAGTAGTGCAATTACTAGGTTGTAGGGTAGTTCTATGTTTAACTTTTTGAGGAAACTCCATACTGTTTTCTAGAGTGGCTGTACCAGTTTGCATTCCCACCAATAGTGCACAAGTGTTCCTTTTTGTCCACATGCTCATCAACACTTATTTTTTCTTGTGTTTTTTTTTAATTTTAGCCATTCTGACAGGTGTGAGGTAATATCTCATTATAGTTTTGATTTGCAATTCTCTGACGATGCATGATGTTGAGCATCCTTTGATGTGAGGAAAGAGCAACCTTTTCAACAAATGGTGCTGGGAAAACTGGACATCCACATGTGAAAGAATGAAGTTAAACACCTGTTCACAAATATTTACTCAAAATGAACTGGAGACCTAAATGTAAGAGCTAAAACTATAAAACTGAGAAGAAAACAGGTGTAAATCTTTGTGGCCATAGTTTCTTAGATACAAGACCAAAAGCATAAGAGACATATTAAAAACAGATAAAATAGACTTCATCACAACTAAAAACATTTGTGCTTCAAAGAACACCATTCTGAAGGTGAAAGACAAATCAAAAAATGAGAGAAAATATATACAAATCACGTATCTAATAAAGGACTTCTATCCAGAATATATAAAGAACTGTTACAATTCAACAATAAAGATAAATAACAGAACTCATCATCAAGGAAATACAAACTAAAACCACAATGAATACCACCTCACACCAGTCAGAATGGCTAAAATTAACAACTCAGGCAACAACAGATGTTGGCGAGGATGCGGAGAAAGACGATCTCTTTTGCACTGCTGATGGGAATGCAAACTGGTGCAGCCGCTCTGGAAAACAGTGTGGAGGTTCCTCAAAAAATTAAAAATAGGCCTACCCTATGACCCAGCAATTACACTACTAGGTACATATCCAAGGGATACAGGTGTGCTCTTTCGAAACACGCACCCCAATGTTTATAGCAGTGCTATCGACAAGAGCCAAAGGAGGGGAAGAGTCCAAATGTCCATCGACAGATGAATGAATAAAGAAGATGTGCACACACAGACACACACACAATGTAGTATTACTCGGCAATCAAAAAGAATGAAATCTTGCTATTTGCAACAACGTGGGTAGAACTAGAGGGTATTATGCTAAGCAAAATAAGTCAGTCAGAAAAAGACAAATATATGACTTCATTCGTGTGTAATTTAAGATACAAAACAGATGAACATAAGGGAAGGGAAGCAAAAATAATGTAAAAACACGGAGGGAGACAAAACATTAGAGACTCTTAAATATAGAGAATAAACTGAGGGTTGCTGGAGGGGCTGTGTAAAGGGGGGATGGGCTAAAATAGGTAAGGGGCATTAAGGAAGAAACTTGCTGGGATGAGCACTGGGTATTATACATAGGGGATGAATCACTGGAATCTACTCCTGAAATCTTTATTGCACTATATGCTAACTTGGATGTAAATTTAAAATTAAATTTTTTTTTGAAAAAGATAACCCAATAAAAAGTGGGCAAAAAATCTGTATAGACATTTCTCCAAAGAAGATATATAAATGGTCAATGTGCACTTGAGAAGATGTTCAATATCATCTCTTTAGGAAAATGCAAATCAAAACCACAATGGGATAGCATTTAATACCCATTAGATGGCTACAATCAAAAACAGATCACAAGTGTTGATGAAAATGTGGAAAAATTGGAATACTCATATACTGCTGGTGGGTGGGACTGTAAAATGGTGTAGCCACTTTAGAAAAGTTTGGCAGGTCCTCAAAAGGGCAAATGTGGAACTAGCTAGCATATGATCCAGCAATTCCGCCCAAGAGAACTAAAAATGTATTCACAGAAAAACTTGTACACAGATTTTCACAGCATCATTATTCATAGCTAAAAAGTAGCAACCCCAATGTCTACCAACTGATAAATGGATAAACAAAATATGGTATATCCATACAATGGAGTATTATCCAGCCATAAAAGGTGTGAAGTACTGATACAGAATTCAATGGAGACAAAGCTTGAAAACATTATTCTAATTGATTAAAGCAGCTCATAAAAGATCATATATGATTCCATTTATATGAAATGTCCAAAACAGGCAAATCTGTAGACAGAAAAATTAGTAGTTGCCTGGGGCTGAGGGGAGAGGGAAGATGAAAGTGACTACTATGTAGTTTCTTTTTGGGGTGATGAAAATGTTCTAAACCTAGACTGTGGAGAATTTTTTGGTTATGTGGATTATATCTCAATAATATTGTGGTTTTTTAAAAAAAAAACACTATACACTTAATAGACTGGCTAAAATAAAAAAAAAAACACTTGGCAATATCGAGTGCTAATAAAGATGAGGAGCAACTGAACTCATACATTTCTGGGAATACACAATGATACATCTGAAAAGGTGTTCTGTAAATTCTAATAATGTAAACATACTTACCCTACAACCCAATAATTGTACTACTGAGATTTATCCTACAGAAGTGAAATCTATGTTCACATAAAACCTGCATGTGAATGTCTATAGTAGCCCTGTTCACAATCACCAAAAACTGAAAACTAACCCAATGTCCTTCAATGTGTAAATCTAGATAAACCATGGTACATCCATTGCTGGGATACTACTCAGCAACAAAAAGGAACAAACTCTTGATAAACACAACTTGGGTGAATCCCAAAGGTATTATGCATGCTGAATGAAAGAAGCCAATCTCAAAAAATATTCCTATTTATAAAATAGTCTCAAAAGGCAAAACCATAGATCACTGGATGCCAGAAAACTGTTAACTTTAAAGGGATATAGAGTTTTCTGAGATGACAGAACTATTCTGTCTCCTGACTGCTGTAGTTGTTACATGAATAAATATATGTATTAAAATTCACAGAACTATGCATCAAAAGAAAAAATCTATTTTACTGTACAATAATCTTTAAAACAAAAACAAACAACAACAACAACAACAACAACAAACTGGAGTGCCTGGGTGGCTCAGTCAGTTAAGCCTCTGATTTTAGCTAAAGTCATGAACTTGCAGTTTATGAGTTCAAGCCCCACACTGGGCTGTGTGCTGACAGCTCGGAGCCTGGAGCCTGCTTCAGATTCTGTCTCCCTTTCTTTCTGCCCCTCCATAGTTCACACTCTGTGTCTCTCTCTCAAAAATAAATAACATTAAAAATTTTAAAACAAAAAAAATTTTAAGAGAAATTTGAGAAGAAAAATGGGGGATGGGGAAGAAAGATGAACACCAAAGAAAGATCGAACACCAAAAACAGGAGAATTTTTTATTCTAAATCTTCTAGTTAATGTTTCTGATCAAGAATTGTTTACTGGTGATAAATTCAGTGGTAATAGGAATACATTAAATAAATAATGGGTTTTACTGAGAAGAGCAAAGAAATGATATTAGGAAAATTGTTTCATGTTTTCCATTTTATGAACACTGAGATGAAATAAAAATTCATTTAAATCTGAACAAAGCAAACAAAACTTACTTAGTGAAGCAAAGAGAAGTGCTCTTAGGGATGCAATTAACTCTAATAACGGTTGGTTTCGCTTTAGATAATTATACAGGAATGATTCCTCTAGCACATTCCATTTGTTTGTACGGTGGTAGGTGTGTAATGCATGTTTAATGAGAGAAGAGCAGTAATCGCTAAGAAATCACTCTAAAATGGCAAAGCTTTTTGGTAAAATTTAGTACTACATGCATTTTAATTTTTTTTTTTAACATTTATTTATTTTTGAGACAGAGAGACAGAGCATGAACGGGGGAGGGGCAGAGAGAGAGGGAGACACAGAATCGGAAGCCTGACACGGGGCTCGAACTCACGGACCGCAAGATCGTGACCTGAGCTGAAGTCGGACGCTCAACCAACTGAGCCACCCAGGTGCCCCTGTACTACATGCATTTTAAATTACATTTAACTTAACCTCTGATACATGTCAGAATTCAATATGTAACAAATGAGTCAACTTCTTTCAAAAATAACTTGTGCAACAATTTAAAATTCAATTGTATAAAAACAAGATAACTACCTCTCTGAAATCTTCTCTAAGCACATATCAGATACAAAATATTCACCAACCAAAAGGTAACATGACAGAGCTCCAAGTTACTATAGCAGCAACCAATGGGAAGTAAAACTTCCCATTAAAATACCCCAAATTCTCAGTAAAATACCTAACAAGACAAAACCCAGAAATATGTTAACATGTTTCCATGTCCAGAAACATACTTGTAAGTCACTTTAATGGCTGCCTAATAACTTTACTGAAAGGATCTAGAACTAAACCAATGTGGGTTTGCTCTCTGGTAAGTTACAGGTAGAGACCAGGTACAGAGTTATCACACAAAGGAAACTATTTGCAGCAAATAAAGAGATCAGGGAGCATAACTTCCAAAGTAGTGAATCCCTGAGCAGGGGTGAGTGGGTTCCTTTTTTTTGTTTTTATTTTTTTTTAAGTTTATTTATTTATTCTGAGAGAGAGACAGTGTGCCTGCACAAGAGCAGGGAGAGGGAGAGAGAGAATCCCAAGCTGACTCCACACTGTCAGTGGAGAGTCCAATGTGGGGCTCAAACCCATGAACTGTGAGATCATGACCGAAACCAATTGTTGGACGTTTAACGGAGTGAGCCACCCAGGCGCCCCAGAGAGTTCCTTTTATTTAGGGATAGGATGAATATTCAGAAAAGGAAGTTCTGTCATCAAATGTAAAGGCAGGAATAAGACTGCATACAGGTACTTAGAAAACAGTTCTATACATGCATCCTATGTTACATTTAATGAACCTCATACTCCTCCTAGGATGGAGATTTTAACATAATGAAGCAGAGGGAATTGTCAGAGGAGGGGCTTTGGATATGCTCTGAGAGCCTGTATAAACTAGATGGGGTTTTGGGCTCCTTATCTCAGGAAAAAAACGCAGGACTTTGCTTACTTAAGAAACAGCACTGTAAGTTTTTACTACTGATTTATTGTCTCTGAAATGGTTAGGCTATTTCCTGGCCTAGTAGAGACTGTTAGTTTTTGCATTCCATTTGTTCCTTTAAAATCTTTAACTACTGAGGTTTTTGTATTTCTTTGTAATTCTAACCTTCAAGAAAGTTCTGAGAAAGTTCTCCAAGAAAGTCCAGGAAAGTGTGCTTGGGCAAGTAGGGCACAGACCTTGGGGGTGAGGGGTGGGGAAGATGGCTAGGGGCTTAAAATGACCTCTCTTATGTCACAAACGTTATGTTTTTTTTCTGGGGGCCCCGAACTCTTTCTGCTTACAGAGCTACCAACAATTATTTGGCCAGTTCTCTATAGTTATCTGTGATAATATTCTTGTATAAACAAACTTCTTGGGGCGCCTGGGTGGCTCAGTCGGTTGGGCGGCCGACTTCGGTTCAGGTCATGATCTCGCGGTCCGTGAGTTCAAGCCCCGCACTGGGCTCTGTGCTGACAACTCAGAGCCTGGAGCCTGTTTCAGATTCTGTGTCTCCCTCTCTCTGACCCTCCCCCGTTCATGCTCTGTCTCTCTCTGTCTCAAAAATAAATAAACGTTAAAAAAAAAAATTAAACAAACTTCTTTGCACATGTAATTATTTTCTTAGACTAATTTTTTAAAAGAAGAATTGCTAGGTCAAAGTGTGTGGAATAGGAGTGTGGGATATGCTTGATTTTAAAATATTTAATTAATATTTGATTAATTTCCTCATATCCTACACCCAAATCAGAAAAAAATTATATTGGCTCTATCTTCAAAATACAGTCACAATCTGACCACTTCTCAACATTTCACTAGCACCACCAGCATTTCTTACCAGAAATACAGAAAGGTATCCTTACCTCTACTCCTGCCCCCTACAGACTATTCACAACTCAACAGCGAGAGGGATCTTTTTCAAATTTAGTTAGAATACATCATTCCTCTGCTCACAGCCTACTACTGTTTTCCAAAATAGTCTTGAAAAGGCTTAAGACATCCAACACTAAATCTGTGTTAAATTTCTTTTTCTACTGATTTTGTCAAGAAATCTCTATTGGCATCAAAAATAGCATTGACAGAGGTCAGGCCAATATATTATCACAAATTAATAGTTTTGTTGTTCAAAGTAATTGAGAAGGCACCTCTTAACATTAGAACTTCCATAAGGACGAAAATGAAGGCAACTCCTTTACTAAGGGATAATTTGGGGGAAAGCAAAGTCTTACCACATATCCAAGTATACTTGATAATTGTGTCAACATAATTTGGGGTGATTCTTTCCAACTTTTCATTTTTATTGTACTTTAAACTACATTTGAGGGGGAAAAGTATGTTCTATATCCCCTTCAAGATGTTTGAAATCAAGTAAGATGGTGGTCAAAGCCCTTGTAAGGGATACTAAAAACGTAAAGAAAGGGATCTGGGCTTTCCTGGAAATATTCTCATATTCCTCACTAAGCTTATGAAACCTACTTTTCCCTCTATGCATGTTTCTTAATTTGGAGAATCACAGAATCATACAACAACAGTGCTAAGAGGGGCCCTTAGATCATTTAGTCCAATGCTCTCATTTTATAGATAACACAAAAGGAACCCCTAATAGCACATCTTCCTCATCACTTCTCTAAATCTTACCTACTCAAAGGTTGCTTCTAATTTTTTTCATGTATATTTTACTTGCTCCAAAACATTTTAAGCTCTGAAATTCAGAGATATGTTTTGTCCCCTATCACAGCATGCTTAATAGAGCATGAAGTCATATCATATAATGAGCCTCCAAAAAGTATCAGTAAACCAATCAAACTGAGAGGTACATTTCTCTAGAAGAGAGATGTGGAAATGAGGTCTCTACTCACATCTTGGTACTAATTCTCCTCATTCTTTTTTTAAAAAGTAGCCCATGGGGTGCTTGGGTGGCTCAGCCAATTAAGCATCCGACTTCTACTCAGGTCATGATCTCACGGTTTATAGGTTTGAGCCCCGCATCGGGCTCTGTGGTGAGAGCTCAGAACCTGGAGTCTACTTCTGATTCTGTGTCTCCCTCTCTCTCTGTTCTTTCCACACTTGTGCTCTCTCTCTCTCAAAAATAAACATTAAAAAAATTTTTTTAATTGGCCCTATCTACAGAAACCTTATGAAAGAAATTGAAGAAGACACCAAAAAACAGAAAAATATTCCATGTTCATGGATAGGAAGAACAAATATTGTTAAAACATCAATACTACCCAAAGCAATCTACATATTCAATGCAATCCCTATCAAAATAATGCCAGCATTCTCCACAGAGTTAGAACAAAGAATCCTACAATTTGTATGGAACCAGAAAAGATCCCAAATAGCCAAAGCAATCCTGAAAAAGAAAACCAAAGCTAGAGGCATCACAGTTCAGGACTTCAAGATGTATCACAAAGCTGTAATCATCAAGACAGCATGGTACACAAAAACAGACACATAGATCAATGGAACAGAACAGAGAGCCCAGAAATGGACCCAAAAACTTATGCCCAACTACTCTTTGACAAAGCAGGAAAGAATAACCAATGCAAAAAAGACAGTTTCCAGCTGGGAAAACTGGACAGTGACATGCAGAAGAATGAAACTAGACCACTTTCTTGCATCATACATAAAAATAAACTCACAATGGATGAAAGACCTAAACATGAGACAGGAAGCCATCAAAATCCTAGAGGAGAAAGCAGGCAAAAGACTCTTTGACCTCGGCCGCAGCAAGTTCTTACTTGACATGTCTCCAGAGGCAAGGGAAACAAAAAATGAACTACTGGGACCTCATCAAGGTAAGCTTCTGTACAGTGAGGGAAACAATCAGCAAAACTAAAGGTAACCGACAGAATGGGAGAAGATATTTGCAAATCACATATCAGATAAAGGGTTAGTATACAAAATCTATAAAGAACTTACCAAACTCGACACCCAAAAACAAATAATCCAGTGAAGAAATGGGCAAAAGACATGAATAGACACTTTTCCAAAGAAGACATCCAGATGGCTAACAGACACATGAAAAAATGCTCCACATCACTCATCATCAGGGAAATACAAATCAAAACCATAATGAGATACCACCTTACACCTGTCAGAATAGCTAACATTAACAACTCAAGCAATGACAGATGTTGATAAGGTTGCAGAAGAAAGAGGAATCCTTTTACACTGCTGGTGGGAATGCAAACTGGTGTGGCCACTCTGGAAAACCGTGTGGAGGTTCCTCAAAAAATTAAAAATATAACTACACTATGACCCAGCAATTGCACTACTAGGTATTTATCCAAAGGATACAGGTGTGCTGTTTCGAAGGGGTACATGCACCACAATGTTTATAGCAGCACTATCAACAACAAAGTATGGAAAGAGCCCAAATGGAATAATGGACAGAGGAATGGAAAAAGAAGATGTGGTACATATATACAATGGAATATTACTTGGCAATCAAAAAGAATGAAATCTTGCCATTTGCAACAACGTAGATGGAACTAGAGGGTATTATGCTAAGCAAAATTACTCAGAGAAAGACAAGTATCACATGACTTCACTCTTACGTGGAATTTAAGATACAAAACAGATAAACTTAAGAGAAGGGAAGCAAAAAATATAAACACAGGGAGGCGGACAAAACATACCAGACTCTTCAATACAGAGAACACACTGAGGGTTGCTGGAGAGGTTGGGGGTAGGGGGACAGGCTAAATGGGCAAGGGTCATTAAGGAGGACACTTGGTGGGACGAGCACTGGGTGTTCTATGTAGGGGATGAATCACTGGATTCTACTCCCGAAATTATTATTGCACTATATGCTAACTAACTTGGATATAAATTAAAGAAAAAAAAAAAACAAAAAAAAACGTAGCCCTATAATTTAAATAGAAAGTAGAGCAAAAGCTGGTCTGACTGACCAGTCAATCACTGTGCACACACACGCGCGCGCACACACACACACACACACACACACACACACACCAGCCTTTGTCCATTACCTTAAACTCTATTTTGCTGTATTTTCAAATAAGCAGTATCAATATTTTCTCAACTAGGACACTTACAGAGCTAAGGCTGAGCTGGAGGGAACACTAAAAAGTTTCATCTTGTTTTCATCTCCAGGGGAAAGAAAAAGCATTAAACACTGCAACAAACATATCTGAAAAATCACTATTAATAGGACTGCTCTTTCTCAGCAAGCCAAATGAAAGAATCCCAGAAATAATGCTCTAGAGAAGAAAAGAGTGTGACACTATTCTTCCCTACTCAGATCTCTGCAAATTTTATAGAGATTTCTAATCAAAACAGTTCTCAGTCAACAGAAATAGGTATACAGGTCGGTAATCAGGCTGCACCAAAACTCAGTGCACACACATAGGCCCAGGCACATGCACTCATTAGTACATTCATCACACCCTGCTTTAAGAATCAGGAAGGTGGCCACATACTAGGTCCAAAGAGATGATGAGCAAATGTCCAAATTAAAGTAACATTCCCTTAAAACCTTTTTTACATTGTTACTTATTAGCTCCTTTCTTCCTATGCCTATTCATGATATCAACCAATGTAGCAAATAGCAACAGCCAATTCTACTTTGCCTGCTGTCTAGAGTCGGTTCTATAGTGGGTTTCTCCATTCTCTAAGATTTTTAGCAAAAGGAAACATAATTTTATCATGTGTTCAAACCTGCCAATTAATATGTGTCCAGGGGTTAATTTGAATTATAGCTTTGCCATTCAGCAGAAACTTCTAATAAACAAACCATTGTTGTAAGACCAATTCTTATGTCAGCTCATAGCATGCCAAATGGGAACACCTTTTTCTAGCTACCCATTGGGGTCTGCCACAAGAACCACTGACAACAAGTGGCAAATGGCAAAAAAAATACAGTACATGCAGCTGATGATCTTTTACTGGGAACCATCTTCCTAAAGAAGATGTGTATTGGAATTTTGTTTTCAATAAATCCCATAGTCAGGAAGGAAAAGAGCTGGTCAAATACTAAGAACTGGACCAAATGCCTATGACAATAGACATAAGAGCACAAGTTAAACTCACATATAACATTTTCAATGGTTCAAATTAAATAAAATGTCTAGGAATTGCTTCAAAAATATCTGAATGTAGATGTGTGAGTAGGGAGAGGAATTATATATGAAATCAGGTCCCGTGAGTTAATAACCTGAAGCCGAGTGATGGGTACTTGAGGATTCAATATAATTTTCTATTTTTGGATATGATTGAAAATTTTCATAATAAATGGTTAAATGAAGTAAAACAAAATAGAAAGTTTAAGTTGCCAAATTCCAACTTTCTCAGATCTGCATATCAGAGGGTCATTGTAAACTAACCATTCTTCTTCCAGATTCTTCACTCATGTTTCTCATCTATTTAAACTACCCTGGAGAGGGAACACATACACAAAAAGCAAATTTGCTCAAATTACATACTCTAATTCAGTTACACAATTTTTCTACTAATCTCCTAACTTTTAGAATTAAAAAGAGAAAAGATGATAGATAGCATTGAATTAATGTAAAAAAATTTTTTTAAGCCTAGTGTTTTAGAAGACCTGGGCTCTAGTCTGAAATCCACTTTTTTAAAAACCTATACAACTAGTTAAATCACTGAGCACCAGTTTCTTCATCCCTTACATGGGGATGATGATAATCAAACTCTTTTCACACACAGTATAAGTTATAAAAAGAAGTAAGACTAGAGAAAAAATGCAAAAATATAGAAGAATACCTGCAAGTTGTCTTTTTTTCCCACAGTGCTGCTGGAAGTGGAGTCAAGTGGATAATGTATATAACAGGGCTTTTAAAGAACAGGAGCTTGAAACAAAATGAACCCAAGGAAGTTCACACCAAGGCACATAATAATTAAAATGGCAAAAATTAAAAGAGAGAATATTAAAAGAAACAAAAGAAAAGTAAACAGTTACATACAAAGGAAACCCCATAAGGCAATCAGCTGATTTTGTAGCAGGAACTTTGCAGGCCAGAAGGGAGTGACATGATATATTCCAAATGCTGAAAGGAAAAAACCTACAACCAAGAATACTCTACCTGGCAAGGTTATAATGTAGAATTGAAAGAGAGATAATGAGAGAAAAACGAAAGTTAAAGAAGTTCATCACCACTAAACCAGCCTTACAAGAAATATTAAAGGGAATGCTTTGAATGGAAAGAAAAGGCTATAATCAGAATTAAGAAAACTAAGAAAAGAAAAATTTCACAGGTAAATACAGACATAATGAGAGGAGTAGATTGATCACTTATTAAATCAGTATGGAGGCTGAACCACAAAAGTAGCAAAATCAATCATATCTACAGAAATTAGTAAAAGATGTAAAGATGTAAAATATGCCATATACATGAAAAACAGAGGGAGTAGTAAGTTTAGTGCTTTCACAATGGTTATCTGAAAACTACTTTATCTTTGAAAAGATAAAATATTAGTAAAGATGTAAACGCATGCCATATACATGAAACATGGAGGAAGTAGTAAATTTAGTGTTTTCAGAATGGTCATACTTAAGCTACAATTAATGTGATATAGATTACTATACACATAAGACGTTATATATGAACCCAATGGCAGCCACAAATCCAAAACCTATGACAGATACACACAAAAAAAGAGAAAGAAATCCAAGTATAACGCTAAAGACAGCCATCAAACTACAAGGGAAGACAGCAAGAATAAACAGGAACAGAGAAAACTACAAGATCTATCTACATGCTGCCTACAAGAGACTCACTTCAGACCTAAAGACACATACAGACTAAAAGTGAAGAGATGGAAAAAGATGTTCCATGCAAATGGAAGTGGGCGGGGAAAAAAAGCTGGGATAGATATATAAGACAAATGAGACTGTAAAAGAAACACTGTAAAAAAAAAAAAAAAAAGAAACACTGTAGCAAGAGACAAAGAAGGACATTGCATAATGATGAAGGGATCAATCCCACAAGAGTATATAGCAATTTTAAGTATCCATGCATCCCACACTGAAGCACCTAAATAAGAAAGCAAATATTGGGGCCCTGGGTGGCTCAGTCAATTAAGTGTCCGACTATTGGTTTTAGCTCAGGTCATCATCTCATGATTTGTGAGTTCAAGCCCCATATCAGGCTCTGTGCTGACAGTGTGGAACCTGCTTGGGATTCTCTTTCTCCCTCTATCTCTGCCCCCACCCACCTCCCCCAAAAAATAAATAAACCTGAAATTTTTTTTTTCAAAAAGTTATTTCTTAAAAAAAAAAAAAAGGAAAACAAATATTAACAGACCTAAAGGGAGACACTGAGAGTAACACAAAACTAGTAGGGGACTTTAACACTCCACTTACATCAATGGATCATACAGGCAAAAAAATCAATTAAAACAACAACAACAACAACAACAACAACAACAACAAAACCCAGTGGCTTTGAATGATATATTAGCCCAGATAGACTTAACAGGTATATACAGGACATTCCATCCAAAGACAGCAGGACACACGCATTCTTTTCAAGTGCATATGGAACATTCTCCAGGATAGATCACATTAGGCCTCAAAACAAGTCGCAATAAATGTTAAAAAACTAAAACAAAATCAAATATCTTTTCCAACCACAATGGTATGAAACTAGAAATCAATCACAGGAAAAAACTAGAAAAAATACAACCACAGGGAGGGTAAACAACATGCTACCAAATGGCCAGTAGGTCAGTGAAAAAATCAGAGGAAATAAAAATTACATGGAGATAAATAAAAATGGAAACACAATGGTCCAAAACTTTGGAACACAGCAAAAGCAGTTCTAAGAGGGAAATTTACAGCAATACAGGCCTACCTCAAGAAACAAGAAAATTCTCAAATAATCTAAACTTACACCTAAAGAATTAGGAAAAAAAAACAAATCCCAAAGTTAATATAAGGAATGAGATAATAAACACCAGAAATAAATGAAATCAAGACAAAAAAAAAAAATAGAAAAGATCAATGAAACAAAAAGCTAGTTCTTTGAAAAAATAAACAAAATTGATAAACATTTTAGCCAGACTCATCAAGTAAAAAAAGGGAAAACTCATACACATAAAATCAGAAATGAAAGAGAAGAAATAACAACAAACACCACAAAAATACAAAGGATTATAAGAAGTTACTAAGAAAAATTATGTCAACCAAACAAACAACCTAGGACAAATGGATAAATTCCTAGAAACATACAATCTTCCAAAACTGAGTGATGAAGAAGTAGAAAATTTGAACTGAATCAGTGATCAAAAACTCTCACCAAATGATGGCTTCACAGATGAAATCTACCAAATGATTAAAGAAGACTTAACACCTATTCTTCTCAAACTATTCCAAAAATAGTAGAGAAAGGAAAAGATCCCATATACATTTTATAAGGCGAGCATTACCCTGATCCAAAACCAGGCAAAGACACTACGAAAAGAGAAAACTACATGCCAATATCTCTAGTGAACACAGATGTAAAGATTGTCAACAATATATTAGCAAACTGAATTCAACAACACAGTAAAAGAATCGTTTATCACAATCAAGTGGGATGTAAAACGGTTCAATATTCACAAAATTTTAAATGTGATATATTACATTAACAAGAGGAAGGATAAAAACCACATGAGCATCTCAACAGATTCAGAAAAAGCATCTGAAAAAATACAACATCCATTAATGATGAAAACTCCCGACAAAGTGGATCTAGAGGAACATACCACAACATAATAAAAGCCAAATGTGAAAAACCCAAAGCTAACATCATACTCAATGGTGAAAAACAGCGTTTTCCCCTAAGATCAGGAATAAGTCAAAGATTTCTACTCTCATCATGTTTATTCAACATAGTACTGGAAGTCTTAGCCACAGCCATCAGACAAAAAAAAAGAAATAAAAGGCATTAAAATTGGTGAAAAAGAAGTAAAACTGTCACCATTTGCAGATGACATGTTACTATATATAGAAAACCCCAACAACTCCCTCAAAAAACTATTAGAATAAATGAATTCAGTAAAGTTGTAGAATACAAAATACACAGAAACTGTAGCATTTCTCCACACTAACAACAATTAGTAGGAAGAGAAAATAATCACATTTATAATTACATCAAAAAGAATAAATTTAATCAAGGAAGTGAAAGACCTATACTCTAAAAACTATAAGACAATGGGGCGCCTGGGTGGCTCAGTCGGTTGAGCAGCCAACTTCGGCTCAGGTCATGATCTCGCGGTCCGTGGGTTCGAGCCCCGCGTCGGGCTCTGTGCTGACAGCTCAGAGCCTGGAGTCTGTTTCGGATTCTGTGTCTCCCTCTCTCTGACCCTCCCCCGTTCATGCTCTGTCTCTCTCTGTCTCAAAAATAAATAAACGTTAAAAAAAAAAAATTAAAAAAAAAAACTATAAGACATTGATGAAAGAAACTGAAGACAACACAGATGTAAAGATACAGCCATGCTCATGGACTGGAAGAACTAATACTGTTCAAATGTCCATTCTACCTAAAGCAATCTACAGATTTAATGCAATCCTTATCAAAATACTAATAGTATTTTTCACAAAACTAGAACAATCTTAAAATTTGTATGGAACCACAAAAGACCCCAAAGAGCTAAAGTAGCCTTGAAGGAGAGGAACAAAGCTGGAGGTATCACAAATCTCAGATTTCAAGATATACTATAAAGCTATGCTAATAAAACAGTATGGTACAGGCACAAAAACAGACACACAGATCAATGGAACAGGATAGAGAGCCCAGAAGTAAAACCATGCTTACATGGTCAATTAAACTATGACAAAGGAGGCAAGAATACAGTAGGGGGAAAAGACAGTGCCTTCAATAAATGGTGATGGGAAAACTGGACAGCTACCTGCAAAAGAATGAAACTGAATCACTTTCTTACACCATACACAAAAATAAACTCAAAATAGATTAAAGACCTAAATGTGAGACCTGAAACCATAAAACTTCTAAAAGAAAAACAGGCATTTATCCTGTGGACATCAGCCTTAGCAACAACATATTCATGGATATGTTTCTGTAGGTAAGGGAAACAAAAAGCAAAAATAAACTATTGGAATTACACCAAAATAAAAAGCTTTTACACAGCAAAGGAAACCATCAACAAAACAAAAAGGTAATGCACTGAATGGAAGAAGATATTTTCAAATGATATATCTAATAAGAGATTAATACCCAACATATAAAAGGAACATATATAATACAACACCAAAAAGAACAAACTATCACAAAATGGGCAGGGGACCTGAGTAGACATTTTTCCAAAGAAGATATACAGATGGCCACCAAACACATAAAAGATGCTCAACATCACTAATCATCAGAGAAATGCAAATTAAAACCACAATGGGATATTACCTCACATCAATAAGAATGGCTATTCCAAAAAGACAAGAAACAAGTGTTAGTGAGGATGTGGAGAAAAGGGAACCCTCATGCCCTATTACTGGGAATGTAAATAGGTGCAACCACTGTGGAAAACAGAATGGAGGTTCCTCAAAAAAATTAAAAGTAGAATACCATATAAATCCAGTAATTCCATTACTGGGCATTTATCCAAAGAAAATGAAAACATTAATTCAAAAAGATATATACACCCCTATGTTTACTGTAGCATTATTTATAAGAGACAAAATATGAAAGCCACCTAAGAGTCCATCAACAGATGAATGGAAAAGATATATATACCACGTGTGTGCATATCTATGTGTGCATGTATGTATATATATGTGTGTGCACATACATGTTTGAATATATTTTTTAATTTAAAAAAATGTTTATGCATTTTTTAAATTTTTTTAAACTTTTTATTCAGTTTTTGAGAGAAAGAGACAGAGTATGAATGGGGGAGGGGCAGAGAGAAAGGGAGACACAGAATCCGAAGCAGGCTCCAGGCCCCAAGCCGTCAGCTCAGAACCCGACGCGGGGCTCGAACTCATGAACGGTGAGATCATGACCTGAGCTGAAGTCAGACACTTAACCGACCGAGCCACCCAGGCGCCCCAAAATGTTTATGCATTTTAAGAAATAAAGAGAGAGAAAGAGAGAGAGAGAGAGAGAGAGAGAGTCTGTGTGTGTGTGTGTGAGCAGGGAAGGGACAGAGAGAGAGAAGGGGAGACAGAGAATCCTAAGCAGGCTTCATACTGTCAGTGCAGAGCCTGATGCGGAGCTCAAACTCACAAACAGTAAGATCATGACCTGAGCCAAAATCAAGAGTCTGACACTTAAACCGACTGAGCCACCCCTGTATGTATGTATGTGTGTATGTATGTATGTATGTATGTGTTAGGGGTGTGTGTGTGTGTGTGTGTGTGTGTGTGTGTGTGTGTGTGATGGAATAGTCCTAAAATAGAATGAGATCTTGCCATCTACAACAACGTGGATGGACCTAAAGGGTATTATGCTAAGTGAAATAAGTCAGAAGATAAATACCATAAAATTTCACTTATACATGGAATGTAAAAAAAATAATTGAACAAAAAAACAAAAACAGGATCATAAATACAGAGAACAAACTGGTGGTTGCCAGAGAGGAGGGGGTTGGGAGATAGGCAAAATAGGTGAAAGAAATCAAGAGGCAGAAACTTCCAGTTATAAAATAAATAAGTCACAGAGATAAAAAGTACAGCATACAGAATACAGTCAATAATATTGTAATAACATTGTATGGGAATGGATGGTGATTGTAAGCATTATCATTGTAAATATTGAGTAATTCATAGAACTGTCAAATCACTATGTTGTGATAAAAACAGAGAGAGAAAGAAATCAAGAAACAGACTCTTAATTATAGAGAACAAACTGATGGTTAGCAAGGGGGACATGGTTGGGGGATGGGTTAAATGGGTGATGGGGAGTAAGGAATACATTTGTCCTGATGAGGAACGGGTGATATATAGATTGTTCAATCATTACACTGTACACCTGCAACTAATACAACACTGTGTGTTAACTAACTGGAATAAAAACTTTTAAAAAAATTACTATGTTGTACATCTGAAACTAATATAACATTGTATGTCAACTATACTTCAATAATTAAAAAGGGGGGGGGGCACCAGGGTGGTTCAGTCCGTTATGCAATTGACTCTTGATTTTGGCTCAGGTAATGATCTCATGGTTCATGAGATCGAGCCCCGTGTGAGGTTCCACAGTCACAGTGAAGAGCGTGCTTGGGATTCTCTCTCTCCCTCTTTCTGCCCCTCCCCCACTTGATTCATCTCTCTCTCTCTCTCTCAAAATAAATAAAAATAAAACATTTAAAAAAACAAAAACAAAAAAAGACCACAGGCCTGTGGCACCCTTCATACACTGGCTCCTCCTCATCTTCCAACTTCACTTCCCAGCTCTCCTCCCATGCAGCCTGCCCCATTCAGGACCACTCTCACTCCACACAAAACACCTCCATACCTGCCCTCTACTCATCCTGCTGTCTCCGACGTTATGCCCTATTCTCCCTTTTATACACACCTCCTCAGTGTTCTTTTCCTATCTCCCTCGCCCCCAAAACAGATTGTTCCAAGTTCTGTAACCTCAGGCACTTGGGAACAACATGTTGGTTTGCACACTCAGGCACTGTATTGTGGTTAGTTTACCCTCAGTAGATTACAAGCTCCTTTAAAGTACAAATTAAAATACATCATCATGCAGTGAGTGCATAAATATCAGATAAAATATAAAGCAAAGAAAATACAGATGAATAATAAACACCTAGTGAAATCTTCTCAAATCTCCGTAACATACCTTTAGAGTCATCTGAAACAAAGCAAATTTTCAACAAATGTCAAAAATGAAGCAAGGAGATACAAATAAACACAAACAAAGTAATCTGGAAGTCATAAAAAATTTTGCAATTTCAATCATTATCCCAACAGGACTTTTTAAGCTGAATCTACAAAATTTATAGCACGTAGAAAAAATAGTTTTTCCAAGAGTTTGGGAAAGAATACACACAAATATTAAAGTATTAACAAAACTATTATAACTTATGGTATTAAGATTCATTGGTGGAACAAAATAGAAAGCCCAGGGAAAAACAGCCTCAACTATGTACACAAATTTGATATGTTTCAAAAGCAAACATCACAGAACACTGACAACTGTTTAATTTATGGTGCTGGGTTCCCTCATCCACATTCCCACACTCACCCTCCTTCATCTACAGCTATCCTCTACTTACATTCTGATGCCTCTCAACTCTATTTTCAACCAAGGCCTGCATCCCAAATCTCAACCTGATCATTCAAAGGCCAAAGCACAACTCAACTCTATCTAGATGTTCCATTGGCAGTCAAATTTAAGAAGACCAAATGGAACACATCTTCCCTAGTAAATTTCTCCCCCTCTTCTATTTCTTCTACTGGTAAATGAGCCGATTCCTCTTAGATGCCCAAGATAAATATCTGGGAGACTTTACGTAGTTTCTCCCTTAACTTCTCCATGGTAACTTGTGAAGTCCTGTCAATTTTTCTCGCTTCGTGTCTCTTGAATCTATTCTCCCTCTCTCTTCTTCCCCTCCTGACATGGCTTTAATCCTCACCCTCATATTTTCTCACTTGCATAACTCCATAGCCTAATAACTGATACTCTCTGACCTTCAGTCAGTTCATTCAATATCCTGTTTCAGAAGTAATCTAAGATGCAAATATACTTATGACACTCCCCTGCTTAAAACCTTTCAAGCCCTTTACTTCTCTCAAAACAAAATCCTCGCCATAACATATAAAATCCTTCCAGATCCAGCTCTTACCTGCCCCTAGCCTCTTCTTTCATCACTCCCTGGCTCCAACACCCCCCTACACACACACACTCACCCAGTTCTGCTTGCATCTCTTAACTAGGCTTATCAAAAAGAAAAGAGAATGAACCCAAATAAATAAAACCACAGTAAGGGAGGAGAAATAACAACCAACATCACATAAACACAAGCAATTATAAGA
Source organism: Panthera tigris (assembly GCF_018350195.1). Classification (NCBI taxonomy): domain Eukaryota; kingdom Metazoa; phylum Chordata; class Mammalia; order Carnivora; family Felidae; genus Panthera; species Panthera tigris. The sequence continues at coordinate 15,725,446 of NC_056675.1, forward strand.
GAATATTATGAAAAACTATATGCCAATAAATTGGACAAACTGGAAGAAATAGGTAAATTCCTAGAAATATATAAACTACCAAAACTACCACAGGAAGAAATAGAAAAGTTGAGCAGACTGATAACCAGCAAAGAAATTGAATCAGTAATCAAAAAAATTCCCAAGAAACAGAAGTCCAGGGCAGCTTCACAGTGGAATTATACCAAACATTTAAAGAAAAATTCATACCTATTCTTCTCAAACTATTAAAAAAAAAAAAAAGAAAGAAAGAAAAAGGAAAACTTCCAAACTCATTCTATGAGGGCAGCATTGCCCTGATACCAAAACCAGAGAAAGACTCCACTAAAGAGAACTACAAGCCAATATCCCTGATAAACACGGATGCAAAATTTTTAATAAAATACTAGCAAATGGGGTGCCTGGGTGGCTCAGTTGGTTGAGCGTCAGACTTCGGCTCAGGTCATGATCTCACAGCTCGTGAGTTCGAGCCCCATGTCAGGCTCTGTGCTGACAGCTTGGAGCCTGCAGCCTGCTTCAGATTCTGTGCCTCCTCTCTCTCTGCCCCAACCCACTCGCATTCTGTCTCTGTCTCTCTCAAAAATAAATAAACATAAAAAAAATTTTTTAATTAAAAATAAATAAATAAAATACTAGCAAACCAAATCCAGTAATACATTTCAAAATAATTCACCACAATCAAGTAGGATTTACTCCTGGGTTGCAACACCAGTTCAATACTCACAAATTGATCAACGTGACACATCGCATTAATAAAAAAAAGGATAAGAACCATATGATCATTTCAATAGATGCAGAAAAAAACATCTGACAAAGTACAATATCCATTCATGATAAAAACCCTCAACAAAGTAGGTTTAGAAGGAACATCCCTCAACATAACAAAGGGCATATATATAAAAACCACTGATAATATCACCCTCAATGGAGACCATAGAGCTTTTTATTTTTGTTGTACTGGCACATAAATAGACACATAGATCATTGGAACAGAATCGAAAACCCAAAAATGAACGCACAGCTATATGGTCAATTAATCTTCAACAAAGCAGGAAAGAATATCCAATAGGGAAAAAGACAGTTTCTTCAACAAACGGAGTTAGGAAAACTGGACAGCAACACGCAAAAGATTGAAACTGGACCACTTTCTTATACCAAACACAAAAATAAAATCAAAATAGATGAAAGACCTAAATGTAAGACTTGAAACCATAAAATCCTAGAGGAGAACATAGGCAGGAACCTCTTGGACATCAGCTGTAGCAACTTGTTTCTAGAGAGATCTGCTGAGGCAAGGGAAACAAAAGCAAAAATAAACTATTGGGACTTCATCAAAATAAAAAGCTTCTGCAAAGTGAAGAAAATAGTCAACAAAACTAAAAGGCAACCTAAGGAACCAGAGAAGATATCTGCAAATGACATATCCAATAATGGGTTAGTATCCAAAGTATATAAAGAATTTATAAAGCTCAACACCCAAAAAATGAATAATTCAATTCAAAAATCAGCAGGAGACATGAATAGTCATTTTTACAAAGAAGACATACAGTTGGCCAGCAGACACATGAAAAGACGCTCAACATCACTCATCATCTGGGAAAATCAAATCAAAACTATACCTGGGCGCCTGGGTGGCTCAGTCAGTTAAGCATCTGACTTCAGCTCAGGTCATGATCTCACGGTTCATGAGTTCAAGTACTGCATCGGGTGAGCTCCTCCCCACCTTCAGGAACTCTCTCAAATGAAACAACACAAAACAAAAAAACTACACTTCACACCTTTCAGCTAAAATCAACAACACAAGAAACAACAGGTGTTTGTGACAATGTAGAGAAAGGGGAACCCTCTTGTACTATTGGTGGAAATGCAAACTTGCGTAGCCACTCTGGAAAACAATATGGAGGTTCCTCAAAAAGATAAAAAACAAAACAAAAACAGAGCTACCCTACAATCCAGTAATCACAATACAAGGCAGTTACCCAAACAATACAAAAATACTAATTCAAAGGAATACACGCACCCTGATGTTTACAGCAGCATTATCTACAATAACCAAATTATGGAAACAGTCCAAGTGACCATCGACTGATGAATGGATAAAGATGTGGTATATCTATACAATGGAGTATTACTCAGCCATAAAAAAGAATGAAATCTTGCCATTTGCAATGACATGGATGGACCTAGACAGTATTATGCTAAGTGAAGTAAGTTAGTCAGAGAAAGCAAGAAACATATGATTTCCCTCCTGTGTGGAATTTAAGAAACAAAACAAACAAGCAAAGGAAAAAAGAGAGAGAGAGGCAGACAAACCAAGAAAGAGACTCTTAACTATAGACAGCAAACTGACGGTTACCAAAGGGGAAGCGGATGGGGGAATGGGTTAAGTAAGTGATGGGGAGGGGCACCTGGGTGGCTCAGTCGGTTGAGCATCTGACCTTGGCTCAGGCATGATCTCACGGTTTGTGAGTTCAAGCCCCACATCGTGCTCACTGCTGTCAATGCAGAGCCTGCTTCAGATCCTCTGTCCCCCTCTCTCTCTGTCCTGCCCCCACTCATGCTTTCTCCCAAAAAATAAAAATAAATAGGTGACGGGAATTATAGGGTGCACTTGTGACGAGCAATGGGTATTGTATGGAAGTGGTGAGTCACGATATCATACACCTGAAACGAATACTACGTTGTATGTTAACTAACTGGAATTTGAATAAAAACTTTTTTAAAAAGTCATTCAAACATATGTTTCCTAAAAGATATACTTTAGTTTCAATGACCAAATGGGCTGAAAGCAAAAGGAGGGAAAAGATATACCATGCGCCATAACCAAAAGTCTCCGGAGTAGCTAAACTAACATCACATGTGATGCACTTTAAGATAAAATTTGTTACTAGCAACAACAGGCACTTTATAAGACCTGATATCCATAAAGAAGTTACAATTATAAATACACATACACCTAAAAATAGAATTTCCAAACACAAGAGGCAAAAATTGACAGCACTGAAGGGAGAAACAGACAATTCAACAATAATATTTGGAGAATTCATTATACTATTTTTGATAATGGATAAAACAATCAGACGAAAGATCAAGTAAAGAGATTTGCCAAGTAGACTCAGCAAACACCTACAAGACTGCAGGCTGCAACAGTAAGCAACAATACATACATAAATACATATGTATGTATGTATTTACACACACACACATATCATTTTCATGTGCACATTCTCTAGGATAGGCCATGAAACAAATCATAAAAATCATACAAAGGATAAAAATCATACAAAGTATATTCTCCAACCACAATAGATTTAGAAAATACCATGAAAAAATACTTGAGAAATTTGCAAATATGTGAAAATTAGACAACACTCTCCTAAATAACCAATGAGCCAAAGAAGAAATACCAAAGTAAGTTAGGAAATACTGAGATAAAAAAACACAAAACTTATGGGATGTAGCAAAAGCACCAAGAGCTATGCGATAAGCAAAATTATAGCTGTAAATACCTATATTAAAAATAAATCTCAGATCAATATGTTGCACACCCTAAACTTACACAATATGTCAATTATATGTAAATTTAAAAAATAAAATCTTAAAAGTTTAAAACTTTAAAAGTTAAAAGGATCTCAAATCAACAACCTGTTAACCTTAAGAAACCAGAAAATGAAGAGTAACTTAAATCCAAAGCCAGTAGACAGAAGGAATTAATTAGACTACAGTGAAACAAATACAATAGAGAACAAAGAATAAAGAAAATCAACAGAATAAAAAGTTGGTTCTTTGAAAAGATCAACAGAATTAATCATTTAGTTAGATTTAACAAGAACAAAAAAGAAGACTCAAATTACTAAAATCAGTAATTACTACCAACCTTACATAAATAAAAAATATTCTAAAGAATTATACAGAATACTATAAACAATTGTAATCTAACAAATTAGGTAACTACATGAAGTAGACAAATTCCTTGAAGACACAAAGTACTAAAATCAATTCACAAAGAAATTCTCTGAATCAAGCTGTAACAAGTAAAAAGATCTGAATTAGTAATCAAAGCTTTCCACAAAGAAAAGTCTAAGATCAAATGACTTCACTAGTGGATACTACCAAACCTTACGAATGAACACCAATCCTTAAAACTCTTCCAAAATATAGAAGAAATGCAAACACTTCCCAATTTATTCTATGAGGCCAGTTTTCCTTGATTCCAAAACTAAAGACACTACAAGAAAACTACAAAGATATATTTATCTATATACATGCAAAAACTGAGCCAAATGCCAACAAACCAAATCCAGAAACATATATAAAGGATCACAAACCATGACCAAAGGTGGATTGTCCCAGTCATGTAAGATTGTTTCAACATATGAAAATCAAGTAATGTCATACACCATATTAATAAAATAAATGACAAAAACCACACAATCATCTCAATAGGCACTGAAAAAGCACTTGACAAAATCCAACACTCTTTCATGCTAAACACAAGGAATAAGTCAGAAATAGAAGAGAACATCATCAACATGAAAAAGGACATCTAAGAACCCACAGCTAACTTCACACTTCATGATTACCCCCTAAGATCAGCAACAAGACTGGATGTCTGCTGTACAGCAGGTTCTAGCCAAGGCGATTAGGCAAGAAAAATAAATTTAAAAGCATCCAGATTAGAAGGAAGAAGTGAGACTATCTCTCATCAGAGATGACATATCATGTATATATAAAATCCTAATAACTCATTTGGGGTGCCTGGGTGACTCAGTTGGTTAAGCGTCCAACTCTTGATTTCAGCTCAGATCGTGATCTTGTGCTTTGTGGGTTCAAGCCCTACATCGGGCTCTTTGCTGGCAGCATGGAGCCTGCTTGGGATTCTGTCTCCCTCTCTTTCTGCCCCTCCCCCCTCATGCATGCACATGCTCTCTCTCTCTCTCTCTCTCTCTCTTTCTCTCTCCCTCGTAAATATTTTTTAAAAAATCCTAGTAACTCATTAAAAAAACTATCAGATTATAGTTTTTTTAATGAGTTACTAGGATTTTTTAAATCCTGAACTGTTAAATGAGTTCAGGATGGTTGCAAGATACAGGACTAATGTACAGAACTCAACTGTATTTCTTTGGGCAGGGGAGGGGCAGAGAGAGAGAGAGAGAGAGAGAGAGAGAGAGAGAATCTTAAGCAGGCTTCACATCCAGCGTGGAGCCCATGACCCTGAGGTCATGACCTGAGCCAAAATTAAGAGTCAGATGGTCAACTGACTCAACCACTCAGGCACCCCTCAACTGTGTTTCTATGTGCTAACAATAACAATACAAAAATGGAATTAAGAAAACAATTCCATTTGCAATAGCATCAGAAGAATAAAATATTAAGTAACACATTTTACCAAAAAATGCAAGACTTGAACATGGAAAACTAGAAGAGATTATATATGTTATTGAAAGAAATTTAAGATCTAAATAAATGAAAACACATTTCATGTTCTTGGACTGGAAGGCTAATACTGTTAAGATAGCAATATTCCTCAAATTGATCTACAGGTTCCATGCAATCCCTACCAAATTCCAACTGGGTAAGAGTGCCAAGACAATTAAAAGTGGGAAAGAATAGGTTTTTTTCAACACATGGTACTGAGATAACCAAATATCTATAAGCAAAAAGATAAAGTTAGACCCGTATCTCACACCATATACAAAATTCACAAAAAAAGAACAAACACCTAATGTAAGAGCTAAAACTATAACACTCTTGGAAGAAAACATAAGATTAAATTTTCATGACCCTGAATCAGGCAATGGTTTCTTAAATATGAAACCTAAAGGGTGCGCCTGGGTGGCTCAGTAGGTGGAGCATGCAACTCTTGATCTTGGGGTCATAACGCCCACATTGGGCATGGAGCCTAACAACAAAACAAAACAAAACAAAACAAAAACCACAAGCAACAAAAAGAAAAATGATAAATTGAACTTCATCAAAATTAAACACCTTTGTGCTTCGAAGGGTACCATCAAGAAAGTTAAATGACACCCAAAGAATGGGATATTTGTATTTGCAAATCATATAACTGGTAAGTATCTAGAATTATAAAGAAATCCCACAACAATAAAAAGACTACTTAATTTTAAAATAGGCAAAGGAATAGAGATTTCTCTAAATATATACAAATAGCCAGAAAGCACATGAAAAGATGCTCATCATCATTACCCATCAGGGAAATGCAACTGGAGCCCCAAAGTATTACTTCACCCATTAGGATGGCTATAATCAAAGAGTCAGGGAACAAGTGTTAAGGAGGACTTTGAGAAATTGGAACATTCATACATTGCTGGCAGAAATATGAAATGGGGCAGCCACTTTGGAAAACAGTCTGGCAATTGCTCAAAATGTTACACTTAGAGTTCTAGAGTTACCATATGACCCAGCAATTCATGTCCACACAAAAACTTGTACAAAAATATTCATAGCAGCATTACTGATAAGAGCCAAAAGTGGAAACAATCTGAACACCTATTAACTGATTAAATGAATAAAAAAAAAAAATGGTATGTCCATAAAATGGAATATTATTCAGCAATAAAAAGAAACAAAATACCGGTACATTCTACAACATGGAAGAACACTGTAAACCTTAAGCTAAGTGAACCAGTAACAAAAGAGTACATATTATATTTTTACATTTACATGAAATGTCTAGAATAGGCAAATCTACAGAGCCAGAAAATAGATCAGTAATTTCTTAGAGATGGAGGGGATAATAAATGGGACAGTTGGGGGTGACAAGTAAGGAGTGCACAGTTTCTCTGTGGGGTAATGAAAATGTTCTAAAATTGATTGTAATAATGAATGCACAACTCTGTAAATATACTAAAAAATCTTGTAACTTAAATGGGCAAACGTATGGTATGTGATTTATAACTCAAGTTGTTACCAAAAAAAAAGTAGGCTAAGACCTACACACTAAACCTCTTAGGGTGACTGCTTACTAAAACAGAAAATTTTAATAGGATCCAGAGTCTCCAACAAAACATCAAAAATGTCTAGGATACAATAAAAAGTCAATCATCATACCACGAACCAGGAAAACACAGCTTGAATAAATAAAAGACAGTTAACAAACACTAATACCACACATGAATCAGATGTTAGAATTACCTGACAAGGATCTGAATTTTTTTAAACTTTTTTTTAAGTTTATTTATTTTGAGAGAGAGAGAAAAAAAGAAAGCAAGAGCACAAGTGGGGGAGGGCCAGAGAGAAAAATCCCAAGCAGGCTCTGTTCCGTCAACACAGAGCCTGACTCAGGGCTCCAACTCATGATGTGAGATCTTGACCTAAGCCAGAATGAAGAGTCAGAGGCTTAACTGACTGAGCCACCCAGGCGCCCCACCTGACAAGAATTTTAAAGCAGCCATCATGTTTTAATGAGCATTGAGCTATACAACTGAAACAAACAACAAAATAAAAAATCTTAAAAAAGAAGATACAGAAAAGAACCAAATGGAAATTACAGAACTGCAAAATAACATAACCAACACAAAAAGTCACTAGATGGGCTCAATCGCAGAATGAATACAACAGAGGCAAAAATGAGTCAAGCTGAAACTGGAAGTAGCACAATGAAAGTGAAAAGATCTAAACAAAAGAGAAAAAAATAATGCCTCCCACACTGTAGGACAATCACAAAAGTTCTAAGATTTGTATTCTCACAAAGAAAGAAAGGAGAAAGAGAACAGTGCTAATAAATTATTCCAAAAATGGCTGAAACATCCAAAATTTGGCAAAACTCATGAACTTAACAGTTCAAAAACCTAAAAGAACTGCAAATAGGATAAACTCAAACAAATTCATGCCAAGATATATCATACTTACACTTATGAAAACTAAAGACAAAGAAAAAACCTTTAAAGCAACCAGGGAGAAAGGATACATCACCTGTAGGGAAACACGAATTCCAATGATAGAGGGTTTCTCATCTGAAATCATGGAGGTGTCAAGGAAGTGGCACAATATTTTCAAGTGCTAAAAGTAAAGAACTGTCCATCACAAATTCTACAAACAGAAATAGCAAGAAAATCTTAAGAAAACTAAAGAACAAAAGAAGACAACTCTATTGTTTAAATATTAATTCTAACTTATTACAAAGTATACAAGTACCATTATATGAGCAATTACAAGTTTTTCTTATAATAGTAACTAAATATTTGGGAATTACCGATTTCCCCCTCACCATCACCAATGCCAATGAGATTCATATATGTAGATGGCTTCCCTATTTCCTTAATTCTCTTAAAAAGAAATAGTTCTGCCACTATTCAAGATCTTTTATCAATTTAACAGTTCTGTTCTACTTGAAAAATCCAAAGCTTATGAGCCTAAAATCAGAGCTATTTGTTTAAAAAAGATGGAAGATACATTATGTCTCAACCATCCATAAAGTCTATTTTTTTTTTAATTTTTTTTTTAACGTTTATTTATTTTTGAGACAGAGAGAGACACAGCATGAACGGGGAGGGGCAGAGAGACAGGGAGACACAGAATCAGAAGCAAGCTCCAGGCTCTGAGCCATCAGCCCAGAGCCGACGCGAGGCTCGAACTCACGGACCGCAAGATCATGACCTGAGCTGAAGTCGGACGCTTAACCGACTGAGCCACCCAGGTGCCCCAGAAATAGTATCTCTTAAAGAGGAAGTCCTGAATGAACCTCTATAATCATGTAACAGCTTAACCATCTTAAAAGCCAAATCCTAAGAGCAAATAATATTTATCTTAATCCACTCTAATTTATAAAGAGTGTGTGTGTGTGGTTTTTTTTAAACAAGAATGACTATGCAAGTATGACTAGTGACCTGTTAAGCAGCCAAGAAAGAAACAGATGGTCATCTTGCAAAACTGTAAATTCAAGATCTGTTTCACATTATTTACCAACTGATTCACTGAACTAATTTTTTATCAAGTTTGTAAAATATACTAAGTACTGTACAAGGCAGTGACAAAAAAATAAATAAGGTACTACCATACTGTGATATAAGAATCACATAACAGAGTATATATTAGGTCCTCATCCCTGGCTCCTGGCACAGAGCTCCTAAAACCTTTGGAATTTCTTGATGGGGTTGGAGGAGCATCTTTTGTTATTCATAATAAGCCCCTTTCAACCATATCTTGGGGGATGGGGGCTGGTTGCCGGAAGAACCAACCCCTGACCTCAGAATGGGGGAAAGGGGCTGCAGATAGAGTTTATCCCCATCGACCAATGATTATGCCTACATAATGAAGCCTCCATAAACTCTAACTGAAGGGATTCAGAGACCTTCTGGATTGGTGAACACATGGATGTGCCCGGATGGTGCCCCCAGAGAAGGCATGGAAGTTCATGGAGGTCCCATACCCCTTCCCACAAGAGATGCCTTAGGTATCTCTTCCATTTGCTGTTCCTGAGTTATATCCTTTCTAATGAGCAGGTAATGGTTAAGTAAGAGCTTCCCAGAGTTCTGTGAGCCATTATAGCAAATAACTGACCTGGGTTGTGGGAAGCCCCAGTTTACAGCCAGTTAGACCGAAGTACAGGTCATGACCTGGGACTTGCAACTGGCATGTGGGGGAGGAGGAGGACAGGCAGAGGCTAAAGTCTTAATGTGTGGGATCTGCACTAACTCTAGGTAGGTGGTGCCATAATTGGGTTAAATTATAGAACACCAGTTGGTGTTTGGAGAGTCGGAGAACTGTAAAGGGAAAGCCCATATATTTGGTGTCAGAAGTGTTGTGAGTAGTGTAGAAGAGACATAGCTTACCTTCAGGCGTGATCCTAGGCCTCAAGGAACTCCTAGTCATGAGAAAAATGGGCCCACGAGCAATAATTTAAATAAAATGATATGTACTATAATAGGTATGTCTACCAAGTGCCAGGAAAGCAAGCAACTAACCACGCCAACAAAGTGACATTTATGCTGATTTTTAAATACTATAGTATTATAGTTAAATACTATAGTTCCTCAGGGTTCTATCAGTTCCTCTTAAGCTCTCCCCCTAGTTCTCCACCCTAGCTGCACATTACAGTCACATGGGAAACATGTTTTTTTTTTAATTAAAAAAATTTTTTTTAAGTTTATTTATTTTGAGCGGGGTTGGGGGGGCACCTGGGTGGCTCAGTCGGTTAAGCGTCTGGCTTTGGCTCAGGTCATGATCTCGCGGTTCATGGGTTTGAGCCCTGCATCGGGCTCTGTGCTGACAGCTCAGAGTCTGGAGCCTGCTTCGGATTCTGTGTCTCCCCTTCTCTCTTCCCCTCCCCTGCTCATGCTCTGTCTTACTCTATCTCTCAAGAATAAATAAACTTAAAAAAAAAAATTGTTTTTTTGAGAGAGAGAGCAGGGGAGAGGCAGAGAGGGAGAATCCCAAGCAGGCTGTGCACCATCAACACGGAGCCTGACATGGAGCTCAGAACCACGAAATCATGACCTGAGCTGAAACCAAGAGTCCAGCATTTAACCAACTGAGCCACCCAGGTACCCCAGGAAGCATTTTTTAAATGACAATGTCTGGTCCCAGAGCAAATCGACTGAATCAGAATCTCTGTGGAAGCCTGCATCCCCTCATCCTTACCCTTTAAAAGCTATCCAGGTGGTTTCATAAAGTAGTGCCTGGGTTAAAAATGACCAACTCCATTTGAGAAAAACATAACCCAGGCTTCAACCAATCTTCTGGCAATGAGGAAAGAAAAAGATTTCAAGTAGAAACAATATGAGCTATAACAGAGTTACTGTGAGGAGAGAAGAGGATTCTAAGGTTTCTAGGATGAAGGACTAAAACGGAACAAGAAATGTTTATATGTGCTTGAGGGGGCTATGTGAGTAAAGGGAAGGGAAAGGAAAAGATAACCAAGTTTGGAGCATTCACTATCCAAGTTTAGCTTTCCAATAGACAAATGAAAATAAAGAACACTTGAAATTCAAGAAAAATGGGGACCGAATACACATCTTTGAAAACCATAAATACAGCACTATTTGAAGCCATGAAAGGAGGTATAATCACACAAGGAAACTAGAGAAAAGAACATAAACCGAAACTCTAGTGAATATCATGTTAATCGGAGAAAATGAAAAAGAGGGAAGCGTCAAGGGAAGGTTTTTGTTTTTGTTTTGGAAGGTGGAAATCTGAGCATGTATGCAGGCTGAGGTAAAAAATGACAATGCAGAGATCAAAGATGTTAGTTTTAGAAAGGAGGACCCTTCTTTGATAAAAGGAAAGGAGATCAGAAATCAGATAGGCATAGGCACACAGAAAAATGATAGAATTTTAGTAGTCAGGGCTGAAGTTCACCAATTTCTTCTGTGAATTTTCTGCTTATTGCAAAATAAGCAACGAAAAACATCCAGTAGGACACCGAGAGGAGAATGGTAAAAATCTACAAACAGCCATTTAGGTTTTAGTACATAAAATTAGCCTAGGGGAAAGTCAAAGCATCTCCAGCCAGTGAGAGTAAAGTCAGAATCCAGAAGTTTAGAACAGCATCAGCAGCTCACTTACATGATTTTCTCCAGTCTGCTCTGGAGATCCTAGGAGCAGAAAAAACCAACTGTTTGATTCATCCTGACTTGGAGACCATCAGAGCACATGCAGCAAGAATGGCTTGAGGCCAGTAACATTGTTTTTATACTTCTAAAAAGTTACATTTTTATTTCACTCTTAAAAAAGAAAGAAAAAAAAAAAAAAAGAAAGAAAGACAAGGCTGTAGCTACTTCCTTGGGTTGCCAGAAAGAGTGTTTGGGAAAGTGAGGGATAATTACTTTCACTCCTACAGCACTTGTCAGAACTTTCGCTCCTAAGCATTTTTGATCCCTTCAAGAGCTGATTCCCAAAATTCTAAACCTGATTCCTCTAAGCTCTTAAAGGATGAAAATTCATTGCAGGATTGGACTATCCAACTGAGAGAGAAACAAGTGAAATACTTCTTACATACAACGCTGTGTTCTGGCTAGTAGGTAAACACTGCTGATTGAAGGTGGGAGGTGATAAGGGAGTGATTGTATTTGAGGCTCCCTAAGAATCATTTACAAAGCCAATTAATATAAAACAATACTTAACACAAAGATTGCAGAATTCAGGGTTGTTTTTTTTTTCCCCCTGAATATATACAGTGAGTAAATAATTGACAATTTAATCTCTTTCTCACACTCGGAGTTCACTAATTTGTCCTGCCATCTACCGCACCACTCTTCAAGGAGTGGCAAGAATCCCTCCGGATACTGAACCTCTTGCTACGACCATCTGGAGAGTACAGAGACCTGAAGGAGGAAGAGACTAACACGCGTGAGCATCCACTATGTGGCAGGCCTACTGTGTGCCAGGCTCTGGGCAAGACACTTTACATGTTATGCGTGCAGGTCATTGAAAGACGAATTATGATGTTCAAACCACGGATCTGGCGTTCAGGAGGGTATTAGGGTGTCTGAAGGTTTAAGTGTAAAGGAAAAGAAGTGTTAGTGACCGTGGCTGATGAAAGTGAGGGAAAAAGAGGCGAGTTGGGAAAGGAAGGCATCTGAGAGCAAAAGGGCAAAACCCAGGGGCATGGGGGGGATGGGGGGGGCGACTGGAAGGTACGGAGGACACGGCAATATGGGGCAGGGATGAGGGTGAGTCTGTGGAAGCGAAGCCGGGGTACAAGTGAAGGCAAAAGTCTGATCTGATGCCGGCGGGATGCGCGGCGGGCGAGGGGTGGGGTGGGGAGGTGGGTCTCATCCCGGGAAGGCGCCCCAAAGGACTGCAGGGGCTGGGAAACGGTGCCAGCGCTACGAAAGGGGAGGGGACGGAGAGGGGAGGGGGCGGCGGGGGGATGACCACGGCGGGGACGAGGCGGACGACGGCGAAGCGGAGACCGGGAAACGCAGGCGCTGGGGGAAGGGGAGCGGGTGTGGGTGCAGGAGCCGGCAGGCCAGGGCGAGGGGCGCCGCGCTCGGGGGGCGGGGCTGGACAACTGCCCGCAGGGAGATGGGGAGACGTGCGGGCAGGAGGTGACGCGCAGCTAAGGGATGTCAGGACCGAGCCGCCCGGGGCCCGGAGCCATGTGGGCGGCGGCGGGAAGGCAGCGGGGCCGGGGAGGCGCTCCGAGCCGGGCCACAGGGAGCGCGGCGTTCCCCTTACCTGGGTTGAGTGAGGAGCCGCCGCGCCGCCTCGTTAGCATCCTGCGCTCAGCCGCTTCTCCCACTGCCCTAGGTGGGGGCCATTCCACCCGCCCCGGGAGCCCGCCTTCACCGCCAGGCGCCAGCTGCTGCCAGCCCGGCCCGGCCCCGCGGAGCAGCGCCGACGCGACCCGCGCCCGCAGCCGCCTCAGCAGCGACTCCCGCCGTGGCTGCCTCAGCCCCTGCCGCCAGCCTCTCGGGTGGGCCTGGGATCACAAGTGTGCCACGATTGGTTGCCGCACGCCCGGCCCGGGAGATGTGTCGGCTTCTGTGATTGGTGGGTTTCCCTAGCTGCCGCCCGCGGGAGGTGGTACTGGGAATAGCGCCGGGTCTTGCAGGCGTTGAAGGGCGGCATGGGTCTGACGTCGCGGCCGGACGGGCGCCTCTGCGTCCCTGCGTGTGCTCGCTCCGCGAGAGGGCTCCGAGCAGCCACCTGCCCGGACGGGTTGTTGCCCTAGCAACGGCGCACTTGACCTGGCTGGAGGGGAGCTGCGCAAGGGGTGCGGACCACGCCGCCTTAACCCCCACGTGGGCAGCCTTCATCGGTGAAACCCTGCCGCCGGACAAGAAAAGGAGCTTTTCCAAGAAATCTTCTTTTTGCATGTCCACTGCTTCAGATACCACCCCTCTGGCCGCTGCTGGCGGAGGAGCTTTCATCTCATAGGAGATATAACTCAAGAACAGATATCAAATTCACACAATATTGCATTCCACACAAAAAGTGTAAGTGAGTGACTGGAGATTCTGTCCCAACCATAGGGATGGGGAACTGATACTTGAGAGAAAGAAGTGAAAGCTGGGATTGGAGAAGAGGCAAAGGGAAGACAAACGTTGTGGAGAGGGCTGACATTTCCCACCTGAAAATTAAGAGTTCATGTTTATGTCAGTTAGGAACTGACATATCCATACCAGATTCTGTCAAAGCAATTATTTCACTTCTATAAACTGTGGAACAAGATTCAAAATGAAGTAAGCATTGCCAAAGGGTCACTGTCAATAGAGTCTAGAGCACATTGAGGAAATTTTTTGCCTAGTGCAATTCTGGGAATACCTCAAACGTTTTACTTTTGTCCATTGAACTTTGGACTTTTGTCAGTTGCAACTTGTCAGTGTCAACTCCACTGTCTCCTCCCATTCATCCTTCCACTTTGGACTGAAAGAGAAAATGTTAACACCTGGTAGCTAAAAAGTAAATCATGCATTAGATTTTAAGTTTAAGGTCTGCTAGCAACAATCATAATATTAAAAAAAAAAAAAAAAGTTATGTAACCTTGTGGCTTTTGCTTTTATAAGCCTGATCTGCTTCCTTGAAATTCAGAGCACAACTTCAACTTCAGTGGACTCCATGTCTCCCTGAAATAAATGCTTTGATTGCTTTATATCCTCTTGAAGGACAGAACATAGATTGCAAAAAGCATGGGCTCAGGAATCTAACATCTTTGTTCAAAATTCCTGTCTACCATATTGGAATGTTTTGCTACCTGCAGAATGAGATCTATAGAATATGTATCAGAGAGTTGCAGGTGTGTTCATGTGAGGCCACACAAAAACTTGTACATGAATGCTCATAGCAACATTATTCATAATAGCTGATAAAGTGACAAGAACCCAAATGTCCATCAACTGATTAATAAACAAAATTTGGTATATCCATACAATGAAATATTATCCAGCCATAAAAAAGAGTGAAGTACTAGGGTGCCTGAGTAGCTCAGTCGGTTAAGCCTCTGACGTTTGATTTTGGTTCAGGTCATTATCTCACCGTTCATGAGTTCGAGCCCCACATCAGGCTCTGCGCTGACGTTGCAGAGCTTGCTTGGGATTCTGTCTCCCTCTCTCTCTGCCTCTCCCCCACTTGCTCTCTTCTCTATCTCTCTCTCTCAAAAAAAAAAAAAAAAAAAGAAAGAAAAAGGAATGAAGTTCTGATATGTGCTACAATGTGGATGAATCTTGAAAATATTATGCTCAGTGAAAGAAAATATTCACAAAGACCCCATAACATATGAGTCCATTTATAGAAAAATGTCCAAAATAGGTAAATCCAAAGCGACAGCAAGTAGATTAGTAAATGTCTTGGGGTGAGGAGGCTGAGGAAAATGGGAAGTGACTGCTAATGGATATGGGGTTCCTTGGGGGGCAATTGATGAAAATGTCCTAAAATTGATTGTGTGATGGTTACACAGTGTTGTGCATATACTAAGAACCATTGAATTGTGTACTTTATTTTTTTTTAATATATATTTTTTAACGTTTATTTATTTTTGAGACAGAGAGAGACAGAGCATGAACGGGGGAGGGGCAGAGAGAGAGGGAGACACAGAATCGGAAGCAGGCTCCAGGCTCCGAGCCATCAGCCCAGAGCCCGACGCGGGGCTCGAACTCACAGACCTCAAGATCATGACCTGAGTCGAAGTCGGACGCCTAACCGACTGAGCCACCCAGGCGCCCCGAATTGTGTACTTTAAATAGGGGATGAATTATATCTCAGTAAAGCTGTTACTTTTATTAAAGATTTTATTTTTAAGTAATCTGTATACCCAACATGGGGCTCAAACCCACAACCCCAAGATCAAGAGTCACATGCTCTATGAACTGAACCAGCCAGGCACCCCAAAGCTGTTACATTTTTAAAAGACAAAATGAGAGATGCCTGAGTGGCTCAGTTGGTTAAGCAGCTGACTTTGGCTCAGGTCATAATCTCATGGTTCGTGAGTTCAAGCCCCTCATCAAGCTTCCTGCTGTCAGCGTGGAGCCCACTTCAGATCCTCTGTCTGCTCCCCCCACCCCACTCTGCCCTTCCCTCACTTGCTCTCTCTCTCTGAAAAATAAACATTTAAAAATAAATAAATAAAATGAGATAATAAACCTCTGAAAGCTCCTGGCTCTGGTGCCTCTCTAACAAGGGCTCAGCATATCTAAGTTTGTTTTCTCTTTATTCAGTTAGCAAAATCTTTTTTTTAAGTTTATTTATTTTGACAGAGAGAGAAAGAGAGAGAGAATCCCAAGCAGACTCCATGAAGACAGCACAGAGCCCAACAAGGGGCTCCATGTCACAAACTGTGAGATCGCGACCTGAGCCAAGATCAAGAGCTGGACATTTAACCAACTGAGCCACCCAGGTGTCCCAAGTTAGTAAAATCTTGTAAGCAACTTGATCTGAGGAAATTTAAACAAATACCCACCCTGACAATTTTCTTTGGAACATTTGTTTGTTTATTTATTTATTTTGAGAGAGAGCACGCACAGAGGGGACGGGCAGAGAGAGGGAGAGAGAGAATCCCAAGCAGGCTTGCTGCTGTCAGCACAGAGCCGGACATGGGGCTCGAACTCATGAACCATGAGATCATGACCTCAGCCGAAACCAAAAGTCAGATGCTTAACCAACTGAGCCACCCAGGTGCCCCTGGAACATTTAAATCTAATGAAGAACATGCTCAGATTTGTCCCTAGCTGCTTTGGAGCAGAAGAAATGGACCACTAGGATTACAAAGCTTAGCCAAAGAAAATGAGCAAGATTAGCAGGCCGAGAGCAAGAGGAGAGGGAAGGAAGGAGATAGCACTCCTCAAAGTGATTATAGATAGACCCAAGGGCTGCCCCCCAAATCCAATCTTTCAACAAATTAAGGGCTATGTCCCCCATTCCACTTCTTGCATTCTAGACCCCTTCAAGAAAAGTGTTTACCATGGCCTGGAGCCGCTGCCAGTCCCTCTCCACAAAACAGAATTGCAACTGAGGTGACCCTTCATATGGCCCCCAAAATACTTCACCCAACTACAAGACCTGAAGAAAAACTGAGGAGCGCCTGGGTGGCTCGGTCAGTTAAGCGTCCAACTCGATTTCAGCTCAGGTCATGATCTTACGGTTTGTGGGATAGAGCCCTGCGTTGGACTCCACACTGACAGCACAGAGCCTGCTTGGGATTCTCTCTCTCCCTTTCTCTCTGCTCTCTGTCTCTCTCTCTCTCAAAATAAATAAATAAACTTAAAAAAAAAAAAAGAAAAAGAAAAAGAAAACTGAGTAGCCAGGTGAGGGATGGTGCTTGTATCTTACCTATTAAACTGTGAGAACAAATTCTAGATGGGACTTTGGTAAGAACGGGACACAAATCCCTTCAGTGAAATCTGGCAGGGAGGTTGACCTTCCTTCCTGTCACGTGATGGGATGTCTCCCTGAGCAAGACAGCTTTAGGTGACCCAAGAGCCACACTGTAGAAAGTAGCCAGAAGCAAGGAGCTGCTTGAAGTGAAGCGAAGCTCAGAGCCCTTTGGAAACAAGTTTTTCTGCTTTCTAAATCTACCTCCAATCCATGTAGTATATCTTAAGGAAAAAGACTCCAGGGACACCTGGATGACTCTGTCAAGCATCTGACTCTTGATTTCAGCTCAGGTCACGATCTCACAATTCGTAAGATCAAGCCAGTACGGACCCTCTTGGGATTCTCTCTCTCCCTCTCTCTCTGCTCCTCCCCAGCTCACACTCTCTCTCCCTCTCTGTCCAAATAAATAAATAAACTTTAAAAAGAGAAAAGCTTCAAAGTACACTCTTAAGTGAAAAGAACAAAGTTAAGAACAGTGTATATAACATGCCCATTTGCAATTTTTAAAAGTACACACGCATGCCTATGATTTTCAGAAATAACCTCTGGAAGGGCACACAGTAAACTGTAGCAGTGGCTCTTTCTGGCTGGAAACCTGAGGGACCTGGGTACAGGAGCGAGAAAGAGACTTATTTTTCACTGTATCTATATACTTTGGCACTTTTTGAAATTTTGCGTCATGTGCTTGGATTACCTATTTAAAATAAATAAAGTCAGAATTTAAAAACCCCTCTTCTGCAAAACTCACCACTGAAGCCTATATGAACATCTGGTTCCCATGACATGTATATTGCTTTGTGTAATTTTTTAAGCCGCGTACTCGGTACGCATATTCTGAACAAGCTGTATCTATTTTCCCTCCCCAGCTTTACCTCCTTCAGGTGATCTCTCCTCAGATAAGCTCACCTGAGGGCATGGACAGCGTCACCCCGACCAATCCACAGGCAATTCAAAGGACTCAGAGTTTGTTTCTTCCAAACAGCCTAGGCAGCCCCCACAGCCCCAAGGAAAGGGAGGAGGTGGGCACCTCCAGTGACAGCCTGGAAGCCACTGCCCTGTAAGGCCAGCCTTGCACAGCTTCCACCTCGGGGATTCATCTCCTGGGAAGGCCTGGCCCAGGGTGAGGACTCCTTAACACAGTAGTCTCACCTCCTGCAAGGAAAGTCCGTGCACCCCACCCAGCAACGTTCAGGCAGCACAGCCCTCCACCACGTCTACCTGGGGGGATTGTTGGCTTTGGTTTGGTTCCAGATCTGCTGGAAGGCAGCAGATCTCCCTTCATGGCATTGCCATTCTGGAATCTGGCATGGGGAGAGGATGGTGCCGAGGTGAGAGGTGGAAGGGAGGTGGAGGCCCTCAGAAATGGAAAATAGGAGAAGAGAAACATGCCAGGTCCCACTTTATTATCCTCTCTCTGAGTCCAAGGGAGCTGGAAATGAGGGTCAGGAGCAAGGGGTTTGGAAACAGAGAATGGAGACGACACACTACCTTTGCAGTTCAAGGTGAAGGAGCCTGGCACGCATATGGCTGTGGGAGAAAGGGTGGGGAGTGGAGAGCTGGGGACAAAAGGAGGTCTCAAGGATAAGGACAGAAATGGTAATGACAGGAGATGGCTGGGTCTGCCCAGCCCTCTGTCCTGTCCCCAGCACAGGGCCTCACATGCACTGAGTGAATGGATGAGTGAATGAATAGATACAGAAATAGCAAAAGCTGCAGCTATCAACGAAGGCCACCAAGGCAAAGCAGAGGGGGGACACGGGGAAGAGAACAGGAGGGCACTCAGGGTCCTCCCTGGGAGGGCAGAGAGATTCAGAGTGTGGGCTCCAGAGGCAAAAATCCTTGAAGGGGACGTGAGAGTTAAATTAAACTTTCACCCAACCTAAAGTGACCCCAAAGCCCTGGCTGACCTGGGACAAAATGAAACACTTACCTGCAAATAGCATCAAAGGGCTAATGTGCTGCAGGAGACACCTCACAATTCTCTCGAAGCTTGGGAGATAGAGGGATTTGAGACAAAAAAGAAAATGGTGATACGAGTTAAAGAAAAGGAAAAGAAAAGAGCATGCCTCCTCTCTTTCCCCACCCCTAGCTCTAGGAAAACTGGCCAGGTCAGGCCCCTCAGCCACATCATCATTTTTAAAATGAGAATCCAGCACAGCCTATGAGCAGACATTTTCCAAATGGCTACAGAATTCCTGCACCTTCCAAAAATACCTCTTCATGGAATTCCTGCCAGGGAGCGAGGGCCACATGCCCAGGCTGGAACCAACCAACTGGGCTTCCTGAGCCCAGGAGCTACTACCGACGTGCTCTGCAAACCCTAGATACAGGAAATGCCCACTGTTCCATGGGTAAACCCAGCCAGACAGCTGCTGGTGCTGAGCCGAAGACAGGAGCAAAGCATCTTCTAGCCCCACTTATGACAAAAGAGATTATGGGACTTCCAGGAGTGACTTTCAAGCCTCGCTGTGCCTATAAACCACCTGTGCAGCTTTGTAAGCTAGACACCAAGCCTCTCATCAGTTATATCGAGCAGAAGCCCTGGGGGAAGGGTCTCCTCACCCCGGGGGGCAGACAGGGACTGGAGTAGCGACTGGGAGGTGGCATCAGGGGGACTTGAGAGAGGCTAGTCACTGATACTCTGTTTTCTGACCTGGAAATTAACCCAGTTTGTTCACTTTGTGAAAATCCATCAAACTATACTCACATGTGCACTTTTCTGTAAGTTACACTTCATTTTTTTACAAGCTGCCAGATAAATTCTACTGGCCTACCTGGTTCGAGAACCCCTGAGTCAGAGGTCCAGGTTGAGGGCCTTAGGTTAAACTAGGGATGCTGAGTGCTTTGGGGTATGGGTTGCAGTAGCTACAGGGATCTGCCTCTACTCTTAGGCAAGTCTCTGACTTTCAGGGGAGAGAGGCTCCAGGGAATAGAGGGGCCTCAGGCGGGAGGAGCACCAGGGAATAGGCCTGTGCCCACGGATGCTGACTACTGACACCAGTGCAGACCAGGAACATCTGCCAACCCTAGTGACTTGTCCTGCACTCGGCTTGAGCAGGCCTCTGTGACCTAATTCAAGAGGGCCATTTTCTCCTGTGGCTTTGGTTTTCCTTCCCTAGTTAAATAGGCTGCAGAGACTTCCAGCTTCTTGCCACCTGCCTAGGTCTCTTTCCCAGGGCAATCAGCTTCTTGGAAGGATATGCTACTCCCTGCAGGATCTGGGGGATTCCAGCCCATATTTACTAATGTCTTCCACCAAGCAGTGTTCTAGCTGCTGAGGGCACAGCAATGAACAAGTCAGACCCTGCTGCCTTTATTGGCTTCTAGTTTAATGTAGAGCCTGGCATTCAATTACATGTGAAGGAGATCAGAAAACGCCACCTCAGAATCTGCCACTGTGGCTTAAGGAGTATTTTGAGGTGAAGGCAATCAAGAAGCAGAAAACTTGAGTTCTTTGTCCTCTTCCTTTCTGCTGGAAACAGGGTGTAAATTTCCCTTTTGCAAAGGAAATTTTCATTTGTAAAGATGCTCCCCCATCCTATCAGGAAGAGGAGAACGATGTGGAGTTAACTCATCACCTCCTCATCTCTTGAATCTGAATAGTAAACCTTACTCTATCACCCTCATTTTCCATTAGTTTCTCCTGTATATTTAACCTATCAGACTTTGCTGCCCCTAGAAGCCCAAATCCTCCCCTTTTCCCCTATGAAGTTAAGAATATAAACATAAGGGGTGCCTGGGTGGCCCATACTTAATAAATGGATACAGTTAAGTATCCAACTTTTAGTTTCAGCTCAGGTCATGATCTCCCAGTTGGTGGGTTCGAGCCCCACATCAGGCTCTGTGCTGACAGTGTGGAGCCTGCTTGGGATTCTTCTCTCCTCTCTTTCTGCCCCTCCCTCACTCATATCCTCTCTCTCTCTCTCTCCCCCTCTCTCTCTCTCTCAAAATAAATACACTTAAAAAAAAAACCAGAATATAAACCTTTAACTATTTAAGAAGACGACTACTTCCTTTGTTGGCTCCTTTGTGCCTGGGCAATAATGAACCTTTTCTCCTGTTGTCAGTTTAATCCTCAGGCCCCAGCCTCTGAACCTAAGAGGGTAGATGACTGTTTTGCCTTTCCCATTGCTACTTAACAGGAGCACTCAAGACTTGCTCACCACCAGTATGCTCAGGTCTCCACTTCTGTTCATTTGCTCATACACATTCTTCTACCTGCATTGACCTCATCCCAGCTCTGCCAGTGAAAATTCAGCCAACCTTCAAACATTGCAAACACCAATTCCATTCAGAAGTGTCTCATCTCTGTGACCTTTGTGACTGTGTCCTACGTTATACTTTTCTTAAGAAACCCTTCCCATTCATGGAGAATCATCTATCATGCTACTGGAAGTCATAAGAAAGCTGGAGTAGCCATACTTATATCAGAAAAACTACATATTAAACTAAAGGCTGTAACAAGAGATGAAGGGCATTATATCATAAGTACAGGGTCTGTCCATCAAGAGAGGTAATAATCATAAATGTTCATGTCCTCAGTTTGGAAGTACCTTAATATATAAATAAATTAATCATAAACATAAACAATCTTATTGGTAAGAATATGGTTATTGCAGATGACTTTAACACTCAACTTACAGCAATGGACAGATTATCTAGGTAGAAAATCAGTAAAGAAACAAGGGCCCTGAATGATACATAGGACCAGATGGACTTGACAGATATATTCAGAACTTATTACCCAAAAGCAGCAGAATACACTTTCTTCTCGAGTGTACATGGAACATTCTCCAAGATAGATCACATACTGGGTCACAAAACATCCCTCAATAAATATAAAAGAATTGAGATCATACAATGCATATTTTCAGATCACAATGCTATGAAATTTAAAATCAACCACAAGAAAAAGTTTGGAAAACACCCAAATGCATGGAGGTTAAAGAACATCCTACTAAAGAAAGAATTGGTCAACCAGGCAATTAAAGAAGAAATTAAAAAATATATAGAAGCAAATGAAAATGAAAACATGACAGTCCAAACCCTGTGGGATGCAGCAAAGACAGTCCTAAGAGAAAAATACATTGCAATCCAGGACTATCTCAAGAAACAAGAAAAATCCCAAATACAAAATCTAACAGCACACCTAAAGAAACTAGAAGCAGAATGGCCAAGGCCAGCAGAAGAAGAGAAATAATAAAGATTAGAAGAAATAAACAATATAGAATAAAAAAAAAAAACAGAACAGATCAATGAATCTAAGAGCTGTTTTTTTTAAAAAAAAAATAAACAAAATTGATAAACCCCTAGCCAGACTTCTCAAAAAGAAAAGAGAGAGGACCCAAATAGATAAAATCATGAATGAAAAAGGACAGATCACAACCAACACCACAGAAATGCAAACAATTATCAGAGAATACTATGAAAAATTATATGCCAACAAACTAGATAACCTGGAAGAAATGGACAAATTCTTAGACACCCACACACTACCAAAAATCAAACAGGAATACATAGAAAATTTGAACAGACCCATAACAAACAAACAAAAATGAATCAGTTATCAAAA
This sequence comes from Panthera tigris, assembly GCF_018350195.1. NCBI lineage: Eukaryota > Metazoa > Chordata > Mammalia > Carnivora > Felidae > Panthera > Panthera tigris. Next base: position 15,748,310 of record NC_056675.1, read on the forward strand.
ATCTCCCAATAAATAAGAGTCCTGGGCCACATGGCTTCCCAGGGGAATTCTACCAGACATTTAAAGCAGAGTTAACACTTATCCTTCTCAAGCTGTTCCAGAAAATAGAAATGGAAGGAAAGCTTCTGGACTTCTTCTATGGAGCCAGCATTACCTTGATTCCCAAACCAGACAGAAACCTCACAAAAAAGGAGAATCACAGGCCAATATCCCTGATGAATATGGATGCAAAAATTCTCAACAAGATCCTAGCAAATTGAATTCAACAGCATATTAAAAGAATAACTCACCATGATCAAGTGGGATTCATTCCTGGGCTGCAGTGCTGGTTAAATATTCACAAATCAATCAATGTGATACATTGCATTAGTAAAAGAACGGATAAGAACCATATGACCCTGTCAATAGGTACAGAAAAAACATTTGACAGCATTCTTTCTTAATAAAAATCCTCAAGAAAGTCAGGATAGAAGGAACATACCTTAACATCATAAAAGCCATTTATGAAAAGCCCACAGCTAATATCATCCTCAATGGGGAAAAACTGAGAACTTTCCCTCTGAGATCAAGAACACAACAGGGATGTCCACTCTCACCACTGTCGTTTAATGTAGTGTTGGAAGTCCTAGCCTCAGTAATCAAACAACAAAATGAAATAAAAGCATCCAAATTGGCAAAGAAGAAGTCAAACTTTCATTTTTCACAGTTGACATGATACTCTACATGGAAAACCCAAAAGACTCCACCAAAAAGCTGCTAGAACTGATACATGAATTCAGCAAAGTCTCAGGGTACAAAATCAACGTACAGAAATTGGTTGCATTTCTTTTTTTTTAACTTTTTTTTTAACGTTTATTTATTTTTGAGACAGAGAGAGACAGAGCATGAACGGAGGAGGGTCAGAGAGAGAGGGAGACACAGAATTTGAAACAGGCTCCAGGCTCTGAGCAGTCAGCACAGAGCCCGACGCAGGGCTCGAACTCACGGACCGCGAGATCGTGACCTGAGCCGAAGTCAGATGCTTAACCGACTGAGCCACCCAGGCGTCCCAATTGGTTGCATTTCTATACACCAATAACGAAGCAACAGAAAGAGAAATCAAGAAATCAATCCCATTTACAACTGCACCAAGAACCATAAAATACCTAGGAATAAACCTAACCAAAGATGTAAAAGATTTGTATGTTGAAAACTATAGAAAACTTATGAAGGAAATTGAAGATACAAAGAAATGGAAAAACATTCCGTGCTCATGGATTGGAAGAATAAACATTGCTAAAATTCAATACTACCCAAAGCAATCTACACATTCAATACAATCCCAATCAAAATTGCATCAGCATTCTCCTCAAAGCTAAAACGAACAATCCTAAAATGTGTATGGAACCACAAAAAACCCCAAATAGCCAAAGTAATGTTTTAAAAGAAAACCAAAGTGGGAGGCATCACAATCCCAGACTTTAGCCTCTACTACAAAGCTATAATCACCAAGACATTATGGTATTGGCACAAAAACAGACACATAGACCAATGGAATAGAATAGAGAACCCAGAATTGGACCCACAAATGTACGGCCAACTAATCTTTGACAAAGCAGGAAAGACTATCCAATGGAAAAGAGACAGTCTTTTTAGCAAATAGTGCTGGGAGAACTGGATAGTAACATGCAGAAGAATGAAACTGGACCACTTTCTTACACCATACACAAGAATAAACTCAAAATGGATGAAAGACCTAAATCTGAGACAGGAAGCCAGCAAAACCCTAGAGGAGAAAACAGGCAACAACCGCTTTGACCTCAGCCACAGCAATTTCTTGCTTGACATGTCTCCGAAGACAGGGGAATTAAAAGCAAAAATGAACTATTGGGACTTCATCAAGATAAAAAGCTTCTGCTTTGCAAAGGAAACAATCAACAAAAGGCAGCTGACGGGATGGGAGAAGATATATGCAAATAACATATGGATAAAGGATTAGTATCCAAAATCTATAAAGAACTTACCAAACTCAACACCCGAAAAACAAATAATTCAGTGAAGAAATGGGCAAAAGACATGAATAGACACCTTTCCAAAGAAGACATCCAGATGGCTAACAGACACATGAAAAGATGCTCAACATCACTCATCATTAGGAAAATGCAAATCAAAACCACATTGAGATAGCACCAAAGTGACTAAAATTAACAACTCAGGAAACAACAGATGCTGGAGAGGATGTAGAGAGATGGGAATGCTCTTGCACTGTTGGTAGGAATGCAAACTGGTACAGCCACTCTGGAAAACAGTGTAGAAGTTCCTAAAAAATTAAAAATAGAATTACCCTATGACGCAGCAATAGCACTACTAAGAATTTATCCAAAGGATACAGGAGTGCTGATTCATAGGGGCACATGTACCCCAATGTTTATAGCAGCACTATCAACAATAGCCGAAGTATGGAAAGAGCCTAAATGTCCATCAATTGAAGAATGGATAAAGAAGATGTGGTTTATATATACAATGGAATACTACTTGGCAATGACAAAGAATGAAATCCTGCCATTTGCAGCAACCTGGATGGGACTGGAAGGTATTATGGTGAGTGAAATAAGTCAGTCAGAGGAAGACAAATATCCTACATTTTCACTCATATGTGGAACTTGAGAAACTTAACAGAAGACCATGGGGAAGGGAAGGGGAAAAAAATAGTTTCAGACAGAAAGGGAGGAAAAGCATAAGAGACTCTTAAATACAGAGAACAAACTGAGGGTTGATGGGAGGGTTGGGGGAGGGAGGAAATGGGTGATGGTCATTGAGAAGGGCACTTGTTGGGATGATCACTGGGTGTTGTACGTAAACGAAGAATCATGGGAATCTACCCCCAAAACCAAGAGCACACTGTGTACACTGTATGTTAGCCAAGCTGACAATAAATTATATTTACAAAAAAAAAAAAGAAATTCTTCCTATTCTATTTTGCATTTTTATTCTCTGTGTATTTGTTTGGTTCTCCTCCCTCACCCTTAGCAGACAGGAAGGCACTTGGATGAGGGGGCATATTCCCCACGGCACCCAACGCTCTTCTGGGCCCATAAGAGGCCTTGGAATGTTTGTTGAGTTGGATTAAATTGAATGATGGGACAGTGTTTCCCTTAAGAATCATCACCTCACTTTGTTCTGTAATTTACAGACAAAAAGTCCTCTTGTGGTTTTTTTGAAAAATTTTAAACATAAAAAAGGGCTAAAAAGAGTACAATTAACTGCTATATATATATATATATATATATATATATCTCCTTTACCAAGTGTCCAACTGGTGATTCTCCAATTGTTAACATTTGCTACCTTTGTTGGATATCTATCTGTATGTAATTATCATTGTTGTTATTGAACCATTTGATAACAAATTACAGACACTGTGTCTTATGTTCCTTTATACTTCATAGGTGTCACCTAAAAACAAGGACATTGTCTTATTCGCTGATCCAGTGAAGGAAATTTATCTAATGTATGTAATATACAGTCCATATTCAAAGTTCTAAATTGTCCCAATAATGTCCTTTATGAAAGAGGATTTCAACAACCTCCATTTTGACCTCAGTCTCTACTTTCTAATTGATTAGGTTTTTCTTTCCAGTTTATCTCTGAACTCAGGCAAAAGAGCTTGCAGGCAAAGCATCCCCTGATGGGAACCGAAAATACCTGCTAGAGCTGTAAAGACCGGACTGAGCCAGCAAGACCCTGCCTGCGACTGAGCCCAAGACAATGATCGACCTGATCTTCACTGCCCACCTGCAGGTACCCACTGACCTTTGTCCCATATTTTCCTCGTTTAAACCTGGAGGTATTTTTGGCACTTTGGAGACAGTGTTTGAGATGCTAGTGAAGCTGTCTTTGGGTGGTAGCCTCACTGAAATAAATCCCTTTCTTGTTTCACGGCCACTTGTGTCTCTGCCTTTGTCAGTGGCACGTGGCTGAAGCCTGTCTGTTTGGGACCCCAGAGCCAAGCTCTTGCACCCCTGTGCCCCGGCTACATTTACAGCTATTTTTTTTTCCTTCAAATCTGCGTGTTGCCTTTAGTTATGTCACTTTTGTCTCTTTCCTTACCCTTTCTCTGTCTTCTGAGGCATACTAGTTATTTGTAAATACCTTCAAGTTGAGTTTGTCTGCTGTTTGGGGGTCAGGAACACCCCAAAGGGAAGTGCCATCATAGCAAGAGGCACACAAGGTCAGTGTTAACTTCTGGTTAAGTTAGGTTTCTCCACTGTGAAGTTAACATTTTTCCCTTTGTAAGTTACAAGTAATCTGTTGAAACTACTTAGTATTTCAGGGACTGTGGAAATATCCCGTTCCCTGTCTCATGGTGATTCCTGCCTGGCCCTGCTGTTTTGCCAGTCATTCAAGGAAAGTGGAGCTGGCCGACGCCCAGGGGCTGAGGCTCTAGCCAGATTGGACAGAGAAGGAAGAGCAACCAGGACAGGAAACTAAGCAGAAGGCAATGAAGGCATTCCGAATGCCACGCTGGGACCTGAGCTGCAGCTCACTGAAGTAGGCAGCGACGCACCCCCCTCACCCTTCAGTGCGCTTCAGGCCCCTTAGGGCTGCCACAGTGGGGCTGGCCCTTCATAGGATCATGCTCTGGAAAGGGACCAGTTTGCAGGAAGCAGAAAAACCATCCTTTCCTTCCTTATTCCCTAGTGGTCCCTGGTAATTTCCAGGGGGAAGTGCCTCAGACATATTATTTCTGGAAATTTTCCAGGGGCCCAGTGAATCTGAAGGGTTCTGGATCTCTGGGCCCTGCCTGGCCCTCCCAGCCAGGCTCCCCCATACACCCTCTGCCTGTTTGCTCCACTCCTTGCAAATATTTGCTGTGCTGTTGTACACAACCCTGTGCTGGCAGTCAGGGTGGAACGTGGGTGTGCATACCCACAGGACACACATGGCCCCAGATAAATTGGCCATAAGCTCTTGTATGCCCAACAGAAAGTGTGTTCGCTTCCTGCGGCTGCCATAACAAATCACCACAAACCAAGTGGCTTAACACAGCAGGAATTTATTTTCACACAGTTCTGGAGGTGAGGTCTGAAATCAAGGTGTCAGTAGGACGTGCTCCTTCAGCAGGTCCTCTAGGGGGACACCTTCCTCGGCCTGTACAGCCTCTGGTAGCTGCAGGCATTCCGTGGCTTCCTTCACTGTATTTTCCAATTTCTGCCACTGTGGTCACATTGCCCCTCTCCTTTCACAGATAACTTGTCATTGGCTTTCAGGCAGGATCCTGCAGATACTGGATAATCCAGGCTGATCTCATAGTGAGATCCTTAACTCGATTACATCTGCAAAGACCCTTTTTCCGAGTAAGGTCACATTCACAGGTTCTGGGGGTTCATACATATCTTTCGGGGCAGGAGGCACCATTACAGATGGATCCCACTACAGATGGATCCATGTACTTTCTTCTTCTATTCTACACAAATGGTAATTTTCCAAATGTTTCTCTGAACGAATTCTAAACTCATGGCTGGAAGTCATTAAAATAGTCTCTAATGGCCCTTTGGGGCTACCCAAATATTTTTCTTCAACACACAACAAATACACACACACGCACACACACACACACACACAAATACCTACACAGAGATTTACACATTGTACAAACATGCTTTACAGAAATGTGCATGTATTCGGTACTCATTCATTTGTCACATATTGATTGAGTGCCCGCTACATGCCAGGCCCTGTGGAGCAGAGGAAACACAACAGTGAACAAGGCAGCAAGCCCACTTCTGGTTTACACTCCGGTAAAATATTTACATGCACACAATGAGAAAAATAAAAATGCAGAATACTCCAGGCTTGTACAGGCCCAGTGCTCCCAGAAGAACTAAATTCAAAAATTCTAGGCCATAGGCAGCAAGGGAGTGTGAAGGCATTGATGTAAATAACCAAAGTACCAGCAAAGTGGTTTTTAAAACAACAAATCATCGGGGCTCCTGGGTGGCTTCGTTGGTTAAGCATCTGACTTTGGCTCAGGTCATGATCTTACAGTCTGTGAGTCTGAGCCCTGTGGCAGGCTCTGTGCTGACAGCTCAGAGCCTGAGCCTGCTTTGGATTCTGTGTCTCCCTCTGTCTCTGCCCCTCCCCCACTCATTCACCCTTTCTCTCTCTCTCTCTCTCAAAATAAACATTTAAAAAATTTTTAAACAGCAGATCATTGATTAAGTGAAACATTTGTGAGCAGGGGTGAATCCCATTTCTGAAAGAACAAATATTGTTATGGAGGGACATGCAGTTCTGGGGTGTGAGTTAGAGGAGTCTGAACAAATGGGCCCGGCTGGGCCTTAAAACAGCCAGAGAAGGCCAGAATACACGCCTATGCCAGTTTTCTGAGAACAAAAAACACTAGGCTGGATGGGGGGAAGAGAGATTGCCCACAGGAGGCAAGTGCAGGAAGCAGAGGGTCAGAAGTTGGCAATAATGTACAGACAAAGGTGAGACTAATGAATATAATATCATGGCATTGAAAGAGCAGACCTAGGCCGGCCGCCTAGTGACTATGTCCCTGACATGGCCGCAGAAAGAGGTTCCCGCTCAAACCTCAGACCACGCCTCCTCTCCTTGAGTAACTTATGTTTTCTAAGAAAGCAAGCTACCGATTGATGCATTCTTCCGAAGTCTGAGGTGGGAGGAAGGGGAGTGTGAAAGGCGTGGAAAGTGTGAGTAGAAGAGGGAGGGCTTCTCTCAGGGAGGGGCCAGAGGCAGGAGCCCTCAACCCTGTCCAGGCTTAGAATGACCTGGGAGCATTTTACCCCTCCCCAAACCAATTAATCAGAGTCTCTGGGGATGGTGTTTGGTGCTAGGTATTTATATAGCACAGCAAGGCTGACAGCCAATGGTTAATAGGTGACCAGTGAGAAATGTTCTGTATACACTGAGGCCAAACATGTTACAGATCCTCAGACACAGTGGTTCTTAAACTTCAGGTGCATCAGAATCTCCTGGAAGACTTGTTCAAACACAGATTGCGGAACCCCACCCCCAGAGTTTCTGATTCAGTGGGTCTGTAACCACCAGGCCCAACATTTGCATTTTTAACAAGATCCAGGTGACGATGATAATCGCTGATCTGGGACCACACCTTGGCAGCCATTGTTCTATCCTTCCCCAGCCAATCAGCTGAGGCCATGATCCCTATAAAACCTTTGTGCTTTTGAAACCCGCTCTCTCTCTCTTTCTGGTATCTCACTGCTGTGTTGGTGCAGGTAGGGGATTGAGCTCAAGCTAGCTCAAATAAAGGCTCTTTGCTTTTGCATCGGACTCGGCTCCCTGGTGGTCCTTGGGGATCACGAATTCTGGGCATAACAGCATTACCTACTGAAACTGGCATTCACACAAGTGTGATGGGTATGTGATGCGGCAACTCAGCTAGGCTTAACTACAGAGCCCAGAATTCTCTTTCTAGTGTGATCCTAGTTAGTGTGGGCTACAAGCAATATTCTTGCCTGGCAGTCTGCGGGTGGAAGGAAGGCAGCAGCCATTTGGTAGCCTACACAATTTCTCCTCGTTATTCACACAATTCTTATCTATTCCCTCTGGATCTTCCTTCCCTCTGTGAACAAGCTTCCACCTGTGTATGTGGAATTCCAGCCTGCTCATGACCTTCCCTTCCTGACTGCCTGCCCGGCTGCGAACTTCGGACTTACTTTGCCAGCCCCCACAACTGCAGAAGTCAATCCCTTAAGATATAAAACATATTTAAAAAGAGGAAAAAAATGTATATATAGGCTGTACTCTTTTTGTATAAAGTGTTAGGAATTAAAAAACTTTTTTAAGTTTTTATTTTTGAGAGGGAGAGAGAGATTGTGTGCATGTGTGCGTGAGTAGGGGAAGGGCAGAGAGAGAGGGAGAGAGAGTATCCCAAGCAGGCTCCATGCTGTCAGGGCAGAGCCCTCCTCAGGGCTTGATCTGACAAACCATGAGATCATGACCTGAACTGAAATCAAGAGTCAGATCCTTAACTGACTGAGCCACCCAGGTGCCCCTCAAATATTTTTTAAAAAGTTAAACTACATGTTGAAATAAATTTCAAATACAAAAGTTTATAATCATATCATAAAACATCAAAGTATTATCACAAATTATATATTATAAATCTAAATTATTAACAAATTCATTTAATGAAAATTAAGTATCCTTTAGGGGCACCTTGGTGGCTCAGTCGGTTGAGCATCTGACTCTTGATTTCTGCTCAGGTCATGATCTCATGGCCCGTGAGTTCGAGCCCTGTGTGGGGCTCTGTGCTGACAGCTCAGGGCCTGGAGCCTGCTTCGGATTCTGTGTCTCCCTCTCTCTCTGCCCCTCCCCCACTCACACTCTGTCACTCTTTCTCTCAAAAATAAATAAACTTAAAAAAATTTAAAAAAAGAAAAGAAATGGAAAGACATTCATGGTTCATGGATTTGAAGAACAAATATTGTCAAAATGTCTATACTACCCAAAGCAATCTACACATTTAATGGAATTCCTATCAAAATACCAACAGTATTTTTCACAGAACTAGAACAAACAATCTTAAAATTTGTATGGATCACAAAAGACCTTAAATAGCCAAAACAATCTTAAAAAAAGAAAAGCAAAGTTGGAGGCATCACAATTCCAAACTTCAACTTATACTACAAAGCTGTAGTGATCAAAAAAGTATGGTACCGGGACAAAAATAAGACACATGGATCAATAGAACAGAGTACAAAATCCAGACATAAACCCACAATTTTATGGTCAATTAATCTTTGACAAAGCAGCAAATGATATGCAATGGGAAAAAGAATGTCTCTTCAACAAATGGTGTTGGGAAAACTGGACAGCAACATGCAAAACAATGAAATTGCACCACTTTAGTATACCATACACAAAAAATAAACTCAATATGGATCAAAGATCAAAATGTGAGACCTGAAACCATAAACATCCTAGAAAACAGCACAGGCAGTAATTTCTCTGACATTGGCCCCAGCAACATTTCTCTAGATAGGTCTCCTGAGGCAAGGGAAACAAAAGCAAGAATAAACCATTGGGACTACATCAAAATTAAAAGCTTCTGCATGGTGAAGGAAACAATCAACAAAACGGAAAGGCAACTTACAGAATGGGAGAAGATATTTGCAAGTGACATATTCAATGAAGAGTTAGCATCCAAAATATATGAAGAACTTATACAACCCAATGCTCCAAAACCAAATGATCCAATTTAAAGTTTTTTTTTTTTTTTTTTTTAGTGTTTATTTTTCAGACAGAGAGAAACAGAGCATGAATGGGGGGAGGGTCAGAGAGAGGGAGACACAGGATCTGAAACAGGCTCCAGGCTCTGAGCGGTCAGCACAGAGCCCGACACAGGGCTCAAACTCGCGACCACAAGATCATGACCTGAGCCGAAGTCAGATGCCCAACCGACTGAGCCACCCAGGTGCCCCCCAAATGATCCAATTTAAAAACGGGCAGACATTTCTCCAAAGACATACAGATGGTCAACAGACACATGAAAAGATGTTCAACATCACTCCATCATCAGGGAAATGCAAATCAGAACTACAATGAGCTATCACCTCACATGTGTTAGAATGGCTAAAATCAACAACACAAAAACAACAGGTGTTAGCAAGGATGTGGAGAAAAGGGGAACCCTCTTGCACTGTTGGTGGGAATGTAAACTAGTGCAGCCACTCTGGAAAACAGTACGGAGTTTCTCAAAAAGTTAAAAATAGAACTACTCTATGTTCCAGCAATCACATTACTGGGTATTTACCCAAAGGATACAAGAACACTAATTCGAAGGTATACATGGACCTCAATGTTTATAGCAGCATTATTTACAATAGCCAACATATGGAAGCAGCCCAAGCGTCCGTTGATTGATGAATAAAGATGTGGTATATATATACAATGGAATATTATTCAGCCAGAAAACATAATGAAATCTTGCCATTTGCAACAACATGGATGGAGACAGAGAGTATTATGCTAAGGGAAATAAGTCAGTCGGAAAAAAGACAAATACCGTATGATTTCACTCATATAGAAACAGAACAAATAAGCAAAGGGAAAAACAGAGGAAGGCAAACCAAAAGACAGACTCTTGGCCATAGAGAACAAACTGATGGTCACCAAAGGAGAGGAAGGTGAGGAATGGGTGAAATAAGTGATGTGGATGAAGAAGTGCAGTTGTCATGATAAGCACTGGGTGATTAACAGAGAAACTTAAAAATAAATAAGGGGCGCCTGGGTGGCTCAGTCAGTTGTGTCCGACTCGATTTTGGCTCGGGTCAAGATCTCAGGATTTGTGACTGGACTGACAGTGCAGAGCCTGCTTAGGATTCTCTCTCTCCCTCTCTCTCTCTGCCCCTCCCCTGCTCATTTGCTCGCTCTCTCTCTCTCTCTCTTGCTCAAAATAAATAAATAAACTTTAAATAAACAGATAAGTAAATAAATAAATACCAAAAAAATAGAGTGTCTGGAGTTTTAACTTCTGTGCAATTATTTCCAGATACTGAAAAACTCCTTACCCTTCACTAGTTGGGAGAAGATGAGGAGTTAGACACAAATATTTTTCTGTTAAAAAAAACACAAAATTTGGGACACCAGGGTGGCTCAGTCGGTTAAGCGTCCAACTTCAGCTCAGGGCATGATCTCATGGCTCGTAGGTTCTAGCCCCACATCAGGCTCTGCACTGACAGTGTGAAGCCTGCTTGGGATTCTCTCTCTTTCCCTCTCTCTCTGCCCCTCCCCCACTCATGCTTTTTCTCTCTCAAAAATAAATAAACTTAAAAAAAATTCACCTGAGTAAATTGCAAATATCTTATTGGCTTTATTCAATGATTCATGAATCGGCCAGCAGACAAAAGGCAGAAGAGAACAGGAACAAGGAAGTTATACTAGCAAAAAGCAGATTGGTTGTGGCAATCCTTTAGGGGATGGCAGGAGACTATGAAGCAGGTTGCCTCGCTGACTGATTTGACCAGGTAATTTCTCACTAACTGATTTAATATTCCATTTCTGGAAGAACCAAAACTAATTAAGTCTTGGTTTGTGGGGATTAAAATAATCGATTCCATTTGGGGCATGTTGTTTTGTTTTCAACAATTCCCCCCTTTGATCAGACTCAGTCTGAGAGCAGTGATAAAAATGTAAGGCATTAGCGCTGTTCCCAGCTACCACTCTGAAGCTGCTTATTCTCTGCGTGGTATTCATTCGTCACAGCATTTGGTTCACATTCTTTAAGTCGGTCATTCCCTTTGTTCCTTTTCTGATGTTCTAGTCTTAGGGAGGTCATTTGCTTGGTGGTTACCAGCTGTGAACATGTATTTAAAGTTTCTGAGAGGGGCGCCTGGGTGGCTCAGTTGGTTAAGCGTCCAACTTCGGCTCAGGTCACGATCTCGCGGTCTGTGAGTTCGAACCCCGCGTCGGGCTCTGTGTTGACAGCTCAGAGCCTGGAGCCTGCTTCACATTCTGTGTCTTCCTCTCTCTCTGCCCCTTCCCTGCTCATGCTGTGTCTCTCTCTGTCTCAAAAATAAATAAACATTAAAAAAAATAAAAAAAATAAAGTTTCTGAGAGAATGCAGTATGCTCAGGAGATAATTGTGATTATTATAAACAGACTAACTCCCAATATCTGAAGTGCACTTCGGAGCCATGGTCCCCAAGACTCAAATCAATCAAAATCAGAGAAGTCAAAAAAAAGACGTTGAAGGGTCACTTTTGTAAGCTAAGTGGATTATTCAATGATTTTATGTAGCTTCCAGTGACATAAAAAAGCGTTCTTCCAGGCACAGCAACTGGTGTCGGCCATAGCTCAGACATCTTGCTCAGCTAAAAGAAAGCCAGAGAATCTAAGGAATGTTGTTGGGCACCTACTGCTTCAGTAGCAGATTCTGCAACATCTTCAAGAGAGAGGTTCTTGACCATAGTGTCATCTGTAGTTACTCCTAACCAGGAGAAGAAAGATCTGCCAAAGGAAGAGACTTTGAATCATTGAATGTCTCTTGATAATTCCTGTTTGGGTCTGTCGTCAGGACTAGAAAGGTGACAGCCATAGAGGCCAGTAAAACTTGAGGATCTGTAGACCACACAAGAAGTTATTTTGGTTATTCTTGCCTTGTGTACCTTTCTAAGAGCCTGGATGCAAGATTCCCAGGTTTGGGGTTTTGAACCAGAGACAGGGAAATAGACACCCAGGGTTAGGGAGCCTAATATGATGGAGAGGAAGCTGAGTTTGTTGTAGAGAAATTGAGGCATTGGAAATCAGGAAGAAGTTTGTGACAGGAAAAACCACAGAATCTTCAGAACCATGGCAAATCCAATGGACATTTGGAAGTTGGATTATCTCCCTTTGCAATGTCTGAAATATGTAAACAATGGTATTTCCCTTCCAGGCCAGAGCAAGGCAAAAGGTGAACAAAAGAATCATAAGGCATTTCATGGTGTAAGAATTGGAAAAAAGGATGGTTAGGGGCACCTGGGTGGCTCAGTTGGCTGAGCATCTGACTCTTGATTTCGGCCCAGGTCATGATCTCACAGTTTGTGGGTTTAAGCCCTGAGTCGGGCTCTATGTTGACAGTGTGGAGCCTGCTTGGGATTCTCTCTCTCTCCCACTCTCTCTCTGCCCCTCCCCAACTCACATGCATGTCACTCTCTCTCTCTCTCAAAATAAATAAACTTTTAAAAAAAGAAAAAAGATAATTAGATAGGGAAAGAGAAATGGAAAGAAATGGTCTTGATCTGATGTCTTGGAAAGAAGCAGTCTACCTCAATGTCACCTACTTCTCTTCCGAGGCAATTTGATTTTGCGGTCTCCAGCGTTTGCACAGGACCAGATGTAAGGTGGAGCCTTCTTCAGTTGTGAAATATGCACCCAAGGTTCAACACCTTATAATTTGGCATCAGTGTTGGTAGTAAATAATACTTGGTACAGTCCTTTCCATGAGGCTCACTTTTACAAAAGTGTCAGGATAAAACAATAATTGTCTGTAAATGATAAAAGACTTTAAAATACCCATTGCTAAAGATCTGATGAGAGTTCACTACTGACCAGAAAATTTGGTTATTTCTGTGACACAACAGCTTGAGATAATTAGAATTATTACTAATAACATTATACCAGGACATATCAGATTCCTAGGAATTTCAAACAATTTCCAGAACACTTATATTGACAGAAGCATTGCTTTTTGCTTAATAATACTTACCAAGTAATTTATTTTTTTTAATGTTCATTTATTTTTGAGAGAGAGAGTGCAAGCAGGGGAGGGGCAGAGAGAGAGGAGGACAGAGGATCCAAAGAGGGCTGTGTGCTGACAGCAATGAAAATCAGATGTTCACCCAACTGAGCCAACCAGGCGCGCCCCCCCCCCATGTAATTTAATATATCAAATAATCCTAATTAGTTTAGTATCTCTTTTTTTATAAAGAGAGAAAACAAATCTTTTTTTTTAATGTTTATTTATTTATTTTGTGAGAGAGGGAGAGAGAGTATGAGCAGGGGAGGGGCAGAGAGAAGGAGAAAGAAAGAATCCCAAGCAGGCTCCATCCACATCCAGTATAGAACCCAATGTGGGGCTTGATCTCACCTGAGCCAATATCAAGAGTCGGACGCTTAACTGACTCACTCACCCAGATGCTCTGAGAACAAACCTTTTGAGATGTTCCTGGGACCCACTGAAAAATCCCAGTTAGTTGGAGGTTGAAAAAAGACTTTATTTAGAATTAGATTTTGGGAAGTTATTTTAAAATATCAAAAGGTTTTGGGCACTTGGCTAAAAAGGATCACAGAGCATTATGAAATAATATTTAATTATCCATTTAATCAAAGTGATAATAAAAAATGTCAAAGGCAAATACAGAAGGTTACATAGTTCTGAACAAAACTTAGCCCTTTTAATATTGAGAAATGTAGGTTTACTTGAATAATCAAAGACATGTTGATAAAGATAACATAAAACACAGGAAATTATTATTATTATTATTATTATTATTTATTTTAGGGAGAGAGAGTGCAAGCAGGGTGTAGGGGCAGAGGGAGAGAGAAAGGGAGACTCTTAAGCAGGTTCCACACTCAGCATAGCCCCACAAGGGGCTCAATCCCATGACCCTGGGGTCATACCAGCCGAAATCAAGAATTGGATGCTAAACAAACTGAGCCACCAAGGCACCCTGAGATTACTTCGGTAAAACCCAAAATTTTTCTTTCTAGGCAGATTACTTAAAAGATAAAAAACCAAAACAAAAAAACAAGCAAAAAAACCCAACACCTTTGTTTAAATTTCTTATTGAGAGCAGACCAATATTCTAAGAAAAAGTTTGCCTTTTTAACAGAGAGAACCCAAATTCTAATTTTGTACCAGTGTACTTTTGATATTAAAATTAATTAAAATTTTAAAAATTTAATTAAATCCATTTCAATATTAGCCAGTTTGACCACACATAAAATTCCTTTCCCAAGATCTCTTTTCCACAAATCTTCTACAACTTTCTATGTCCATTTAGTTTGCCCTTTGTTCTCTTTCTCATTCTGAAACCATCAGCTTTACTTTAGGCCAAAATTACTTTCTTTTCCTTCAACAAAAATACATCTCTATTCCTCATACTTTACTTACTGAAAATACACTTCTATTTTCCTTCTATACAGAGATGTTTCCCTTATTATTTCTATTACTTTTAATTAACATATTAGAATTTTTAACCCCTAAAAACCTTAATTTATAGTGAAAATTAGGAAGAAAACAATTGTCCATTACTGGCAAATTTATAAATATATTTCATAATTTCTAGGAGTATATTCTTGTTCCTAGTAAATTTTCCAGTATGGCACGAACATGTTTACTAATAGACCCAAATGTATTTAGTTTCTCTGTAAAAGGAAGCCAAAAGTGTGCTTGGGTGTCTCAGTCGGTTGAGTGTCCAACTTCGACTCAGGTCATGATCTTGCAGTCCATGAGTTCGAGCCCCGCATCAGGCTCTGTGCTGACAGCTCAGGGCCTGGAGCCTGTTTTGGATTCTGTGTCTCCCTCTCTCTCTATCCCTCCCCCGTTCATGCTCTGTCTCTTTCTGTCTCAAAAATAAATAAACGTTTAAACATTTTTTTTAAAAAAAATGAAGCCAAAAGTAAGTAAACCTATGTCCAGTAATTAATGTTTTATTATTTTATCTTATTTGACAGTGTTCTAGATATTCAATGATCCATCATTTAACTTAACTCAGCAAAACTCTAAAGTTTCAAGTTACCAAAAAGATTTGGGGAAACTATGTTAGTAGACATACCATAAAACATAACAGTTGCTGAAAAATTCACTTAATAACTCTTATCTCATTTATGTCTATCTAAATCACTTGCTCCTGCAATCATGCTTAGACCATACATGAAAACTTCATGAGACACTAGACAAAAGTTAGCCATTTTTCTTGCTGATAAATTCTGTAACAGAGATAA
Source organism: Panthera tigris (assembly GCF_018350195.1). Lineage (NCBI taxonomy): Eukaryota > Metazoa > Chordata > Mammalia > Carnivora > Felidae > Panthera > Panthera tigris. The sequence continues at coordinate 15,763,767 of NC_056675.1, forward strand.
CATGAGTTTGTCTTTTAGTAAACCTAGATAAAAGTGTTATACTTAATGCTGATAATTCAAAGGACACACCTATTTTAATTAAACCAACAAACTTTAACCAGTTTTTATTTACTAAAGACTTATCCTAGATCATATGAACCTGAAAACCACTGAGGTTGTTTTTATATTTCTGAGAATATACTTAATTTATATGGTGCTTGATTGTTTTTTTTTTTAATGTGTTATTTATTTTTGAGAGAGAGAGAGCGAGCATGAGTGGGAAAGGGGCAGAGAGAGAGGGAGACATAGGATCCAAAACAGGCTGTATGCTGACAGCAGTGAGCCCGATGTGGGGCTCAAACTCACGAACCATGATCATGACCTGAGCTGAAGTCAGACACTCAACCAACTGAACCACCCAGGTGCTCCAGTGCTTGTTTGTTTTTAAGCCAATTAAATAGAGCTCTTTACAAATTACTTTTTTCAACGTTTTTTTATTTTTTTATTTTTTTTTTATTTTTGGGACAGAGAGAGACAGAGCATGAACGGGGGAGGGGCAGAGAGAGAGGCAGACACAGAATCGGAAACAGGCTCCAGGCTCCGAGCCATCAGCCCAGAGCCTGACGCGGGGCTCGAACTCACGGACCGCGAGATCGTGACCTGGCTGAAGTCGGACGCTTAACCGACTGCGCCACCCAGGTGCCCCTACAAATTACTTTTTAGCAACACCATACAGAAGTAGAAAAATATCACACATCTATAATATGCATACATAGACAGACATAAACATACAGACATCACAGAGATCTTAAAGCTTTTGTTTTAAAATTTTCATACATAAAATGGGTACGGTAATGCAAAAGTTGCTAGTTTATAAAAGAACAGTTGAACCCCAATTATATTTCTGCAACAGGTGTTGGCAAAGATGTGGAGAAAGGGGAACCCTCTTGCACTGTTGGTGGGAATGCAAACTTGTGCAGCCACTGTGGACAACAGTATGGAGTTTCCTCAAAAAGATAAAAATAGAACTACCCTACAATCCAGCAGTCGCACTGTAGGTATTTACCCAAAAAATACGAAAATACTAATTCAAAGGGATACATGCACCCCAATGTTTATAGCAGCATTATCTACAAGAACCAAATTATGGAAACAGCCCAAGTGTCCATCGACTGGTAGACGGATAAAGAAGATGTGGTGTGTACATACAATGGAATATTAGTCATAAAAGAGAATGAAATCTTGCCATTTGCAATGACATGGATTGAGCTACAGAGTATTTTCTTTCTAACTTTTTTTAAAAGTCTTATCTTGAGTGAGTAGGAAGTGGCTCATTCAGTACAGACTAGACCTTCCACTACAGGCCGGTATTCTGACTATCCTTGGCTTTTTGCACTTTCATGTAAATTTAGAATCAGCTAGTCAAGATCTATTAAGAAACATGTGGAGTTTTAATAAGAATTATGTCTAATCTATAAATCAACTTGAGGAGAGCTAACCTTTATAATATTGAGTTTTCTAATCCATGAACATGATGTGTTTCTTAAGACTCACACATGGATAGGGGCGCCTGGGTGGCTCAGTCGGTTAAGCGTCCGACTTCGGCTCAGGTCATGATCTCACAGTCCGTGAGTTCGAGCCCCGCGTCGGGCTCTGTGCTGACAGCTCAGAGCCTGGAGCCTGCTTCACATTCTGTGTCTCCCCCTCTCTCTGCCCCTTCCCAGCTCATGCTCTGTCTCTCTCTGTCTCTCAAAGGTGAATAAACATTAAAAAAAAAAAAAGACTCACACATGGATTAATGACTGCAAAAGAAGATATCAAAAAGGTGGGATTGTTGGTTCAGTGGACATATATGGGAATGACTGGCTGGCACTATCTACCTTCTAGTTGCTGCACTTGCCCCTTCCTTTCTGCTTTCAGGCTGCCCAATTATTATGCGATCTGTCCCCTGCCCATAGCTGATTGGTTCAAGGTAAGGCACCTGCCCCAAACTGATCTAATGAAAGAATTCTCATGGATTTTTGGACCAGAGACTGAAAAAGAGTTGAAATACATTTTCTTTTGTGTCTGAAGTTGTAAAAACATAAATTTTAGGTGCTCTCTGTAACCACGTTTCAGATCATGTAGACTGGAGGATTGGAAGCAGATGCATTGTTGAGAAAAAAGGGTGAAACTTAGAGATGCACAGAGAGAAGACAGAGAAGCTGGTGGTATTTGAGTCTCTGACTCCATATAGCTCTTGAGGCCCAATTGCATTCATGCTTATGGGTTCCAAGAGACCCATGATCCAAGAGAAAATGCATAGGTCCCAAGAGTCCACTGTCCCTTATAATAAATCCATCTTGAGACTTAAACTAGTTTGAGTTGGGTTTCTACCACTTGCAACCAAGAATCGAACTAATGGAGTTGAGTGGACTTAAAAGAGGTATTCTCAAATAGATTTCAGGTAAGCCAGACTGGGCACCTGTCTTTAACAGGCTCACAGTTTGGATTGCACTTCATTCCCTCGGATGCCCTTAGACAGAGTCTTCTCTAACACAGGTCTTCTCTAACACATGCCTCTGCTTGGGATAGATAATCAGAAGTGGTATCCCTTATCCTCTTTTTTTATGCAGGATTTATCTAATGTAAGCACTTGTCTTATTTTTATGTTTGGATGCCAAGCTTTGGTTAGAATTTAATGACCATGTTTGTCATTAAGATTACCCATATGATCATTTTAGGGCTGTTACAGGTCTAACTGGCAAATGCTACCACCAAGATGTTAAGATGTTCCCAAAATAAGATGCTGGCACTGGATGGGACTCCAAGAGAAATACTAAATATTTGCACCACTTTTGCCTCTCTTGACAACGACCTTATACACCATGAGGCAGAGGGTAAGGTTCCAAATTTCAAGGAAACAGAAGGGAAGAATTTTGGATAATGTGATGTGGGGAAAGGATGTGTCCTATATATACAGATGGTTCTCAACCTTGCCTAAGTCCAATCCTGAACAGTCTACACTGTCATACATTGAATGCATGGTGTACAGACAGACCCAACACACTTTTCAAAGGCCAAATTTGAACTTTTATATGCCAGCCAACTCAGGATGATTTCAGGCTAACTCATGAGGGTGTTGTGTAGCTGCCGACAGTCCCTCTTCAGCATCATCAATTGTCATCATTATCAGTATAGCAGTTGATGTCATTATTTAAATGTTTAATTGAATAGGTATTGATTGGTGTTAAAAAGCAAAGGTCTCATAAACTTAATGCAATTGTGACAAAAGTGGGAATGATTAGGTGGGACAAAATTGGAGAAGACTTAGCTTCAAGTCAGATGTCTGCCATACTGAAACTAGTTAATTTTGTGTTTATTTGTGAAGGAAAAAATCAGTTTATGTAGGATAACAGAAGACCTTGTAGACATTGGGAAAATTCTTGCCTCTGGACAGGGCCTGAAATGTTCTGTGGCCTACTTCCATGGGCCTGAGAAGCATAATGAAGCCAGTCAAGTTTCCCAAGATTCTCCAAGGCAGCCTGTTCTTGGCATTTCCTACATTACCGTAACAACTCCAAGGAAGTTCTGACCACTAAACTTTAACAGGATTGTAAAAGTTTTAGTGCATTCTAAACTTTCTAATTCAAGGTTATATAACTTTGTAATAGAAATATTTCTACAACTATCTATCTCTATCTAGATGATGATATCTATATCTGGATACAGGTTGTTAGATGATAGATACGTAGATAGATGATAGATAGATAG